>NC_064414.1:28637500-29837500 GCF_023375975.1 Astyanax mexicanus
AAGCTTCAGTTTGATTACAGACTAAGTGAACACTGCACACTCCACTTCTAAACATTTGCCATATTTGACAGATTATAAGGCGCATTTTATGTGACAATAGTAAAGTTCTCCTGAAAACCTTTTTTTTGGGTGAATAAAGCACTTCTGTTTATTTACAATAAGCTTAGATTTCCAGTATTTTAGCACAGTTAGCAGCAGCGCTAGCAGCGGTTAGCAGTGGTTAGCAGTAGCACCCGACAGGATCACACTGAGGAACTCTGAGCGTTCCACTAACCCAGGGCGCTATCAGCTATCAGTTCCTCTCATATAGATTGTTTCCCATATAGCCAGTCTGATATACTCACCTCTGAACAGTGAAAGAGCTAGCACTACGATTAGTGGCTAATGCTAATACTGCTCCCTCCTCGATGCAAGAGAACTAAACTGAAACTCCTGTATAACGCTGCACATTAGCAGATTGGCTTTACTGCTTCTTTCAACCTAACTGGTAGAATTCATACATAATGTGCACTGTAAATTTTTGGGAAAAGTAAAGGATTTTAAGTGTGCCTTACAGTGTGAAACATATATACAGTATACAACGTTGCTGTTGGCAAAAATGGAAATACTTGTTTTTCATTGGATGATGACAGTATGTGAAAGGGGCCTTCTACACCACATCATCTTGTATGTGAAAGATTATATTGTATGTTTTGCAGCTCATTGCTGGATACCCGACATTTCCATGGGTTCAACCTGCACAATCTCTCATGTTCTTCCTATTTTTTCACCATGTGACTAATATCCACTTAAAATGAGTATAAAGTGTTTTAAGCAGTTTAGCTCACTGCAGGACTGGATTTGTACACCCTTGGGCTAACAGCAGTTTTTATTTTCTGCTGTTCGGTTTGATATTGTTTTTACACGTCATAAGCAGTGTTCAAGGTCAGTGATGTTAATTGCCCTTGCATGGCTTTGCTCCATGCCAGGTCTGCTTCAAAACATAAGGCTTTGTGGTTTTTTTATTTATAAGGAGCCAGACGGCCAGGCCGAAGATTCCCTGAAGCTCCCTGTAGATCTGACACAGCCACTTGAGATACGAAGTGTTGAAAAACATAATTAAATTTGGAGTGGAGGACACGATGCTTAAAGCCTCCGGGCAGTGGAGCCGGGTTGGGAAATGACTTTAAATACACGTTGTTGTATTAAATTTTTTATTACACAGGCCTAGTGATAGTCTTTCATTTGGTGGTAATTAGCTGAAATCGTGGCTGCGCTTTGAAATGAGGATTTGTAATGGAACGAGAGGGAGAGTCAGGTTGCATAAATAAGCTCATTGCAGGACGACTTTTACACTCAGTCATCTGTGTTTATGTAAATGTCAACACTGTATGTAGCCTACGCTGTTGTTGTTGTGTTTGTGTGTTCCGTGCTGTGGACCCCGAGACGTTAGGCGTTTAGGCTGCAGGCTGTTCGGGAAGAAGCCACGTCTGTTTTGCCCTTTTTATCGGACCAGACGTTCTTCAGAAGTGAGCTGTGAAAATACCAATATTGTTGTCAGTACGAGTCCTGCGAGTTGTCCATCACTCTGTAGGTGTGCTGCTTCACTGCCTCTCTCTCTCCTGAGCGAACTGTACCCATTAACAGCACGCTTACTGTGCCTCAAGCTAAGAAGTTTCCTCTCAGATTGTGATTGGCATAAACCATAAAAAATAACACAGGAACATGCAGTTCAGCTTAAAGAGCTAGAGGTGTAAGAAAAAATCAATTTATCGAAGTATCACAATGTTATGTTTTTCAGTACTGTAGGAATGCACAATATATTCGTTGAGCATCGTCATTACAATATGCACAACACAGTAGGCTCAAAAATGTAGGGCCTTATGATTTTTGCTATGTGGAGAAAATTATAAAGAACCAAAATAAATAATAATTCGGAATAAAGGATTCCAGAACAAATTTGAGAAAAAATAAAACTGGTCCATAAGGCCATAGCAAGGTCACATAAGACAAATTGTACCATAGATCTCATGCCACAACTTGTTTAATAAAACTTAGCACCACTTTCATTTTTCATGTTCTATTGTATTTATTTGTATATACAGATTATACTGTATTTGATTACTCCAGTCTTTGATACATTGAGTGCAATATCAATATGATATTTGGAGAAATCATGTGAAAATTCTTCTTAATATCGCAATGCTGTTTTAATTCTCAATATAACAGTATTGATGTTTTATTATTATTTCTATTTATTAGGCTAGTTTACAAGTAAAGATTGGTGGTAGACAGTGGCTCATTTAGTGTTGTGTTTAAACCCGGCCATAAGAGGGCAGTGTTGTACTTTGTTTTTGGATCCCACTGTTCTGATTAAATGATTGTTAAAATCTCTCTATATGTTCTGAGATGTTATCCTGTGAGTGAGGCTGAACACTGGCAAGCATGTTTAAGTTGTGTGGGAGTTTAACATCCCTTGATTCACAGTGTTATGCGTGTTCTGGCAACACCTCACAGAAGGCTTTTACTACCAACGTTGAGACAGTGAAATGGGTGGTAATGATCGTGACCGGCAGTGTCTGGCTTGAATTGTCCATGCAACAGAAATAACATCCACATTCAGTACAGGAGGCACATCACAAACATTTTGCAGGTGGGAGTTGTGTCCTTTAGTTTTAAACAGTGTTAAAATATTTAATAATTTGATAATTTACTGCAAAGTTTCAAGAGTGATTTCATAATGCAATTTGAACATTTCCTGAACTGCTAAACCATATCACATTACATTTAGAGGAAGAGGTCAGGGAGTTCAGAGATTTACACCATATATATTATATATATATATATATATTAATTATAATGCTGCTCACTATAAAAAAAAAATAAAATAAAAAACACAGAGCTTAAAAGGGCATTCATTGTTGTTTAGCTATCTCTCCCCCCCCGACTCCTCCGGCAGTGGTTTGTCAGTGGAGCCATTAGCAGAGACAGGGGCTGAACTGGACCATGATACCCTTTAATTAGCCCTGAGGCCTATTTTCGCTGTGTGTGGCCCACCCTGCCTGCGCTAACTGTTGACCCGTGAAAGTTGGGCACGGATCCAGGGGGGCTGCCTCTCCCGGCCTGGCGAAGTTGAGGATGTGGAGATAAGCGCTAGATAAACATTAGTCACCACCTTTTCTCTGCTGGGGCCGATGTCCAGCTTTGAGACTGCCTTCCTCCTGCTCTCCTCACCGTCTGGAGCCTCCGCTGCGCTTTCACGGGTGTCTTCGAGTGGCGCCTAATTAATGGTGGCATGTTGATTGCGGTTCTTTAGACACCCACGGCCCGGATGATTCACTCGCCTGGAAATCAATTGCAGCGTTCCTGAGCGATTTTTAGAGAGGTTCTGCCAAAGTGGGGGAAGACGGAGAAGTTTTTAGTTCTGCCATTCTTCTCCTTGATCTTCAGATGTTTGTGTGTGTGATAGAGACAGAGCAAACTCTGAGAACGGTCCAACATTTTCTCAGAGTAGAGCTATCATTAGCCTGTCTCAGTAAGGAGATTAGATTTGTTTAAGGTCCTCAAGTACGTAAATGTTGCAGTGTCAACAGCTGGTAATGATGCATCCTCATTGTGAGCATTCAGCTTGCCCGGAGGGAAGGACAAATTGCTATTTAGGACTTGAGCTGTGTAAAGAGAAGTGCTGTCACAGTCACACATATGGAGATGTTGAGACAATACTTCTTTTCTGGCTGAAATAAACAGTGGATCTTGTTATCCACCATTAAGTCTGTTTGTGGTTATTCACCTTCAGTTGTTGTTGTGAAGGACATGTGAAGGAAGACCACTGCTTTAGGCTGCTTGCACACTTATACCATATTGCCAAAAGCATTGGCTCACCTTTTCAACTCACTGAACTCAGGTTCTAATCACTTCTTAAAACACACATTTTCTTTTAAAGTCAAACAAGCACCGGATGTTAATCTACACAGATTTCTCTCCTGAAAACTGTTTATTTGGGTGAGTAAAGCGCTTCTGTTTATTTACAGTAAACTTAGAATTCCAGATTTTCACTAAGGCTAGCTACAGTTAGCGGCTAATGCCGCTCAACGGCGCTACACTTTGGAATCCTGAGTGTTCCAGTAACCCAGGGTGATATTAGTCAGCGGTTCATCCCACATAGCTTGTTTTAACACAGTAAATGTGCAGACTACTGGCCGATAATACTAACGTCTGAACAGCAAAAGAGCTGTGTTAGTGCTGTGGTTAGGGGCTAATGCTAATGCTGCTCTAGCAATGCTAACCAGGATAAGCAGCAGGCTACAGGCTGATAGCGATTAGCAGCTAATGCTAATACTGCTGCAGTTAAAAATGAAACTTCTGTATGACTTTTGCACTTCAGCAGAGTGGCTTTACTGCTCTTTACATCCTGACTGGTAAAATTCATACATAAGGTGCATCGGATTATAAGGCACACTGACGATTTTCAGGAACATTAAAGGATTTTAAGTGCGCCATAAAGTGCAAAAAAATCTATCCAGACAGTTAAAAAGTATGATGGAAAGAAAAGGGGACTAGGCTGAATTAACTTACAGGCATGAAAGTCTGAACATGTTTATATTTCCAAAAATACAATTAATTTGCTCAGAGAAAACCCTGGAAACCATTTCTTTTGTATTTTTTGTCAGTTAAAAACAATTTAACCCAATTAAATTGTCCAGAAATGAGATTTGTAGTGACCGTAGTGTCATTTGCATAATGCTTATGTTCAGCTATTTGCGTTTATTTGTCATTAGCAGTGTAGTATTCTTTACTGAGCTCTTTATTTAAGATCTGCCTGACTGTCAGCTCAGCACTTATCTGTCTTTGGCAGCGTGTTTATCAGCTACTACATGTACAATGGCACAATTAAGCTCTGGCAGATTCTGCCAGCAGTGTGTGTTTGTGTTTACTCAGAAAGCACTGTAGTCAAGAATCATCTTTTCACACTGATAGGTGTGACGTGGCAGCTCTCGCGAAAGCCGACAGCCATACTTAGAGGTCTTGGCTCATCAAACCTAGAATGGTTAAATATCTTTCAATGGCTGCTGTGTGTGTGTGTGTGTGTGTACGTGTGTGTGTACGTGTGTGTGTACGTGTGTGTGTACGTGTGTGTGTGTACGTGTGCTGAAAGGCTGCATTTCTGGATTTAAAACACAGGGTTTCTTTTGTCCTGGAAAGTCTTGTAGGGAACAAGTGAAATCTAATCTGTTCGGTGCTCTCTTTCCGCTCTGGGCCTCAGAGAGTCATGGCAGGCATATTAAACACAAATACAGGTGCGCTTCAGGCCCTTATGGAAAATACAAATGAGAAAAGCAAACGGCTGATTTTTATTTAAATATATTATATGCTTGGATACATTTTGTGTTCCAAAAACACACAATAATTGAAGGAAGATGATTCATAGTGAAAATGAAGGTTTAGGCGACATGTACATCTGCAGCTAATAAGTTTTTTTTTTTAATCCAAGCCAGTACACCAACGTGGAATGAAAGTGTATTATTAAAAAAACACATTAACATCATAATTCTGGTTGTTTGTTGTGTGTTCTTGCTCTCTCGTTCCCCTTGTTCTTTTATGCTTATTGCGTTACCTGAAAGGGGCCAACATGAATAGTTTTTTTTACTGTTGATATGTTAACATTTACAAGGAATGGAGCTAAACCGCTAGCTACAGCCCGAAAAGGGTAATATGGTGGCAGTCAAAATACATTGCAAATGAATACTGAATCATCCAGACTGTGTAGGAACACATACAGAATCATGTAGCAGTAGCTTAAAGGAATTAAACAAACCAAATTACTCTGTGACGCATTAATTTGGCCTTTTATCTGGGAAAGTGTTAACTTGTGGTTTCTGAGGCTGGTAACTCTGATGGACTCTTGGTCTTCCTTTCCTGGGGTGGTCCTGATGAGAACCAGTTTCATCATGTTTTTCATGGACTTTGCGACTGCACTTGAGTTTTTTCTTTTCTTAACTTAGTTAAGTAGTTCTTGGCGTAATATGGATTAGAACATTACTCAAATTAAGATATTCAATGTTTACCAACTCTACCTCTTCACAGCTTTACAACTGATGCTCTCAAACACATTAAAACAGGAAGAAGTTCAAGTAATTAACTTTTGACAAGTTCAGCACAGCTGTTAACTGAAAGCCTGAATTCCAGGTGACTCTACCTCATAAAGATGACTGTGCACAGCTGTCATCTAAGCAAGAGGTGCCTACTTTGAAGAATGTAAAATATAAAACATATTTTGGTTGTCAAACTTTTTTGTTAACTAAATAATTTAATTGTTTATTTTTATAGTTTGTAAGATGACTTTAGAATTAATCTATAATGCAGGACATTTTTAAATAATGAAAAAACACTAGATGTAAGGTGTTTCCAAGGTTTTAACTGGCACTTTATATGTAAATACATTGGATTTTATAACATTATAAAAATGTAGCAGACTCAAACCCTTTAGTTTCTATACACTGTTACTATTATCCATAACTTGCGTTTCTATTTTGTAGGTTGCTACTCTTTGACATAATGTGCATCCATCAGCTCCTTCTTATTTTGTCATAATTTCATGATGTATGGATCATTACTGCCAAATTAATAAATGAACATGTACTCATCATCAAGAAATAGTTGGAAAAATAGTTGCATCCGGAAGGAAGTGTTGCTTGATTACAGTGCAGCAGTTCTGAAGAAAGGTAATGGTTACCAGGAACAATATATGATTATGAATTTTGACTGGTATTTGGGAAACTCTTGGTCATACTTAGTGAGCTACACATACAGAAGTGGTGTTTAACGGATGTGTGATGCAACATGTTGGACGTCACAGCATGAAGTTGTAAAGGTTCTTAATGGTGTCTTGCTATAATCTATTCTATGCATCTTAAACATTCTCACACAGTTCATACAGTTTTCTCAGTATGGGCAAAGCCTTGATGGCACAGGCAATAGTAACCCATTTACAGTATTGTCAGTCGGGTATAGGTTTGGTGATGCAGTTGACTATGGCATAGTGCTGGTATATTAGAATATGATATATAATACAGTAGAATATTGGTGACAATATTCTGTCATTAACTGCGATTAATCGCACTTGTTCTTCTTAAGACTCAAGTTTTTATAGTGGGTATTTAAGTGTAAATAAAACAATGAATAGTATATCATAATAGTATATACTTGTATGTTTGAGGGGAGATAAAACCAGCGTGGGGTGCTGGAATAAAGAATGCATGATAAATTGAATAGAGGTTTTTTTTTTTTATTTGATTGTAAAAATCTCAGCTTGGTTGTAAGCATTTCTGAATTAGAACTCTATTTAATTGGTTTCACACAGGCATAACTCTGAACACATCAAAATGCGGGGGCAAGAAAGTAAATATAGCAAAAAGATTCTGTGTTCCAGCATGTATATCCGTGCAGTGTGATGCCGGGTTAACACAGAACACATGCAGCACGGCTGCAAGCAGTGAATGCTGCACATTACTGCATGTGTAAACAGCATGGAGCAGCAGAGACAGAAAAATAGTTACACGTTACTGATTCCGAATTAATTGCATGCGTTAAAGCCCTTATTTATTTACTTTAACCTTTATTGAGAGATAGGAAAGTTAATTTCTGCATTTATTATTCTATATAATCCATATAGTCAATGGCATGGTTACATACCATATCAAACTTCAATGGCAACATTGGGCCTGTTATCAGCTATAAAGACTCTTTACTAGAACACTTTCTTCTAAAATTAGAAAAGTAAGAGCCACATTGACATGCAGCCAATCAGAGTGAGGCATGCTGTATTAATCTAAAAGGAATACATGTGATAAAAAGAGGTCTGCAATAAACTCTGAAAGGTTTCTTACATAAACCCACAGCAAACATTTTTAAGTGTTTTTTTATAATCTGGAGCATGATTTAAAAATGCAAGAAAAATGTAGGTCATGAGCTTTTAGACTACATGTTCTGTGTTTAAGGTAAATTGACCAGGCTGGAAGACAACAGAGCGACCTGTGTGACCTGAGCAATATGAGATGGGGAGGCAACAGATATTCACAGCCCGAGACGTGTAAACCGAGACGTTTCTGGTTGCTGTGGTAACAGTTTCCCAACACACTGTTCGGACCAAAGAGGGTTGCATTTATTTATTTTTTCCTTCTGTTTTTTTTTTCAGTTGACAGCCCCCCAGACTACGATATTGTCAAATCCTACGACATCACTGAAACAACAGCAGCAGCAGCAGCAGCACGGCATCTTTTTCCCTCAAATCAGTGTTGGTCTGGATGTTAGAGAGTTGACGGTGCGCTGAAGAAAGCTGTTCTGAAAGCCCTCTTGAGCATTTGGGCTGTTTTATAATGGGCCTACACATGAAACACGCTTTCATCAGACTCCTTTTGCAAGGTTGCTGAGTTAATGTTTGTCTCTTTATTGTAGGAGAATATACAGAGCTTTTTAAATCAGTTTGTTGGCTGTGTACGGCACTCTTTAGACAGGTCTGAAAGACCGAGTCTTCTTCTCATCAAAGGAAACAGAGCCGGGAAAAAGACCTTGAGGGTCTGGTAAATTGAGTGGCCCAGGCGTCCTTGTCCTTTTATGTACAGTGATGCAAAAGCCCCAAGGTCTCCATATGAGAAATGACAGCGGTCCACAGAAAGCTTGCACAGGAAGCAGCACAGTCAATAAGGGACACGGCTGCCGGGATGCGGATGCTCCAAATGTCACTTTAGAGGATCGGCTGATCAATGAAGGGAGTTGCCCTTTCAGAGTGAGAATTATGGGCTGGAATGGAAGGAAACTGACATAATAAAATATGCTCCTGTTGTTCTTGCTGGTATTGATAACATTTGCTACTAATAATACATTTTAATTTTTTATACTGTGGAAAAATGTCAATCACTGGAGCAATAATAATGCTCAAACATAGAGAAAAACTCTTTTTACTTTATTTGAAAGCCCTTCAGAAACTTCTTATTGTGACATAACATTTTAGAAAAAGGGTATTTTTTTCAGAAATGCGGTTCAGACAGCTTGATGGATAGCCTTTCAATACTCAGACAGTATAGTATATTCTTAACAGATGAAAATGAATAGCATTATCTGAGCCACACACTCTCTATTCAAGGGTAAGAAACTTAATCTGTTTCTTTGAGTTAGTTGAAAGAGTTTAGTGTCAGGATTCATACGCTTCTATTAGCTGTTTGAATGGCTCCCTTGTTGTGACGTCACAATAATAAACCCTGCATAGAACCACCCTGGCACCACCTCTCAGGACTTAACCCCCACCAGAGCCCCGCCCACTAGATCAGTTGAATAAACGCCATTACGGTCTCAGGGATAAGAAACTCTGACTTCAGACACAGCAGGGTTAGCCAGCAGACTTTATCTGAGGGAGGGATCTGTGTGGAGTCAGAAGGGGTCTGTGGCAAGTCAGCAGATGAGGGTAATAAGTAAATATTTTTAAATATTTGTTTTGTCGTTCTATGGTATGTTTTACTTAATACACAGGATTTTATAGTGGCTATTTAAATGTAAATTAAAGAATGAATGCAAGAAGTTAAATGCAATTATATGTATATGAGTGGTGTCAATTAAAATAGTAGTATGTACTTGTATGTTTGAGGGGAGTTTAAACCAATGTGGGGCGCTGGAATAAAGAATGCATGAGAAACTGGATAGAGGAAATTTTTTTTTTACTTTATTGTAAACATCTCATCTTGGTTGTAAGGATTTCTGAATTAGAGCTCAATGTGCTGAGTATAAAAATCTCAAGAAGTGTTAGGTATTGCACAGATGCTCAGAGATGCATGGGGGAAATATGTAACGGCCAGTTTTCAATGCGTACATTGTCCTTTTAAGAACACTTTAATGAAAACATCTGAAACTATGAATTTCAGTTACTTACCTACTAGATTTAATTTGCCATTGCACTTTCATACAGTGTTTTTAATTGGACTGCGTAGTGAATGGAATTGAGCTTCTGTAAACTGTGAACACTGCACATTACTCCATGTGTAAACAGCATGAACCAGCGGAGACAGCATTTTTTCAATATATTTTCAGTATATTATCTGGCTAATATATCAGATTAAACTTTGCCTTATTAGCAGTTTAGCTCAATTAAAAATAAGTCATTTTGGTAGCTGGATGGGATTGATACCAGATTACATTTTCACCACAAGAAAACCTCTCCAGAGCTTTATTTGGGTGGCGGCGGGGCAGATTACGACGGACGTTGGGGTCAAAATTGGTGGTGTAATTCATGGGCGTGGTAGTGGGGGGAAAGGGGACCTAACTACCCAGGGCCCGAGTAGGGAGAGGGGCCCATGAAAATTTTGATTATTATTATTTTTTGCTCATGTTCCTTGTGTACTGGCATGGATAGGGGCCCACTGATATTGAGAGTGTACAGGGCCCAGAATTTGCTGCTACGCCCCTGGTGTAATTAATTGCATTAACAAATGATAATGCTTTACTGATTCCAAATGAATTGCGTGCGTTAATGCTTTAACACTTTACACACGTTGGCAGCCCTAATTATAAGGATACATATTAAATACCCTTGTATAACTAGTCGAACTTAAAATTAGTCTGTTTTTCTTTTGGTGTTAATATCCACACTGCTATTTTCTGGAACTGAAATGATAAATTTCACATTACTGGTGTGTGACTCCAGTGCTGGCATGCTGATCTAGAAGTTAAATCGCTCAGAGAGTCTCTCCTGTGATTGTTTTTCTTCATCAACCTTATCCATTAACCACAGTATACGTCCAATCTTCATATCTGCATGCATCCACTTACAAGCTCTGATACCTGCGCTGGTTAGATACTTGACTTTCTGTTTATAGGATATGAAAACGCTTCATCAAGCACCGCTTCCCTTCTGCAGAGACGTGCGTTTGTGAGAACAGAGGAAATGAGAGGAAATGATCACGGGCTTTATTTGAACCATTAGACCAGAGCCGTGTAGAGCTTTCACTTCACTGTTTTGCTGCTGAACACGCAGATGGCTCGCTCTGAAAGGATTCCTGCCCTCGTCGCAACGTAGCAGTGCAGAGCAGCGGCGTCTGAAAGGTCTGAGATAAGCAGACTAGAACAAATGAAGTAGAAAACATCCAGTAAAAGCAGAGGCACATTTAGGTGAATAAGGGAGAGAGCTGATCAGAGCAGGAGCAGAGCCAGGGCTGTATCAGGTCTAAGCACCCGCTCGGGGAGCGCAGAGACGCACAGAGAGAGATTCATTCTGCGTTCCCTTTCTGCTCCTGAGCGCTGAACCTGTTGAGCAGGCAGCAGCTGTCTCACAAGGCCTGATTAGCACTGTGACACTCTCCTGCTCTGCTGCAGAGAACAGAGTGAAACCAGCGTTACAACTGCAGCACAGAGACACTAACGGCAAGACCAGGCCGTGGCAGTTACCCATTAACCCAATATACTCCCACAATGGCGTCAGGCTCAAGTGCACACACGCACACATGATAGATGACCAAGGACTTTGCTGCTTAGAGATGAGGTGAGGCTGCTAAAAGCAATCCTTTTAGACGGCTGGCCTTTGAACCTCAGACGTCCTATGTTAGAGAGGGACATCTTAGAGGTTGTAAATGATACCTGCAGTCCAGCCCTAATGGTTTAAAATATCAAGATAATATTCAGTGTGAGCAATGGGATGCCTTATTATACTAGACAGTAAATTGATCAAATTCAGTGTCACAGTACACCTGTTCCAAGTTTAGCTTGATGTCTGATGTTCAGGTTTATGTGAATACATTTATAAGCATAGGTTTCTTGAGTATTGATTCTCTGTGCTAAAACATCTTACAAGCATGAAAAACTTGTATTTTGTTTGATTAAAGTGATATTTTAACCTTGATTGTTTCAAAGTATGCCAATAGCTTCTGAGTATATAAATGCATACAAGGGATGTCACGATTCAGATTATTAAACATTTTAATAGATAGGGTTTTAGCTGTGTTAATCCTACTCCAGTTCCAAGTCTTTATTTATTTCTTATTTTTCCCATTTTCTCTTAATTTAGCTATTACTCAGCTGTATATCTCTCATATCTTATTTCCTATTACTAGTAATGCCACAACACAAGGAAGGCGAAGACTAGCACATGCCTCCTCCGACACATGTGAAATCAGCCACCGCCTCTTTTCAAACTTCTGCTGAGGTCATGATGCCAGTGTGCTCCGAGGAAAACATAGTGACTCTGTACCGATACACCAGCTCACAGACGCCTCGTGCTAATCGACATCACCCTTTGGAGTGATGAGGGTGAAAAGCACACCATCTACCCACCCAGAGAGAGCAAGGCCAATTGTGCTCTCTCTGGGCTCTGGCAGCTGATGGCAAGCTGCATGAGCGGGATTTGAACCAGTGATCTCCTGATTATAGTGGCAGCGTTTTAGACTGCTAGACCACTCGGCACCCCAAGTCTTTGTTCAAGACCCCTTCTGGTGGTCTCAAGGTGATATTAATGAACATAACTGCCCATTCGGCAGCTATGAGGAGAGAGGAGAGTTCTCAGAAGGTAAATAAAAACGTTTAGGGTCAGATTGGTATTGGCTAATATCGACTTAACAATATGATCAGATCAGGGGTCAAAATAACCTGATTAGGAAAATATACTGAAATATACTGATTTTTATAACAGTTCACCCTGTCGACTCATGTTATACAGAATGTTTAAGCCACACTTTCTTTTGAAACGCATTATTATACAAAGCAGCCAATCAGAACAGATGTCTTTTACATATTGTTGCTGTCCTGAAAAATAGTTTTGATATTTTACATTCATTTTTTCTTTAGTGTAAACACCAGTTGTCTCTTTACATTGTTTGGCATTTAATGATATATATACACTCCATAATTAATATGACATTTTGGAGATACATATTTATTTTTTAGTAAATGATTTTGTTGTTTGTTTTTTGACAGCAATGATATTTCAGTTAAAGTCAAAGTAGCAAAATGTTTTGATTAATTCTGGTAAATAAAAGGAGGTTAGAAATTGGTCATGTAAACACGAGTAACTGTTTTCTTACATAAACCCACACAAATGTCATAATTGGACCTCAGGGAAAAATTAATTGTAGGATATGGGCTTTTTAAAATGTCACCACATGCTACAGAGCATGGTTTTATAAACATGAGCCAGTCAGAAGCCAGATTGTGCCAGAAGTGTTTAAACTTGTTTATTTAATTTGTCATGTTTTTTCTTTGTAACAACAACTGCATACATTAGATTGTTAAATATGTTACATGTTAAACCATAAAACTAAAAATCTATTAATTGTGACACAAAATCGGATTTATTCTGTTTCGTTTACATGGATTCAGATTTTTTTCCACTAATGTTTGATTATGATTTCATTTCTCGCTGTGTCTTTCTTGCGGTACCTCTGATCTAATCCAGTTTAATAAATCAGAGCCACCTAAGCTGATTACATGCCTTATTTGTCACTTTGCCTCAGTGAAGAAAATGAAAATGGCCTCTCGGTGAGTCATAGAGTCTTTTTCTGTATTGTGGGATCAGAGTATCTGCCTGTGTGACCTACCTCCATTCAGCACACATGAAGCCTCCCTGTGAATTAGGTGGCCTGAAATCTTTGTGCAGCACTGTTTGCTCGGTAGCTGAGCAGTGTTTGTGAAAGGCTGGACTAAGCAGAGCTGGTATGCGTGTGCCAGAAGATGTCATCGGGAAAATATCGCCATCTGCTCTGGCTGTCAGTTGAGATTTTATACAGAACTGTGATGGGAGGAAGAATTAGATTTGTTTGCTCAAGATGTGTGGTGATGGGCAATGCTAGAGCTGGTGGAGAATAGGAAAAGGGTAGTGATTGTCTAGTGATTTTTCGCACTATAAGGCGCACTTAAAATGCCTTAATTTTCCCAAAAGTCGCCTTATGTATGAATTTTACAAGTCAGGTTTTAGGGAACAGCCACTCCGCTAAGGTACAGCGTTGTACAGGAGTGTCAGTTTAGTTCTCCAGCATTATTAGAGTTAGCTGCTAGCCACGCTTAGTGCTAGCTCTTTCACCATTCAGAGGCAAGTATATTGAACTGTAGCCTGCATGATTACCGTGTTAAAACAAGCTACGTGGGACAAATCGCTCACTAATATCGCCCTGGCTTACCGAAACACTCAGAGTTCCTCAGTGTAGCACTGTTGGGTGGCATTTATTAGCGCTAACTGCGTCTAACGCTAGCAGTTAGCCGCTAATGCTAATGCTGCTGCACCCAGCCTTCTATATATGAACAGAAGTGATTTACTCACCCAAATAGGAGAGAAGAATTAGATTAACATCCAGTACTTTTTGACTGTAATAATTACAGTTTTGTTTACTTAGTTTGGCTTTATTTAACACCACCCAGCAGCAAGACCTGCTGAATTAGAAGGGAAATGTGGCGATACCCCTGTTCCTTACTAGTGTTGCATAATGCCCCCTCCTAATCTGGTGCACCTGTATGAAAATAGACCAGAAAATAGACGTTTTTTTGATAATTAGCTTTATAATCCGATGTGCCTTATAGGGCGAAAAATATGGTACATTCTATGGTATGTTCTGAAATGTTCTCAGTGATAGCTTTACTGTATTTTAATGTCTGGTGATGTCATGATTTAGGGGTACTTAATGGTCATGCCAATGGGTTTCTGGCATATGACGCAGGTTTGTATACTGGAATTGGCATGCAATTTGCACAACAAGGATTATGGTAAAGTTGGTAGGGGATTGTAGGCATTTTTAAATGTATTTACTTGCACAGTGTTCTAGTTGCATTGGCTGTGCTAACTTGTCTCTAGTTGTTCAGTAGTATTCCTGCTTTATGGCAATTTTTTTGGAATTGTGGTTCTCTAGGTGTTCTGTGTTCCTCTCAACTCCCCAAAACGCATTAGGTGAACTGTCAATGCTAAATGTAAAGGAATGTTGCTTTGTATGCACTGTTTTCTCCATTTCTGTGGGTTATACTCAAACCCAGCTGCCCAATGTCATGTTTTGCAGCACTCCAGTGTGTTTTCCCCAGTGAGTATATTTGAGCATTTATGAAAGTTCTGAAGTACAATGTTTAAGACTATAGTCTGGCCCATTTTTCTAATCTGTCAAGATTGGCCTATTCTAAGCTATACTGCCTCAATTTTAACCTACTTAAACTCCATCCGGTATATAATTCCATAATATATCAGAATCCAACATCATAAAATACACTGTCTGGACAAAAAAAAAAAATCACCACCTGGATTCAACTAATCAAATGATCTGGGGTTGCTGCTGCAGTTGCTCAGGTCTAGGTTCAGCAACAGTATGTGCTGAAAGAATGAGATCAGCTGACTACCTGAAAATACTGAAAATAGACCAGGTTATTCCATCATTGGATTTTTCCTTCTCTGATGAAACGAGCATATTCCAAGATGACAATGCCTGCAGGATTCACGAGGCTGGAGTTGTGAAAAAGTGATTTAGGAAGCAGGAAATCATCATTTTCACACATGGATTAATTGGCCACCACAAAGTCCAGACCTTAACCCCATTGAGAGACTTGGGATCTTGGTGAAAAAATAATGCAATGCAGACATTAATGGAAACAATGCCACAGCAAATGCATGAAGCAATCAAAGCTAAAGGTGGTCCAACGAAATATTAGAGTGTGTGACCTTTTTTGTTGGCCAAACAGTGTATAATGCATCATATTGTTACACCCCTACTATCTTTACTCGCCAGTGGACTCTCTGTGAAGAAACTGTTATGTAGCCTCTTAGAACAGCAGAGTGTTCCCACCACCAGCGACAAAGATCCTTCTGTGTGTGGCACCAGTCACGTGCCGCAGAGACAACAGTGCCGCTTACAGCAGACGACCCAGGACAGATGTTTAAAATGGCAGCCAAGCCCCAATCTGTCACTGAAAGGGGAAAATTTATGTTTGCATCCACTCTGACTCAGACAGTCTGTCTGAGGGGTCATATAGAACCCCCTGTTGTGAGTCAGAACAGTGTGGTCACTCTGAGGCTTCGGAGACTCTGTCTAGTCTGGTCAGAGATAGGCCGAGAGCTCGGAGCTCTCCGGATTGCTGTTGAAGCAGCCTGAACGATCTCTTGTTGTGCCTCATTAAAACAAAGGAAAACATCATACCAGATGGTCCCTTTGAGCTGTAATCAGACACAGGCTCATTCCTCAGCTCTCGTGAAGTTAAATGGTGAATTGCTTTCCTGCCAAGCGCATATGCTGCGGACTGCATTGTTCTCCAAGGTGTTCTTGATTTTTGCACATTTTTCTCATTCAGAATTCTGTTTTATTAAGTGGTTTACCTGCTGCAATTGTTTAAAGGCTTTCAGAACATTTGTAGTTTGCGAGTGTGTGTTCCTTGCTTGGTTCTACTGGATGAAATTGGACCGAAGCCAGCAGGGGGTGCTGTTTCAGTGGGGCTTGTGGTTATCTTTGACCTTTTCATCAGTTTTGCTTCACAGCACCTGTATTAGCCTCATTAAGACTTATCTGCAGTTCGACGTTTCTTCTGTTTGCTGCTCCGTTCTCTGCATGCAGTATTAAAAAATACACTATAATAAACAAACTGATGTATGTTCCCAAACTGCTAATGTGCTTATAATATCTTTGGCAGCCTAACCATCTGGGAAATGTCATTGAGAAGTCATAAACTGCAGCATCTGCCCTTTGGAGAGAACTGCACTAGTGCTGAGGTAAGCTGTCAAGAGAACAGGCTGGTGGGATGAGGAGTTGGGACAGCCACTTAAATTATACACAGTAATATAGCATAACAGCCCTCAAGCATAACTCATGCATAACCTTCAGCTCAGGCTTGCTTCACACCTTAAAAATATTTAGAGGAAGTCGTGGGTGAATAATTTACAGGAAAGTTGCGCCAAACCAACACCAATCCTAACTTTATTTGTGTTGAGGAAAGCTTTAAGATAGAACTTTCCTAAATTATTTTGGAAAAAAAAAAAGATGTTGGTCTGAATTTTATGACCTCTGTGTGTCATGGTCACATATGCTGTTATAAATTAATTTTTGATACCTTTGCTTCTTTTCTCACAAGAGTGAGTACATCCCTCACATTTTTGTCATTATTTTGTTATATCTTTTCATGGGACAACACTGAAGATATGATGCTTTTGTACAATCTAAAGTAGGCAGTGTAGAGCTTGTATAACAGTGAACATTTGCTTTGCCCTCAAAATACAGAGTAGAAAAAGCAACGGCTCCTTGCTTACAGTCAAGCATGGTGGTGGTAGCATCATTGTCTTGGGCTGTTTGAGTACCTCCGGCACTCGGGAGCTAAAGCAGCAACTCTAGGAACTGGGCAAGATAGCAGTTTTTTTGTTGTCTAACTCCTGACCCTGTTCTTAAATTGTGTGGCTTTTCCTCATTAATCCATGGCAGACTGCCCTCTTGTTATCTACTTTTTTATTGTATTTTTTTCACTATAAGGTGCACTTAAAAATTCTGTAATTTTCCCATAAATCGACAGTGTGCCTTATAATTTGGTGCACCTTATGTATGAATTTTACCAGTCAGGTTGTAAAGAGCAGTAAAGTCACTCTGCTGAAGTGCAGCGTTATAAAGTTTTAGAGTTTTAGGGAAGTTTCTCCAGCACCGAGACTGGAGCAATACTAGCATTAGCTGCAAACCGCAGTGCTAGCTCTTTCTAGCTCTGTAATGTTTGTGTTTGCCGTGTTAAAACAAGCTACGTGGGATGAACCGGATCACTCAGGGTTCCTCAGTGTAGTGCTGCTGCTAACCATGGTAAAATACTGGAAATCTAAGCTTACTGTAAATAAACGGAAGCACTCAACTCACCCATATAAAGAGCAAGAAGAGCAATCTGGGTAGATTAACATCCAGCGCTCAATAACTTTTAACAATTTTTTTTTTTTTTTTTTTTAAGAATTATAGTTTTGTTTACTTAGTTGCCCCCAGCGACTAGACCTGCTTGAAATAGAAGGGAAACATGGCAACACCTCTGTTCCCAGTGGCGTGCACAGACATTTTGGGGGGCAAGTGCTCAGGGGGGAAAAAAATTATTATAAATAATAATAATATTAAAAAAAAAAAATAAAAAAAAAACAACACAAAGTTTCAAAAGGGCACTTTGGTTGATAAAGGGCAGAGTGATGTCTATGTCTGCACGCCTCTGTCTGTTCCTTACTAGTGTCGCTTAAAATTTACCTTATAATCCGGTGTGCCTTATATGTGAAAATAGACCAGAAGAAGACGTTTATTAATAGGCCACCTTATAAATACCTTATAGTCCTTAAAATACGATACTCAGAAATAAAAAAACACACCTTGATTTACTGGGATACAAAAACCCAGAAGACAGAGCCTGTGGCTTGACACACACACACAGTTTTTTAACCATATGATCAATAAGATGTTTGACCAGAAGGTTCCATCATTGACTTTCTGATTAAATAAAACATGTGTCGGTTTAACATCTGTAGTTTGGGCAGAAGATGCCTTTTTTTCCCCTCTTTCTTGGAATGACATTATAAACTTTCTGATTTCAACATTCAAAATGCTAATGGATGCACATCTCGTTCAGAGGCAGACTTTGAAATGGATGGCCTTTAAATGCAAATTCGTGTGCTGTGCTACAGCTGATATATTTCAGCTCCGGCAAATGAGAAATGACATTTTCATTACCGCACCGCTAATTTATGGAGGGCTGATGCTGAGTGGAGAGGTCTGAGAGCCTGGCCTGGTCCAGGTGTGTTTGCCCTGCACTTATTAACAGCATGGCTGCGTCAACATTACTACCCAGCCTCAGTGTTTTGTAGGCAGAAGTAGATGGCGGAGCGTCTCTAATGTGCTGTGAGGAGCAATAATCACTGATATTTTCACATCCTCCTTTTAAGTATTCACAGGACAACAACCTGTTAATTATCTAGCTCTTTATTTAGCTTCATCTGGTCTGTGGGGGAACAGTCCATGTTTAAAGATACCCTGGCCTGCACTGCTTTTGAGCTGTCTCTGCAGAGGAACAACACAGTGTGCAAATTTAGATTCTCATCGTCGCTGTCACACAAAACCTTGTATCTCAAATAAGTCAGCTTTAAAGGTGTCCTTCCGCTAAAATCCACTTTTTCTTGTTGTTTGTGAAATACTATAGGTCTCTCTGTTGTATATGATGCTGCACATGAAACTCTTCCTCAACCTCTATTGTCTGCTTTAGCTAGTAAAAGAAAATATTCAGAAAAACGACTCAGGAAAAGTATCATGTCTACGTCAACCAGTGAATTATTATTCATGGCCACGCCCACCATGGCTCGGGACTTCCCACAGGCAGAGCTGAAGCCACTAAGCCAGACACGTCTTATCATAAAGGAGCTAACAGCTTTAGGAACAGCATTGCGGTCTGTTGGCTTGTCTGTTTGTACAGAAGCAAAATGCCCTCTGTTGATGACATGTTATTACGTTTTGACAGTTCCACTAAAACTGGTGGAAACGAGGGCTAGTTCGCTGAAAAGCACCTCGGTTCTTATAAGCCCAATTGGAACTGGTACAAAACGCAGAGTTCTTTTGGTGGAAAAGCGCTCTAAACTGAAATTCTTTGCTGTTTAAAAGGGTGTGTTTATGCATTGTGCTTTATTTCACTATAATATTATCCTTAAACCAATGGCATAATTATTTCTGGGACAATATATCACCCAAGCCAAAACAATTATCATGACAGGGGTTATTCTTACTGTGCCTTTACTCCAAATATGGTGGAAATGATGTTTTGCTACAGTGTTATTTTGAGGTGGTAGTGCAAAATTATGTATGAATTCTACCAGTCAGGTTGTAAAGAGCAGTAAAGTCACTCTGCTGAAGTACAGCATTATACAGGAGTTTTAGGGAAGTTTCTCCAGCACCGAGACTGGAGCAGTACTAGCATTAGCCACTAACCACAGTGCTAGCTCTTTCGGACTGTAGTCTGCATGTTTACATGAACCATGAATAAAAAAAACATGTACCAAAAATCAAGTAGAGCAGAGTAGAGTAAAGTAGTGTAAGTTCCATTAGGTACATTTTTATTGGTCTATTTATTAGAGGGGAAAAAATAAACGTTGACAGTCTAAAAAAAAACAGCCAAATTTACAGTAAATAGTATACGTTTTTTTTCTATGACAGTGACATCATGCATTCTTATGGGTTCTTGTTTACAGTGTAGATAAAACATAGCAGAAAGCAGAAAAGTTTGGATATGAAAAGGTTTTGGTTTTGTTTTAACAGCAGTGCTTCTCAGCAAGTGAAAGTGAAATTTTGTTTTTTAATTTTTAACTGCAGGGTAATATGTGGGGAAAAAAAGAAATCATAGTAATTCAGCTACATTCATAGCTCAGATATGGCCACACAGAAGGTTGGAGTATATGGAGCAGGTTATGATTTGTTTGGGAAATAGTGTTATTTCTTGCGCTGCCACATTCTGGACATACTTGGACTGCTTAATTTTTCTGAATTACCGGTGCTTAACCACATCGTCCAGATTACCTCATCATTCTTATTAATTGGATGTAATTAAGAGCCTGGCCTTAATCACTGAATTTTTCACATTTCCCTCACACAGCTGTAGAGCAGTGAAGAAGGTCTGATATCTTTAACCTCTAAAAGGTTTCTAATTATAGACCTGACGAGTAGTTTAGTCACTGCAGAGAATCTTGTATTATTATTTCGCCGATTTAGTGAAAATATTTTATGATTATGGCCCTTCAGAGATGGAGCAGTAACAACCCAAGATTTGGATTGCTGTAGACATGTTTCTGCTGATGAATCATAAGGGGAATTCTTTTGCCCAGCAGTGATGGTAAGCTCCAGTAGAAACAGATGGAGATGGCAGCACTAGCCGGCGCCTGAAGGCCTTGTTTGTGGAGCCGGGTGTTTGCATGAGCCTGTGCTGCACTGTCTAGCATGCTATGGAACATCAAGGAAACTTGAGAAAGCCCTCAGGAACTTCAGAGCATGAAAGACCACGAAGCAGAGGAGGAGATTTTTTTTTGGAGCAAGCTTAGAACCTTAGATAAAGTGTTTATAAAGGCTGATGTTTGAGATTTGAGATCTTTTTTGCTGTTGCTGTGGAAGCCAGGAGTTGGTGCTGATTTCATAGTTACAGTAAATAGAGCTCAGTTGCTTGCTCAGGTACACTATATGGAAAGTATTAAAGTATTGAAACAGCTGCTTATTCATTGTTTCGTCTGAAATCAATGGTATTAAAAAAAGAGTTTATTCTGCTTTTGCTGAAGTAACTGTCTATACTCTACAGTAACTGGATTTCTACCGAATTTAGGTGCATAGCTATGAGGATTTGATTGCATTTATTGATGACAGCAAGTACGTTATTGAGACCAGCTCATCCCAAAAGTATTGGATGGAGCACCATTAATCGTTCCAGAGAACACAGTTCCAGTGCTCCACTGTTCAGTGCTGGCATTAGGTATGGTGCCATAAGGTTCATCTACATGTACTCCAGAAAGTCCTATTCTTTTGGCAGAACATCTCTACTGGGACTAGCCAAGCTGTGTGTGATTATGCACAAATCATCTGAAGGCCAATATATGCCTCTACCATGAATGCTACGCATACTCTATGCCATTCATTGTCTGATGAATACCTCCCCAAAAATGTAACTACAAGGCGCAAAAATGCAGACTACATCATTTGTGATTGGTCCACCGAGCCTCATATTCCCACCCACACATTCCTGGACTCGTAATTAAACTGTAGAGTGATGCAGACACACAGATGTCCTGCCCACCGACTCTGCATTGGCTTGATGAAGAAGTATATTTCAGCTATTAAGGTACCGTATTTTACGGACAATAAGGCACACTGTATTATAAGGCGCAATATTAGTGAACTTTTATTTTCTGGTCTATTTTCTTAAATAAGGTGCACCGGATTATGAGGAGCATTTTAAGCGACAATAGTAAGGAACAAGGGTGTCTATGTTTACCTTCTAATTCAGCAGTTATGTTAATCTACACAGATTTCTTTCCTAAAAACTGTTTATTTGGATGAGTAAAGAGCCTCCATTTACTTACAGTAAGCTTAGATTTACAGAATTCTAACGTGGTTAACAGCAGTGCTAGCTGCGGTTAGCAGCACTTAGCACTTAACCCTGTGCTGAGTGTTCAGGTAAGCCAGGGCGCTATCAGCTAGTGGTTTGTCCTAAGTAGTTTGCTTTAACACATAAAACATGCAGAATACAGTCTGATATACTCACCTCTGAGTGGCAAAAGACTTAGCGCTGTTAGCGGCTAATGCTAATACTGCTTCAGTCTCGGTGCTGGAGAAACTTCACTGAAATTCCTCTGTAATGCTGCACTTCAGCAGTCGCTTAACTGCTCCTTACAACCTGACTGGTAAAACATACATACATAAGTCACACTGGATTATAAGGCGAACTGTCGATTTTTGGGAAAATTAAAGGATTTAAATGCACCTTATAGTGTGACAAATAAGATAAAGGAACTAAATACATTTATTAAAAAGGTGTGTCTACAAATATTTGCACATATAATGTAAAGAACATCAATATGATGACATTTCAGACAGTTATGCAAATGATTTCATTGTATAACTCAGTGGAGACTTGCCTGGCAAGCTTTGTTACTTCCACACAGTGCTGTGATGGTTGGCTAGCGCTAATTTCACCTGTGCGCTGCGGTATTAAAGCAGGAATTTGAATGCCGGGCAATAGCAATGTCGCATGTAATCAAAGCACTTTCTCACGTTCTGTTTCCCCCAGTGGCCTTCACAACCGCTCTCAATTAGGCACTCCGTCTGCGTCCTCGACTGCAGCCTGCGGGCAGCTCTGCAGCTCCAGCCTGAGTCATGTTAGCAGAGTAACTGTATAGACAGCTTTCTGTTCCTTTGTCATCATCACCCACATTCCCTTTCACTCAATCTAGTTCATGTGCTTGGGCCGGGTGGTTGTTACTTGTGATGTTAAGTGAGCTGTTTTCCCCTCCCAATAGACACAGGCTAGATAAATGGCCTAGTTCTGATCTGAACAACAGGCAACAGCAGCTTCCTGCTAATGCTAACGATTGCTGTTTTTTTTTTTTTGTCCAGAGGTAAAGCAGATGAAGGAGCCTCTTTATTCTCTTAAATGTCAAACTAGAGGATGGCCCTGTGGCTGGCCTGACTGACGATGCTTCACAAACAATAGACTCTTTTGCTATAAAGACCTGAATGAGTGAATTATTTAGCTTGTGTGAATAAATGTGGCCTTTAGTAGCAATGATTGCTTCATTTCCAGCTTCATGCTGCAAAATTGTGTTGTAATTTTTGAACTGTATTGCCAGCACAAGTTCAAGACCAAGATTTCTTTGTTTGTAAAGTCGGGAGACCCTCACCAACTCAAAGTTCAGAATCCAAGATGGCTGCACTACACATCAACTCTAGTAAAAACTGTAGTAAAATGTAGGTTTTAGCCCAACCAAAAACAGTTGTAGCAATGACAACTTGGCACTTATTGGCTTAAAAAACACTTGTAAATAAATATTAGACCATTTGTGGTAAACTCTGAAGAGTCTTTACTTTTTTGTTATAAGAAATTGTGTCAAATTATATGAAGTAGTGCTGGGCGATTATGGCCTAAAACAATTTCATTATTTTTTTATTTTTTTTTATAAAAAAATCAGATTTTCAATTACTCACACACTGACGGACACTGGATTATACATCAGAATGCGGGTTTCTGACTGAAAATACAACTAAATCAGTTTTCCACAATTAATCACAGATCCTCACCGGAGAGCGATGATACTGCAGTCTTTAGAAGCGGTAGGATTTATTTTAGCTAAATATATCCTTTATCCCACTGGGTGTTTGCGTTGAAAGTGCTGGAACAGTGCTGGAACTTTTTTCGGTACGAGCACAGTCTTCGGTCTGAACGGTTAGAAAATATGCACACGTTGGTCTGTGGGAGGCGCCGGTAACCAAGGTAAGATGGATAAACACCTCAGAAATGAGTAGCGATTTAATATTTTAAAGTTGGCAGAGAAAAAAGACCAACAGCATTTTTTTTGTTTTTCTTGAAGACACGTGAAGCCAGCTAGTCGATCGCATCTTTTTTGAAATGGTCACAAAATCAATATCATTGAAACAAACACGCTTGGAAGAGAACCGATTCTGTTCATCAGTCACTAATAGCTAGCTAGCATCATGCTAATTGAGAGAGCTGTCACTCTTGAGGAAATGACATTGCTTTCAGACATGCTGTCTACAGATGAGTCAGTATGGCTATCATGGAAAAGCAGAAGTGAGTAGCTGATTTTAGATTTGATTGAGGTGTTTCTGTAGCCTCATGCTGTGATGCACTGTGTGATGGACTGTGCAGAGCACATTATCTGACACCTCACTCTGAGAGTCCTCCGTTCCAGCGTTCTATGGCTGTCCTTCCCTCTGTGTCCCCTGTGAAGGTCGGTGAAGCTTGTCCTTATATGCGAGTTCACTGAGTGGATACAATCTGCTGAGAAGCAGCCAGAGATGCTACTCAGAGAGAGCCAGAACAAACCTATATGCATGCCTGGAGCAAATGCACAGAAACATACAAGACGATTATATAGCTGCTGTGTTTAAAAATGGCTGCATGTATCTTGGAATGGGTTTGTAAAGGTAACTTATCTTAAACATGTGGGTTTTGAACAGGTTTTGGGTCTAAATGAATGGTTCTAGGAAACGTGTTTAATTGAAATAGGACTTTTTGTGTTACATGGAGGTTCTTCAGACCTACATATGTTCTTACTTGTGCATATAATTAAAAAAAATGAATGACAAAATAGTTATTTAATGATCCATTTTCTGAAAGGCTCTTCATTAAACCAGAAGCGTTCCTTCTATAGTGAATCCTTTTTGTTTTTTCTATTATTAACAACATTTTTTTTCTTTTTATCATTAAAGGCTTTAGTCTGTGTGCACATTTGACAGTGTTTTAAAGAATTAAAAACTATTACTGTAACTCTTGAACACTGGTAAAATGCATTAGTCAGTCGTCTACAAATGTAATAGAGTAGTAGTACAGTAGTCCTTGCTGCTGACCAAAAGTCTGACACTGTTATGCAAATAAGCTGTTACTGGCCACGCTCCATGTTTACGCTAAGTGTTTACCAAACGTTAGTGTTTGCTTGTGCTAAATGGCAAAGCACAAACAAGCTAGTTTATACTTAACTGCGATAGGTACAGATCCCTCCTTCAGATGAAGCACGGTGCTCGTAAAACCTAATCTAGTTGGTGGGGCTTTGGTGGGGGTTGACAGGAGTGTTTTTAAGGGCAGTCAAGACTCATGGAAAATTACAAAAAGTGAGTTTTGCATAATGTAATCCGTTTAAATAGCCACTAAACCCTAAACCACATTAAAATGTGTTCCTTTGAAGTAATGAAACATATCAGACATGCTTAATTTCCTAACCTTTAAGAAACACTTTTTATTGGGATAATTTCTGCCTTTTCATCACCCTCACAGGTTTAACTGTGCAATAAGACATAAATATGTACAGTATACAGATCAATCAATAATACCAAACCCATGCTGATGTCCAACCATCTGTGTCTCACCGCTATGAGAGGCACACTGCTGCTGCTGAAGCTCAGCCAATTAGCTCTCCCTTCTGCCCTGCCTCTAAACCCATACATCACCCCATGCCCCGTTTTAGCATTTTTCAGTAATTTAGCAATTTGAGCTGAGGGTGGAGTCAGCAAAAGTCAGGGGGTTAAGTGCCCTTTTAAGGGCATTGCTAGTGACCGAGGTATCAAACTCACAACCCTGTTACCTTGTGCTCAAACCCCTGAGCCACCACTGCCCCATTCTTTAAAAAAGGATAAATAGAAATTCTGCAAAATTATTAGGAGATTCTTAGTTGTTTTTTTTTTTTTTTTTTTACCAAACACTGACAGTAAACTGAATAATCTTAAGAAGGTTACCGGCAGCGGACAAAACAACCATTTGCCAGTCCTCAGCAGCACTGGCTTTATTACAGCGCTTATCAGTTGTCACACTTTTTCGGTTAAAAGTCCAGTTTAATGATGTGGGAAGCTAGCCTGAGAACGGCTCTGTTGAAAAGCTGTGGGGGAATTCCAGCATGTGTCCTCAGACCAGCTCCAACCCTGTGTTTTTTTCACTGCTCTATCAGGCCTGGCTGAAGATTTGACCGCACTGCACGAGATTAGATCACTTCCTAGAATCTGTGCTCATCCTGTGAACGCACTGGACCATCGCTAAACCTCTCCCCTACAGTAAAGACCCCACTATCTCCCCTTAACTGCTTTAACTGCTGGGAAAGCACAGCACACCTCGGGAACAGAGATAGAACTGAGCTTTAAACTTTGTTTATGTGAAACTCTCCAAATTAGGACATGTAATGGTGTTTAATCTCCCTTAATTACGCTGATAGGCTGCCAAGAGTAAACATGTGAGCTGGGTTGGCAAAGCCCCTCATTGATTTCACTTCAAAATGTGATGATATTCCAGACATCCATCAGCTCTCTTAGGAGTAAAAGTGGGTTTAAAAGTACACCATTGATTTCTCTAATAGGCATTGCTGTCTGGCTTGGCATGGGGAGCTTTTGCTTTTAGACCAGAATGCCAGATAATTGTTCCGACCACGTGTACAGAACAAAGCTGAGGTCAAACTGAAGCTGGATTTGTTGGGGTTTTTACTTTTTTACTTGTATATATAGATATTGTGAATAGGTTCATCACGCACCTCATCACAGCATTAATATACAGAAGATAAAACTCCCTGCATTGGCAAAAAAAACTTTACAGGTAAGTTCTCATTTTTTAAATTAAAATCCCTAAAGCTGTGTGTGTCCTTGAGTGAGCGCTACTTAGTATGATCAGCTATTGAGTGATGTAGTTCATCAAAGTCAAAGTCAAAGTGTTTTTTATTGTCATTTCAGCTATATACAGAGTACACAGTGAAACGAAACAACGTTCCTCCAAGGACCATGGTGCACATAAACACAGTGTAGACAGAACAATAGTGCAACAGTACAAAAGTGCAGACAGACAATACAACACCATACAGACAAAGAATAATAAATAACAAGACAGTGTGCAAATTTTGCAGTGTGCAAAAAGGACCAGGTGAGGTAGTAATTACTCTATTACACAGTGTGCAATAGAGTCCAGTGAGGTAGTAGGGTTTTTAGTGCTTTCCATTTTCTGGGGTAAGTGGGGTAAGAGTGTGTGTGCATGTACAGAAAAACCATCAGTTCAGTCTCTGCAGTTAAGGAGTCTGATGGCTTGGGGGTAGAAGTTGTTGCAGAATCTGGTCGTGCTGGACCGGATGCTGCGGTACCTTCTTCCCGAAGGCAGGAGGGAGAGCAGTTCGTGTGAGGGATGAGTGGGGTCATTCACAATGCTGGTTGCTTTGCGGATGCTGCGGGTGGTGTAAATGTCCGTGATGGAGGGGAGAGAGACGCCGATGATCCTCTCAGCTGTCCTCACAATACGCTGGAGGGTCTTGCGGTCAGAGACGGTGCAAGTCCCAAACCAGGCAGTGATGCAGCTGCTCAGGATGCTCTCAATGGTCCCTCTATAGAAGAGTGTGAGGATGGGTGGAGGGAGACGGGCCTTTCTCTGCTTCCGGAGGAAGTAGAGACGCTGCTGGGCTTTCTTGGCTGTAGAGCTGGTGTTCAGGGTCCAGGTGTGGTTATCTGCTAAGTGGACACCAAGGAACTTGGTGCTCTTAACAATCTCCACAGAGGACCCGTCGATGTTGAGTGGAGAGTGGGTGTGTTGTGCTCTCCTGAAGTCAACAACCATTTCCTTTGTCTTGTCCACATTCAGGTGAAGGTTGTTGACTGTACACCAGTCTGTCAGCCGCTGCACCTCCTCTCTGTATGCTGACTCGTCACCTTTGGTGATGAGACCCAGCACGGTTGTATCATCGGCGAACTTGATAAAGCTGTTAGAACTGTGTTTTGCAGCACAGTCATGAGTCAGCAGGGTGAACAGCAGAGGACTCAGGACACTGCCCTGGGGGGCCCCCGTGTTCAGTGTGATGGTGCTGGAGGTGCTGCCCCCGAACCGGACTGACTGGGGTCTCCCCGTCAGAAAGTCCAGGATCCAGTTGCAGAGGGGGGTGTTGAGGCCGAGCGAGCTTAGCTTCCTGGTGAGGTTCTGTGGGATGATGGTGTTGAATGCTGAACTGAAGTCTATAAACAGCATTCTGACGTAAGTGTCCTTCTTCTCCAGGTGGGTGAGGGAGAGATGAAGGGTGGTGGTGATGGCATCATCCGTGCAGCGATTGGGACGATACGCAAACTGCAGGGGGTCCAGTGAAGAGGGCAGTTGTGTCTTGATGTTCCTCATGACTAGCCTCTCGAAGCACTTCATGATGATGGGTGTAAGTGCAACGGGACGGTAGTCATTGAGGCAGGACACTGTGGACTTCTTCGGCACGGGGACGATGGTGGTGGACTTGAGGCACGTTGGGACAGTGGCGCTGCACAGGGGGATGTTGAAGATGTCCGTGAGAACATCTGTCAGCTGGTCTGCGCACTCCCTGAGCACTCTGCCGGGGATGTTGTCTGGTCCTGCAGCTTTTCGTGGGTTGACTCTGCGCAGAGTGTTCCTCACATCCACTGCAGTCAGGCACAACACCTGCTCGTCCGGCTTGGGCATGGTCTTTCTCGCCATCGTGTTGTTTTGTGCCTCAAACCGTGCATAAAAGTTGTTTAGGGCATCAGGGAGGGAGGCATCACGTTCACAGGACGGTGGCATTGTCCTGTAGTTGGTGATTGCCTGGATGCCCTGCCATATGCGCCGCGCATCACCCGTGTCCTTGAAGTGGCTGTGGATTCTCTGGGCGTGTGCGCGCTTTGCCCCTCTGATAGCTCTTGACAGGTCGGCTCTCGCTTTCCTCAGGGCCACCTTGTCACCCACTCTGAAGGCGGAGTCGCGGGTCCTCAGCAGCGCACGTACCTCAGCAGTCATCCAAGGCTTCTGGTTTGGGCGTGTGGTGATGGTCTTGGAGACAGTGACATCATCAATACACTTGCTGATGTAGCCAGTGACTGATGCTGCATACTCCTCCAAATCAACAGAATCGCCTTCAGTAGCAGCCTCCCTAAACATGTCCCATGCAGTGCACTCAAAACAGTCCTGAAGGGCAGAGATGGAGCCTGCCGGCCAGGTTTTCACCTGCTTCTGAACTGGTCTGGACCGTCTGATGAGTGGTGTGTATGTTGGTGTCAGCCAAACACACATGCGATCCGAGAAAGCGAGGTGGGGGCGGGGCTCCGCCCGGTACGCGCTGGGGATGTTTGTGTAAACAAGATCCAACGCGCTCGCTCCTCTCGTTGCAAAGTTCACATGTTGGTGGAATTTAGGGAGCACTGACTTGAGATTTGCGTGGTTGAAATCTCCGGCGATAATAAACAGTCCGTCTGGGTGTTTGTTTTGCAGATCGCTGATAGTCCGATAGAGTTCACACAGAGCCTCTTTAGCATTAGCACCAATGCTAGCACTGGGTGGAATGTAGACAGCAGCTATAAGCACGGCGGAGAACTCCCGTATTAAATAAAAAGGTCTGCACTTGACTATCAGGAACTCCACCAGCGGAGAGCAGTGTTGATGTAAACACACACGCCTCCACCGCGGGTCTTCCCGGATAGAGCCGCGCTTCTAACGGCTCTGAACGTGGTTAGCCCGGCTAGCTGAATGGCGCTGTCCGGAATGTTGTCGTTAAGCCACGATTCCACAAAAACCAAAACACAGCAGTCTCTGAACTCACGCTGGGTAGTTCGCTGGAGTCGGATGTAGTCCAGTTTATTGTCAAGGGAACAGACGTTTGCAAGAAAGAGCGATGGTATAGCCGGCCGGCTAGGACTAGCCTTTAGCCTCGCGCGGATCCCGGCTCTCTTTCCGTGCTTACGCTCGCAACACTTGCGATGGCACTTCCGCTGGGCTCCGGCGTCAGGAAACACCGCGGGCTGGCGGCCTGGGTCTCTTAGCAGGCTAAGCTCAAGTAGCGTCTGCAGAACCTCGTCCGGTAGCGTGTTTTCTGGCTGGTTTCTCCACTGTAGCAGGGTCTGGCGGTGGTAGAACATGTGCACGGGTGTTCCGATGCACATATTTGCAGGAAATAAACGGAAAAAACGACAAATAGTAACACAAAAGCACCATTTAACGGACCCGGAGCGGCCGCTGCGTGTTAACGCGCCGCCATCTTGGGTGGGTCATCCATCCGCGCCGCCATCTTGGGTGGGTCATCCATCATTGATTTTGGATCATTAAGAGGTTTAATAGCTAAATAAAAAAAAACAGTTAAATCATAATTATATGCATATAAGTCAATAGTTATACACTACCAATAACCAATTAATTTTTATTTGTTTTATTATTGAAGGGACATTAATTGATTTCTGTGTTTAAAAGGGACATATTATGCAAAATTCACTTTTTGTATGCTTTTGTATTACCACATTTGGGTCTCAACAGTCTCCATGAACACTCCAAGCACAAAAAAAAATCCATCCATCTGTTTTCTGTGAATCAGTTGAAAGAGTTTTGTGTTAGGAATCATATGCTTTAATAAGCCTTTCGGATGACATTACAATAAGTAAACGTGCATAGAACCACCCTTGCACCACTCCTCGCCTGTCAACCCCCCACCAGAGCCCCACTTCATTTAGGGAATTTTGGTTAAGAACCTCTGAAAGTACACAGCAAGATTAGCCAGCAGACTTTGTCTGACGGAGGGATCTATACCTACTGTCCATGGCAAGTCACCAGATGAGAGGGATCTAAGTACTTTTAAATAATGAGACCTCTGTATTACCAAGACATTTTGGTCAGTGCCTTTTGTGATATGACCCTAAAATAATATCAAGATATTTCATTCATATTTCATGTTTCATTTTCACGATAACAAAACTCTTGGCGACATGACAAAATGACACACCCCTACTTTGTGGTATTAAATTTCGATACTCAGCCCTACCTACAGGATCTGTCAGGTTAACAGAAAGGGTTTCTGTCACAGCTTACGCTTTTATGTTTGTGTGTTTGGAATCTGTGTAGACGCGTCTATTCACAGTAGATTGCAAACAGTTTACGAGTTATGATCGACTGCTCCCACTCTGCTGTACTCCCGCGTTTTTCTTTCCAAAGAAAAAGGAAATTAGACGAAAAAAAAGTCTGAGATCCCCTGGCTGTACTTTGCAATTTTCAATTACCTCGTGTGAATAATGTGCAGAAACCTTTTACATGAAAAAGCGTCCTCTCCATAATGCTGCAGTATTCCAGATAAATGGAACTCAGAAGACATGGAAATGAAATGCTTATAAACAATGCTGTGTAGAGAAAGATGCTTTCTCTTTGTGCTCCATTTTGTGAAAGCATTTTCTCCTGGGTTGATTACAGCTACCACTCATTCACTGGGTGGCATGGTCTATTTCAATTTTCCTTAGAATATACTCTAATATAACACTGTCAGACCTGCGGTAGAGACCCAGTTTTCTAGCAGTGCACTTGGTTCATGTTCGTCTAGTGTCTGAACTCATTGAGCTAGCTGCTGCTGCTGTTTTTTGATGACTTGCTGATTGACTGGCATTGATTCAAAGCCTCTACAGTCAAGTACCGGGCAGCACTGTGTATGTTTTCATTTAAAAAGTGTTATGTGTACCTAGGCTGTGACTGAAATGGCTCCCTACAGGGGAGACACTGTTAAGTTTACTAAGTAGTGGTGAAAACAGGAGTGAATTGGGACACTACCTTGTCATTATCATGCACCAGCACCAGTCACACACACGCACACACACACACACACACACACACACACACGTGAGAGGTTGAGCCGTGTTTAAAACTCCATAAACACACAGAAATTAGCTCTGAAGTAATCTCTCTGTTATATATAAACATCTGAAATTAACAGCGTCCAGCGGCTCCTAATGTTGCCAGATTGCGTAGTTTCATGCCATATGTTGAGTTATGTCTGAAATTGGCTAGAGGAAACCCTGTGCTTTGATGGGTGGACAAAACTAATAAGTGTTAAGACTTTAGAAATTTGTGTTGGTTATTATGTATGACTATTTGCTTCATTCATTGCTTGCTAGCTTATTTTTATGTACTGTAATTTATTTTCTTTGGTTCGTTTGTTCTGTCATACAAAACACTAAACACATATATAATACAAACATGCATATAAAATTATTTAAATATGTTTTTTTTTTTGTAATTGGTGATTGGTGAAACATGTTTTACTCAGTGAATTGGTTTTGTCTGAATCCTACTGTAACAATATGGCCACCCTGTTGGCTCACTGTACGCTTCGGTTGTCTGTTCCATTGTAGCGAGAATCGCGGTGTGTTCTGGGACACATTTTGCTTGCTTAGTAAGCAAGTATGTTTGCTATAAATCCTGGTGCATTATGGGAGTTTATAGCCCCCTCAAAATCATGTTCCAATTCCATTTCACGATTCGGATACTCACAGAAAAATGGCTGATGTACTCAGTAGTACCCTAAGTAGTAAATAGGGAGCCATTTCGGTCACAGCCCTAGTGTCACATAGCTAGAATTGTGTCCCATGTCTTTTGCCATGTGCCATGGAAGCTAAAGACGCCTGCATTGACTTGCAGGATGTGTGTGAGTTGCATTCTAGCCAGATGCCGCGGGTCACGATCATTACCCATTATCCACTGCTCTGTCCACTGGGTGTGGCAATGCCTTCTATTAAAGGTAACTGGTACACATGTGACGCATTTGTGGATCGAGCAGCGTTAAAAGCTCACACAACTTCAGAAATGGACACAGACTATCAAAAAGCAAAGCTTTTTGTTTAGCCATTAATTTCTACCACAGACAAGATGGATCTATTACAATAAGCTTGTGTATTCTTGGAGTACGAGAGGCATTTATTCCTGTTGATTTAGCTACAGGTCTCCTGTGAGCGCTGTCCAGCGTAGCCTGCCTGCTGAGGGTTTCCAGTTTTACAGTGATGCTCCAGGGTCACGTTTGTCTAGTGTCTGAACTCATTGAGCTAGCTGGTGCTGCTGTTTTTGGCTGATTGCTGATTGACTGGCATTGATTCAAAACCTCTACAGTCAAGTACCGGGCAGCACTATGTGTCTGTGCCTGTGCTTGTGTGTGTGTGTGTGTGTGTGTATGTGTGTGTGTGTGAGTGTGTAGCTGACCTGTTTCAGACAGGCTTTTTGCTCCAGCCTGTGCCTGCCTATAAAAATAGCCTCCTGGAACCGGAGCACGCTTTTCAGAAAGAGGCCAGGCTACAGTTTTAAATTGTATTCACAGGAGCACACTTTTCTGCCCGGATTTGCAGCACTTTCAGACGTTTAGCGGCCAGTTACACTGTAAACCTGCCATGAATAATCCCCTTTATGCTGCAGAATACTGGGAATATACATGGAAATGAGCGTGCATGCTGTGAATTTCAGATATGCACTGCCTGTGTGGACAGGGAAGAAGTTCCTGATGTGTCTCGCTCTGTCCCTCCGTCCCTCTGTCCCTCTGCCTCTCACCGACGGGGAATACTAATCAGAGCCGGAGAATACTGGAGGTGTGGGAGTATGGCTGTATTTAAAGCTGATGGAGTTGGTATGCACCCCTCAGTGCTCCGTTCTCCTCTACAGAACTGATAGAGAACGTTCTCTGCGGTCTCGGGAGGAGGCCGGCCCCGGGCTCCCATTATTATGTATGATTTTATTTTTGAATATGGACTGAAAGGACTATTACAGTGCAATTTCATGGCCCGGGGGTTATCTGACGTCTTCTTTACCAGATTTAGCTCAGCCAAGTAGCCTGCTCTCGCTCGCCCCTGCTTCTTACCTACCTTTGTGTCTGTGCTGTGTCTCTCTCTCTCTCTCTCTTTTTCTTTATCTATCTCTCTCTGTAATTTTTTTTCATTCTGTCCCTCTCTCTCCGTTTCTCTCTTTGTCTCAGTGTTAGTGTTTCTATCGATGTGACTGTATTTTCTCTGCCCCTCTCTCTGGCTATTTTTCTGTCTCTCCTGTGTCAGTCTTGTTCTCTGTCAGAGACTGTCTCTGACTCGCTTTGGCTGACTCTCTTTGACTCTGACTTTCTTTGACTGACTCTCTTTTACTCTGTGATTTATTCTCTCTTACTTCGAGTCTCTTTGTCTGACTTGTTTTGATCCTTACAATAATTGACTCGCTTTTTTAACTCTGTTTGGCTGCCTTTATTTGTCTATATTTGTCTATATCTTTACTTTCCTGACTCTGTTTGACTGACTCTTTGTGGCGGACTCTCTTTGGCTGCCTTTATTTTACTGACTTTGTTTGGCTGACTCTGTTTGGCTTGCTTTATTTTGCTGCCTTTAATTTACTGACTCTCTTTGACTGACTCTTTGGCTGGCTCTCCTTGACTGACTAATTTTGACTCTAAATATCCTTGACTATATTTGAGTGACTCTGTTTGGCTGACTAATTTTGACTCTTGCTGTCCTTGACCCACGTTGGCTGACTCTCTGACTCTGACATTCTTTAACTGACTCTTTTTTACTCTGTGATTTACTCTCTCTTACTCTGCCTCTCTTTGACTTTGACTTGTTTTGATCATAACTATTCTTGACTTTCTTTGATTGTCTTTATTTGGCTACCTTTATATTTCTGACTCTCTTTGGCTGACTCTCTTTGAATGACTCACTTTGACTCTTGCTGTCCTTGACTGTCTTTGACTGTCTCTCTTTGACTGTCTCTCTTTGATTGACTCTCTTTGACTGACTCTTATTCTCTGATTCACTTTGGCTGACTCTTTTCATGGTTCTTTTTGGACTGCCTTCTTTTTCTCTGACTCTAGATGACTCTTTTAAGAGTGACTCTCTTTTTGATTGACTCTTCTCTGACTCTCTCTGACTTGCTTAAATTGTCTTTGATTCTGACTCTTTCTGATTCTGACTCTTGTTCTGTCGAAGAATCTGACTCTCTCTGACCCTTTACTTTCTAAATATCTTACTCTCTGACTTTCTTTGACCTCTCTTTGACTTTACCTCTATCTGACTTTGTGTCTTTAATCTCTGATTCTTTCTCTCTATTCACTCTATTTTTCTTGTTGTACTGTGTTTTTGATCATGTTTCTGGGCTAGTGTTCGTTTTAATGAGTTTGATGTTTTGAATTAAGGCTGTTTTAAAGTCTCTCCCTCCTCCTCAGTTGTTCAAACGGTCAGAAAAAGATTGATAAAGTACTGCAATTTCACTTTACTGCGGCATTAAAGCCCCTACAATTTCAAAGTAGATAAATGATCCAAAGACTCCCTCTCACTTTTTACTTTTAATGAATATAAAATAGAAATATTAAAACAGGACAGGAGACTTGAAATAACTCTTGCATGGCTGTCTTAATATAATAATTAGATTCTTCCTCATCTATCTTAGATTGCACTGATTGATTGTTAATTCTCATAGATGTGTCTGAATAGAGGCTTGGTGCTTCAGTCGTCTTCACTGTTGTAAGACTTAATGAATTAGGTTCATTTCTGCTGCTCAGTCTGACAGGTGTATAAAAAGGCAGAGTGGCCAAACTACTTCCATTCATTTTTCTACACAGAGTTAGAGCTCATTTAGTTTTTTTGTCTATATAATGTCAGTCAGTCCTGCACGGCCTCTGTGTTCTCGAGATAAGTGAACAGTGAGTTCTTTTCATTCAGGCTTTTGCTCATAACAGTAATCTGTAGCATGTTGACTGGCCAAAGTCCATAAATGGTGCTTTTAATAGCAGTAAGTGGAGATTTTGAAAGGAAGTCCCATTAAGCAGCATCAGGCCTGTGAGAGGTAGAGGTGTGTGAATGTTAGTTCATTATCCTACTAAATGGCCTGGCCTGCCCTGCTCTTAAATAGCAGCACACGGCTAATGGAACAAAGGCTGCTGCTCACTCGCTCCTGATTGGTTCACATCATGCTAAGTAGAAGTGTGGGGTTGGGTAGAGACTGACTGATTGATTTTATTTGGACGGTGAAATTGTATAGCTCATTAATCACTTCAGATCATTAGATGCTTCTCTGTGAGATCACTCCGTTTCTGTGTATGTTCATTTTAGATGATTGATATTGAAACAGGCGTTTGATCCAGTAGATTTAATTCAGCATGTTTTGATGCCCGATTGCGGTTTGATTGCATGTTTCCATCAGAAACTATTAACTTTAAATAAATGATTCCTGTAATTAATGATTTAATCATGCACTCAATGCAATCAGGCAGGCAATCTGATAAGATAATTATCGCAGATTATATAAAGCACAACAAATAACTTCAGCATTTACGTGTTTATCATGCAGGGAATAAATATGCAGGCTTATTAAAGTAGGATTCTTTCTGCTTACGGAAATAGACAGAGCATGTAGAACTGAATATATCAGCTTTCGACCCAGAAATATCTTTACAAAAACAAAGAAAGAGCAGTTTATAGTAAGTAATCTTTCTTTCTCTCGCTCTAGCTCTCATTCTCTTTTTCTCTGTATATAGATGGGTGGAGAGAGAGAGAGAGAGAGAGAGAGAGAGAGGTCGTGGTGTTTTAGTGTGTGTGTGTTGTGTAAAATTGGATCAATCACAGCAGTGCTGCTGGAGTTTTTAAACACTGTGCCCACTCACTGTCCTCCACTTCATTAGAGACTCCTACTAAGCTGATCCACCATGTAGTTTAAAGTTACAGACAGAAGCTCATCAGTTGCGATAGTTTATGCTGGTCACCCTCTAGTCCTTCATAATTGTCCACAGGAGGCTGAATATGGCTGAATATATTTGATTAGAGGACATTTATTCTCTTATGTATTCTTTCCAGCAGTGACACAGAGTTGTTCAAGAACTCCAGCAGCACTTCTGTGTCTGATTGACTACTTATACCAGCAAAACCCACACTTAACACACCACCACCACCATCTCAGTCAGTGTCACTGCAGTGCCAAGAATGACTCATCATCTAAATACGGGGTTTGTACGGTCATGAAAAAACAGGAAAATAGCAATTTTCAGGCCTGGATAAGCTTTGGAAAAATAAAAAATACTCAAAGTTTTGGAAGTCAACATGCCAACATGTACGCATCTTGCGTAAAGGGCGCGTTTTTACATCTTGATTCGCATGTACGAGTCCATGTTCTAATGTACACATTAATACAGCATCGCTGTGCAGAAGACTATAAAATGTTTTTTTTGTTCAAGTAAATTGAAACAGTGTCATAGTAGGAGTGGGCGATATGGTCTTAAAATAATATCACAATATTTCATGGTATTTTTCGCAATAATGATACTCTTGCCGATATGACAAAACACTGATTTAGAAAAATGATATCAAGAATACACTACTGCAACAAAATGAAAATTGAATTGTATTATTGCATACAATATGATATAGCACACCCCTAACTGAGATATTAAAAACAAAATTTTTTTTATCAGATTTGTAACAGAAGTCAATGATCTAGAATGTCATGATAGTAATAATGCACTCCAGATATCTACATATATCCAGGATTAAAATGAAATACATTATACAGTACAGATATAAATCTGTAATCTATATTTATAGTAGATATATAATGGGAAATTAGAACTGTGCAAATTTTTCTTTTGCTAAAAACAGCAAAAAAAGAGGTAGTGTCCTGATGTGATAAATAGGTGTGGGTGATATGGCACGATATTTCAGGATATAATATGGTTCGTGATATTCAAAAATGTTGGCGATATTATTGCGTGCGATAAATTGTGAAATTTATTATGATTGTTACAGATACTTTGCTTTAAAAGTACCAAGTAGTCATATAGTGGGGGAAAAAAGAAATCCCGCAAAGAAGAAAAAGATACATCAAAATGCATTGATAATCACTTTATAATCGCATCGCAGACTTTCCTAATCGTAATGAAATCAAATCAAATTGTAAGGTGCCTAAATATATACTTGTAGAAGGACTACAGTCTGTGATTATAGAACTACAAACTGCTCTTTTGTATAAATGTGCTTATCGGAGCTGATAAGATGAGCAGTGAGAGTAGAAACAAGGAGGTGGTCATAATATTGTGATTCGATTGTGTATACTCTGTAAAAAAATAAATATATAAAAAATTACTACTGCAAGGTCAGATTTTTACAGCATCATGCATCTGTCCATTATCTTATCTCTGCTTCATCCTGGTCAAGGTCAAAGCAGGCTTATATTAGTCTAGTTCAGTTCTGGAAATTTGACATGTGATAAAGTTGTTTCTCACAGCTGTAGCCCGTCTTCTTCACAGTAATACACTACCTGTCCGCCTACCCACGTGTCCTTGTGCATTTTATACACGTGTTTTAGGTGAAGTGTGTTTACTTAGCACTTCAGTTGAATGCTGTCCCCATGCCCCACCCCCTCTCCTCTGTTCTCCTTTCACATCTCAGAAATCTGTGCTCTGTGTTGTGGAATGTTGCAGTCTGAAAATTTAAAACCGGTTATGGATAAGTCGCACCCTCATCTCTCCTCCTTTACTGCGGGCTGTTCTCAGAAACGTGTGCTACAGGCATGTTCAGATGAGTTTAATTTGAGAGTGCTAAAATAATATATCCCCTGAATGTGTGTTTATTACAAGCTGCTTTTGAGAATTGACCAGGATAGGCAAATACTAACAGACACAAACTGCACGCAAAATGTGATACATTCTTATAGATGTGTTTGGACAGATACTATTATTTAACTATATTTTATTTATAATTAGTTCTGGTGCTGCTATACAGACTGCAAAGCACATATATAACCTTCCCGACTGATCTCTGATCCTCTGCAGGAACAAGCAGAGCCTAGTGGTTTATGCTCATTTATGTAATTAGGAGTGCAATAAAAAAAAAATGCAACATTCATGATGATAAATTTGTACATAATGCTACATTAAAAATGTAATCTAGGCATTTAGGGACCTCAAGCAAAATGCACCCCACCACATATCCGTTCTAGTGTTAAAGACTGTGAACAGTTGGTGTTCATGAATACTGCTGAACATGTTCCAGTCTGATTGTATTCTACTGTCATTAACTAGTGGGAGGGGCCCCCTTGAGGGGAATTCTGATAACAGTGTTGCTATACTTTTGTGCATTTACCATCAGAGAATTTAAACGGCCTCTCATATAGTTTGTTGTTGGATTTAATTCATAACCAGTTGATGTCTGGGGGCCACAGCGCAATTGACTGGTTTGCCTGTCCTGTTTCATCAGGCCTGTAAATTATTCCACAGTCATATTTCATTTCAACACAAATTGGCAGTACTAAAGCAAATAATCTAAACTTTTTTTTTGCTGCCTAGTTTCTGTTTATGGAATATGGAGTATACAGTATATTCAAGACTATTTCTATATGCTGGAACAATATTTCCAAACAAAAGAAGGAATTTTGAGTAATACGAAATTAATTATCTTTCTCTAACATAATTCCATCCAATTATTTGCCTGAATAGTTTTCAATTGTAGCGTACAAACATTCTCCCAATCCTCTCAACAAATACAAATGGCATGCCTCTGTTCCCAGTCTGCTATAATGTATGAGCTACAGTCAGTTACAGGTTGTATTTGAGTTGTATTATGAAGGGAACATAGTGTACCTCTTTTTTACCTCTTTTTACACAAGTTAGAATAGGTTTATGGGCTATACACAACATGTCCTGAAATCACTATCACATTTTCTCAGAATGAGGCTGTGTCACTTTTGTGCAAATTAGCTGTTGCTGGCCATGCCGTGTTTACTGAGTTTGTACCATGTTAATTCATTTTAGAGTAGGAAGCAGGAATACAAGTAGGAATACAAAAGCACACAAAAGGTTTCACATATGTCCCCTTTAATGCTACATTTAATAGGAGTTTAAAACGTTTATCTACAAATATATCTCTCCTGAAAACTGTTTATTTGGGTGAGTGAAGCGCTGCCGTTTATTTACATTAAGCTTCGATTTTTATATTTCCATTAAGGCTGTGTGCAGCAGCATTAGCATAAGCAGCTAACCACTAGCAATGTTTGCCGTTAGCGGCTAATGCCGGGTAATAAGCTAAGTGTTTACAGGGTTAAAACAAGCTATGTGGGATGAATCACTAGCTAATGTGACCATGGCTTGCCGGACCACTCTGGATTCCTCAGTATTTATCCCACCCTGTAGCTTGTTTTAACACTGTAAACAGTCAGGCTACAGTCTGATATGCTAGCGCTTAGCGTGTTTAGTGGCTAATGCTAATAATGCTCCAGCAGTGCTAGCCGGGGTTAGCAGCAGGCTATAGTCTGATAATACTCACCTCTAAACAGTGAAAGAGCTAGCGCTTAGCACCTAATGCTAATTCTGCTCCAGTCTGGGTGCTAGAGAACTAAACTGAAACTCCTGTATAACTGCTGTATGTACTTTAGCAGAGTGGCTTTACTGCTCTGACTGATAAACTATACATAAGGTGCACCGGATTAAAAGACGCACTGACGATTTTTGAGAAAATTTAAGGATTTTAAGTGCGCCTTATTGTACAAAAAATACAGTAGATTGATTAGAAAAGCATTCTCAACCTATAGAGACTGAGATTGAGACTGCTTTTATAATCAACATATTTGGGTCAGCTTTCTAGTATATTAAGAAGAAAGCCCAGATCAAGTGAACACCATATTTCCTCTCTATTCTCTAAGTCATTTTCTACTTCATTTCTTGTTATCTGTGATGGTTTTTCCCATATGTTTTCTATCATGTACTCGGTAAATCTTTTTATCTGCTGTTGTTGTTGCTTGGATTGGGATATCTCCCTGTAATGTGATTCCCATATCTTTCCGTCTTGTTTTCAAATGTAGCTCTTATCTGAACTGTGGATTATTGTACTATTTATGGAAGCGTGGTAGTCCCATTCATCCTTTTACTTCTTCAGCTGACAGTGCAATTTTTTTCTTTTTCTTTTTGTTTAGCAGCTGTTGTGTGTCATGAGCTTTGTGGCATTTATGTAGGTGATGAGCTGTTCAGGATTGCAGCTGTAACCGGTTTCACAGTATACCATGCTATTTACCAGTATTGGTCGCTCATGCACTTTTTTATTTGCACTTTGGCCACTTATTAGTCTTAGCAACTGAAACTGCACTCAAACACACACAGCAGTGAGAGAGGCAGAGAGAAGTGAAACTGATTTAATCTCTGTTTCCCTAAAAATGAAACAGCAAATTAGTCAAAATGAGATTACTTTTAAAATATATATATACCTTTAAAATAAATGTGTGGTTCATCAAAACTGTCAACCCCTGTCAGTGAGTAATCCAGCTCAGAAAAACGTAGCAACATCATGGCCTGCTGAGGACAACTGTTGGCATGGCAGCTATCCTGCTGAAGCATTGCAGAGGCCATCAGCTGGTTTCTAGACGTTAAGTCCCAGTTTAAATTCATCATCTAGTATCTGTGTAATAGTCTGTCATTCATTATAATTATTATATTATTATTATAATACTGTTTTTATTAATGCTGTAGGGCAGGGGTTCTAAACTCTTTTTAAATGTGCTACACTCTTGTATATAAAATTTCCCGACCCCATCCCCCTGTCCCCCGTCATTGGCAGCAAAAAGAAAACACAAGTTTCCTTACTTAATATGATGGTTGGGTCTGCTTTGTAGCACAAAGATGTTCCATGCGTGGCTTAGTAGGGTTTAGGAACAGTCTCAAATTATCTTCTACATTAAGATTGGCTTTTGTTTTAGACGTGTAAGTGCAGAAAATCCAGATTCACATAGAAATGTTGAAACAAAAGGGAGGAGTTTTTTCAATGCCATTGAGCTCATTGTTTTACAGAATATCACTATATATGAATGTTTGGTCTATTTTCATACATAAGGCGCATTTTAAGCGACAATAGTAAGGAACAAGGGTGTTAATTGCCATGTTGTTAATCTACACAGATTTATTTCCTGAAAACTGTTTATGTGGGTGAGTAAAGCACTTCTGTTTATTTACATGAAGCTTAGATTTTCAAAATTTCAACAGTGCGGTTAGCAACAGCTCTAGCTGTGCTTAGCAAGGCTTGGCAAAGCTTGTTGCTAGTAAATGCCGCCCGATAGCGCTACATTGAGGTGTACCATGCGTGTTCCGGTAAGCAAGGGCACTGTAGCTTGTTTTAACACAGTAAACATGCAGACTACAGTCTGATATACTCACCTCTGAATGCCGAAAGAACTAGTACAGGGGTTAGCGGCTAATGCTAATGCTGCTCCAGCCTCAGTGCTGGAGAAACTTTACGGAAACTCTTGTATTTAACGCTGCACTTAAGTGGAGTGGCTTTACTGCTCCTTACAACCTGGTTTTGCAGAGTCACTGCATGCAAGTTAGATAGACCAATGCATTAATCAGTTTGACTTAGTGAAAACAAAACTTTATTTAAACAAGTGACTTATTTAAAGCATGCTGTATGTCGAATTAAGCCTGAGAATGAGTCGGTTTGATTCAGTAAAGAAAAACGCCCAGTAAAGTTTGGCGCCCAAATCTGATTCATCGCAAATGTATCATAGAAAATGCGACCCCCAGGTTAAGAACACTTGCTCTAGGGTAATCACATAGTGAAAATCGTGTACCGTTGCAACCCCAGAGCTGTTATTTTGCATTGTAAGTGTGAGGAAGGCTTTCAGAACCGTGTCAGTAGTGGCTTTCACACACTCTGTGCGAATTTACCAAGAGATTTAATGTCACTTTTCATGAGCACGTTCCTGCGGCGTCAGAAAGATTCTACCTGAGAGTGTTGTATATCATGCGTCTGGGGCGAGCGGTGATGGAAAGTGTTTTTCTGCTGCTTTGTGAAGCAGTGCAACAGCGCAGGGCTGGGATTAATGCTGCATACAGCCAGAGCAGCGTACCCTCAGTTTCAGCCATGGTAATTTCTCTAGCAAATTGCATTCTGCCATCTTGGCTCCCTGAAGCTCTGCCTGCTCTTCCCTGGTGTCTTTCTCTTTCTTTCTTTATCTCTCTCTGTATTTTTCTTTCTCTCTTTTTATCTGTCACTCTCTAATTCAAGACTCAAAGTTACTTTATTGGCACGACTTTAATGGGAACAGTGTTGCCAAATCTTTACAAGAAGAATTACAAGAAAAATGCCCACATAAGTTGTGAGGAGTTATCTTGTGAGTACGACTGAACACCAACCAGCGTGCTCATGGCAAGGTGACTTGAGGTCAATTATCGTAGACTTGATATTAACAGCACGGTCCACTGTGAGTGGTAATGCCTTCCGTCATGTTTTCCTGGTACACATGTGACACTGTGCTCTCTGTCGCGCTTGGTATGACTTTAGTTTCTGCCCGTTGTAGTTTTTCTGCCTGTTCTTGGGCTCCTTATCTCCTTATAAGGACATTTTTCCAGGCCATGTCCCAGTTCACTAGTTGGGGCAGCGGTAGTTTAGAGGACTGCGACCCTGACGACGCGGGTGTGTTTATTTATTTATTTTTTGGAGGGTTTTTGGGTTTAATGCTTTTTGCGTTTACCTGCTTTGAGATCAACTGTTCTACAGTTGGGTTCAACAACCCGCTGGGCTGGAGAGCTACTAGTCTGTAGCACTCCAACCCATGAGACGGTTAGCATCCTTTTTTCTCCGCTCTGTTGCTAGGCTCTCCCTGCATGGCCTTTTGTGAGCTGCTCTGTGTCGTGCTAGCCGCTCTGCTCTGTGTCAACACTGGACACTGTCAAAGCTCTCTGGGAGTCTTTGACTGCATTAGAGACTTAATCATGCAGATTGAGGCAGCAAAGGAGAGAGAAAAAGAGAGAGAGGGGGAGAGAGAGAGAGAGTTTTATTTACTGATCTCAGCTACAGTGATCCGTGTCTGACTCATGAACGAATCGTTTTTTTTCAACCAGTGCTTTTTAAATAAATCAGCCAAACTGATTCAAAATACCAGGTGAATGAAATGTTTTGAAGTATCAGTAATTACATTTATATTATATCGTGAGGACTTAATAAAAATCCTGTACGATTTAACCTTGTGAAAGCACAGCATGTTAAGAGCAAGCATGTCCTGTGCTTTCTCCATTAGTGAGCAGAAGCAGCGATTATTGACTTACTTAATAAACCACATCTCACTGCACATGGAGGAGTTGAGAGTGTAGCTGACTTGATTAGTGATTCCATTAGTGATGCCACTGTGGATTATATTAGGAACTATGGACCAAAAATTGCTATGAATGCCTTTTAAAGATAGCAAAATAGGCATATTGGAAAATATAAACATGGTAACCATTTTAAAAAAGTTTACTTTTGGGTAGTGTACCTCTTGGTGAGAGATTGTCAGAGACTGCTAGACATGGCTCTATATTTTCCCAATTGACAGAATTTCAGAGGACAGCATCAGTAGACTAAATTATGCAGGATGGTCTTTTCGCCAAATTTTCCACTATCTAAATGCTGAGCGGGAATTCTCCTGAGATTTTTCAGCAGGATAACGCTCTCTCACACACAGCAAGGGTTTCCTATAAACATCCCTGTCAGACTCTGCAAGCATTTTTGGGACTAGTTATATAATAATATGCATTGTTATTACCAGTGGAGAATTTGGTTATGTTTTGTACCATATCTAACATGGTTCAGTAATCTTAATAGAGGTAGAATTCGAATTAGAATCAACAAATCATTGAATCAGACATTTGACTCATTAAACATGGCATTCCATCGTTTTTTTTCATTCATTTCATTCATGTCTAGTTGTGGTCTTTAGAATAAATGAATGCCATGTGAGCTGTGAGCTGCTATAAAGTTGCTTTAGTCCGGTGGAGGAGTGTGGGGAGAGAAACGATAGGATTTCGGCTCATGCTCATGAATATTCATACATGCAAACATATCGCCTTTGATTGGCTAACAGCACTGTGAGGCAGCGAGGCGGACAAATGTCATATGTCATATGTGTAATGCCCTGCTAAGTGCAGTTCAGCCACTGACCTAGTCTTAGAGTCTCTGTAAAATGCAAAATCCACCGGAGATCCTGTGTAAACCTTGTTACTTACAGAGAGGTGGGTAGTCCAGGTCCAGAAAGTAAAATCCATCCCGTTGAGCCGCTGCAGTGGATTTTTATTTTTCACTAGTGTAAACAGAACTGTTCTAAACATACACCTACCTATCTCAATTGTACTTCACTGGTTGTGTTCCATAGACAAATTCTAACCATTTATTCCTTAGATCTGTATAACTGGGCAAAGCTTAGAACATTGTTGTGTTATTTGCACAAATAACACAGGAACGAACTGCCATGTTGTTCCTAGCGCTTTTAGCTCTTATCTGACGAGACAGCATTGTTGCCTGCCTTCAGCTCTTGTCTGTAGGCGGTCCTAAGCAAAGGTGGGCGAGGCCATGAATACTAATTCACGGGTTGACATAGACACGATGCTTTTCCTGATCGACTCGTTTTTTTTTATATTTTCTTTTCTTAGTGGAGTTTGAGGAACAGTTTCATGTGCAGCATCATATACAACATATACAACTCTGAAAGACCTATTGTATTTCAGAAAAAGAACTAAAAAAAAGGGATCTTTTTTAAAATAAAAATATCCCTTCAGAAGAATCCAGTTCTCTGTGTGTCCGGTCTGTGTGGGAGGGGGAGGGGCTTTAGGGGGGTGGTTTTAGGACACACACATAAGAAGCCTCCCTCCTCCACAGAGAGATGGAGATAGCCCAGCCCCTGTGTGAGCCCGGCCCCTCGTGAATAATTCATGAGCAGCTCGCCTGGGCTTACTGGAGTCAGCTGGAGGAAGTGGTGTGTGGGTGGGCGGTGTTGACCGATGGAGCGGGGCAAGTCCAGACAAGCAGTGGCCGGGGGGCGTGTGTGTTTGTCAGCTGCTGCGCAGAGGGAGATGTGAATGTAGGGCAGTCTGCTGCTGCACGCTGGATGAGTGTGTGTGTGTGTGTGTGTGTTTATATGAGTGCGCATGCGTCTCTGTGTGTTTGTGTATGTGTGTGTGTCCCATGGTTAGGGCTTGTGTTTGTGCTCTCCCAGCATCTCTGCTGCTGTGCCACTTCCGCCATCAGCAGCACCCCGTCCCCCGCTGGATTTACACAGGGGACATGTAACCTTTCCAGCAAGGCTTTGTCTGGGCTGTGTGTGAGTGTGCGCCCGCGTGTGTGTGTGTATGTGTGTGACAAGGAGAGCAGGAAGGAGGTGACAGCCTCCTGTGTAAAGGATTTGCCGATGCATTCCTGTTGGAAAATGAAGCTTCAGGTAAAAGAAAATCATACATATCCATATTTCTTTCAGGTATATGTGTGTGTGTAGGTGTTTTGTTTGTTGGTGGGTGTGCGGGGAGACGTGTGTTTGGATGGTGATCCTGCACAGAGGATGCAGCCTACGGCTTAGGAGAGAAAACACTGTCTCCATGGTTGTTATGGTGAGGCCTGTTGTTGCATGGAGATGAAGCGCTCTGTGCTATAGAGCACATTCTGAGCTCTCTCTGTGTTTATGTGTGTGTGTGTGTTTGCGTTTGTGTGTTTTTTTTTTTTTGTGTGTGTGAGCATATTTTCTTCCCCCTCACAGATAAAGAATTGTGCGCAGATAAAGAATTACCTCTTTTCCCCTCTGCTGCCTGTGTCTCCATGCACAGCTATATTTACACGCAGGACAATGCACTTTTCTGCTGACCCACTTTCTCCTTTTATTTCCGCCACAGTATGTTTTTTTTTTATGTGCTGCACTGACTAACTACCTGGCTGGAGAGTATACACGCACAGAAGTGTGTGAAAGTTGTTGTGTGTGTATGTGGGAGGTTGGGGAGAAAGTGCTGTGCCATTATGTTATTGAGGGCAGCTATTATATATTTCTTCCTGTGTTCTGTACAGTGGGGCTCTTTGTGGCGTGGTATTGTGTTTTTGTCCATTCAATATTAATTTAAAGATAACACATAGTGACGCATCCTGTGTTTGTGCCATTTGCTCTTTTGAAAGGTTTTGAAAGAGATGTTTTGCTCTGTTGTAGGGCTATAAAAATTATGCTGATTTTTGTGACTGATTAATCGACTAAAACAATCATTGTTACTAAAACCATTATTATTTAACCACCTCCTCTGGTTTATCTTATTTTGTTTTCTCTGTTTATCTTAATCCCAGTACTGATAACATTTAATGAGTGATTATGTAGTTGACAATGAGTCTTTTAGCTGATTATTCGAACAATAATTTGAACCACATCTGAAGGTTTTATGTGTTTGTCATTCTCCCAGAACTTTTACCATCAATTGAAGGATTATTTGGATAGTTGATTAATCGATTGACTCTTACTCGATTAATTGTCTAAAAGAATCCGTATTCAACCACCTTTAAGGATTTTCTGTGTTTGCTCTTATCCCAGTACTTTTACCATCAATTGTAGGATTATTTGGTTAGTTGATTAATCGATTGACTCTTACTCGATTAATCGTCTAAAAGAATCCGTTTTCAACCGCTTCTTTTTTGTCTTTTTTTGTCCTTCTCACAGTACTTTTACCTTTCACTGAAGAAATATTTGGATAGTTGTTTAATCGATTTGCTCGATTAATCGTCTAAAAGAATCAATATTCAACCTCTACTCATGGTTTTCTGTGCTTGTCTTGCTCCCATTCCTTCTACCATTTATTAAAAGATTATTTCTATATCTGATTAATCTGCTAAATATTTTTGATGAATTGTCTAATATCTTGAAGAATAATGAAGAATTGCACAACCTTCTGTGGTTTCCTCTAATTGTATTCTGCTTTCAGTACTGCTTTGAATAATGTCAAGCTATTATTTCTATAGTTGATTAATCTGTTGACTGTTACTTAAATAATCATATAAAAGAATCATTAAGAATAATCGAGAATCACCTCGTCCTGTGGTCTCTGATTTCCTCTCATTTAGTTCTACTCTCATTGCTTATACGAACAATTTCAACAAACAGTTATTTCTGCTGTTGATTTAATCTGTTGACTATTATTCAAATAATCGTCTAGAATAATCACTAAGAATAATCAAGAATCACCTTGTTCTGTGGTTTCTGTTTTTCTTCTTATTTTGTTATGTTCTCATCACTGCTATGAACAATTTCAGTCAACGATTATTTCTGCAGTTGATTTAATCTGCTGAATATTACTCGAATAATCGTCTAAAAGAATCGCTAAAAATTATTAAGAATCACAACCTTCTGTGGTGTCTTCTCATTTTGCTTTACTGCCATTCAAAGTTTGTCTGTGTGACGAGCATGTTTTTCTTTTTCTTCTTTTTCTCTTGCTGATTTTCCCATTTAGATTTTTTCTTAATTTCTACAACGATTTGTTAGAGTTGTGAAAAAGTATCTGTTTTATATGCACATTGTCAGTGTTGATGTTTTTTTCAGGACTTTTTTGATTAGTGATTTAATCTGTGACCAAGACTTGATGACCAGTCTCTTTGTTTCAGTCTCTGTCCATATGTTTTATGAGTTAGGGGTGGGCGATATGGCCCTAAAATAATATCACAATTTTTCATGGTATTTTTGCGATAATGATACTCTTGGCAATATGACACTGATATAACACTAAATAAAAAAAAAAAAACACTGCACAATACTAATAATGCACTCAAAATATCGCCATATATTCAGGATTAAAGTTAAATAAATTATACTGGACAGATATAATATGTCTCTGGTAGATATATTATGGGAAATGAGAACAGTGTGAATTTTTCTTTTGCTAAAACAGCGATGTGATAAATGCATTCCACACTATGCTCAGCAGGTATGTACTCTGTTCTTATGTGCAATATCAGTACACGTATCACGGTCTTATGTGCAATATCAGTACTTTTCTCTTCCTATGTGTAATACCTGGGATATGTGCAATCTGTTTTTTTTTTTCAAATTACTCATCAGTGCAAACTCTTTTATTGTAGTTTTTTTTATTTCATTTTCCTTATTTAGTTTTTTGTTTTACTACTTTTATATTATCGCCTGTAAATTGGTAGATTTTTATTTATTTTGTTTATCTTATAATTAGGGGTGAGTGATCTGGCACAGAATTTTAAGGTATAGTATCATTCACAATATAAAAAAATTGGTGATTTTATTGTGTACGTTACGACATGACACATCCCTATTCTGAGTACTGTAGCCTTTTCCAGTAATGTCACTTGGTCCTTGTGGTCGTTGAGTGTTACGGAGGGGATGCTAGTCAGGACGTCTCCTTGCCGAGTGTCATCAACTGTCATTACTGCTCATTAAGTGGCGTTTAGATTGTGCTGCTGAGTAATATGTGAACTTGCTGTGAGGTCTGGCTCTCACTAGCCGTTAGCCTGCTGTCAGCTTTAATCGTGTGACGCCTCTTACATTAAATGTTTGGCCCAAACAGAGACGTACGCTCTCACTGTCAGATTGATCTGATATTTTTCTGGTTCCTGGCGATTAGCGAATCGCGTCGTTGACGGACGCACCAAATCGTAGGCTTTGTGTGAAAATCCCCGAGCAGGAGGTGGAGAGGGGTAATGGGGGGGGGGGAGGGGAAGGCACAGATTAGTGGTCACATGACGAGCGGCAGCTTACAGTGTTCTGAAGGGAGGAGGAAGGCCGGAGGGGACAGTGATGAACGTCTCCAGACATCCCTGTCTGACATGTCGCTCCCGCGCTCTGTGGAGAGTCACTCGCAAATGTTTGAGAGCGTCGGGGCTGTTTGCGTGTGCTACGCATTACCCTCTATTAGCTCCTGTGCTGTAGCTCCTTTTTACCTCAGTGAGAGAGAGAGAGAGAGATGAGCTGTGCCGCAGGCAGCCTGAGCCTAATGAGGGGATGTTTAGCAGGAAGAAGGGCGAGAAAAGGAAGATGAAAGGTGATCTGTATGCATGTGATGACCACTGGTATATCTCATTCCAGACCGAATGGAGCGGTTCAGAGTCAGCGCAGTATTAACTGATGGCTTTATCAGAGTTATGTCACGTAAAGAGAGTCGGAGAGGCAGTGTAATTGTGCTGATTAGATAGCTCAGCATTGCTTAGCCTGAACACTCACCTTGGATGGCAGTGAGGGCTGCACGATATATCGTTTCAGCATCACCATTGCAATGTAGGCATTTGCTGTATTTGCTATAGTCACATGGAAGGATGTGCAATATCATGTAAGGCAACTAACATTAACTGTTATTTTTATTTATTTTTTATTTATAATTTTTTTAAATTTTCTCCTGTTTTCCTCCCAATTTCTATTTACATTTTGCAGACGCTTTTGTCCAAAGCGACTTACGATAATGATGTACATAGAGTTAATAGAAGTTCAAGGTGTAAAAAAAAAAAAAAAAAACATTTTTAGACAGGGCCTAAAGGAGGTCAAAGGGAAACAGTGGGATAGAGGAGGAAAGGAGGGGAAGAAGGAAATGAGGTCAGAAGTAGTAGTTAGTAGTAGTTAATTTAGCTGGCCAATTGTTGTAATGCCTCAACACAAGGAGGGTAAAGATTAGCACATGCCTCCTCCGACACATGTAAAGTCATCCGCCCCCTTTTTTTTAACTGCTGCTGAGTAGCATCACAGTGCACTGGGAGGCTCCAGCAGCTGACGGCAAGCTGCATGACCGGGATTCCAACCAGCGATCTCCCAATCATAGTGCCAGTGCCTTAATCCGCTGGACCACTACATTAACTGTTGTAATTAACTAATAATTAAATTTTACAACATTTTGCAGTTTGCTGTTAGATATTAAAGGTGTCAAAAGTATTTACATCCATTACTCTGTAGGTAGAAGTATATATACTAGGGTTTAAAAAATATTTCTTTAAAAGTTAGAGTATCAACTCAAACTGTTTACTTTTTGAAGTAAAAGTGTAAAAGTACTGCTTTCAAAACTATTTAAAGTATAAAAGTAAAAGTAAATGCTATTAAGGACAAAAGCTTAGGTTGCACCACTGGAGCTTTTAGTGCACCAGCCAAAGCCTTGTTGCTATTTCTTCGGTCTGAATTGATTGTTCCTCAGCAAGACATAAAATCTCCTATAGTGTCAGAGCTTCAATTAGGACTTGTTGAGTGAGGAAAGCTTTCAGATAAGCAAGTTATGAAATCGTTGGGGTATTAAATGGTTGTAAATCTCCTGTTGTGTCCCCTCGTTGTTCCCAGCTTCAAATACTGCTACCATGAAATAACTGACTCTGTTTCTTAGAGGTGTGCCAAAAAATCGATTCACATAAGAATCTTGATTCTCATTTACTACGATTCAGAATCGATTTAAAATGTCCCAAAATCGATTCTGAGGGGCGGGTTTTAGACTGATTTTGGGCTGGGTATTTTTGTTGGACCTGGCAACCCTGGGGATAGCGCTTGTCCCTTTGGAGATCTTCCAGACACACACAGAGCGTAGGTGTTTGAGAATCACCGGTAAGATGGCAGAACAAGCACTATATTACCTTAGATTAACGTGTAGTTTCAATGTTTTATGGCAGAATGCTTCATAACAAGCATAAAAAAGATCGCTAGTAGTTAGTTTCAGTAACTGTTAGCTAGCTAACTAGCTAACTTTCCAGTTCCACCTTAAATAACGCTACAGGTGGCAGCGGGCTGCAGCATTTAAGGCGGAACGGAAAAATAACAATAAGCTAATCAGAGCTAATTTCAGCTCCTCATCACAGAGGAATTAAGGAATGGACAATATGAATTAATTTCTCCACCTCCTGCCCCCTTTCTGAAGAAATACAACCACCTTAAATTAACTAGTTAATCAGCAGCTGCTCCTGAACTTTAGCGCTCCACTGCTATCATCACATCAGCCCAGCAGCGTCACCTACACACCACCGCTAGTAGCCTGGTAATAAAGCAGTGTTATTTATTATTTATTTATTGTTCATTAACGTCATTGTGATATCCCAGTGATTCCTCTGTCACTGAGGACCCACATTCCTGCACATTTTATTGTTTTTGTAACACATTACTTGCTCCAGGACCAGTGTATATTATGGAGGGTTTTTTTTCAATACGATTCATAAGCCAGAAGCAGAAATATTTATAATTCAAATCGTTTTGAATCAAAAATCGATTTTGAATCGAATCGTGGCCCCCAAAATCGGAATCGAATCGAATCGTGAGATAGTAATCGATTCCCACCCCTACTGTTTCTGCTGTTTTTTGACTAATCATCTAGAATTAGGAATTATTATTTGTCCATCTCTTCTGATTCTTTGATTCTCCCACATTTTGCTCTGTTACAAAATTGTAAAGATAATTAAGCATTTTTAACAAATAACATGTATCCACCACATCTTCCTTTTGGGAAAAATCAGATATTCTTGCTTTTTCTTTAAATTGAACAAATGTTTACATTAAAAAAAGTAAATGCACTTTATTTAGACGTATATCTCTTCATTGGCAGGCCTTAATTATCTCTGTAACTGTTTTGACCTCATAGCTCAGCTTTGTTAAGCTAAAACTCTGGCCTTGGATGTTTGTCTTGCTGCTACTTCTCTTGTTCTCTGTGGAGGCAATGAACTGTTTCTCAGCAAGGATTACAAACGCCTACTGTTAGAACTTCATTTAGGGCTTTCGCTGAGTTAAGAAACAATTCAAATTAACAAGTTAGGAAATGCTAAATGATGGTAGATCTCTTTTGTTGTTGATTAATCTATTGATTAGGGGTGAGCAATATTATATCGTATACAATATATCGTAACACAGAAATATCGTGATATAAAAAATCCATATCGTGATAATAGAGATGTTCTGTCTTAAAAGTAGTCTATTATTTACTGTGAAGCTTTAGGTGTATTTATTGTATAATTGTTTTAGTTTGCAGTTTATATGCATGCACTAAATATTCTGCAATATTATTTGCTGCTATATTATTTATTTTGCCACATTATGATTATGCTGTTATACTCTTATACTATATTCCTGAAATTAATTAATTATTTTTCTGTTTTCCTATATCGCCAAGTATATCGTTATCGCAAAAATACCCTGAAGTATCGTGATATTATTTTAGAGCCATATCGCCCACCCCTACTATTGATTTTTTTTTAGTTGATCAAGTAGAAGAATTATTATTATTCTGGTTTCATCTCATGTTGCTCTGTCATACAAAGGTAAATGTAATTGCGTTGATCAAATAGCTCAGCATTGCTGTGAGTGGTGACCATGCAGTGGCCATGTTTGTCTTGTCGCTAATTCTTCTACTGTTCTCTGTGGAGGCTGTGGACTGTTTGTCAGCAAGAAATTCAAAGCTCCTGGTGTCAGAGCTTCAATTAGGACTTACAAATTGTTGTAACTCTCCTGTGGTGCCCTCTCGTTGTGCCCAGCTTCCAGCACTGCTACCATTCAATACATGATTAATTCTGTTGTTGTTCAGTCTAAGGATTTTTTTAGTTGGATTCAACCACTGAAAGAATGTTCACTCGACCACATCCTGGGTTTTCCTCTCATTTTGCTGTGTTATTAAACCGAAAATACAATTGTTTTGATCAGGTTAAAGTGCTGGACTTTTTTTTTTTTTTTTTAATTCTTGCTACTTCTTCTGTTCTGTGTAGTGACAATGAACTGATCCCCAAGGAAGGAATACAAAGTTCCTAGTGTCAGAACTTAATTGTTGTATGGGATTGTTGAGTTAGAAGAAGATTTATGGAAGATAAGTAAGTTGTGCCATGGTAGAAGCAGTTGAGTTGCTGATTAATAAGTAGGCTTATTAGGTTAATTTACTTAAGCCCTATCCGGACAGGATTAATTTCTCAGGGGGTCCTGGGGTCATTTTCTCTTTTATCGCGGTCCTCTGTGATTTTATTCCCATCTGGAACGGCCATGTATGTGTTTTTCTCAGCCGTCCCCTGAGAAAATTACAGACTCAATTTCCTACAGTTTCTGAACTCCGTGGTCCTCCGGTAATTTTAGTCCCGTTCGGACGCACATCTCTGAATTTCATCACCTTGCATTTATTAATATAGCTATTTGTCCACTGGCACGCAGCGTAATTACACTTTGGACGCACGTTTCCATGGAGATCCAGGTAACTACAAGAGAGAGTGGAAATGGAGGAGCTACTGAACGCGATGTCGTGACCGACAAAGGCAAAAAACGCACTGGTCCTCGTGTTTTTTTTAATTGCAGTCCGGATGGAAGAGTTTTATCACTGAGTAGATGTGTAAAATATATTTTTCACAGACGTCCCCCTAAGAAACTAATCCCGCCTGGACAGGGCTTTACTAAACCACATCCAGTGTTTTTTCTCAATTTTTTTTTATGTAATTGTGTTGTATAGCTCAGCATTACTACAACCAAAGCAGTACCCTTGCATTGCTTCTGTTCTCTCTGGTGAAAAACTGGACTATTCTCAAGGAATACAAAGTTTAAAGTGTCAGAACTTCAGAAACTGCAATAATTTAATAAATGAGTAATTCTGTTGTTGTTAACTACATTATCGACTTATCATTCAATAAATTGACATGACTTCAATCATTTTAATAATCATGGTATCGGCCATCGTCCACTCCACAGGGAGTCAATTAACTCATAACATACCTTTATTAGGAAAAATGCCCAAAACTAACTTAGAAATAGAAAGAAATATAGTAATATATAATATAACTTAGAAACATAGAAAGAAATATAATAACGGCCCAGTGCGGCTCTAGTTGCTTAACTTTAGTGTCTCTTAGGTTCGTATTTCCTCAGCCTTCCATTCACCACCACCAGGCAGGGTCTTTATGCCGGTTCAACGCAGGCCAGCTGGGACAGACCGGGGCTGCACGTCATGGTGTGGAGCATGGTTCCCCTGTCTCCTCACTTTGCAAAATTAAGTGCGGGAACAGGAATGGAACGTTTATTAAAAGGGTTAATTGTGTTATCATTTTATTAGTGCCAAATTAGTGGTCTAAAAATGCCAACAATATCGTTTAGCGCAATAGTTTCTGGGACAAAATATAGTTTGCAAAAAATTGTTATTGTGACAGGCCTAGTTGTTGTCTAATTTAATGACTTATATTTGATTCAACAACTGAAAGAATATATAATAGTAATGTATTGTTGATCAGATAGCCCAGCCTTGCTTTATCTAAAGCTCTGGCCTTGGTTGTTTGTCATTGTAGCCACTTTTCCTGTTCTAAAAATGTTGTAAAAATGAACTGTTCCTTAGCAAGAAAACAAAGCTCCTACTGTCAGAACTTCAGTAGGACTTAATAAGTTAGGAGAACAGGTTGGGTTTCTTAAATGGGGGTAAGTTTCTTTTTGTGGCCTCTTATTGTCCCCAGCTTCTAACACTTCAACCATTTAGTCTAAATGTAATTGTGAATGTAACTGTGTTGATCATATGGTGGAACCTTGCTTTGTCTCTCAGTTGCGAGTTGCTTCTTCCGGTGTCTGTGGTTGAGTTGCAGTGGATCATTTCTCAGCAAAGAATACAGAACGTTTAGTGTCATCGCCTCGGTTCGGAGACGATTCAGATATAAACGTGTTAAAAAGTGATGAGTGCTCGAAGTGGTGTTAAATGATGTTTGATTGTTTGAGGAAGCCTCTTCCCGCTTTCAAATTAGGACATTCACAACTCGTAGCCTGACTCTCCATTGCAGTTAGGACTGTTAATGGTTGTTTTTGCTGTAGCTTTTTTTTATTATGGTGACTTAATGATTCTTAATTGGTACAATAACATACAGTGGATTTACAGTCTGTTTTATGATACAGCGAAACAAAAAAGTTAATTAATATCTACAGTATTATTGTGAAAATAAATAGTGGTTTTATCTTAAATGCATACATGATTATTTGAATTGTAAAGGTTCTTCATTTACAAGGAAGTTCCATCTGGGAAATTTTATATAGTGCTCAGCATTTGTGTGATGTTTTGTAATATTGTGCTAGCCACTAGCATTAGTACTGCATAAAATCAGTACTGTAATTGCTTTAGTCTGTTGAGTATATTGTTTATTGATTGCATATTGAATTGATAAGCTTGTTATAAACATTGTATGACTATACACTGTACTTTTATAGTGAATTACACTGACCTGACCGTTGATTTGAATTTACTACATTTGGCTGATCCTCTCATGTAGACCAAATAATATTTAAATCATGTTAAAGTAGTGGTGGGCAGTGTGACCTGTAAGCTTTTCTGAGAATATTGTGGCTATTGTGAGAGAAGCCCACTGTACATTTCATTGTAATTAGTGTAATTAGGTCTGTTTATTGAATGAAATGATGCTTATTTTGAATAAAAAGAGCTGTAATGAGTATGAGTATTTACAAAGCAGTTGTAAGTGCACTTTTTCTATGTTTCAATATTTTTATTTAATAATTAAATATTTAATCATTTTATTGTGTATTGTTAAAATGGCTTCAAATATAGTATGATATAATATAATATTTTACAGACGTGGGTGAATTAGGTGCTGCCTAAGAACTCTCTTGCCCGACTGTTAAAAGTTAATGTTTCTTAAGGATATTTTAGGGGTTCTTTATGTTGAAACTGTAACTATAACAAAGGTGCTTTGAGGAACTTTTGAGCAACAGATTTTAAGAAGATAAATGTTTATGAAGGTTCCTCCACAGTTTCATATTGAGAAACACTAAAAGTTTCTCAAGGAACTTACACTTTTAACTATTAAGACTCAAGACTCTCTTTGCTTTATCTGCCAGTAGGAAGGTGGTGTTTTACACTATGCTACATTGTGCTAAAGAATTCTGTCTGTTTTTGGTTTACTGTATTTTTCGCACTAAAAGGTGCACTTAAGAAGCGCTATAAGGAGCAGTAAAGCCACTCCACTGAAGTGCAGCGTTATACAGGTGTTTCAGTGACGTTTCTCCAGCATCAAGGCTGGAGCAGTATTAGCATTAGCTGCTAACTGCAGCGCTAGCTCTTTCGCCATTCAGAGGCGAGTATATTGGACTGTCGTCTCAGTGTTTATTGTGTTAAAACAAGCTACGAGCAAGAAACCGCTAGCTAATATCGCCCTGGCTTACCGTAACACTCAGGGTTCCTCAGTGTAGCGCTGTCGGGTGGCATTTACTAGCGCTAAGCACTGCTAACCGCGCTGTTGAAAATATTAGAAATCTAAGCTTACTGTAAATAAATGGAAGCTGTTTACTCACCCAAATAAACACTTTTTAGGAGAGAGATCTGTGTAGATTGACAACATGATGATACCATTGTTCCTTACTATAGTGCTTAAATGCACCTTATAATCCAGTGCGTCTTATGTATGAAAATATAGCAGAAAATAGACGTTCATTGATAGTCCACCTTATAGTGTGAAAAATACGGTAATTTTGGTTCGGGAAGTTACAAAAATATAACCCATTTATACAAACTCTAGAGAAACACTCACACGTGTGCGTGCACACACTCACACACACACAGGCACATTTACAGTAAAGCTATCTCTGTTCACAATCACATGGAATTCCCCAAAGCCGAGGCTCACAGCACTCATATTACCAGAGCCTGATCCTTTTAGGGATGATTAGGGTTTCACCCCGCAGCCCTGCAGGACAGAGAGCGCACATAGCCGTATCTCACGCTGCACGTGACCAGCAGAGCTCACTGCCCACGAGAGCCTGCTGTTGCTAGCCACTGCTTCCTATTCTCGCACACTGTTGTGAACCATGTGTGTTTTTGTATGTGTTGAGTGTGTGTGTGTGTATGACAGAGAATCTGTCTTCCCGCTGCTGAAATAGGAGTTATTTTGTGGTCTTTAGTGGGGAGTGTTGTGATGCGCTCAGCAGGCCTGTGGTGATCTGTGTATTAGTGTCCATCCTGTTCACGCTGCTCTCTGCCCTCGTGTTCACAGGCTTTTGAGGATAGGATTTGCTCTGGCTCTGGATCAGCTGTGTGTTTTGAACCCCTGTAATGTCACTGACATCACTGCAGCTTGAATTAACCTCCGCTCGAGTTTACACTCCTATAAGTGTTACATTTTAGGAAGCCTGGAATTAAACTTGTGGACACTGTCTGAGATAAAGTGTTAAAATCAGAGATAAAATCATAGCAAGTAAAACATGCTCTGCAGCCACTAATAATCTTTGTTTGTGTTTTTTAAGAGGGTTTATATAGTTTGTGGGAGCTGATTGTGTGTGTGTTTGTTTGTTATATGTGTTTGTAGGTAGAAGGGATTTAGTTGTGGAGGTTAAACTGGTGTGGAGCTTTGTTCACCTGCTTGGTGTTGGGTTGGAAGTTGGAAAAGGGTCTCCACCAGAGATTTGGCATATTTTTGGAGAACTACTGTCCGAGTGGCAGTTTTTCACACACTCTTCTGCGCTAAATAAAGCTTGCTTGCTAAATAAAGGATAAATAAGTAATCAGTAAATGGGTAATTTTCTATTGGCTGCCTTTTCTGTAGGGGAAAAGTGATTGAGTGTCTGCTAGGATGCCTCTTCTTGCAATAAAATATCCCAGAGGGTGCCGTTTCCAGTAGAGAAAATGCTGAATATTGTTCTCCTACAGGTGAACAAACATGATAAATTGCCTGTTTAGGTGCCCCTCTTATGAAGAAATGAAATTGTGATGTAGTGCTCTACAAGTGCCCTCACAATGGCATAAACCAGGTGTCGGCAATAGGCAACCCGCGGGCCAGATGTGGACCACAAGCATGAAACATCTGGCCCTTTTGAAGGTTGTTTGAACTATAATGAACGATAATGAAAAAAATAAAAAATAAATAAAAAGCTACTCTGGTGAGATTTTGTGTACACTCCTCTCCTGTCTCTCTGTCGTGCTCGGCATGATTTTAGTTTCCGCCCGTTCTTGTTTTTCCGTCCTTTCTTGGGCTCCTATCTCCTTATAAGCAAGTTTTTCCCGGCTGTGTCCCAATTCACTAGCCAGGGCAGCGACCTTGCTGACACTGGTTCGATCCTGCATGAGGAGCGGTGTGTTTATTTATTTATTTTTTTCCTTTTCTTCTTGGGTTTACCTGCTTTGTGATCCACTGTTCTGCAATTGGGTTTAACAACCCTCTGGGCTGGAGAGCTACTAGTCTGTAGCACTCCATCCCATTACACTTCATTTTCCAAAACAGAATTTTTTTTGTGGTCCGCCAAGAAATGGCTTGGAAAATATCTGGTCCGCGGCCAAACTTGCCGACCCCTGGCGTAAACTGTGTTTGATTGGACAAGAAGACAAAATTTTACACACTCACTCCCATTAATACACCATCAATTCCATCCATTCATGTTTTAACCACACACTCACTAGAATGTTCAATCCCATGTTGTGAAGTAGGTGCCCATCAGAGTCCACCACTGTTCTGCATCTCCGAGTCCCAGGGAAGCTGAGGCTGCTGCACTCATTCAGCCTTTTCCCACAGCACACACTGATCAGATTACTCCTGCATGCATCCGTTATCATAATAGAGAAGGAAGCATGTTTGTATGGTTCATGACAGTTGTGTAGGTGTCAGTGAGTCTCTGCAACAGTGATTTGCCATAAGAGTATACAGGATGTTGTGTTGTGTTGTGGATGCCTCTGAGGCAGGATCTTACTAATTGTAAACTGCTGAAATGCATTAAGCTGTGACCTAGAACATTTTATAGTCTTTTTTTTCCCTCTCTCTCTTTTTCCCGTCCAAGTCCCTTAATATAAGTCAGATAATGACCAAAGATCTTGGCTTCCTCATTAATAGCAATGATAGAAGCCACAGGATACGAGAATCAGTCTTTGGCAGTGTATTTATGGGGAAATGCATGTAATGTAATGGTTTTAATTTATGTCAGAAGTTCCCAGTTCTACTCTTTGACACCAGTGTTGCTTCAGCTGGGAAACCTTTATTGAAAAATTTAAAATGTTGAAATGTCTGTGTTATGTAACATCCTGCAGAACTACTCTGAAGAATTAACACATTGAAATAGGCTGGACTGCGCTTTCTGAGGATGGTTTTCTGTTTAATTGATATAGAAATCCTAATAGCCAAATATTGCAGCTATATTACCATTTCTAGTGGTATCAGTGTTGCACGCAGCTCTTGTATTTCATCACCTTGGTCTGATATTAATAAAACAGTCCATTTCCATGTATTATACAAATAAAAATAAACTAATTATACATGGGATATTTTCAGTTGGACTGCATTTGCCCAGACTACCCTGGAGGCAGTCAGACAGTCACTGTGTCAGACAGTGCTTAAAAAAAACACCCACATTTTAGGAAATCTTCATGTTTGCACACCAAAATGTTAAGAATTGGGTTGATTATTTGCAACACAACTGAACTGTCGGTGATCAAGAGCACAGACCAGAGCTTAGACTAGAGTTATACTTGATTTTAGCATTGTGCCTATTTGGGTGCTTTGATTGTGCACATCCTTAGAAATGAACGCAATACATACGCAAGGTGACGTATACATATAAAAGGTAATTTGCCAGTTCTGACACTAAGTTTTGAAGTGCAGAAGTACAGCAGCCCACATTGGTATGCTGTGTTCTTGCCACTGTAGCTTGTGGAACCCTCCAGTGATGCAATTAGCGCATAGACAAGTATCGTATTTTTCGCACTATAAGGCTCACTAAAAAGCCTTTAATTTTCCCAGAAATCTTCAGTGCATCTTTTAATTCAGTGCGTCTTAAAAGTCCAGTTATAAGGAGCAGTTAAGTCAGTCTGCTGTGTTATACAGGTGTTTCAGTTCAGGGCTGGAGTAGCATTAGCTGCTAACCACTATTTCCCCATTGAGAGGTGAGAATTATCGGCCTGGAGCCTGCTCCTAACCCTGGCTTGCACAGCTGGAGTAGCACTAGCATTACCCGCTAACCGTGCTAGCTATTTCCCCATAGAGAGGGAAGTATTATTAGCCTGCAGTGTTGGGAAGTAACGGATTACATGTAACGGCGTTACGTAATCAGATTACAAATTATAGGTAACTGTAATCCGTTACAGTTACTGCTTCAATAAATGGTAATCAGATTACAGTTACTCTGCTAAAATTAAAGGATTACATTGCGGTACTTTCCTATTTTTTTGCTCTTCCAACACTGACAAAGCGCAAATAACATTTTGCGGTGAATCGCTCTGATATGAAAGGGAACTGTCTGCCCCTTCTCCCATCTCGCTGCGCACACACACACACAGGGAGGAGGGGCAGACAGCGGCTCCGCACACACAACGAGACGAAATTAATTGACATTTTGGTCAACGAATAAAAACGAGACGAAAATGTTTGGCAGGGACGAAATCCAATCAGAACTGATTTAGTTCTGTGAAAGGTAGTGACCAGTTAGGAAGAGATCCAATCACTGCTACTTTAGCGAAGGTGGAGAGGCGGGACAAGCGGGGTAGTCATCCAATCAGTACCTGTTTTTCCTGCAGTAGCGCTGCGCGCTCAGTTACAAACCCGGGAATTAACCTGTCGATACTTACGGAGCTCGACTGGAAGTTAACTCGTTCAGCAGGGAGAGAGAGAGGGGAGAGGCGATATATTTCTCCTTTGACGTCGCAAAAAACAAGATAACGTGTAAACCGCGTGGAGCGACTCCATCTCCGGTAAAAACACCACTAATCTTTCAGCTTCTGCAGACCAGAGTAACACAGATCTCCATGCAGAGACCCGCGTTTTAATGCTGATGTTATTTCATGAGCTGATGGGGTGTTTAACTCGGCAGTGCACTAAAACACAGAACTGATACAGAACCCTAACTCATTAAGATCAGATCATCTGTTTAGTCTCACAGTGGGAAAGATATAGCTAGTGTTAAAGCAGGAACAGGTCAGAAAGAAACTCAATAATATATCCAAAATAAAACAATAAAATAAGTGAATCTATGAACCCAAAAGTCTGTGTAAAGTTCCTTACAGCACTTTCTCATAAGTTTCTCACTTTAACTCATGAAGTCTCTCAGTTCATCCTGAGAGCATCTCTACAGGACAGTGTGTGAAGGTGTGTTTTTGATCTCATTTATAGACTGTAGCTCCAGTAGGTGTGCTGGGTTACTGCTGGAGATAAAACTAGATCATTTAAAAGTTGTTTTTGCATCTACAGCTCTGTTTAAACTATAATTTAACTATTCAGTTGTTTTATGACCTGATTTCTAGAGCAAAATTTTAAATGTAAAATATATATAGTCACACACCTATAATAATAATAATAATAATAATAATAATAATAATAATAATATACATTAAATCATATATAAATATATTTCACATTCAAACATTAACAATATTACTCAATTGGTTATTAAACGTTTCATTTCGTATACGTGTAGAGTTAATAATTCAAGGGAACTGATGAAAAAGCATTTACATTTACACCCTTTACATTTTAGTCGACTAAATTTACTGTAATTTTAGTAGACTATATTCTTATGACATTAAGTTGACTAAAACTAAGTCGACTAAATTACTGAATTGTGACTAAAACTAAATGCTATTTTCGTCACAAAACTATGACTAAGACTAAATCAAAATTTGTTGTCAAAATTAACACTGGTGGCAAACCTGCAAGTAGATAGCTTACAGTTGTTGTTACATTGTTTGGTTTTAAATTGTTTTATCATCAATTTATAGAAGTGTTTCATAAAATTGTTTGATGAAATGGTTTCATAAGTATTTTTATAGAGTGATTGAAAAGGCTGTTTTATTTGTTTCTCTATTTGTTAACTGGAAAGAAAAATAAAAGGATAATATGCAATATGAGGTTGCTACATTCATTCAGGCTTAAAAAAACGACAATATTGTAAGTAATCCAAAGTAATCAGATTACGTTACTCACTTGAAGTAATGTAACTGATTACGTTACAAATTACATTTTGAGTGATGTAATCAGTAATCTGTAAGGGATTACATTTTAAAAGTAACCTTCCCAACACTGTTAGCCTGTAGTCTGCTTCTAACCACTCCTAGCACTGCTGGTGCGGTTAGCTGCTAATGCTAATGCCCTAGTGCTGGAGCAATTCGGTAGTCTAAGCTTACTGCAAATAAACAAAAGCGCTTTATTGGCCCAAATAAACAGTTTTCAAGAGAGAAATATGTATAGATTAACATCCAGCGTTCGTTTGATTTTAAAAGAAAATCTTTTTTTATTACAGTTTTGTTTATTTAGGTTAGCTTTACTTAACTTAGTTAACTACCCCCCACCACCACCCAGTGGCGAGACCTGCTAAATTAGTTCTGCTGAAGTTCCTTATAGTGTCTCTTAAAATGCGCCTTATGAATGAAAATAGACCAGAAAATAGACACTCATTGAAAGTACGCCTTATAATATGGTGCGCCTTATAATATAGTGCGAAAAATACAGTATGTGAACCGCTACATTCACAATGCAGCCAGTCTTCTACATGAGTACACGGCCAAATGTCAAGTATATGTCTAGCTGTAAGGGTTTGCAACCAGACCTGTGAATTGTACCTCAAACTAACTGACCTTGAAGTGTTAGCTGTTTATTTGATATTAGCCGGAATTTGGTGGTTAGCAGAAGTAAATGAGGTTGTAAGTGAGGTTCTCAGAATAGAATGAACAAGGTTACGGTTAAGCTCTTAGCTGGTCGATCTTCTCAGGAATGCATTACATGACAATGACATGATGTGGGCTTTTTGATTCACCTTCTGTGGCTTTATTCTATTGCTGTGGGATGATTAGAGCTGGCGTGGAGTGCTGAAAGGTTAGCGTAGCTGTGACCGATTGGACCCGGGCCAAGGCTGTTTCCCTCTTCTCCACAGTGCGCTTTTCTGAATGTAGAGAAGATTCCTCCGTTTGCTGCTTATGATGTGTGTAGACTACCTGCCTCTGGGAACTGCTTCAATTTAATGCATTTACTTCATCGTTACAGAGCTTGCATGCATTAGAGGTGTTCACACGCTATGGAGGCTCTGAATTGAGAGTGGTCTTACATCACAACTCAGATTTCTGCTTTATGATTAGGTCAGGGTCTAGAAGCAAGCTATATAACTAATACATGCCTTAGTCGCCTCTCACACTGAATTTACTGGCCCTTTTTATTCATCCCTTATTCATACTTAAAAATTAGTAATAGCAGCTTTCACGGATAATCATGCATAAAAAACAGCATTATAGACAGTTAAAATGCTCAGCTTATCATTTTAGATCCCATTTAAACAAAAATTAAAAATATAAATTAATAAATAAACCGAAATCTAAATCCTCAGTGTAGTACAAGTGTTGCAAAGGCTCATTGTTTTTAAGAACTGTTTACCGAATAAAAATGAAACCTTCATGAATTCTCTGTTAGTGCTGGGCGATTTTCACGATTAATTTGTTTTAATTTAATTTGTTTAATTTGTTTTAATGCGATTTTTTAAAATGTTAATCGTGATTTTTTTAATCTTTACATACAGATCTTTTTTTTTATCTAAATTTTTTTAATCTTAATTTTTAAAAGTTTTTCCGTCTTTCCCTGGTTACCGGCGCCTCCTACAGATATATATTCATGCATGTACACACACATACATACACACACACACATGGTATGGTCTACACTTGAACCCCAATTTAAGCTATTTAAGTGAAACCAAAATAAAAGTAAACATAGTTTTGAACCATTTCTTTGTCATCTGTAATTAGAATTTTAGTAGGAGGGAAATATCGAATCGAAAATATTCATTTTTTTGTAAAATAATCGAGATTTCTATTTGGGCCATAATCGCCCAACTCTACTCTCACTATTCGTGACCACTCCATTGTTCGACAACCGTGTTCTTCTATTAGCAACTGTCTGAGGAACTGAAAATAAAAGAGGAAGTTTGTGAGCAAAAGCTTTATCAGAATAAGCTCCCTAAAAAAAAGCTTAATACAGAGAACAGTTATCAAGAAACATGTGTTAAAATACACACTCTGAAATGATGTTAAGAAATGGGCGTTAAGGGGAACTGAGGAGGTCGAGATAAGATTTGGTACACCAAGAAAGCTCTTGGTGATGACTTTTCTTGTGCTGATTAGAAAAAAGGAACAGAAAACCACAATATGACTGCCAAGAATAAAATGAGCCAGGAGGGTTGTGCACTGTTCCACTGTGCAGCAATGCTTCTAGAGCTTCTACTATTAATAGCTTTTACTTTGCTTTTAGCCATTAGATGGATTTTTTATTTTTCCATTAACATTTCCTGGAAACAGTTGTTTCTAAGAAAATATATATTATAAAAAATATCATAAATAAAAGCATCCAGGACATTTTGTGGAAATCATTTTCTGGAACTAGATTCCAGGAGAATCTGGGAAAACCCTAAATAAATGTTGACCCAATTTATTAATTTAGTGAGGAAAACATTTGGTTTCTATAATACTGATAAGCTGACCAATTTCAATGTTTTTCAATGTTTTTCTTTCAAAACTGAGTTAGCAAATGAACTGTAGTTTGCCAGCTATAATCTAGATATCAGAATTTCCTTGGTAAAGTATTAGCGTCTGTTTAACACACTGACTCTTCCAGTCATTTCCCTGGAATCATACCAGGTCTCATACTGACTGGAATCTGACTGAGTTTACTGGAATTATAGCTCTGTGCTCAAGTATCACACATTAGTAGTTAACAGGAAACGTCAAGTGCCTATCGAAATCAAAGTGCAAAGTCTAAACAGGTCTTCACCATGCAGAGGGTCTGTCTGAAAGAGTAGTAGTAAATGCTAACTGGTGGCCACTGCTGTAAACGTGTTAACACACATTTCTCAGTGTTGAACTGTGCTGTGGGTGTGAAGATCAGCCTGTTTTAGCCAGCCTGACTCTGTATTAGCTGCTCTTCTCTGTTGTGATGAGGCTGTTTTTCCTTTCTTGTGAAATCCTGAGATCTGCCAGCTCTGTGTTCAAACGAGATGTCATCACCTCTGTCTGAATGTGACATTTGCTCAGCTGATGGAATTTCGCTGTGCCTTCTTTGCTGCCTTCATTATCATGCAGCATCCGCGCTACATCTCGCAACGCATTGGACAAGCAAAGATGTCTGTGGTGATTAAGCATATGCCAAAGTAGACATCTGAAACTCGAAACTCATCATAGCCTCTCTTTCTCTCTTTCTCTCTCTCTCTCTCTCTCTCTCTCTGGCAACCACATGACTTTATTGAAGCATCTGTCACAGCAATAGCTTCTGAGCTTAGTCACATCTTCACAGATGTGAATTGTTTCCTTTCAGCTGAACTGAGAAGCTGTTAAAGGTTTTGAATGCCCCAGTGTTTTACTTTTAGGACTTCTTGGACTTAAGAACTGGAGGCCATGAGTAGCTAATAATGTCTCTCCTCTGGTCATTTTACACAATAGGGGAATTGGTTGCCCTACAGCATTGATAGAAAAACCTCTGCTGTTTGGAATAGTTTTAGAATACTGAGCTACCGGACCTTTTACAATAAAAAAAAAAAAATGTTGAAAAGAAACGAAGAACGTGTCAGATTGCAATGCTTACTGCTTTTCAGTAAGGATGATACAAGCTGCATGTTTCCAACAGCAAAACATTTTGTATTGAGCTTCACATACAGGAATAGTGTGTAACATTCCTGACGTCTTTGTACAGAGTTGTAGAGGTTCCTAATGCCGTCCTGCAATAATCCATCCCGTGCAGTTTGAATATTCGAACACTGTTCCTATAGATTTTGTGGTATTGGGGGTGGGGGGGGGAGTGTTGTAAGCATGTTCAATAGCATCTCACATTTTAATTTTCAGTCTGGGAAAGGTCTAGCAATGCGTCTGGCTTTCGAGGTGGAGCAGTATGTGGATGAGCAGAGACTGTAAAAAAGATGGACGCTGTGTCTCCGTTCCCATTCATTCAATGACAATGAAGCCAAAATCTTCCGCCATGTTGGTGATCCTGAAACCCGAGTCTGTGCAGTAGAGACCAGAGGAGGGAGAAAGACTGTGGAGAGACAGCCTACTCATTTAAATAAACCCGCCCCTGAGGGCTGCCTCCACAGAGCTATACACAGTCTGTGATCCCACCCATACAGTCATTGGTCCCACCCTGGCTAGCTGTAACCCAGCCCTTGTACAATAACCACACCTTTTTGAATAGAGCTGAGTATTGTTTTAAAAAACAAATTCTGTGGGGATATAAAATTTTGACATTATAAGCAGAGGTTACACCAACTGTTGCATTTAAATAATGGAGGTAGAATTACAGTATATTGGGAAAAAACGTGTTTTAAAGTTGTCTGTTTTTGCCATTGAAACCTATGGGGACGGGTGGGGTTGCACAGCTTTCTGCAACCGAACAGCAGGGGGCGCCCGACCTGTGGTGGCCTCACTTCTGAGAGACAATGCTCTGTCCATCTTTACACAGTCTATGTGGATGAGCATTGTCCTGTTGGAATATTGAAGAACCTCATTAATGTAATGTTGGGCTGTCAAAGTGCTTGTAATGAAGAATAAATGTGATCTGGAATCGTACAGAATTGCACCAGGCATTCAGGACATGATCGGGTGTGAACACACTATTGATCTTGCTGCTGACCACACAGTGCCTTCACACACTCAATTGTTGGTTTCTGCACCAAGAAAAAAAGTTAAACTCACCACTTTGAAGAGGACTTTGCTGCCTTTATAAGTCACTTCATTCTTGTCGGTTAATTTCTTCTGAGTGCAACTATTCTTATTTTTTCTGATGCTAAGTGTAAATTTGCATGCAGTGTTCAGAGTTATATTTATGTTTAGTGCTGCACTTTGTGGTTAAAGCTAAAGCTGAGTTGAGACAATGCACCTGCTGTTACAGCCACGTCGGTGCTGCTGTGTTTGGAAGCTGAGTGGCGTACTAAAGAGAATTTATGATGTTTTGAAAAGGCTGCTGGGCGTTTGATCATTTCTTGCCAAACAGAGGTTCAGGTTATTCATTCAGAGAACATCAACCTCACTGCCGTGGCCTTTCCTTGAGCTAAAGGCAGCAATAAAGCATCTTAAGCTTGAGAAAACGTGCTGTTAATTGTAATTAATTAGTTAGAAGACCAAGTGCCTTGGTTCTTGTCATGTTGATGTGTGTGAAGCTTTAATTGAGCTTTAATTCGTTGGATTTAAGAGTGGGATTTTTCTTGACAATATTATAAGGCAGCCAAACTGTTCCAAACAATAACCCTCAGAGGACGCAGTCGATAGGTCTGAATTTAACTGATTGGAAGCTTTGTGTTCCCTGTGCTCTGAAAGCACCATTTTTTACAAATGTTTCCTTTAAAATAACAGCCTCCTCGCTGCTGTTGCTGCGATTGTGTGTCCACACAATGGCACAGTAGCTGAACCGTCATTACCTCCCTCCTGGTCCTTTATGCTGGAGGTGTCTGAACATCTCTCTTTGTTTCTTGCCTGTCTGGAATGATCCTTAAAGAGGTAATTTAGTGAAAAAATCTCATTTTACACCATTTTCTCTTTAGCCCAAAGGTAGTCGGTCAGCTGAGACATGTTCGGTAGGGCCCTAACAATTTAGAAAATACAGAAACAAAATCTCTGCTTTACAGCATCCCAATAAAATGCTCTAGCCTAAACTTAATTGATCCCAAAGGAAATTTTAGCATTACAGTAGCAATAGAGCTTAGTAACACAGTTTATAATGGGGCAGATGTTTCACTAAAAGGTATGAGGTAGTTGAACACTAACGTCTGAATTTTTGTTTTTTGTTGCTAACAGGCTTAAACTATACCAATTCACATAATATAAATTGTATACGTATTTTTAAACCATTGGAACACTTGTGAATAGACTTTTTAGATAGACTTACCTTTGTGGTTGCTCACTCTGTACAATGAACACTCTTGAACTTAGAAGGTTTTTTTTTTAAAGGCTCCTCACTAACCACAATGGTTCTATACATATACTGACATGCCAAAAGTCATGTACATACATTGGTCATAAGGTATTACCTCAGTGGATTGCTTGAGAATGCCTACAACTGTATATGTTTTGAGGTGTTATCTGGAGAGAGTGAGGTTGAACACTGGCCACTGTGCTCATGGCAAGGCCGATGTGAATGATCAGAATTGAATTGAGGTTAATAGTGACAAATGGGACATTCCATTTTCAAAGTTATGTGGGCATTTGTGTGGGTTAGTGGCTAATGAAGGCTACAGTCCGAGGAGATATACTCTCCTCTGAAGGGCAAAAGAGTTCATGCGTTAAGCAAGTAATGCTAATGCTGCTCCATCAGTGCTAGCCGGGGTTAGAAGCAGGATACACGCTGATAATACTCACCTCTGAACGGGGAAATAGTGGTTAACAGCTAATGCTAATGCTGCTCCAGCCCCGATGCTGGAGAACTAAACTGAAACTCCAGTATAGTACTGCACCTTAACGTAGTGGTTTTACTGCTCTTTACAAGCTGACTGGTATAATTTAAGCATAAGGCGCACCAGATTATAAGACGCACTGACAATTTTTGTGAAAATTAAAGAATTTAAGTGCGCCTTATAGTGTGAAAAATACGGTACAATAGGAACTTGCTTAGCTAGAAGCCGCTCTATATTTGATTTACTTACATTTTTGAGTGCAAGATAAATGTGATTATTTCTGATCTTCTCTACTCATCTCTACTGCTTGATTCAGATTCGGATTCAGATTAGACTGAAAGGAAGCACACAGGGAGATCACAGGAAACAAAAACCCTCGCAGGCAGAGACGTGAAGTCTGTAGGGATCTGTCCGTTCTCTGGCAGTCGTCGAGAGATGGAGTGAGTGAGAGATGGAGTGAGAGAGAACTTGATGGAGGAGGAGATGGCAGGAGAGCGAGCAGCAGACTGAGGCAGTACAGATGGCAGTGTGTCAGTGATCTCCACTCACTCAATGCTGATAACAACTGCAGCTCTCCAGGCAGGATAATTCAATCTTCTGAGCGAGGCATCGATGAACTCGCCATCTCCTCCGAGACGACAGACACAGAGAGCCTTAAAGGTGGGACAATTATGCTTTCAGAAGAACCTGGGTAAAGGGATACAGTTTTCATATAGGCTTGTGTGGTTTCTCACTCTGTACACTTACTGAACACTTTTTAAAGGTTTCTTAGTAAAAACAAGGGGTGGGAATGTGTAGGCACCTTGCGACTTGATTCGATTATGATCCTTTTTTCTTTACAGGATTTCTTTTTCCTCATTGCATGACTACTTGACACTTTTGTAGTAAATTATCTGTAATGATCCACAATGAATCCTGCTGTTTAATAGTGTATTTGACACTATTATTGCTTAAAAGAAAAAAAATGCTTTTTTTCTCAGCTCAGTGGGAGTGATTGTGGCAGGCAGCTTCTGTCTAGAATTGTCCATGGTAGAAATAAAACCTACCTTTAGTAAAGGAGACCAATTCTGCGTATCCTGCCGGTCAATACAGCATTCTTTAGCCTCTACTGGGCACAGCAAGAGTCATGGGTCATAATACAGCAATGAACTCGCCATCTCCACATAAATAGAGGCAGACTGTGAGAGCATTAAAGGTGGGATGATTATGCTTTTTGAGGAACCTGGCTGAAAGGATATACAGCCTACATTTTGTACTCGAAGCATCTATTGCCAACTCCTTTTGTTCTGTGATTATGGTGTCCTTGACAAAGCGCTGGATCTTTTGCAGATATTTTTATTTTATTTTTTTTACAGCAGAGAAGACCCTGTAGGGAAATTGTATCTCTGCAACACTGCTATTCCCAACCTGGTGGAAAGAGAGAGAGAGAGAGAGAGTATTTTACAGGGCCCTTGACCTCTGCTTCAAGTCTGTCTTTAAAGCTCCAACAAATTGCCTCTGGCTAAAAAAATACCTACTTCAAGAAGAAGCACACCAGGGTCTTACCTCAAAGAGATTGCATATTTTCACAGCAAATCGAGAAACCTCTTTTGCCTCCTGTGCCGGAGAACACTACTGAGTTTAAGAGGGACTTGGGTGGACTCTGGTCTGGATGCTTTTTCTAGATATTTAATTATTCTGCTGAAAAACAGAGCATCTCTTTTGGCTCTGCAACTCTTTATACAGAGAGAGTTTACACAGAAGAGGATGAAGATGATGTGCCCGCAAAAAATAGACCTATGGCAAAAGTCATAGAACACTTGACTGGTGTCATAAAGCTTTGACTGGTAAAATAGTTCTTTGCACTGTTAGAAATCCTTTTGTAGATGTTTTTTTTTTGTGTAGAACCTTATTAAAGAAGATTTTGGTGCGCATTTTTTAATCCAGCAAAACTATTTGGGATATGTAAGACCAAACAAATATGCAAACTAAACTGTGAGTTTGTACAGGAATTTGTTTTTGCAAAAAAACAAATATTCTCTTATAAGGACAGTAATTTTATTCCTTTTGCCATTTGGCATCAGAAAGACAGTTTAAGCTTTCTACAGTAAGTAAAAAAACTAGTTTCTTATATAAAATTTTGTGTGATTTTTTTTTGTCTGGCACATGTTTCTGTCCTGGACTGGTTGTAGAAACTTTTGATTGGGATTCCTGCCATCTTGTCTTAAAGCAGTTGACTGTAATGTTTTCTTGTGACCAATAAAGGGTTTGGGTAGTATCTCCATATGAAGCCAAAGGGTTAAAGTAAAAAAAAAAGTATCATGGAGCAGAGAAGCAGAAATGCAATGTCTATACATGAGTCTCAAAAAGACAGAGCCTTAAAATATGTTGTGTTATTGTTATGAGTTAAGTAATCTTTTTTCAAACCTATATAGAAGCATTTGTGCACCTTTATTGTTCTATTTGCTTTCATTCTGTTGTCTATGCAGAAATATAGATTATAACAATGTAATATCTGTCTATATATATGTATATTTGTCAATATCAAGTTGATTAAAGTTACAGTGTGTCGAATCTGGGGATTTAGAGACCTCTCTGGTGAGAATGTGTAATTGCATGGAGCATGTGGAAGAGTACTTTTAATGCAAGTTAAACCCGATAATGTGCAACTGACGAGTGACTAGATATACTATTGATCTGAATGCTTTTCAGCGATATGTATTTATTCTGCTGAAAAACTGAGTATCTCTCAACAGACTATGCAACTCTATTGTCTGAATCTGTAAACAAACTTGTACAACAGAAACTGAAGATGCTGTGCCCCATAAAAATAGAGCTATCAAATCCTGACCATCTGCATCTGTGTCTGTGTGTGAGAGAATGCATCTCAGCCCTGGTGCAGGCCAGATGAGCAATGCTAATGACTGAGAATAAGAGTTTATTGATGATCTAATGATGATTCTTTCCTGATGAGAGTGCTGAGCTTTTAACAGTGCAGAGTTGTTCCAGGATTTCTAGAATTCTATTCTGCCTGATGTCACTTTCAGCTGTTTGCTGCCATCAGGATTGGAGAAATGCTGGATAGATATTCTCATACTAAACAGAGATGAACTGAAAATATATATAAAAATGGGAGAAACAAAAGCACTTTCAGTGTTTAAAAGCCAATTAGTAAAAAGACAGAGAATAAGAGTTTTTTAAATTTTATTTAAATATTTTACGCTAATGTCAAAAATGTTTGGTGCCAGACTCACAACTCCTCCCTCTGTGTGGTTAAAATATTAAGTGTTCCAAAAAGATTTTTTTAATTATTTACATTTTGCAATTGTTTTTTTTAAGACAAATACATATTAAAAGTGACAAAATAATAAAAAAATATATATAAATCCATATGTTTCATTTGTTTTAGTTTTTAAAAAAAAGTGTCTTATGTATGTCTTATGCATTATTATGTCTATTTTTAGCCTTATAATACTTGTGTGCCTTGTAGTCCGTAAAATATGGTAGTTCGATACATACGGCCAATTAAAACAGAGGTCATTTACAATCATGCACGTATGAATTCATTCTTTGTTTTTAATACATAAAACCATACAAATGCTATACAATGGTGGACCTTTGGGAAGAACAGAAGGCTTTAGAAAAAGTAGTAGCAGAAGGTTGGCAGGTTAACTTTAGCATTGCTTCCTAGACTGTTTTAACTTTATGGTCTTGGTACAGGGACATCAAGAAACAGCACACAAAACAGACAGAGTCGTGTGAACGACAGGTTTACTGTGCACAGCATTTGAAACCTAATCGTGTGCACCACCCGGAATATCATCTCTGGTGTGTTCGTGGCGTGTAGCAGACAGAGGGAGGTGTTATAATTTGGGCAAGAAGAGTGTTTGTGCACGGTGCTCTTATCTCCCTCCCCCTACTCCAGTCTCTTCTGCTCTTCTCTAATCATCCCTCTCCCATTATTCTCGAGGACTGCCCATGCATTTGCTGCCTCATTATATTGGCAGTGCACTCATGGCAACCTTGGAGCTCTGCTCGTTATTCTATTTCTGCCCGCTCGCAGATCAAGCCCGAGCAGCGGTGGCGGAGGCCTATTAGCCCTCAGTGTTTTGCCCTGCAGTTTGGAGCAGAAGAACATGCCAAGTGATGGACCTTCCTATTAATATTTACAACATCTGTGCCATTTATGTCCCTGAGACGACGTTATAACGCTGTTAATATTCTGCTATGCCTCTTAGTGTGGATCACTTGGTATTCTCAGTAGGCTGTGAGATAATGTCCTCCAAAGTTAAAGTCACCATTTTCTTCTTTTTCTTTCTTTTTTTTTTACATTTTGCTTGTATTTCATTCAACACAAATGAAAAATATATTTGCATAATAATAAGGTCATACATGTTCTTAGCATACGTGTGTTGGCCTTGTTTAAAGATTTAAAATATTAAAACCCTCAGTTTTGTTTGGCGCTGATTTGATTTTGTTTTTGTGGTGTACGTTTCTGAATTAACTATTAAGCAATGTTCTGAATGCACTGTTTATTTTATAATTCAGTTTCTCATGCAACCTTCTACAGCTCTGGAAAAAAAATAAGAGACCACTTGATTTTACCAAGCCATCAAACCAAGCTGAATTTTTGCACCAGGAGTGGCATAAAGTTATCCAAAAGCAGTGTGCAAGACTGGTGGAGGAGAACATGCCAAGATGCATGAAAGCTATGATTAAAAACCAGGGTTATTCCACCAAATATTGGTTTCTAAACTATTAAAACTTAAATATAAACTTGTTTTCTTATTTGAGTTCTAAAAGCTCTGCATCTTTTTGTTATTTTAGCTATTTCTCATTTAAACAATAAAAAAAATATGTTCATTTTACTCAAACATATACCTATAAATAGTAAAATCAGAGAAACTGATTGAGAAACTGAAGTTCTGTTGATGGCTTGTGTAAAAATGAAGATTGATACAGATATGGGCATTTCCAAGGTGTCCCCTGAGGTAACACCTTATGATGTTATGATCATAAGGCGTTACTGGCAGTACTGAACTATTGAAACCTTCTCTCTTGTCTTTTTTTTGGTTTAGTTTCCATATCATGACTTTATTTTGGCTAAAATTGTATAGAAAAGTGTATATTAACCTTTTATATCACATTAAATCCTTAGTTAAAAGGCAAGGAAAACTTTTGATAGTCTGAGCTACTTTTTTAGTTAAAGTCTAGCAACAGATACAGGGGCTGTGTGACCTAAAGGCTTCAGCAAGAACTTTACAGCTGACACTTGCAACTCATCATCTGAACTGGCAGGAGAACCCAAAGAGAAAGCGTCCTGAAGTTTCTTCTTTTTGGCGCACTATCAGCTGCTTTAAAGGTCAGATAAAAGAAAAGGCTTCGTGGCTTCAGGATGCTGTGAATGCAGTGAGACAGTGGATCTGCTCTGCGCCGCTGAGGTGTGCTTCTCTGACAGGCTGGAACAGACACTCCGACCTCCTCTTATCTCACTGCTGGAGTCCTCAGCTCTCCCCAGCAGGGCCTGAAAGCAACTGGCTCAGCATCTGCAGCACAGCTGATACAGCCCTTATATGAACCAACACACGCTTAGGCTCGAAACGAATGAGAGAAAGAGAGAGATGATTTCTGCTCTATTTTCATACATAAGGCACATCGAGTTATAAGGTGCATTTTATGCGACACTAGTAACTAGTATCTAGTAGTAGAACAGGGGTGTCGCCATGTTTTCTATCTAAATTCTGCAGGTCTCACCATTGGGTGGCGAGACTTGTAAAGCTAAGCTTAGTAAATAAAACTGTAATTCTTAAAAAAAAAAAAAGTTAGTGGCTAATGCTAATACTGCTTCAGCAGTGCTATCCAGGGTTAGCAGCAGGTTACAGGCCGATAATACTCACATGGTTAGTGGCTAATAGTTAGTGCTGGGCGATATGACAAAAAAATGCATATCACAGTATTTTCAAGGTTCTGATGGTTTCACTGTGTATCACAGTCTTTTTTTTTCTTTTTATTATTATTTTTTGCATGACTGGGCTTTAATATAGGTTTGTGAGTTACTGTATTGTTAGGAGTACATATAATATTAAACATTAAGGCTTTGCTTAGTACAGGGTTTACTTTGTCTCACAAAATTGAACAATATATGAAGAAATCAGACTTCATTAGCAGAAAAACAGCTGAAGAATTTAAACAATAGACCTTAAAAAGTGATACGCCAACAACTTTAACAAAACTTTTTTTGTACAAAATATTACAAATATTTTTAATAGTTCCATAAACACTATAAATGGACATAAAATACTCAATGTTTAAGTATTCAAATAGATATATCTAAAAAGCTCTAAAGTAAGTCATAATTTTAATATGAATTTACTATATGTTATTCCTGAAGCCATTAGCGGCATTACAGTATTTAAAGCAGCCACAATTCCCTTCTTTCTCCAGTCAAAAAAATACATTTAAATTTATATTAATATATTTAACTGGGCTATAGTTACAGCTTTATTTTACTGGGATAAAACACTCATTCAGTGAGAAAAAGCAGCAGGAGCTGTTCTGATTTCTCTCCAGCGCTAAACCAGCGTTTGACGCCGCACGGCTGTGTCTGCTTCTCTGACTGTTCTGTTCCGCACGGTGCTCTGCAGCGCCCTCTAGCTGTATGGCAGTATGAGATAAATCCATACCACTTCTAGTTCCCTCGCGGCATACCGAATATCGCCCAGCACTAGTAACTAATCAGCACTTATCGTCTTGCGCAGTAAACATCAGACTTGTGCTTGAATACATCTGCTGCAGCCGATTCCATTATTTCAAAAGGCAGCCATTCCTTAGCAGCATTTGCTCCCCTGCATCATTAATTCATCTCTCCCTGTTTGAGCCTCCGCTCTGGGGAGAATGCAGCAGAGCTTAATCACCTCAATTTACTGAGCCACTGAAATTTCCAGCCACTGAAGCTGGCCCAAATTTCCCTCCAGCCAGCAGCACAAAACAACTCTGCACAGATGACCAGAAGACACGAGCTGAGGCCATACGTTCTCATAGCCCTGTTCATACACAGACTGTGTGTGTGCACGTGTGTGTAGAGGTAGTGTGTGATTGGCAGTGCTGTGTTTGATCAGGAGAGAGCAAAAGGCAGTGGTAAAACATCAGAGACGATTGAAGACATATATTTTTTCATTTTCTTCTCTCTCTTTTTCTCTTTAGACAAAATTGCTTTGCTTTCTTGTTTGCTGCCATTTGGCTCTCTTACATTCTCTTTTGTCTCTTTTTCATTCTTTCACTCTTTTATCAATTCTTGCTTTATTTTACTTGCTCTTTCTCTCTCTGTCTTTCTCCCATACTCTCACTTCTTGCTGTCTCCTCTCTCCTTTCTCTGTTGCTCACTCTCTCTTCTACTCATTTATCTGCTTTTATTGCTCATTCTTAGATTTCTCTCTCTGTCTCTCTCTCTCTCTCTCTCTCTCCTCTTTTGTGTATTGTTGTCTCTGTCTCCTATTGCTCACTCTCTCGCTCTCTGCTGCTTCTTACTCGCTTTTTAGTCTTCTCCTCCATTTCCCTCCCTTTCTCTCTCACTCTGTCTGTCCGCAGTCTTTTCTGCTGTGTTTTTCTCTCTCTTGCTCTGTCACTGTCTCCTCTTTTTCTTCTGTCACTCCTTTATACTCTATTTTTTTGCTCTGTTGCTCTTTCACACTCCCTCCTCTTTTTCTCTGTTCTTTCTGGCCTCTTTTTTGCCTCTCTCTTCTGTTACTTTTTATTGATCATCCTCTTATGCTCTTTTTTGCAATCTCTCGCTTTCTCTCTCTCTTTGTTGCTCTCTTATTTTATTTCCTTTTTCTCACTTTTGTTTCTTTCTGTATTGCTCACTTGCCCTCTTCACTCTTGCTTTTTCATACTTTCACTCTTTCTCCTTTGCTCTTTAATACAATCATGCTTTTTTACTTCATCTTGCTCACTTTATCTCTCTTTTCTCCTCTCCCCCTCCTCTCTCTCTTCTTTCTCTCCTCAGTCCAGGAATTTTATGTTTTGCTGTAATCTTCCTGCTCTCTCTCTATCCATCTCTTACTATTCACATGAGGTTAGAAAGTGTGTCTAGAGAAAGTTAAAGAGTCTATGTGCGAGAGAGAGAGAGATGTGTATCTTTGGTTTGTGTGTGTGTGTGTGTTTGTGTGTGGCTAAAATTCTCCTTCATTCCAAACAGAGAGAGCAGCAGGGATTTAACACACAGTCCTCCATCACTGCATCTCCATGGTAACGTGTAAGGGCAGGAGCTGTGAGTACGGCTATGGAGTAATTAAAGATAAAGAACATGTCCTTCTGCTGCTACTACACACACACACACACACACACACACACACACACACTGTTTTAACAGCCGGCAGCATTCTGCTGAGGCCACTGCAGTCCATTACAGTTTCAAGAGCAGCACAAGTGCATACACCTCACACTCATTCACACTAAAATCACATTCTGTGTGTGTGTAGCATTGTTTGTGTAGTATGATGTAGAATTAGGGTTTAGAGTGGTGCAGAGCAAGGTAGAGTGATGTAGGATGACGTAGAGATGTGCAGTATGTTGTAGAGCAAGATAGAGTGCTGCAGAGTGAGGTAGGTTGATGTAGATTGAGGTAGGATGATGTAGAGCAAGTTATAGTGAGGCAGAGTAAGGTAGGGTAGTGTAGAGCAAATTAGAGTGAGGTAGAGCGAGTTAGAGTGAGGTAGAGTAGTGTACAACAAGTTAGAGTGAGGTACAGTATTGTACAGCAAGTTAGAGTGAGGTAAAGTAGTGTAGAGCAAATTATAGTGAGGCAGAGTAAGGTAGGGTAGTGTAGAGCAACTTAGCGTGAGGTAGAGCGAGTTAGAGTGAGGTAGAGTAGTGTACAACAAGTTAGAGTGAGGTAGAGCGAGGTAGAGTAGTGTGCAACAAGTTAGAGTGAGGTAAAGTAGTGTACAGCAAGTTGAAGTGTGGTAGAGTAGTATAGCGCAAGTTATAGCGAGGTATCAGAGTGAGGTAAAGTAGTGTAGAGCAAATTAGAGTGAGATAGAGCAAGTTAGAGTATGGTAGAGTAGTGTAGAGCAAGTTATAGTGAGGTAGAGCTAGGTAGGATAGTGTAGAGCAAGGATCGGCAATAGGCGGCGCGCGGGCCAGATGTGGCCCACAAGCATGAAACATCTGGTCCGTGAGGTTGTTTGAACTGTCATGAACGATAATGAAAAAACTAAAATACAAAGCTTGTGGGGCCCCTGGTGTAGAGCAAGTTATGAGGTAGAGGTTTAAAGGGAATTCTCACACCAAACTACTTCTTAACTTAAGGAATGAGTTCAGCAAAAACCTTTGAGGTACTTATGCAGAATATGTTTGTATTTTATCAGAATATGCAACAGCGTTAATGTGCACATCACATTATTTGTCCATATTTGTCCATGAACTCCTAGTAGAATTAGTGAATGAATAGTGTGTGTGTGTGTGTGTGTGTGTGTGTGTGTGTGTGTTTGGAGGCCTCTCCTCTATCCGGCATTGTCTGAATCAGGAGCAGGGTCTGACTGATGCTAGCGGGCTGTTGCAGTGTTGGATGATGGATGTCCTTGTGTGTGTCTGTGTGGCAGGGTGGACAGGGGCTGGACTCTGCCTCCTCAGGATAGATGACAAGACAAGAAATAGGACACGCATGTTTCTGAAGCTGAGAGATGAACCCTGTTACACACTGATCACTGAGATCTGTATAATTACTGATGGTGGAGGTTTGCTCTACACGTGTCTGTGTTAGTCAGAGCTGAATTGCATGTATATCATCACACAGCAGTTACCCCTGCAGCATGCTAATTACTAAAGTCTGTAATTATCACATTTGATGTAATGTCACACCTGGGGACGCAAAATCAAGCATTCACTGATAGAAATGCACCACTCTGCTAATCAGAACTACAACCAGGTTCAGATTAACTGCATGTGCTGAGAGTGTGCAGGACATTCTCCAATAGTGCAGCCATTCCTTATTTTTCCTTCTTTTGTTTATCCAAACTTTTTTTTATTTTGTTCATCCATCCATATATCCACCCTTCAGTTCATCCCATCATACTTTCATCTATCCATTCATGCACTTGTCCATCTGTCCATTCACACATCCGTCCATCCATCCATCCTTTTCTTCATCCATCTTGTATTTATCCTGTCATTCTTTGTCCTTCCTTCGTTATAATTCCTTCCATTAGTCCATTTGTCCACTCATCTGTCTAGTAATATCTGCGTCCATCTGTTCAATGCTTTGTCTATTCATCCCTCCTGCTAGTCATGTTTTCTTTTATCCATCAATCTTTCATTCCATCCTGTAATTCATTATTTTATCCAGCCATCCAAGTCATTATTCCATCCATCCATCCCTCCAGTCAGTCATCACTCCTGTCTGCCTGTCCATTCTTCCATCCATCCATCCATCCATCCATCCATCCATCCACCTGTTCTTTCTTTTTATCCATCTATCAAGGCATCTGTCCATCCACCAATCATCCCATCCATCCATTTATCCACCTCTCAATCCAACTATCCATATATTCACCCATTCATTCTTCTGTCCATCCATACAATTAGTATTCCATTCATTTGTTCATACATTTGTTTCCATCCACCCATCCATGGAGTTATTTCTTTTATCTATCTTGTCCATATACCCATCCATCCTGTATTCTTTCCATGCATCCATCCATTCATCTCAATGATCCAGTGTTGAGATATTAAGTCTTGGTTTCTCTTGGTTTCTTGTTTTTTTCTTGGCACTCTTGTGACTAGTTTGTTCAGTTGGGGCTCAGTTCCAGATCTTTGCCAAACAAACCTTCTGATCACATTTGTTGTTAAAAGCAATTGTTGTTATTAACTTGAACTTGTAATTTCTTAGTACATTAATGCTCTGTAATGCTCTATAATGCTCTATATTGTCACAGCTGAGAATATTAGAATGTCATTTCCTAGACCTAGTACATTTTGTGCTCATTAAAACTTTTACTCAGGTGATAAAATTATTCTTAAAGCTTTGAGTTTCTCTTTGCTTTGATTTTATTGGATGGCCAGCCCTGGCGTGAATCGTTGCTCACGTACGCTTGATTGATGGCTATTTTATCTCCCATGAAAATGGGAGATGTCTGTCTGGAAAAGGTTTTCATTACTTACATAACTCCTGCGTGATTCTAAGGCAGGACAAGAGTGACACGGGAGGGTCTCTGAAGCTTTTTCTATCTGTCCACGCGCTGTGGGATGCGCTGCCCTGATAAGTGTTTCTGCATGCGGTTCCCTGACTGCTTTAAGCAGCTGTTCGTTATGCTCTAGGGTAGAATCAGGCAGTCGGCAAACATGAACGACTCGAGCGGTACGGCCGTTTCAAAGAGAGTCGTTTCATTTCTCTACATTATAATCATGAACAGTTTATTTAGTTTCGGCATGAAAATATGTTTTCTCGTCATTGTGCGTTCATCTAGATCATCTGAGCTGACAGCACGGAGTTTAATATTCCGGAGGGTTATTCAGCCTGCCATGAAAGACGTCAGATGTTTGAAAGAAATGGTTGTGCTGTATTATTAAGACCGTTTCAGGGGTTTGTGCTTGTCATTTTTTATAGGGGCTGCATGCATGAAGTTTTATTGTTGTTTTTTAGGGGTGAATTGCTTGTGAAGTAACATGTTATTTTTCCTTTCTTCTTCTCTACAGAATGAAAAGCCACTGGGTCATTCTGCAAGCAGGTCCAGCAACATTTCAAAGGTATGGAAATCTGTTTTCTTTTGCAGCTTCTACACTGAATGTGTCTGTTTGCTGCTGTGCTTGTTTTGTGTGTGTGTGTGTGTGTGTGTGTGTGTGTGTGTGAGCGAGAACAGCTGAGCATTCCAGGGGGTCTGCACCTGCAATTCCCCAACCAGTGTTCATCCTAGACTGTGAGGATTACTGAGACACTTCAAACGAAGTGTTTATTAACTGTGTCTGGCTCAGAGGCTTGATGGGCAGAACACTTTGTACAATTTAGAGGCAGGGAAACATAAACAAATTAGATAGAAGAAATATATAGCAATATAAATCTATTTTTAATTATGTCAAATTCAATAAAGAAGTATCCTTATATTTCTATAGTTCTTTATTCGTTTTTTTCCTCTCTATGCCTCAGCAGGCTTGGAGCGAGGATTTTAGATAGATAGATAGATAGATAGATAGATACTTTATTGATCCCCGGGGGGAAATTCTTGGCATCCAGCAGCAGGTTACACAATACACAAAGTTAAAAAAGATAAAATATAAAATATAAAGATACATATAAATACAATCAAATAAGAAATAGAATATACAGTGTAAATGTACAGTCTTCGTGTGTGTGTGTGTGTAATGGAGATGGAGAATGGAGGTAGTGCAGTTGAACACAATAGACAGTGAACACCAGTTGATGTGCATAATGTGAGGATAACTGATGTCAGCCAAACAGAAAGTGCAAATACACAGTTATATAATAATTTAAATTAAATTAAGCAGTGCAAAAGATACGTAAACAGTGCAAAAGATACGTAAACAGTAGATGAATTAACTAGTGAATGAACTACTAGTGCAAAATATGGTAGAACTATAAAAAGTGTTCTAGGCATCAGCAAGTCTGAGAGTGTGTCCATAGCTGGGGGTGTGTCCATGGTGTGGCCAGAGTGGTCGGAATGAAAAAGTTTCACAGAGTCTTTAGTTTGCTGTGCTGAGAGGAGTTGAACAGTCTTATGGCCTGAGGAACAAAAGACTTTCGGAGTCTGTCTGTGGAGCAGGACTGGGACAGCAGTCTGCCGCTGAATGAGCTCCTCTGCCTGGTGATGGTGCTGTGCAGAGGGTGGTGAACATTGTCCATGATGTTCAGCAGCTTACTGAGGGCTCTCCTCTCTGCCAGTGGTGTTAAGGACTCCAGCTCTAATCCCAGCACAGAACCAGCTTTCCTCACCAGCCTGTCCAGTCGTCCAGCATCCCTCTTGCTGATGCTGCCTCCCCAACACACAACAGTGTAAAAGAGGACGCTGGCTACCACAGACTGGTAGAACATCAGGAGGAGTTTCTGGCAGATGTTGAAAGCCCTGAGCCTTCTGAGGAAGTACAGTCTGCTCTGAGCCTTCCTGTAGAGGGAGTCAGTGTTCACTGACCAGTCCAGCCTGTCGTCCAGGTGCACACCAAGGTATTTGTAGGATTTGACCACCTCCACGTCGACCCCCTCGATGGAGATTGGCCGCTGAGCAGAGGGCCTGGACCTCCTGAAGTCTATGCACATCTCCTTGGTTTTGGAGATGTTCAGCTGCAGATGGTTCATCTTGCACCACATCACAAATTCCTCAACCAGGCTTCTGTACTCCCTCTCATCATCATTACGCACACACCCCACAATTGCAGTGTCGTCAGAGAACTTCTGCATGTGGCATGACTCCGAGTGGTATTTGAAGTCTGATGTGTACAGTGTGAACAGGACTGGAGAGAGAACAGTCCCCTGTGGTGCTCCTGTGCTGCTGATCACTGTATCAGAGGAGCAGTCCCTGATCCTGACATGTTGTGGTCTCCCTGTAAGGTAGTCAGTGATCCAGGTGACCAGGTGCGTATCCACCTCCATCTCCATCAGCTTGTCTCTCAGTAGTAGGGGCTGGATGGTGTTGAAGGCACTGGAGAAGTCGAAGAACATGACCCTCACAGCACCTCCCCCCTTGTCCAGATGAGAGTGAGCTCTGTGCAGGAGATAGAGGATGGAATCTTCCACTCCCACCTTTTCCCGGTACGCAAACTGCAGTGGGTCCTCAGCATGGTGGACCTGAGGTCTGAGTTGGTCCAGCAGCAGTCGCTCCATGGTCTTCATCACATGAGATGTCAAAGCAACAGGCCTGTAGTCATTCAGCTCCTTCGGGTGTGCCTTCTTGGGAACAGGAATGAGACAGGTTGTCTTCCACGTGGCAGGAACTCTCCCTATACGCAGACTCAGGTTAAAAACATGTTGGAGGGGCTCACCCAGTTGAACAGCACAAGCCTTGAGCATTCTGGGGCACACTCTGTCCGGGCCAGCTGCCTTCCTGGGGTGAAGTCTCCTCAGCTGTCTCCTGACCTGGTCAGCAGTAAAGGTTGGTGGACTGGAGGAGATGATTTGTCTGCCAGTTGATAGTGTTGATGGTGGTGATGATGAAGATGGTGGAGGTGAGGGTGATGATGGTGCTGATGAAGATGGTGGAGGTGAGGGTGATTGTGCTGATGGTGATGAAGATGATGATGGAGGAGGTGAGGGTGGTGGTGGTGGTGGTGATGATGATGACGGTGATGATGTTGATGAAGATGGAGGTGAGGGTAATGGTGGTGGTGATGAAGATGGTGGAGTTGGAGTTGAAGGTGATGGAGATGGTGGTGATGATGGTAGAGATGGAGAAGATGTTGGTGATGCTGCAGGAGGGTAGGAGGAGGGGGCAGCAGGAGCAGGACAGTCAAACCTGTTGTAAAAGTTGTTGAACTGGTTTGCTCTGTCCACACCGCCATCTACTGGGTTGCCGTTGTTGTTCTTGCACCCAGTGATGGTTTTCATTGCACCCCAGACTTCCTTCATGTTGTTGTCTTGCAGCTTTCTTTCCACCTTCTTCCTGTAAGACTCCTTGGCCTCTTTAAGACGTACCTTGAGTTCCCCCTGTACGCGCTTCAGCTCTACCAAGTTTCCGTCTTTGAACGCCCTCTTCTTTTGGTTGAGGAGGTCCTTGACGGAGCTGGTAATCCAGGGTTTGTTGTTTGGAAAGCAGCGTACAGTCTTTGTGGGAACAGCAACATCCATACAGAAATTCAAGTAGTCCGTAACACAGTGAGTCACCCCCTCAATGTCCTCACCATGTGGGTGCAGCAGCACGCTCCAGTCAGTGGTGTCATAGCAGTCCCTTAGGGCTTCTTCTGCTTCAGGAGACCAGACTCTGAATGAGCGTGTGGTAGTGGGCTGCCTCAGTACCAGTGGTTTGTACTGAGGCTGCAGGAACACCAGATTGTGATCTGATTTCCCCAGCGGTGGTAGTGGAATAGCCCTGTATGCATCCTTCACATTAGCATACAGCAAGTCTATGGTCCTGTTTTTCCTGGTGGGACAGTCCACAAACTGGAAAAAGGCAGGCAGGGTAGAGTCCAGCGTTACGTGATTAAAGTCACCAGTGATCACATAGAAGGCGTCAGGGTGCTGTGTCTGCAGCGCTGCGACGGTGGAGTGGATGACGTCACACGCCGCCTGCACGTCCGCTCTCGGCTGGATGTAAACACACACGAGGATCGCGTGAGAGAGCTCCCGCGGCATGTAATAAGGTCGGAGACTCACCGCTAACAGTTCAATATCCCGACAGCAGATCACCTCCTTCACGTACACATGTCCAGGGTTGCACCATCTGTTGTTAATAAACAGCGCGATTCCTCCACCTTTCCGCTTCCCGCAAAGCACCGGGTCCCGATCCGCCCTCACTGAAGAAAAGCCGGGTAGCTGCACGTTAGCATCCGGCGTGTCGGGGGTGAGCCAGGTCTCGGTGAAACACAGCATGCTACACTCCCTGTAGAGCTTCTGATTCTTCACTAGACAGGCTAGCTCGTCGGTTTTGTTGGTCAGTGAGTTAACATTCCCCATAACCACCGACGGAACTGAGGGTTTGTACCTCCAGCGCTGCTCCGACTTCTTAGCCTTTAGCTTAGCCTTTAGCATAGCGCCGGCCCTGCAACCTCGGTACCTCCTTCTCAGATCATCCGGTATTGTATGGACAATGCCCCCACGTCCCGCGGGTCGGAGGGCTAGCAGTTCTTCCCGGGAATAAACACGGTATTCCTCGCTGCCCCGCATATTTACACCAAAAATATCCTTAGGATATAAATAAGATGCACACTAGACGTGTGTAGTAGCACAGAGACGATAAATAAACGTAAAAAAACTCAGAAAAACACACAAAGAGACGGAGCTACTGGAACAGGCAGCCACTCGCGTCGGCGCCGGAAGTGCTGTTAAGTGCTGTTTTAGGCTGTTTTTCTAAGCTGGATTACTCACTGGTTTCTGACAGTGTTAAAGAAACAACACGTTCCTTTAGGAGGTATCCAGAGTTGTCCCGTACTGCTGTACCTCAAAGACTCTCTTAATCAAAAATTCGATGGCCAGTTGGAGTTGGAGAACACGTTGATGGGCAGAACACTTTGTACAGTTCAGAGGCTGAAAAACATAAACAAATCATATAGACGAAATATATAGGAATATAAATCTATTTTCAATTATGTCAAATTCAGTACAGAGGTAGTTTTCCCTCCCTGTGCTTATTTACTCCATGTGTGTTTCTTGTGTCTTGATACACTCTATATGTCCACTTTATTGTGGATACTGACTGAGTTTATGCTTCTGCATGTCCTACACATAGTCTAAGCACATGCAGTGCGATAGAAATGTAACTGCATGTCATGGTAATTGTAATTGTTGTAAATGTGCCAGGTTAAAACCATGAAGCTAACAGACACAACAGCCAGCTGTTTTTCTAAGCTGGATTACTCACTGATTGTTGCTGACAGTGTCAGTGAACCACACGTTTATTTAGGAGGTATCCAGTGTTGTTCCATGGAGCTGATTGTACATCAATTACTCTGAACCAAAAATGTGATGGCCGTTGGGGATGAGTTGACCAGTTGGGGATCATCCAACATACTGATCTCACTTTTGTCTACACTTGTTGATGAATACAATTCAATTCTGACAGCAGTGCTTTCTAAAATCTATTAAAAAGTCTTTCCTGCACAGTCGACAGCTTCTATGATCGGGAGATCACCGGTTCGAATCCTGTTCATGTAGCTTGCCATCAGCTGCCAGAGCCTTGAGAGGGGTGGGTAGATGGTGCTCTCTCGATCAGCACAAGGAAGGTGTGGGCTGATATATCAAAGCCGAGTCGCTGCACTTTCCTCAGAGCGTGCTGTGTTGCTACTCGGTAGTGCTACATCACAGCAACTCAAAAAGAGGCGGTGGCTGACTTCACATGTATCGAAGGAGGTATGTGCTAGTCTTCACCTTCTTGGTGTGTTGGGGCATCACTAGTGATAGGGGGAGTCCTAATAAGGTGGGTTGGGTAATTGGCCTTGTAAATTGGAGAGAAAATGTGATAAAAATTAGAAATAAAATTATTTAAAGAATATTTGATTACTAAAACTAGTCTGAAAAAGGCTTTTTTTAGTATGTTTTCTAGGATGCTAAATTGTGGAGTGTTCAGTACAGGTTTCTAAATTTTAGTCTTTATTGTTTTATATTTAATTTAGATAGTATTTATTTAGGCCAAAAATAATTATTTTGGTGGACCCCTTGTGTATAAAACATGTAATCAAGGCTCAAGGCTGAACTGAAACACACGTTTGTCTAAAGTTTGGTTAAACCCTGTTGTATTGCTGTAAATATTTATAGTAAATTCTCATGGTTTTTGGTTTCTCTTCATAAAACCCAATCAGTTTGGAATTCGCTTGGAGGCGCAAAATTTTTCTCACACATTTTTCATTCATCCTGGACAAGCAGCCTCTCAGTCGAACAGTCAGTGTTTTCAGAGTTTACGAGCGCTGCAGGGCAGACGGGCGAGCATTCTGGTCGAGCAGTGAGCGGCGGGTTCACGCTGGGATCAGGCCTGGCAGCCACTTTCACTCTGGCATGGATCTCTTCCTCTTAGTGCAGATTTAGTGCACTTCTGCACAGCAATGAGCCTCTTAGCAGATAAAGCCTTTACATGTGCTAATAGATGTCAGGGTCACCTGCTTGGCGTAACGCTCGCCTGGCTGTAGGACAGCGTGGCCCGGCTACAGAAGCTCCACCGTCTCTGCAGCCAAGAACTATTCCTCTATTTGATTAACCTATCGACCGTCGTTTGATTAATAAACCCTGCTCGTTACGATGGCCTTTTTCAGCTCCTCTCCTGCTGCTTCTGCCATATTTCAAAGTGCAGACTGTGCAGCAGAGTTTCTTCTCTTCTTTAATGGTGCTATAAAACAGTAGAAACCATATTGCCTCAAGTGCTTCCTGTAGTGTATTGCAATGACTGTCAGGAATGATCATGCGCAGCGTATGAAGGCTGCAACTGCCAATCCATTACTGAGTTTAAAATAAAAAATCAATTTCCCAATGAATCAGCAGTGATAGCTTCTGCATGAGAGGACAATGCATATTTTAAATTCATAAAAGTGTGTGGAAAAAGTGAAAGGAAACATCATGCTAAATGGTCTTGAACCTTAATTAGCTTGAGTCCTTCTTATAGGGTTTGGCAGCTGCCTACCACTATGAAAACTTCGATTTTTGGTGTACAAAATGCAGGAATGCAAGCGTTTTTAGGTACGTTTCTACAGTTTGTACTGTTATTCTGAAATAAGAAACATGAAGGTAGTGTAGGGTGCTATGGGAATTGTTTTACAATACAAAATGCAAAATGTAGCAACAGATTCTTAAAAAAATACTATTCAAATTATGATAATATGGCCCAAAAATAATATAAAAAAAATTCTGGGTATTTTTGCGATAACAATATTCTTTGCAAGATGACAAAAAATGAAAAAATTAAAATTAAAATTAAAAATCCAGAATACACTACTGCAACAAAGTAAAAATTACGTTTGGTTTGGCAAAATATTGCATACGGTATGATATGGCACTCCCCTAATTGAGATTTTTACCAGATTGTAACAGACGTCATTGATCCAGAATTTCATGATAATAATAATGCACTCCAAATATCCCCATATATCTGAAGTAAAATGAATGATAATGGACAGATATAATCTCTATATCTCTAGTAGATATATAATAGGAAATGAGAACAGTTAGGGGTGGGTGATATGGCACAATATTTCAGGGTATAATATTGTTCACAATATTAAAAAAGTGTTAGCTATATTGCGTATGATATGATATGGCACATGAACATGCAGGAATTCTAAGAAAAAAAACACAAATTTCTATATGCACAGAATGCTCAATATTCACCCATTTCAGCATTAACATTTTTTAAGCATAATTTTAATCATGATTAATTACAGAATATTGTTGTGATTAACACAGTTGTTGTTGTTTTTTTTTAGGTCACTGACCCCACTACTATAAATATAATTCCACTGCCCCAATCCAGCTTTTTCTTTTAATTAGAGTTTAATGTGCACTATTAAAAGAATGTCTTAAGAAGAAAAACTTTAAGCGAATAATTGTGTTCAATCACAGACTGTTGTTTTTTAAGCGGGTGACACCGCTAATTTATTCATGTTTTTTTTTTTTTTTTTGTTCAGGGTGAAAAATAAACTGTTGAGACAATTTGACACTTTTAATAAGAATTTAAATTTTTGTAAACTACCGTATTACCGTATTTTTCGTAATATATTGCACTCTTAAAATTCTTTCATTTTCCCAAAAATTGTCAGTCAGGTTGCCAGGTTGTAAGATTTTGACTTTTGACAGGTTGACTTTAAAAGAAAATGTTTTTTTTTTTTTTTTTTTTTTAAGAATTACAGTTTTGTTTACTTAGATTAACTTTACAGGTCTCGCCACCTACTGAATTAGAAGGAAAACATGGCAACACCCTTGTTCCTTTCTAGTGTCACATAATGCATCTTATAATCGGGTGCGTCTTATGTATAAAAATTGACTTTCACTGATAGTGCCCCTTGTAATCTGGTGTGCCTTATAGTGCAAAAAAATACAGTAATGTTTATCCTTTTTGCATGGTTTTATAGATAACTTTCTCCAAAACTTACAGCTGCACAATTCCACACCCTTACAACTTACAAGGCCTACTGGAAGACCCCAAGACCCACAACATTTTAACCGTTTAACAGATACCTGTGTGTCCCATTGTATTCTTTTGTAGAAATCTAAATGTGTTCACCCTGTTCTACAGCAGAACAGTTCATGCATGCAACAAACAAGATGGTCCAGAATTCTCAGCAAATTAGAGGCCTTTTGTAAGAAGACAAATGTGTGAAAATCGCAGTCTGAAAACACTCTTAGGATGCTCTAAAAAGTGTAAACAAGCTGTGAAACCACTCAGAGATGAGCAGTACGGCCTGACGCTGCAGTACTTACGTCTCTCTCTCTGTTTGCTGCTGTTTAGCGGGACTGTTCTCGTCACTCTCATCCTAAATGTCTGTCTTCATTGGGCTTCGTAGCAGCAGCGCTGCAGAGAGCTCTGCTATTTGACTGTTTACATGCACTCAGCATAAATCCACTGCAGCCGTCCCCAGGGGGAGCGGGACCTTATCATTCTGCAGCCATTTCATCTGCAGCAACATAAATAACAAACATATTCAATTATGCTCATCCATTTAGTCTGTTGTTAGCAACAGCATCCTAACAACAGGCATACGCACATGTGTTGCTCTCGCATGCAAAATGCATGGATGGATTTTCACTGCCTGCTCAAAGCTCAGAGGAGGAGCCTGATAGTGATCTTCTGAGTATTCCTGTGAGGATTTATTTGCCTCCTGTCATGTCCTGTGCAGTTTACCATGTCTGTGGTTGCCTACAATCTGTACCTGTCAGTCCAGAGTATCTAATTCTTCTAAATAGACTGTTCAGGTTACTGTGTGCTGTGTGTAGATGTAGTATCTTCATACATCATTCCCATTTATTTTCATCATATCTAGGACTAGTATCATGTACCATCACTTTTGCCATGTCCTATGGAAGATAAAGAGCGCTGCACTGACCTGTGAGACAAGCGCCTAGAGCCCCAGTGTTTGTTCACACGGACAATTGTAGCCAGATGCTGCTGGTCACGATCATTACCTCCCACTGTGCTGTCTACTGTGGGCGATAATGCCTGCAATTATGTATTCCCAGTAAACACATGAAACTTTTGTTTAAGGAATATACGATTAACATGATTCAACATGATTTCAGAAATTAAATATGAAAATTGACCATTAGGCCTTGCCCGTTCTCTTCATGCAACTTACATAGAACACTGTTTATTTGTATTAGGCCTCCATAGACATTCATTGTGACTAGTATAATGTCCCGTGACTTTTGCCATGTCAAATCAAAGCTTAAGAATGATGCACCAACCTGCGGGATATGTGTGTAGGGCCTCCTGCAGCACTCTTTAGCTTCAGTGGGACATGGCAAAAGTTATGGGACACAACACTAATCAAAAAGAGTTTGAGCGAGGCCTGTGCGTGGTAATGAAGTGATACTAATAATGACCTGCAGAATTTGGCTAGAATTGTCTGTGCATCTGTTGTGTGAAGTTTTAGCACATATATTCCTCAAACGACAGTGTCATGTGCTGGTAATACATCATAGAAGACATTACCACCCACAGTGGACAGCGCAGTGAGTGTTAACAGCTGTGATTGGTGGCACCTGGCTAGAATTGTCCATGCTAACAAACAAGTGACTCACATACTCATTCATTGCAGGAGCCCTACACACTTATCCCGCAGGTTGTTGCAGCATTTTTAAGCTTCAGTGGGACATGACAAAAGTCATGGGACATGACACTACTCAAAATAAATGGGAAAAGTTGTATGAAGAGAGTATGAACTTCGGGTGAGGCCTAATAGTGGGTGCCGGATGAATCGGACATTCAGTTTTTAGAAATCATGTGGATGTTAATGTACAGCTCTGGAAAAAGACCACTTCAGTTTCTGAATCAGTTTCTCTGATTTTGCTATTTATAGGTATATGTTTGAGTAAAATGAACATTGTTGCTTTATTCTATAAACTACATTCAACATTTCTCCCAAATTCCAAATTAAAATATTGTCACTTAGAGCATTTATTTACAGAAAATGAGAAATGGCTGAAATAACAAAAAAAGATGCAGAGCTTTCAGACCTCAAATAATGCAAAGAAAACAAGTTCATATTCATAAAGTTGTAAGAGTTCAGAAATCAATATTTAGTGGAATGACCCTGCTTTTTAATCGCAGTTTTCATGCATTCTGGCATGTTCTCCTCCACCAGTTTTACACACTGCTTTTGAATAACTTTATGCCACTCCTGGTGCAAAAATTCAAGCAGTTCAGCTTGGTTTGATGGCTTGTGATCATCCATCTTCCTCTTGATTATATTCCAGAGGTTTTCAATTAGGTAAAATCAAAGATACTCAAAATTTTTAAGTGGTCGCTTATTTTTTTTTCCAGAGCTGTATATTCGCCAAACCACAGTGTCGTGTGACCTAGGAATACATAATACCTGGGAATACAGTAGACAGCATAGTTGGTAGTAATGTATTCGATGATGTATTCCCAGTACACACGACACTGTAGTTTCAGAAATTTACGCTAAATATCCACACAATAGACACACAACAGACGCACGGACAGTTCAGGCCGGATGCCACAGGTCACAATCATTACCATCCACAGGCCTTACTCAAACTCATTTTGACTAGAATCTCATCCCATGAATTTGTCCATGCCCCAATGAAGCTAAATAGTGCTGCATTGACTTGTATATATGGAATATGCATGTAGATTCCCCAGCACTGTCTGTGGATGTGATTTCTAAAAAAAAATGTCGCTTGTCTGTTCGTACAACTTTCCCCATTTTATTTTGAGCAGAGCGCCGTAGACGTTCACTTGGGAGCGCCTATGAAAGGAAAAACATCTGTTAACTTTCTCTCTCACCTTTTCTGTCATGCCCTGGTGATTGACAGCCTGCTTCCCCAAAACACCATCTGTGTGCACTTACGTTTTAATGTTTCTGTAAACATATGCATCGCAAATCGAGCAGATGATTCCGTAATTTGTATTTAGCTCAATATGCCCAAATAATTAGCTGTAGATTTATGCGGCTCTCCAAAATTAGGGACTGTCCTGTAGCAGTTGAGGTGCATTTAATTATGAAAAAAGCCACTACAATTTGATTTATGTAATCAGTCGGAGGATTTTATTTGGGGGTTTTGAGATCAGCCCTCTTCACAGCTGATGGAAAGCTCTTTTGTTCTGGTTTTTAACAGAGTCGTGATAAAAATGCAATGGGTATTTATAAATGCTTTTTTAGACTTAATATTAAAAATGGATGTGGATGAAACATTCTCTCTGTACTTTTTTGTCTGCTTTTGTGCACATAATGTAAAAGCTCTCAAATACGGACGAAATAGAGCAATATCACTGAAAATTTTGGGGGCAATGGAACTTTTTTAAATATACTCTGCGTTCATTTTGTCTGTTTTTATGCGCACTCTCTGAAAGCTTGCGAATACAGATTGAATGGATTAATAACACTGGAAATTGTGGGGACAGTGGAGTATTCTCTCCGTATTATGCGTTTATATTGTCCGTATTTGTGCAACATTCTTTGAAAGCTTACCAATACCAACAAAGTGAAGTAGCACCTCTGAAAATCATGGAGGCAGTGGAGTGTTTCCCTGTATTCTACATTAATTTCTACTCTATTTGTGTATATTCTCTCAAAGTTTACAAATACAGATAGAACAAAGCAGTACCATTGAAAATCGGTGTGGCAGTGCAGTCTTCTCTCCGTATTATGCATTTATATTGTCCGTATTTGTGCAACATTCTCTGAAAGTAAGCAGAAGTATTTTTATTGAAACATAAGCTTACTATAATTAGTGCTTCATTTCTCCACATGATGAAGAAGTGATACAATATACATATGATACAATAAATGATAAATTAAATACAGTACATAAGGCTTATTGCATTATAAATGCTTATGTAGGAGTATTTAATTGTCTTCAGTAACACAGATGCCAGATGCAACGCTTTGTAGAGAGGGTCTTGTGTATCGAGTAACTCATAGTAGAATTCTTATCATAGGCAACGTATTGTGATATCATATCCACTAAGTGGTAATGCCAATGTAAAGGTGGCATAGAAGTTTGTGGGCAGTGATTAATGACCATTTGATAGTTTAAAACTGAACTTAAGGAATGAAGTGTACATCATTTTTGTACATAAAACATTATATTCTCTTTTATGGGGGGTCCTCTGTGATTTTATTCCCGTTCGGAACGTCATGTACGTGTTTTTCCTCAGACATCCTCTGAGAAAATTACAAGCTGAATTACCTACTGTTTTCCGCTGAACTTTCACTGGTAATTTTAGTCCCTTACAGACACACATCTCTGAGTTTTGTCTCCTTGCGTTTAATAAAATAGCGTGCATTTCCACAGAGATCCACATATAAACACAACAGTGAGTGGAAATGGAGGAGCTACTGAACTCGATGTCATGTGACAGAGAAAGCAAAAAAACTCACTGGTCCTCCTGTTTTTTTTTTTTTCTCTTGCAGTCCAGATACAAGAGTTTTATCACTGAGTAGAAGTGTGAAATATTTTTCACAGACGGCCCCCAGAGAAACTTATCCCGTTTGAACAGGGCTTAAGTGAGTCTTAAGTTTGCTAACTGCTGAAAACTTTTCTATGCATATACAGAATTTTGCTTTCTGTTGCCTTATTTTCTGTCATATTACACAAATAAGCCTTTAGCTCTATAGCTATAGTACTACAGAATGAAAGGGTCAATGATCCTGAAGCCTTTTTATTTAGTTCTATAATGCACTGTGTATAATAACACAGACACTTTTTATACCCTTTATACTAAATAGATTCGGCGCTGTTATGTTGTGTCCTTAAGCTCAAGCTATCTTTTTATAAATCATTAACCTTCCTGAGAGAGAAACCAATTTACAGAAAATACTGAGAAGTGGATGACTGAGAAGGGAATAGAGCGTTTAAATGAGCAGTTTAGTTTGTCTGCAGGCCATGAAATGTTAAGTGCCTGGCAGGAGGGCATGGGAATGACTGCAGACAGAAGTATGGCCATCAATAAACACGGTTTGGGTGTGAGTGCTGAGGTCTGCTGACTGGCTCTTCTCCTGCAGAGTTGGGTTCAGACTATTACACTATCCTTTGCCCTCTGCCGGGTGCACGTTTGGTAATGCTAATGATGGGACCCAGGCGAGTTTGTGGAGCAGATAATCCTAGCCCAGACTGACGGGTCAGTCAGTGTGCACTGTGTGTGAGAGGAGGAGCCTCTGTGAATACTAACCTAACATTGTTCTACAAATGGAAATACAGCTGTATTGAATAGAACTCAATTCTCCTCTTTTTTGTGCTATAAAAGATACAGTACCAAATATCAGTTTAAAATACTGGCCTACTGTAAATATCAGCATTTGGGTTTATAGCTTCACAGATTCTCCACAAATACTAACATAACACTGTAATGCAGTGCTTCCCAACCCCTAAATGTTGGGAATTTTAATAGTGAAGGTATTTCAATGGTTCTTGTACCAACCAAGATTGATTCATCATTTTCTAATACATGATATGGTATGAAATGTATTCCTATTCCTATTCATCCTCATTAGTAGTACACTATAATAGGCAGGGGCTATTATAAGTAGCTGTATAAACTTAAATTTAGACACCTACTGATCAACAATCAATGGACATCGGTACCTGCCATGCACACACACACACATACACACACAGACTGAATACTGAATAATGAAAAAAATTTGCTCATATTCATGGAACCTTCCTTGACCTACATGTTGCTTTAGAACCAAAAATTCACTTGAACCTTACAATTTTATTTCGTTATTAATACTAATATAGACTAAACTATTGTGAAATTGATCAATTTGTTGAATAAAAAAATTTTCCTTTAATAGCTGAAATGTGTTCCCCTGAAGTAATGAAACACACCAGTCCTGCTTAAATTTTTTATAAATATTTCCTAACCTTTAAAAAATGCTTTTACTGCAGTCATTTCTGCTTAAGCAATACCTTTACAGGTTCAACTGTGCTATAGGCGATAAGAGAACTGTGCAATATGCAGATCAGTCAATCAATGACACCGCCCCCTTTCTGACGTCCGAGTTATCAGAGGCCAATCAGCTCTCCTTCCTGCCCTGCCTCTAAACCCATACATCACCCAATTTTAGCCCCTTTTTAGCCCCTTCAATGTTTAATTTAGTCCATCTTGTGGAGTCCCACAGGGTTCTATTCTAGCGCCTCTGAAATTTATGAAAAATATGACCGTAATGATGCTTACATACAGGATCTAAAGTATTAAAGAACAGTCTGTATGGAAAAATATAGGAAGTTCATATTCATCACTAGCTTGTATGGGCAGTCTTAATTGTCTTAATTTGGCCCCACTGTCTTCTGTATTCTTGCCTTGTATCAAAACTCACAATGTATTTTGGTCCACATTGAGAACATTTAGTAAGCTACAATATAAAAACCTCAGTGTGGGAAATATTTGTGCCTTCACTTAAATAACACTCAAATTCTGTATTGATAAATAGTATATATCCATTTTGGTCGCACCCATGGTTTCCTATTTTTCAATTTTGGATTTAAAGATGTGTGTTTGTCCCTCTATGTGTCCTTGTTGCTCCCTTTAACGACGGCCTAATCAATGCAGACTCAGCAGTGTTCTTTTATTCAGACTTGGAGCAATCATATTGGATGGATTTGTTTACAGCTGCTTGAGCAACATGGGAGGAAAGCAGATTTTCCATTGAGGGCTGAAAAGCATTTTTCATATTTACAATATAGTATTATTTGCCTTTGAGTATCATTATGGCTGTGCTGTAACTGGAGCCTTTGTATTATTGCTGCTATTAATTATTACTGGAGCAAATTATCTATAGCATAATACACAGTCTTATCAGCTTCAGTTACCATAGATTCTAAATTCGCTTTCCTCCGAGCAGCAGTTCAAAAAGAAGCGATGGCTTTCTTCACATGTATCGTAGGAGTTGAGGCATCACTAGTAATAGGGAGGAGTTCTAATGAGTGGGTTGGGTAATTGGCCTTGTAAATTGGGGATAAAATGGGATAGAAAAATTAGTTCCAGCTAAGTAGAAGCTGGTTATTGGTTGTCTGAAGATTGACTTGTTAAACAAGCCCATTCAGGTGGGCTGCTGGTTGTTTAGAATGAAAGGAAAATGAATGTAAACATTTTAGGTAAAGAAGTACTCTAGTATGGTCAGTGGAGCTAATAAAATATGGACAATGAGTGTGAAAACAAGGTGGTGCTTATAATATTGTGACTTAATTTTGTATGTTGATGGCCCATGCTTTGTGTGAGTCTGTTTGAAATGCCTGCATTCTTTTTTTACCTAGTGCCCTTAAGGAGTGATTCTGTTCATTTTATTGGAACACAGCCAGTCCAGATCCAAAAGGGCTAAGGCAAGGTGTGTCATAGTGTGGGAATTTCCAAAAAAATATGAGGGAATGGCATCTCCAAGTACTAAAACCCAAAGCCAGTAGTACTGAATGCACCCTCCCTGATAACAGCAAACACTATGCTAAGTGCAATTTGGCATGAAATAGTAGCGTCAAGCTGCCTAAGCTCAGCAAAGCTCACTGACCCAGCAGGATTTAGGTAGTGCTGACTTCTCTCTTACTGTGCTCACTGCTAAAAACTGAGTTTTCTCTTCTTCTCTCGCTTTCATTTCTCTTTTTGACCTTGCATTTTACTCTATTCCTGGTTTTTCACTCTAGAATCTATAAAGCACTTGTCATTGTCAGCACAAACAGTGACCATAAAACATTGCTTTTATTTTCATACCATTATCTTACTTCCCCTGAGTCGGGCTCAGCTGGTCTGAACTAGGATAGAGCAGTAAGAACAGATTGCTTGGATAGGTAATCTACCGCAAGGTGAACCACATCAGAACGTTCAAGCTCTTGATAAAGGTCTGCATAGAGCCGAGCTCTTCAGAATGTCCTTGTGGTGGAGCTGTGTATTTTATCTTGAGTAGAACAGTTTTGTTGAGTCTTTGCGTCTAATGAACAGTGAAAAGGTGGTTTTACGTGGAACTAGTGTTTCCTCAAATGGAGTCAGAACTTTGGTGTAGTCTTTGCATTATAATTCAGTGACATGCAGTTTAGAATTCTACAGATCTCTACAGTCTTACTGCTCAAATTTGATTTAGGTGTAATAAGGTAATACAGAAACTGTCAAAAGTTTTTATTTTATCCTAAATAAATACTGAAGTCATCCAGACTATCAAGGAACACATAAGGAATTATGATGTAACTTAAAAGTGTTAAACAAACCATTTAGATGGCTCTTATCTGTGGTGATGTTAACCTGCAGTTTCTGAGGCTGGTAACTCTGATGAACTCATCCTGTGCAACAGAGTAAACTCTTGGTCTTCCTCTCCTGGGGCGGCCCTGATGAGAGCCAGTTTCATCAAAGTGTTTTTGATTGTCTTTGCGGCTGCACTTGAGGATACTTTTCAAGTTCTTGTAATTTCCTGGATTCACTGACCTTCATTTCTTACCCTGCGTTCAACACTAGATTGCCTCATGTCACCCCATGTTTGTTGCTTGTGGGCGTGTCAAAGCTCAACACGTGCGCGTGTATTATTGTCCAGCTTTCAACAAGAAAAAAGGCCCAAAAAAATTGTATTGCTTCAATGGCCCTAAAGAATATTTATTAAATGTGTGTTAGTATTAAATATGTATTTGCTAACTAAATTTAGATCACTAAAATGGTTAAAATATATATATTTTTTAATAAGACGTTGAATAAGATGTTGAATGTCTGTGTGGTAGAGTTCAAAGATTCAAAGAGTTCAAAGAGCAGAAGCTTGAGGACCTCGGACCGCCTTATATGTGATTGGTCTAAAGAAATGCTACAAGCCAATTGAGTTAGAATGTCGCTTCATCGCGTCTTAAATCATTTGCATACAGTTGAGAAAATTTCAACTCCGTGTTGCTTGTCTCTCTGCCACTTTGTTGCTTGTTGCCTCTCCCGTGCCGCAGCGACACATCACGTCCTGCCATAGGAAATGAATGGTCACCTGTCGCATTTTTGCTTTCCAGTGTGAACGCATGGTTACAGTAATTATTTTAATTATTTAGTTGAGTAGTTCTTGCCATAATATGGATTGAAACATTACTCAAATAGAGCTATTTACTGTTTACCAACTCTACCTCTTTACAACTTCATAACTGATGCTCTCAAACACATTAAGAGACGATAAATTCAACTCTTGACAAGTTTAGCACAGCTGTTAACTAAAAGCAGTTCCTGGTTCCAGGCTACAGAAATATAAATATATTTAGTAGCTGGTGCATCTCCTGAACAGTAAGCTGCATGAGTTTTTACTGCAAACACAAAATCACTCAGGATTCACGGCCTGGTAGATAGAAAGGAAAATGTTGACTGGTTCTGCCACTGTGTTTGGCTCTCAGCAACAGGTGGTGCAATAGGTCAGCGATCTGTGCAGTTCAAGGAGATTTTTTTTCAGTGTAAACAGCCTGAATTTAATAAAAAATGAACACAGCCCTTTTCCAGTACCTTTAAAATATTTCATGGTTACAGCACCAGTCATGGCTTAAGGGTATATGGTAAGAAGTCATGATATCTGACATGATGTTTGACATTATGTCCCTATGTAACATGATGAAATTCAACATTTCAGTAGAGCAATTTGTTTATTAATTAAATTATGATGCATGTTGCTGCTATTACTATTTTTTCACTTTGTACATAATATGAATTTGCCAGTTGTTCTTTATGTTCAATTTGCACGGTAAGTGGACCAATTAAAAATACTTAAATACTTTTGGATGTGGGATTATTATTTTTTTTATTGACTTATTGACCACGGAAATCTAATAAGGCATTTTCCTTGTCCTGTAAAACTAACAGGTATTTTTTCCTACTTATATTTTACAAAGTTTTGTAAAATATAAGTTTTTTAAAATACTTTGTTTGTCTACTTTCTATAAAAATTATTTAGATTTTTATTTTTCCCTTGATTTAAAGGAACATTATGTAAGAATTAACATTCTTGCTTCTGGTCTTACCCTTTATTTGGGAAGTTAATATATATGCACTTTTATCCTTCACTAAAGGACATCCTTTACACATGTATTTTATATATGTTGAGAGCCATGGAACTGTCATTTAAAGTGAAAGATGCACTGTATGTGGGTTGGACAATAGTGTAATATTGCAGCATTTAGCACAAATCGGAATCTGATTATGCAGCATTACATAGTGTTTTGAATGGTGTCCTGTTTGTTTCACACTATGTTTGAGTTGCATAGTGCATGCAAGACCCTTTGTCACAGTGCCACAGCTGTAAAAAGGCTAAGAGAAAACAAAATAGAATTTTCATGTGTAAATGTTTGTATTGACAGTATGCAGTAGTGCACTAAGTATTGGGACACCTGCTTGTTATTTGTTTTGGTTCAACTTTATAATAAATGTCTCTTATACACAGATTTATTATAGTTGTAGGGGTTATGTAAATGTGCATGTGTGTCAATGTCAATTTTCACTTGTAATAGGGTGATTTTTTCACATAGTGTGTGTGTTTTACATGAAATAGTGTGCGTGGAATATGTTTTGTGTGTGTGTGTGTGTGTCTGTGTATGTGTTTAGAATCTGACTGACCAATTAAAACCTCTTGAATATAATCAAGAGGAAGATGGATGATCACAAGCCAATAAATCAAGCTGAACTGCTTGACATTTTGCACCAGGAGTGGCATAAAGCAGTGTGTAAGAATGGTGGAGGAGAGCATGCCAACATGCATGAAAACACCAAATATTGATTTCTGAACTCTTAAAACGTTATATATATATGTATACATAAACTATAATATATATATATATATATATATATAGCTCTTGTTTGATATGAAATTAGAGCAAAATATTGCACATATGCCCATATGTATATGATCTGTACAACTATAATCAATCTGTAACAATGTGTACTTCACTGGTAGTTACATACACAGCTTTTGCATGGATTGTTAATGCGTAACTACACAGTAACTACAGACACTTATTATACAGTGAAAAATAAAAATCTTGTTTTTGTGTGAGCAACTGTCTCTACTGTTCGAGAAATGCTTTCTGCTAGATTATGGAACATTTGTTATGAGGAATTGATTACATACAGGGATAAGAGCATAACTGAGGTCAAGATGTTGGATAATTTTCTAACTCACCCCAAAGGTATCGGATGGAGCACCATCATCACAGAACACAGTTTCACTGCTGGGGGCAGATAGGTTTGTGTTTATCTGCTGTAGATGGTCCAGCAGTAATTATTACACATCATGTCTTGCTGTAGTGTGATGGGAGTGCTGTTCTACATGGATGACGTTATGGCTGAATGTTGGGAGCTGGACTGTAGAATTTGTAGAAGAGCGGTGCATATGTGAGGCATGCAGGTGTTCTCTCCAGAGAGATTTCCAGTGCTGAGCTCACGGATGGACAGAGAGAGAAATTGGATTTGCCCCGTGGTGTGTATTTAAAGACACTGCCCATCACTGTGCTGCTTTTATTTTTTTCCTCTGCTTCTATTTCTGCAGTGCCCTTCCTGCCATCAACAAAAGCTCTGCCCAGAGTCTCATTAATGGTCGAGTCAGACACAGTCACTGCGCTTGTATTGGTGGGGTGTGTGTGTGTGTGTGTGTGTGTGTCTGTGTCTGTGTGTAAAAATGTGTGTAGAGTTCTGCTAAATGTCAGAGCTTGTGCCAGGTTTGAACACACACACACACACACACACACACACACAGTACTATTACCTCCCTGGGGATGGATGGAACTGCAGGATGCTGGATTGACTCAGTGTAAATTATGCACTTAGTCACTGCACACACGTGTACACACACACTCACACACTCACTCACAAACACACCAAACACACACACACGTACACTCAGATGTCCTCAGTCTACCTCCACAGACATCTCCTATTCTCTTTCAGGAGCAGCAGGTTGTACAGGCAGGGCAGTGTTTGACAGTAATGTGTGATTAATAGAACATGACAGTTGTGCGTCTCGTCGTCTCGTCAGAATCAGAGAGCAGCAAGTGAGCTTCAGACATGCAGTGATTACTTAATTCCTCAGAAAACAAAGCAGTAACCATTTTATTCATGTGTCGTATGGTGTTTTGCCTAATCAGACGATATGGTCAGTTTTTTCATTACTTATTTTATTATCTTATTTATCTATCCGCCTTCCGTAAGATGTATGTGCTGTTAGTAAGGGTTCACTATGAATTAACTACTGAATATCAGTAACAGACAGTGGGTCATTTTTGTTACCTTCTGAGATGTTTCTCTGTGGCATTTTACTGGTGTTATCCTAAAACTAATCTAAAAATTATAAAGTAGCCAATTCTAGCTAATTCTAGCCAGACCCCATCAGGTGCACCCACGACACTGTCCACATGACACATGACTCTGTGGATTGAGAAAGGTTAACTGTCCTCACGACTTCGGAAAGGGGATGTCTTCTCCATCTGACACTCGCTGTCAGACCTTGCTCAAACCCCAATGATAATTCATGCTTCTTTGTCATGTTCAACCACCAACCACACTCACAAGATAACACCTCACAACTCACAATACAGATGTGGGCATTTCCAAGACATCCCCTGAGGTTAAGATGAATAACTTCATGATTGTATCTCATCTCATCTCATCTCATGACTTTTGGCATAGCAGTGTAGACCGGCTTACGTGGTGTCTGACACTACATGTTTTGCAATATCTGTTAAAAAAAAGAGTAAGTACAAAATGTAAGAAGCTGAATGTCTGCTACTGTTATTTTCTGCTATTTAATGTGCTTTTGTTCATTTTACAACACAGTTACACATTTAAAAATTAAACAAACAAACAAAAAAGCTGAGAAATCTACATAGAGATCAAATTGGGCGAAAAAAGGTCGTCAATCAAGTCACGTATTTTTAGTAGCCAATCACTAAACGTTGACATTTTGCACTTGAGTTTGACGGCTCTATTGATTTGCTTTGAAGTGCACAGGATGTAAGCTCTGTGTTCAGTCTGAACACTTTCAGATCTGACCGATCTTCTGTTTTCTTCTGAAGAGCTCGGCTTAGCTGTAAGCACTTTCAGTTCCTGACTCTTGCTCGTATTAATTGGCTTTGTTGCCCAGCTCAAAATAGCATTTATGAATATTTTTAATCAAACACATCTGTGTGGCGTGTGTGGGTGTGTGTGTGCGTACTCGCGTTCACGCCTTTCGTGTGAAGGGCAGCTGTGGACGCTCAATCCTGTATTGATTGCTGTCAGGCTTTGGGCTATAAGTTCTCTCTTTGTTACACGCCGAGTCGATAGGTAATTAGTTGCGGACATAAATTGTGGAATAAACCGTGGCCTCTGGTCTGTGTGTGTATGATAAGAACCTGAGCCATAAATATTCCTGTATATTATATATATATATATAGAATATGGTGTAAAACACTGTAGCACAAAATCTGGTAACCTTTTTTATCCAGCTTTGTTTGCTTACTGGAAGAAACCTCATGAAACCTGCACTTCCTCAAAAGCCCAGAAGAGCTGAAGTGGGTTCTGGTAACCCTGCAGTTGCAGTTTCATGTTGACTTCTCTTCTCTGGTTAAAAGAATCAGATGTGTGAACATGTGTCTTCTGTTTTTTTTTTGTTTTTTTTACAGGCAGGGAGTCCGACTTCTGTGAACGCCCCCTGCAGCTTCTCCCGGACTTCAGTCACACCTTCTAACCAGGACATCTGCAGGTAGGAGGACATCATAGTGATGAACTGCACGCTTTTTTCGAGGTGCTGCAGTGTGAGCTTGGCCATGTTCTCAAAGCAGGCCATGCTTGGCAATAGACATGAGAAATATGACACTAGGCACAGGCAGAGAGGTTGAGGCTTTCATTAAACGACTGGTAGTGTGACTCACACTGGTATTGAGAATGCTTTATTCAGTGGGCCAGCACCGCCTGCCTTTATTCTGCTGCCTCTTTTATCCCACTTTTCAGTTCTCACCTCTCTTTCTTTTTTTCCCCTCAGTCCACTCTGTTCTCTCACTGTCTAATGCATCTTGCATGTGTCTGTTTCATCGTTGTCTCTGCCTCTCTCTCTCTCTGTCTCTCATCCCTGCCACTGTCCTCCGTTTTCGCCCCGTCCCTTTTCTCTGGCATGCAGTTCTAACGGTGGCTCTCGAGCTCAGCCTGCGCAGACTGCTGTGGTTCTGCTGAACTCTGACGGCAAAAGCTCGGTGTCGCAGAGTGCCACAATGACCACCTTGTGTCTGGAGTCTCCTGCCAAGCCCAAAAATAAGACGGCGTTCGGAGCGGAGTGGCTCTCGCTGCTGAAGCCTTCGGTTAACATCAAGCCAGACGGCAGCAACCTCAAGTTCTCAAAGTCCTTGAACGACGTGGGCCAGAAGATGGACGGCCTGTGCAGTGGCCTACACTTCATCGACCGCACGTGTTCTGAGGGCGAACTGAGCTCAGAAACAGAACCCAAACCTCTTAACGGCAAACCGGCCAACCTGCTGTCTCCCCCGTTACCCTCCCAGCCTCCGTCCTTCTCCAGTACTTGCGGCTACGGAAGCAGCTTGGGGCCAGAACGTTGTTCCCAAACGTCCGAGCTCCAGAAAGGCTCCAACCTGCTGCGATTCCTCTTCCCATTCCCTCGCTCTTCCACTGCAGGCAGTCTGCAGGCAGGGGAGTTGACAGGCTACATCACCAAATCGTCCAGTGCCCTGCTGGAGGCCTGCGGCGAAGAGATGGGCGACGACGAGGTGTTCGAGGACGACCCGTCCAGGTGGAGGTTGGCGAAGACCGATGAACGGCGTGCCCCTCTCTGCTCGCTGGAGGAGGACGGCGACCTAGACCACTGTTCCTCGCCGGTGTCTGAAAAAACAGGGCCACTCTCGCCGTACTCTCTGTCCGGGGACTGCTGCAGGTTGGTGGGGCTCCCTCTCTCCCCCGCTTGGCCCCTTGTTTAACCTCGTGTCCTTGGCCCTGTAGAGGAGGAGTCCCAATGCCCTCATAACTGCTTAAGTCCTGTAAAAATTAGTAAAATAATAAAAACCCTGCTCCAGCCTGGCTAAACCTCAGTCTGTGGAAGTGTTGCTGTGCTGTAGATTAGCCGTCTAGGTAGGTTTTTCTTTTTTTTTTCCTTTGCTAATTGTGATCAGTGAAAGTAGTCTGTGTAATCTGTTACTGTGTTAATTAAAAGCAATAGCTTATCAAAAATGTAGTTAATCAGACAAGATTTGTTTGTGGCCCAAAGTTTGGTTGTTTAGTTGTGCATAGGAACTGTTTAAGTAATGGGAATCATATTAGCAACAATCAAAGTTGCTAAATAAAGCTAAAATACACTGAAATGCCACATCATGTGACAGGAATTAGTGTCATCTCCCATGGCTTTTCTCATATCCCACCTAAGCTAATCAGTGCTGCACTGTGTGTGGATGTGTTGTTTTTTTTATATAGAGTTGCTTGTGTTTTTGCATTGAAAGTTCTAGCCAGTCACCACAAAGTGCAATCATTAACACCCACAGCACTGTCTACTGTGCGTGGTAATGCCTTCTATAACGTTTTCCACAGTACACACATGACACTGTGGATTGAGAAATGTTTTCTGTCCACACAACTTTGGATAGCCAATGTCTCATCCATCTGACACTCACTAGCAGGCTTTATACGATTATTCACGTTGTTTGTCATGAGCACATTGGGCAATGTTCAAACACACTCACAAGATATCACCTCACAACACACAATACAGATATGGGCATTCCCAAGACATCCCCTGAGGTAAAGCAAAAATTCATGATTCAGTTATATACTGATCTCATGACTTGGCATAGCAGTGTAGTCTGGCTTATTTGGTGTCTAAAATCTGTTAAAAAAGAGTAAGTACAAAATTTAGGAAGCAAAATGTCTGCTATTGCTATTGCTTTTTCTGCTATATAGTGTGCTTTTGTTCATTTTAACAGACACCAGCATGTCACACAGCGTTAGAAACCACATAAAGTCACCAACAATATCTTGGCTGATCCGAAACTTTTGTCATTTGTGTTTTAATGGGGAAAATAGGGTAATTCGATATTTTGCAGTCAAGAATTACCAGGATGTGGATCATTACCGAGTACTGTACAGTTAGGCTGCATTTCTGAGTATGATGTATAGTTACATGACGTATAGCTGCACTCGTACCGTATACCGTATGACGTATAGCTGCACCGGTGAGAGCGCGTCCAGGGAGTCCAGTCGATAGCAGACTCTACATTCAGTTACCTGTGGCAGCAAGTCGATCGGTGGAACTCTGCCAGAGCTTGGAGAGGAAAATGGTGGGGAGGGGGGATCTGATTACAGCACAGGTCGTAGGTCCACAGCCCTGGGAGCTGAAGGAAAGCAAGAGAACTTCACTTCCGCAAGGCCGCGGATACACTAACCTATAGATCTTTTCCCTGCGAAGCTCTGAAATAATTTACTTCTCTGTTTTAGTTCCGGTGTTCCTGTCTCAGCATTCTGAATGGGTTTCCGTTATTCATGCATGCATGCATTATTTCTATTCAGTTTTTCCAACTGAAAAAAGGTCAGATTTTCCATTTGCACCTATTTTTACTTTAATGGCACTTCCCACTGTAGCGTGGTACCTCTAATGTGCATGAAGCATGTCTCTACACATTTTTAAATTGTGTTCCAGGCTGCTGTGTCAGGCATCTCACTGTTTGATTTAGTGGGCCATCTTTTTGCCATTATTCTTGCACAGTGACTGCATTTCATTTTCACAAAGATCATAAAAGAAGGAGAACAATATACATACTGCAGTTTTTCTTTTTATATTTTGTTTTTCTAGTGTCAGACATTTTTGGTATGGGAAAAAAGATATTCAGTTCTTTTAATGCCCTATTGTACACGTTCGCTTACTTGTGTTATTGTTGAAGAAATGCTTAAAATTGCTTGAATAAGAGATAATGCACTGTTTAAAGTTTCCATGCTTGACATATGGGAGGAGATGTCTGAGGAGAATACTGTTGAACAAAGAGAAATGGTAGATTGTTTCCTGGTAACATGTACAGTACAGTGTATAAGGTTTTAGGTATTTGTGGCCCTGTTAAACCCTAATATAAGAATAAATATAAATAATATTAATACATAAATTAAAATAGTGGGTTTGTGTTCATCTTATCTATCAATATCATATACAGCTCTGTAAAATAATAAGAGACCACTTTTAAATGATGAGTTTCTTTGATTTTACCAAATTAAAACCTCTAGAATATAATCAAGAGGAAAATGGATGATCAAAGCCATCAAATCAAACTGAACTGCTTAGATTTTTGCACCAGGAGTGGCATAAAGTTATCCAAAAGCAGTGTGTAAGACTGGTGGAGAAGAACATACCAAGATGCATGAAAAATGTAATTACAAACCAGGGTTATTCCACCACATATTGATTTCTGAACTCTTAAAACTTTATGAATATGAATTTCAGGTCTGAAAGCTCTGCATCTTTTTTGTTATTTTAGCCATTTCTCATTTTCTGCAAATAAATGCTCTAAATGACAATATTTCATGTGGAATTTGGGAGAAATATTGTCCGTTGTGTATACATAAAACAACAATGTTAATTTTACTCAAACATATACCTATAAATAGCAAAATCCGAGAAACTGATTTAGAAATTGTTATTTTTAGATGTTATTTTAATCCAGAGCTGAGTATATTTGTTGAGCAGGTAAATCAGACAAAGTGGAACCTTTGTAGCCTAAATAAACATTTTTTTATTATTATTTTTTAACGCCAAAAATTCAATGTCGCAATTACTGTCACTGTTAAAGTACCTTGCTTAGAGTTGCTAGGGTTGCTGCAGTTATCCCGAATATTTTGTTCCAAAAAATCAACTGTGTTTAATGGGGAAATATTACAATAGACCTTTTGTATATATTTTGTATTTTGTATACCTCTTTTTAGCAAAAAAATAGAAAAGTTAGTAACCAATAGGTAAGCTATTTCCAGCCCAAAACATAAAGCAGCATACCGAGTGTTCTTTTCCTAAACAAACTACTGAACACACACAGGCAGCTGTGGCCAAGAGCTGTTTCTGTTCCTGCTCCATAGTTTCTCTACGTCTGTTCTTGTAAATTTACAAAATGTAGCATGATGGGAACTGGAATCTAATTGTAGTCATTGCAAAATCATAGTCTGTGACTAAAACCTACAAATTTGCTTAAGATGTGACAAAATGAGACTTTAGTCCAGGGGTCACCGATGGTATTCTTAAAAAGCCGGTGTATCTGCAGATTTTAATTCTAAATAAACATCAGATCACCTGATTCTACTTGTTTCATTAGCTAGTCTCAGCTTTTAAACAGTTGTTTTTTTATATAGGATGTGCCTTTGCTTAGTAGTAATAAAAACATACATCCTCTCCGGTCCTTTACGAATAAGATTGATAAACATGGCTTTAGTCTTTTAAAAGTCTTTTCAGAGTTTTTTTTCTAGGTCTTTCAAAGCTTCTGGCGAGCATTTGGTGCCTGAACATTTGGAACAGTTCTGCATTCATTATTTAAGAGTTTGTTGTCATATACACAGTATAAACAATATTAAACTAGACACAAAAATAAATTAAAGATTTTAGATAAAGAATAATGGGTATACAGTACCAGTAAAAGGTGTGGACTTCTGATTTAGTTTTCCTGCTTTTTATGATTTTTAACATTGTACATTTAATATTGAAGACTAAAGCTATACAGGAACACGTGCTGAATAATTTTGTAAACAGAAAGTGTTAAATAAACCAGAATATGTTTGATACTTTAGATTCTCTAGGTACCACATTTCACTTTGAGGACAGAGCTGCACACACTTGGTATTGTCTTCATGAGGGAGAGTTACCTGGAATAGTTTTATCACTGTCTTAAAAGAGTTCCTGGAGGTGCTGAACAATAGTTTCTTCTTTTTTCACACTGTGAATCTCCAGCTCATCCCAAATCCCCTCAAATAAACCATCTCAGTTAGGTTTAGGTCAGGTGATTGTGGAGAAAAAAACACTTTTATTTGTTTACTATGGAATAGCATATGTGTCCTTTAATTGTTTTCATGTCTTTAGTATTAATCTAATAATCTAAAATCTAATCAAATTCATTAAATGAAGAGAAACTGGTGTTTTATAAATAGGTAGTTTAATAAATCTGCTGTGGGATATGCAAAATGCATGCATTAGTTTAATGTACAGTACAATTGTCAAAACAAATGTCATGAATTGCATTGTGCATAACTGTTAAAGTGGAAGGCAGCAGCAATAATTATTGTATTAATATTATTAGTTGTGCGTGCAAAAATGTTCGTAGAGACGTGTGTATGTTTGTATGCGTTTGCTGGCAGTGGGTCAACATTTGAGTCGCTGGCGCATATATCAATAGTGGTATATGTGTGTGTGTGGTGTGTGCACAGTATGTGGCCAGAGTTCAGTCAGTCAGAGTGATGGTACAGATGGAGCGGTGTCGAACCTAATGGCTTGTGGGTAAAATCTGTATGTTTAAATCAGAGTATTCCTAATATTTTCAGGGCTTAGAATAGGTATTTTTCTTGCATTTGCACTACTAGTGCTGGGCAGTATACTGGTTCATCCAGAGGGGAAATTAAAACCGGTGTATTTTTAACATACCATCATACCGCTAGAAGCACCGCCAAAGAAGCACACTGACACACCTCGCTAGCTTGTTCTAGCCAGTTAGCATAGCAAGCTAACACCCTGGAGTGACGATAGCTCTGTGGAGTCAAACACTCCTTCCTGCCTGGAGAAACATGAGAACAGCACTTTATCTGAGGAGCTCCTGCTGCTGTTCCTACCCATATGAGCGTTTTTTATCAGCAATTATTCACACAGAAAGAAAGGAATGGAATCGCGCAATTAAATCACAGCTCGGAAAAAGTTCCTCTCGTCCCCCAAATGAGCCCAGAAACAGTTCCGAGTATAGAATCATTTATTCAGAAAAAGTGATAAAACTCCCTATAACTCTCAGGTGCAAAAAAGCTTTAAGAGCAGACACTATATATATAAAAAGAAACTAAATATATTAAAACTGTAGCTTGAAGGATAATACTAATGCACACTACATTTAATTTAATTTAATTTAATTTAATCTAGAATCAAGAATCAAGAATAACATATTGGAAATTGATATTAAACTTGTGGCTTACTTGTGCAATAGAGCTTTTGAGAAATTTCTCTTTTGAATACTTAAAAATTGAGTATTTTAGGTTTGTTTATAAAAAATAAATATTTCGTTTTGTTAAGGAAGCCGTGTTAAAGTAGTTTTTTATGGTTATAAAGCTTATAATATACTTTTTGTGCTGGTTATGTACAAGTATACATTTGAATGTATTCACGTACACTCAGACCTGAGAACTTTATATTTTGAAATTTTGTGAGACAAAATAAATTCAACACTAATCAAAGCCTCAATTTAAAGCCTTAGTGTTTTATATTATATATACTCCAAACAGCACAGTAAGTCACAAACCTGTATAAAAGCCCAGTCATGAATCTTCAGAATCTTGAAAAATCATGTGATACACATTTTTGGTCATTTTTTGCCCAGCACTAATTTGCACTTTAGCTCCTTCCCAGTTAATTCCCTTTTATATTAATGTGAAAATACCTGCATAAAAGTGGCTTATGTGGCCTCTTCTACTTCCTATTAAATTTGAAGGTTGATAGTTCGTCCAAGCAAAGCTAAAACTCAGCTATAGCTAAAATGCTCTGTTGCCTTCGTCTCTTGGTCCATTCATGCTTATAGTGAGTCACAGAGCCAGGTGCCTCGTGAAGGCTGCTTTCGAGGGGCCAGGTGAGGTTTTCCGTTTCCATCTTCCTTTTCTTTTTTTTCAGATTTTCTTTCTCATGCAGTACCTTACAAAGCCACGTGCTTTAAATATAGCAGAAGAGCCGATCTCAGTGAGCCCGCCTGAGAGGGTTACAGCAGCACTGGGCTAAGCTAGGGCATGGGATCAGCCTCGCATGGGATCAGCACAGGCCAAAGAGCAAAAGTAGCATGTGCTCCTAAGTCAAAGCTCATGTATGGCCTTCTCCATGTGTATTTCCATGTGTTTGTGTGTGTGTGGTAGGCTGTGCATGGCTGTGTTTGTGTGGGTTGGTTCTACCAGAGCTGATGTTGTATGAGTGAAAGCATTCGCATGGATTGGTTTGGAGAGGGTTGATGTAACAGGGGTGCAAGAAAGCATTCAGAGATGCTGTGAGGGTCATAATTTATACAGCTCCTGCAGTTGTACTGGTAGCTAACTACGCTTGTTATGCAGATGAGATGTTATGTGCGTATGAGAAGAATGTGAGGAATATTTTCGCAGGGGGAAGATAAGTAGTAACTGTATGCTGGGTAACCCAGTTAAATTGCAAAAAATGTTGTCAATGTCGCGCTCTATTGAACATAGGCTCTAGTTAGTACATGAAACTGACATTTTCAGAATATTACGAATATGAATTTCTAGGCGGAGGACCCACTTACACTCCTTCACACAAGTGCGTGTGGTTATATCCAGTGTGGATATCTTTAGCTTGTTGCGGGTTTCCTCTGTGAGCTCGTTTAAGCGCCTCTGGAAGTGCCCTGAACTGGAGGTTATAAAACAGGTGTCCAATTACGCCACTGTGCTCGCTGTTCATTGACAGCAAATCCGGAGGTCACAGGCGCTAGAGCGCTAGAGCCTGGGACCAGTTTACCTGAGTTAGGAAGAAGGATAAAGGAGAAAAGGGAACGTCTTATGTGTGCTAATTGGATTGAGTGGCTCTAATCTCCAAGAATCTGGGAGTGTGTGATGGGTTTAAGATGTTCTGACTGATGTAAGGTGGTGTGGTCGGGACTGATGTGCTAATATCATTGCATTAATGCCGGCGCAATGCTTTTAAAAATAGAGCGGATCATTAATTATTTATATTCTGTGCCTCAGATAAAGTTGAATTTTGGCACCTTGTCCTGTTTAACAGCTTATACTGAGTTTTTTTCTTTTTTGGGAGGAGAGCGGATTCTATTTGGTTTATTCTTCTGTTCATTTGTCATGCCGACTGAGCCAGACGCTCAGTTTATTCATTCGATTTAGTTGCTTATTTGCTCTGTGTTCCTCTCTTCTCGGCGGGCGGGAGAAAGTGTTTGCCAGTTTGCTGTTTATCAAATTACATTCATTCATATTATTCACAATCATTCTGTGTCTCGTGAAGACTTGACCATTAACACAGCAGAAGCAGCAGTCAACTGGATTTGAGGCTGTGTAATATACGGTGAGCTCTGTGGCTATTATTCTGCGAGGTTCGTCACCGGGGTCTTGTGAAGTCTGCCGACTCATCAGCTCTCGGAATTGGGTGGAGAAATGAATTGTCCCTCGCTATCTGAATACAAATAATATCGGTGATGACAAGCGCTAAGTGGCCTGTTCCTCTCCATTACTCTCAACTCTGTGTGCTTGTTAGCCACAGAACTTCCTCTGTCTGCAAAGGAGTGTCTCTGTGTGTGTCTGTGTGTGTCTGTGTGTGTGTCTGTGTGTTTGTGTGTCTGTGTGTTTGTGTGTCTGTATGTGTCTGTGTGCGTGTCTGTGTGCGTGTCTGTGTGCGTGTCTGTGTGCGTGTCTGTGTGCTTGTGTCTTTGTGTCTTTGTGTCTTTGTGTGTCTTTGCGTGTCTTTGCATGTCTGTGTGCGTGTCTGTGTGTCTTTGCATGTCTGTGTGCGTGTCTGTGTCTTTGCATGTCTGTGTGCGTGTGTCTTTGTGTGTCTTTGTGTCTTTGCGTGTCTGTGTCCGTGTGTGTGTCTTTGCATGTCTTTGCGTGTCTGTGTGCGTGTCTGTGTCTGTGTGTGTGTCTCTGCGTGTCTTTGTGTGCTTTTCTGTGTCTGTGTGTGTGTGTGTGTGTCTTTGCGTGCCTTTGTGTGCTTTTCCGTGTCTGTGTGTGTCTCTATGTGTCTCTGTGTGTGTTAGAGATAAAGCAGGTTTTGTTTTATCTCTTGTTCTCTATAGGGCTGTGTATTGGCGAGTTTGGCGATACGATATGTATCACAATACCAGTGTTACAGACATTAAATGTCTCAATATATTGTGATACTGTAAGCAAGGCAATATATTGTACATTTTCAGAAAATAATATAAAAATACACATTCGCTCCATAATTTAAATCTAAATCTGAAGTTATTTGCTATTATAACAGTGGGATCGAACGACAGCTTACAACATTGATATCTAGTAGTTTGAGTTTGCACCTGAATGATTTTTGAAATTGAAAGTCAAGACTTAAATTAGGCTGTGTTAGTATGTCTTTGCTTTCATAATAATGATAACAAATGATTGGAATACACACCCAAAAAAGCATTTTACTCACCATTGTCTTTAAGAACCAGATGTGCTCTGACTTTGGCAGATTGGCATTTTAACAGCGCAAAGCTTCTGCACTTCTCAGCAGAGGAAACTGACCTGTGCGTTAAGGCTGCACAAGCAGGTCAATTATGGGAACAGCAATGTAATTTTATTTTGTTTATTGTTAATATAAAGGTGTGCCCCAGCGTTGCCAAGATAGCAATAAGCCAGAAATTTACCTGAACACACCTCACTTCCTGACCACCGTGTTTATTGGCGTAGATACATTTGCAAACTTAGTAGCTATTGAAATGACACAGGTTCAAGGCATGAGAATAGACTGTTGGCGGGGTGTAAGTTAGCAATAGGCATGTAAGAAGGGGCCCCATGTTTCTGAATAGTGATACAATAGATACTTTAATGTGGATCAGGGCAATATGACAATATTGTATTGAATCGAGATTTGTTTTCTTATCGTATATGTTTTTTTTGAGCATATCGAGAATGCAGTATCTGCATTGCTTAAAGAACATTCACCCAACTGTACAAATAATTACAGAAAATATTTTAAAAATCATGCTTAATTACATGAAGTGCAACAAAAAGTCAATTCAAATCACTGTACTTTGCATGAGGAAGTATTTGAATTGCTGTTTTTAAGAATCTGCCATATTGCTGTTGCATTTTATCTGATATTGTGATAAAAAAAAATTAAGTAACTATATTTAAAGGCACTTTGACACTACACTTTATGTATCGATACATATTTTTATTACATCCCTGTTGATCTCACTGTCTGTTAATCATGTAAAGCCTTGACCGGATAAGGCCAGCATGGAAATAATCATTACCCTGCTCAGATCTTTCAATCTGAAAAGCTGTTCCTCAACACAAACATGGAAACTACTCCTGTCTTCTGTCTTCTGTACTCCTTATTAACGTCCCCGCGCCCTTCCCTCTCTGTCGGGAATGAATTAAGGGTCGTGGAGGATGGTTGGCAGATGTGTTTGTTGGCGGAGGTCTACGCTCTGCCGTTATAAGGTGTGGCTGGGTGTTTGTTTGCTATGGCTTGGCTGCTTTATCTGCTTAAGCTTTGTCTCATAATCTGCCTGTAGGACAGCCAACTTTCGCAAGCCTATACACAGAAGTATTGAATAAACTCTGTAAGGACTTAGCAATGCACAGAGGGAGGCAACCGGCCTCGGATCTTGTTTTTCCTGTTGATGAAATAATGAAGAATCGGTTCCAAAACCCAGAAAGATCATGTGTGTCACTGAACCTTTTATTTTTCTAAGCGTAATTCTAAAACCAAAATAAAAAGTTTAAGTAAAGTGCAGTCCATCCCTGATTTTTACTGTTTGCTGTCTGTTTGAAGTGCTTAAGATTGACGTGAACTGCTTTCAGATTCACTTTGAACAGCAGCACTTCTCAGCAGCACAAGGGCACCATCAGCTTCACTACAGGACTGCTTACATTGGGGCTATTTGTGCTTTTAACCATCACAGCTAACTTGTTAGCTGTTAGCAATGGGTTCTGAATCACAAATGGACTCTCTGTGTGTGTGCTTCAGCGTGACACTGAGGGAATAATTGTGTGTCCTTGGTTGTGACCGAAATGGCTCCCTACTCCCTCATTAGTGTTTAGCTATGTAGGTAGACATTATTTAGTTCACTAAATAGTGGTGAAAACAGGAGTGAATTCGGACACTTCTTTGTCATTATCATGAGCCTGCACCTGTCGCTTAAACACACACACACACTCTGAATTAAAGTTAGTGAAGCTCTGAGCTAATCATGGAGTGATCGTCTCTCTGACTGTTATATTTACACTGTTTAAAAAAATAATCCTCCTCCATGAACTACATGGAGAAGCATCTGAATTAAACCGTGTACACCCGCTCGCAATGTTGCCAGATTGGGTATGCTAAATGTCCAGGCATGGAGGAAACACTGTGCTTTGAAGTACCAAGTGTTAAAAGTATAGAAATTTGAGTCAAATTTGATAAGTGTTGTATTTAGATATACAGAGCTTCCAGTCCTGCTGATGGAAATTTGAATAAGCTGTGTTGGTTATTATGTTATGTATGAGTATTAACTTCTTTCATTGCTTGTAAGTTTATTTTTATGTACTGTAATTACTTTTTTTGGTTCTTGTGTCCTATGATACTCTAAAAACATATATAATATACACATGCAGATAAAATTATTTTAAATATATATATATATATATATATATATATATATATATATATATATATATATATATATATATATATATATATATATATATATATCATTGTAATTAGTGATATTTAAGGTAATGTATTTTATTTAAGTTCATGTTGTAATAAACCCTGTAACACTGTTGATATGCTGAACACTAGCTGTTTTGTTTTTGGGCAGTTTTCTCTGCATTTTGGTGGATTTGAAACACGTTTTATCAGTGAATTGGGTTTACCTGGATTCCACTGTAAAAATCTGGCAACCCTGGTGGCTCACTGTCCGCTCCATTTGAGGGCTAACTGCCTATTGCTTAGTAGCGAGACGGCTCGCGTAGTACGCAGCGATGTTTACTATAAATCATGATGCATTATGGGAGTTTTTAGTGCCCTCAAAATCACGTTCCAGTTCCCCCTTATGATTTAAACACTCAAAGAAAAATGTCCGACGTACTCAGAAGTGCCCTAAATAGTAAATAGGGAGCCATTTCAGTCACAGCCCTTCTCTAAGTGGACTCTTTAAATCAGATGGAGGAAGCCGAGAGTCCAGAAATGAAGCCCTTCAGGACTTGTTTGCATTCATCCACTTTATTCACTGCGCAGAGTTGCTTAGCTTTCCATCAGCAGCTTCCTGCATTCTGTCCTTCCCATCTTCCAGTAGGCATCCCCATCCCTGGTTCAGCAGTAACAAATGTCTCCAGCTCCTCCCTCTCTCTCAGATGGAAGGCTGCTGTGGTCTCTCTCTCTCTCTCTCTCTCTCTCTCTCAGGTTTGATTTAAAGCCATAGCGGGATTTTGTGCCGATTCTATTGATCCTGCTGGGAGAAATGAGAGAAGTGTCATTGCAGAAATCCTACACGGGGAGGGAGATGTTAGATTGGATGTTTGCAGCATTGATCTGAATGCAGGATAGGTGCTGGGCTGTGATTAGTGCAGGCAGTGGAATCATGCCCCCATGTGGCGGCAGCTTCTTTCTGCACACACACTGAAGTAGGGCGGCACAATGGTGTTAAAAACAGACACTGTGTTAGTAGTAATAATGCATATGATATTAGGCAGATATAATGTAATGAAAAAAAATACCACTGTGTGAATTTTCCTTTTGAATTACGCAGCAGACGAAATGTAATGTTTTATTAAATTAATAATTAACCTCACATATCTTTGCACATCCTGAGATGTGACTGCTGTTAACATCCACATTGTTTTACTTGTTTGTGATCAGTTCTTTTTCGAGAGCAGTAGAGGAATGCATCTAACACACTACTTTATAAATCTTTTTTTCTGTTAAAGCTTCTGTTAAAGAGTGAAGAGATCTGCCGCAACTTCTCTGCACAAGGTGCCTGGCAACAAATTCAGTGACCAAAAATAGAAAAAAGAAACAGCAGCACTTGTCAACAAAAAAATATCCAATTTATTAAAGAGAGACCAAAAAAAAAAATTACCAACGCGTAAGGCTGTCATCAGGGTTAAAAAAACAAGAGTTAATAACATATCAGTTTTTATAAAAAACTTGATTACAAAACAACCATTGAGAACACTCCCAAGTACTGAAGGTCACACAATTAGCCAATAAGAAGCTGACAGCTCAATCTCACAGGAGAACCACTTCTAATTAAAACTACTTAAAAGTCCTTCTGAAATTTACAAGCACAGTTAGTAATCAATTATTATATATATATATAAAAAAAAAAAAAATAAAAAACACAGCCAAACTGAAAATCCAGATGCTAATTTCCTCAAAGTCCCTAAAGAAACTCTTTTATTGTAAAATCCTTATTCATACTTCTAAGATAAAACATCCAAAATTATTCTCACTTTTTTTCTTTTTTTTTGCACTGAATTACCCACTCTTTGTGTATTTTGTATTTGTTCAATCCCCAAACATTTAAAGAAGAAATAGATTGACCTTTTTCTTTAAAATGCCTTGCCACAGAGTTAGTTTAATAATTTCTTGCAATTGAGCATCTATGTTCTGTAATTCTGTCTTTTAATAGTCTAGATTTCTCTCCCATATTCCACTTTTAGTTTCTGAACGAGTTTCTCTGATTTTGCTAATTATAGGTATATATTTCAGTAAAATGAAGATTGTTGTTTTATTCTACAAACTACAAACAACATTTCTCCCAAATCCCAAATAAAAATATTGTAATTTAGAACATTTATTTGTAGAAAATAAGAAGTGTCTGAAATAACAAAAAAGATGCAGAGCTTTCAGACCTCAAATAATGCAAAGAAAACACATTCCTATTAATAATGTTTTGAGAGTTCAGAAATCAATATTTGGTGGAATAACCCTGGTTTTTAATCACAGTTTTCATGCATATTGGCATGTTCTCCTCCACCAGTCTTACACACTGCTTTTGAATAACTTTATGCCACTCCTGGTGCAAAACCTCAAGCAGTTCAGCTTAGTTTGATTGCTTATGATCATCCATCGTCTTCTTGATTATATTCCAGAGGTTTTCAATTTGGTAAAATCAAAGAAATTCATCATTTGTCAGCGGAAGATAAGCTGTAACTACTCTTTTTTTATATATATTTTTAGCCCTCTTAGTGAGAAGTCACCTCTTAGAACATGCCAATGTTTCATTAGTACGTTTTTGATATCCATTGTTTTGGAGTATAGGAAGTACAATAAAAAAGCTAAAGAGCCATGTACATTACATATAATATAATAAAATACAATCCTTGTAATGAATCACTAACCATCCCTAGGGCATCACGTATTCCCCACCAACCCCCAACCCACCCAAGATATCTCTCTGTATACTAATATAAATGTGTGTCTATTTATATACATTTATATATGTGTACACACATGCATACACCTATAGTCATCTGATCGCCCACATTGTGATAACAATTCTGAGATGATACACTGAGCAGGTGTCTTCCTCATTTCCATTCCCATTTTTTTCTCAAGATCCGACCTTCCTGCCCTGACAGTTCATATTCATATTGTATGTGACCCATATCTGTCATGCATACATAACAAAAAAAACATATGTTTTGTTCAGTTCCTTCTGGTTTCACTGTAGAATAAGCACCATGTATAGATGTAGTGGGAAGTAGTGGGATGGAGAAAGACCATGTATGTAAATTTTAATCTGTTTTTTCTTATTGCAGCTGTAGAGAGGTGACAGATCTGAATAAACGGAGAAACATAAGTGCTTCCAGACAGGAAAAAAAATAGACACTGAGCAGATCACACAAAAATAGGGAGGGATCACTGTAAATCAACAGAATGCTGTTATTGAATACCTGATCGCCTATATACAATATATTTTTTCTTCATTAAAGGCAATGGTTCAAAAGAAAACCGTCTTACAATGATTGTATATCGAAGATTTTATAAAATAGTGTTGTATAACCATAGTTTTAAATAAATGGTCTATGATACATAGCCATGTGGTCCACAGTTTGTTTGTTTTACCAAAAGGAAACATGAGATTAAATGAGTGCAGCTATGCAGATCTCAAATCTCAAAAAAATTACATTAACAATATAAATTCCAGTAGAGTAATATCTATATCAGGTCTAGTTTTAGTAAGAACAGTGGCAGTAGACCTAAATGTGATCTCTCTCAGGGTTCTCCTTAATGAGGTCAGGACATTAGCCAAGATGCAGCTGATTACAGAGAACCATCTGATTACACCAGCAAGACAAAAGACCAGCACTGAGGAGACCAGCATTACCAAACACTACATTTTCTAGTTTTCTCATTAAAACCAGAAGGGTGACTACATTTTTTGTTCTATAAAGATAAGATACAAGCAGTCTCATTTATATAAAATAAATCATGTAACCAGACAAAGAGCCAAGTATTTCATATAGAAAGAAATACTGCCTTACCTAATCAACCACTGAAGATTCTCTCCCTTTTCTAATGTTATATTAATACTGTTATAAGGGAGTTTCAGTGAATTTCTCTAGAACTGAGGCTGAGTGCAGCAGTATTAACGTTAGCCGCTAACCGCTAACCGCAGCTGTAGCTCTTTTGCTGTTCAGAGGCAGGTATATTGGAATGTAGTCTGTGTGTTTACCGTGTTAAAACTAGCTACATTTGATGAACCGCTAGATGATAGCGCCCTGGTTTACGGGAACACTTAGGGTTCCTTAGTCTATCGCTGTCAAGTGCATTTACTAGCGCTAACTGCAGCTGGCTAGCACTGCTAATCGGGGCTGACCAAGCACTTGCTAATGCTCACTCTGGGACAAAATACTGGAATTCCAAGCTCACGTTTGACTTTTAAAGTTGTTTTTTTTTTATTTTTTTTAAGAATTACAGTTTTGTTACTAGTGTTGCTTAAAATGCGCCTTATAATCCAGTGCATCTTATGTATAAAATAGACCAGAAAATAGATGTTTATTGACAGTGTGCCTTATAATTCAATGCACCTTTTAGTCCAAAAATAGGTAGTTTTTTATTAAATTAGATTATTAAATGTCGAATGCCAGACCACACAATAGAAAAGCTCATACAATTATTCATTTAAAAAATATAAAATTGTATATTATAAGCATATTCAACTAAAATCTAATGGGATGGGTTGCTTATGGTGGCCCAGTGTCTTACTAAAGCCCCTTTTTGTATCATAAACCAGAATGTTTCTGGTCATTACCCGGGGGAGCTGTGTGTGTAAGTTAAACGCAAATGTCCAAATCAGTTGTACTGGAGATTATCCATACATTATCTTGCATCATCTACAGAACAAAGTCTGAGTAATGTCCGAATAGAACCATATGTAATGAGAGCAAGTCATTTCCTACAGAATTGTCAGTGGATGCATTGTTGATGTTTCTCATGATTCTAATATGTTAATTCTGCAGAGTACTTTGAGTACGTTTACGAGTTGCATGATGTGCTACACAGCACTGCCCCTGATCTAAACCATACAGAACATTTCCTCTAGTAAGAATGCATCTGGCATGTCTGTATGACATAAAAAAATGGCTAAATACATTATTTATGTTATATTTTTTCCTTTAATTTGTCACCTGTCTATATTTACGACTATATATATATATATATATATATATATATATATAATATATATATATATATATATATATATATATAATTTTTTTTTTATATCGCATGAAGCTTTGTCAAATTTAGAAGAGATATAAGCAATGTGGGTGCATTCTGAGTAGATCTGTCACAATAACAATTTTGATTTGTACAATATATTGTCACAGAATAAATTGCAATAAATAAATAAAAAGTATGTCAGTAACATAATGCTTATCTAATAGTATGATAAAACAGTTCAATATCATTTAAAGAACAATTATTATTATAATTGAATATAATGATTTGTTAAAATCCTGAACAAATAAAATATACATTCAAGAAAATCAGTGATACTCTTTCATGTTAAGAATGAGCAATATTGAGGTCACAATTATTGATGATCTCAATATTGTGTATTATGTTTTTTCTTACATTATCTACCTCTACAACAGGTAGATATCGTAATTATCATGACAGGCCTAATCCTGAGAGACCTAGCGCCAGTATTTTTGTAATAGATGAAAAAATGAAACTAGGCTAGAAACTAGAATCTGAATGTGTTTGAATGAGCAATCTACTGTACTCTCTTTGGAAACACATGTAGTCTCTTTATGTAGTTACTGCTGAGCTTTTTCATAGCGTGTGCCTGTGCTTCCTCCCTTTCTTTTATTCTTTCTTGTTTATCAGTTTAGTGATGCCTGTAACTGGAAATGCTGTACAGAATCATCAAGCTGGCAGAACTGGCAAAGACTTCAGTTCCTATCACAGCGCGTCACATGCTCACCCTTCACTGGTTAAAGATAAACAAGTATCAGAAGAAAAAGCTTCCAACATGTTTGTGATCAGTGCCGTCCTGCAGCTCCACTTCAGAGCAAAGCTGTGAATCTGCTGGAGCTGCTTTGCCAGTCTGCTGTATGTTTGTGTGAAGTTCTGTAAGCTCTGGAGTGTGAGCGAGCTTAATTCTCTCTCTCTATGTATGTGTGTGTGTGTGCGCAGGATCTGTCATTGCGAGGGTGATGATGAGAGTCCGCTGATCACGCCGTGTCACTGCACAGGCAGTCTGCGCTTTGTGCATCAGGCCTGCCTGCAGCAGTGGATCAAAAGCTCCGACACGCGCTGCTGCGAGCTCTGCAAGTTTGAGTTCATCATGGAGACCAAACTGAAGCCTCTGCGGAAGGTAACACACACACACACGCACACACACACACCATGCTAAATAAACACACAGTCATGCACTATTAATGTGCTTTGATCTGTGAGAGTACAGATGTGTGGTATGGTAAATATACTAAGATTCGGGTTATCTACACCCACTGGCGTTTTACAGGCACAGCTTCCATTAGGGAGCCCAATATAGGTATCTGTTTAAAAACTCTTAACGATGCCACTGTACCCAGCTCACTACTACCAATGGCATATTTGAAAGTAAAATTCAAATAAATGTGGAGTAAATTTACTATTATTTTTTTCTTATGTGCTTTTCTTCTCTGCTAATGGTCTTATTCTTTTGGCAGATAATTTAGCTTGATTTAAGAAATAACAGATAATCTAACTTTTGTCAAAATGAATAAAGCCAAAAGAATAATTAAGTAGGTTAAATTCTAAGAAATAGCTAAAAAAAGATCATTTTCCTAAAATAAGTGCTTTAAATAAGTCAAGTACTTATTTGAATAAATAATCATATAGTGGTGCATATGAATATGAAATAAATAATGTGTATACATTATAAATGTCATATTCAGGCTAGATTTATTATGAATTTGCTTGCTCTCGTATCATTTATGTAGTTTAATAAATCATCATACCACTAAATTTTGCACAGAACGTATGAGAATAAATAACGTGATGTTTAAACTTCAAATATTTTTACAATTATTGCTGTGTGAATTTAGTTACACTACATGGATAAAAGTGTTCTTTCATTGTTTCTTCCAAAATCAAGGGTTTTAAAAGGAGCTTATCCTGCTTTTTATTATCTGCACCAGAGAATCTTATACCGTATTTTTTTAACTATTTAACATACCTTTAAAAAAGTTAACCTAACCCCCCCACCAACACCACCACCCAGCGATGAGACCTGCTGAATTAGAAGGAAAACATGGCGACACCCCTGTTCCTTACTAGTGTTGCTTAAAATGCGCCTTATAATTTATTGCGCCTTGTGTTTGAAAATAGACCAGGATATAGACGTTTATTGATAATGCGCCTTATAATCTGGTGCGCCTCATAGTGCGAAGAATACGGTATTAATAATATGATTTATAATTATCTAATATTTGTATACAGAGACAGAGAGAGTGTGTTTGTGCTTTTACACATCCGGGTCAGTAAGGGGTGCAACTTAATGCAGCTAAATGCACTGATTAGAAGCAGTGTCCACAAACATTTGGACATATAGATTTACGTATAGCTTTACACTGTATAGATAGTGTACATTTCTTATTTCTACATGTTTAAGAACCTCTATCTCATATCTGTACATTAATCAGACCTACTTTAACCAAGGAAGTGATGTAAAAGTTCCTCGTTCCTGCTAACATCCCAGCACCTCACAGCCAGTAAAGACTAAAACACTGCCTCCTTCTCGGTGGGCTCTAATGATTAAATGCTGATTGTTTATTAGTAGAGGGAACAAAATGCAATTCCAGGCAGTGCCATTATTAGTCTTTATTGCCCACCGGTTCCTCTTTTAATTAAATTTCCTGTGTTGGTTGTCTCTTACAGAGCAGCACGTAGTAAGTCTCTAGCCGGCGTGTGCGCTGCCGTGAGCTTTCAGCTCTAATAGGCTGCTGTAATATATTTAAAACCAGGTGCCTACGAGTTACACAAGATAAGAATATAAGCACAATACAGAACATGGACATAACTCCAGCATGCTGTGACCCCATTCTCTCCCGTTTGGGAATGCTACAGTGCTGTCTGACTGATTTCTCTTCCCATAATGAGTGGAATGTAATGGGCAGCACAGAGCAGTTTGTCTTCAGTAGTTATAAATGCCCTACTTTTAGCTTGTGGTTGTTTCCAGTTTAACATATAAATTCTTGCCTATTAGTGGTACAGGCTGGAGCCCATCTGCTCAATAAACATCAAACAATTAAAAACTGTGTCCTTCCCCTTTTACAACCATGTGATTTCTTTTGTAGGTTTATGTAAACCAGTCAAATCTTATGATGAAAATAATGTTATTGAATTATTGAAAGGGGTAAACACGCATACATTCAAATATATTGCAAATCATTTCACCCAAAAGGAATCAACCAACAGGAATGAAACATCTGGTGGGTAGGCGTGCCATCTACTGTAAGGTCAATGGTTTAATGTTGTGCGTCAGATACATCAAGAAGGCCAGATCACTTTTGGTCTTTAAGGGCATTTTTACACCTGTAGTTCATTTCTATGGTCCAGATCAGTTGATAAGTTTGATAACTTGGAGCATTCTCTCCCTATATGTTTGGTTTGGTTTCACACAGGCACAGACCTAAAGGCACCAAAATATGCACCAATAAACCACTCAAGAACATTGTCTCCTCTGATTGGTCAGAACGGTCTGACGCATAAGCAAGAAGTTTCTGTGTTTCAGTGTATATATCTGTGCAGTTTAAAGCTGCATTAACACTGAATGCAGTGAATGCAGCACAGACCACATGTGTAAACAACATGGAACATAGACAGCGGTTGTTTATAGCTGTGGTGTAATAACTTATAATATATTAGATTAAACTGAGACCGAAAACGTTCTCACAACAAGCAAACTGAGTTCATTTGAGACCGGAACGAGACCCCTTCCACTAGCAGATCAGAGTGTGATTCCTTTTTTCACGCCTGCTCAATTGAACCGCACTGAGGGTACAAACGAACCAGAGTCCGTTGTAACCGGACCAAAATGTGCAGCTGGGAAAATGCCCTAATACAGCCACTATGACAGCCCAACGCAATGTTAATGACGTCTTGCCCTATCTTTTCTGAATGCACATCCACATGCTGCCTCCGTGTCAAGATCTTGCCATAAAGACACAAATAATTTGCTATTGAAAGCCACATTGCCAGACCTATCTCCGATTGAAAATGTGTGGAATGCTGTTTGACACACTAATAACACTCCACCCCTACTGTTTCTACTAAATTTGCAGGAACTGCAGGATTATTGTAGGACACTATTAGGAACATCTTCAACTCCATGATCAAGAGTTTCCATATCAGTACATTTAACATTTTTATATCATTGATTGTTGGCAGTAATCTTTATCTTCCTTACGAATAGCATTGTAATCCATCTCATCTTTCTGAGTGTGCAGCCATTTTTGCAACTTTTTCTTTAACTAAAAAAGTACATAAAGAAACGGAATGTGCTAGTCTTGCTCGCTGGCTCTGTACATTATCTTTTTCTCAGTTTGTGCTTGGAGTGCGGCCTTCATCCTCACATTTTCAGAAGATATTAGCTGCCCCCCGTGTGATCAATTATTCAGTACCAAATACATGGGGTGTCCCGATCGACGCAGAAGAGCTGATCTTCAGTAGTTTTCTGGGAGAGCAGGATTTTAAAGCACTGGGTGGTCCTGGTTTGGAGCTGTGGCTTCTCTGAACACCAGCTGCTTAGAGCAGACGGCTTTTATGAACCTCACTGCTCTGCACTTGATCATTTATGAATGTAAGTAAATGTTCTGCCTACAGTAAGCTTTAGAAATGAATCGCGGTTCTTTAGATTCCTGACTGAAGCTTAAAAGGCTGATTATGTATTGATATAAAGAGTTTCGAATGGCTGCGTTTTAGCAAATGGAATGTATTGATTGAGTGTTTAGTAGGGCTTTTCTGAGCAGCCGTGAATGCACAGGCTCTATGGATATGAGTGTTTGTTCTTCAGGGCTTCTGGATAGACGCAGAGAAGTGCTATGAAGCTGTTGCTGCTCCGTGATCATCCAGACAAATCCCCATCAAATATTTATAGCTGTGTTAGGAGTGTAAAGACTAGATGAAATCAGGTCTTTAGGTTGGATTATGTGTCTCTGGATATTTTGCGTTGTAGTAGAAGTTCAGCTTGCCAGATAGACCAAGCGGGTTCTGATTTAATCCCCATTTGATATGGGAAAATACTGTCTATTGTTATTGTTCAGTACTATTGTAAGATATTCTATGCTAGAAAATGCCTCAAATGCTAGGAATTTGCTAAGTATCATTCATTCTAGCAATGTAAAGACCTTTAGACATGTCTTTGGACCAAATAGTTCTTTGCGGTTCAATTGCAACACTCTATATGGTCACTGTTGGACCAACATCTGGCACTTGTTCTTTATATTGTTTTAAAAATGTTATCGTGAATGGACTACAAGAAAGGTTCCAAAATACTTTGAAGTTTAGAAATGTAGAACTTCCCACAGACAAAATACACAGTTTTGACCCAGATAAACATTGCTGCACATTATCTTTAACCCACATTATGGGTTTGCTGGATCATGTGGATGCCTTGATTCATTAAGCACACAAACAACATGCATTCCACAAAAAAAACCACACTGACATACCACATATCCTAAATCAGGAACCAGTATCACGTTCCAGTGCCTTTGCCGCTGCTTATGATCACTTCCACGTGCTGCACTGCACACTGTGGGTGGTAATGCCTTCTGTGACATATTCCTTATACGCACATGACAGTGTGAATCAAGGAATGTTGGCACCCACTATCAGGCCTTACTGGAACTCTACACCCAGCTCAAATTTAAAAAATGCTAAAGAAAAAACAGGATAATTTGGGAGTGTCACTGGGTGATGTATGGGTTTAGGGGCAGAGCAGGAGGAAGAGCTGATTGGCTGCAGCAACAACAATGTGCCTCTAATAGCAGTGAGATGCAGATGGTTTTATTTTTGGATTGATCTGCAAATTGTTATGTGTCCGCATACAAAAGTACACGGAAACATCATCCTCACATATAGCACGGTTGAACCTGTGAAGGCGTTGCAGGGGTGCTCCGAGTGATCCAGCAGACTGAGGCGCTGCCACTATGATCGGGAGATTGGTGGTTCGAATCCCGTTTATGTAGCTTGCCATCAGCTACTGGAGCCCTGAGAGAGCACAACTGGCCTTGCTCTCTCTGGAGGCTTAACCTTCTTTAAGGTTAGAATTGGTTTAGGACTGGTATGTTTACTACTTCAAGGGAAAACATTTTGGCTATTATTGGGAAAAATATGTTTTAGGGTTTAGTGGCTCTTTAAGGGTTAAAGACACGTGGCTTACAATAATGTTGTTCGCTCTTTCTCTCTCTCTCTCTCTCTCTCTCTGTCTCTCCATTTGTAGTGGGAGAAGCTGCAGATGACAGCCAGCGAGAGGAGAAAGATCATGTGCTCCGTCACTTTCCACGTCATTGCCATAACCTGCGTGGTGTGGTCACTGTACGTTCTGATCGATCGCACTGCAGAGGAGATCAAACAAGGTCAGTTGTCCTCCCCCAACCCCAACCAACCCCCTATCGACTCCTCATCAGATCCCCCCTCCCTCCAGATCACCTTCACATAGACCCCTTTTTGTTCTGCTTCTGCTCATTCAGGTTGTTACACTAGGTCTGTTACATCCCCACTGAATTTAGTGTAGGTCTTACTTAACAGAGCACAGTGTGGAGAGTTAATGATGTCCCTCATCCAGCTGCAGCTGTCTTGTCTTCTTGATAAATACATGCCTGTTTCTCAGGATGTTCCTCACCTGTGCTTACCCAAAGAACACACACTCTTTATCTGATAGTCATCACGCTGCATTATACATGCAGCTTATATAAGTGGCTCCTGCAGCTATGTACAGATGTAATTAAAGTGGAAAAAGAAAGTACAGCACCCTCCCCACTTGCTCATGCCTCCTACTGCTACCTGTAGCCCAATAGTAATAAACTCTCTTTAACCATGCAGCCGGGAGAATACCAGGTAAAACTCTTTCTCCTTTAACATCCGATTTGTCTTTTTTCTGACTCTGATTCTTAGTCCACTTATCCAAATGTCTAATCTTTCCTCTTCTTCTGTCCTCAACTGTCTGATCCCCTGCTCCTCTCTCTGCTCAAATGTCTCGAATCTTCCCTCTGTTCTGCTCTCCTTTCAAATGTACATGCTAGAGTTTGATTCACCATTTCAAGCCTTAACTGCTACTCACTCCCGGGGAAGAGTTCTTGCACAGTCTGAATCATTTCTGTATGCTATGTGTGCCTGCTTCATGCTGATGGGCAAAGACAGTTCCAAGCATTAATGCTACTTTATCACAGTCCAGACACCTGATTTCTCTTGATTTCCCACTTTACCTGGTGCATGCATTTATTATGCAAGACAAAACATTGATTTTACATGTGACTGAGAACTCCATGAACATAAATTTAGGTCATTTCAAGCCAGTGCAGTTTTCTGTAAGATTTGATGAGCTTTAAAACGAATTAGAGTAGATGAATAATTTTAAAAGTATTGATGAAAGCATGTGAAAGTTCATTGTGTTAAAGTATATCATATTCAATGCATATTTTAGCTTTACACCTCTATGTAATGAATTTATAATTAAACAACATATAAATATATAAAAAAACTCATATTAATGAATGATCATAAGTTAAATAATAATTCTTAGAAGAAGTGTGACGTTCATGGTTTCTGCCAACTGCTGCACTATTTGTTGATGGTAGACACCAGAAACAGGCATTGAGATTTCTATATTTAAAACATTTAAAAGGTTAAACATAATTTAAATGAATGAATAAATAAACAAATACTAAATCATCAAATTATGAAATATCTGATTTGAGCAGAATCAAGCATGATACAAAATAAGTCATATATGCAAAGTGTTATTTAATGTATCATTTTAATAATTAGTCAAGAGGTCAAATAAATGTTCCTATAATTTTAAGGAAATCAAAATTTCTGTCAGTTATTTATTGTATCAGGCATAATTTTAAATAGTTGCTGTCCTGGTTGCAGCAAGGGATGAGAATGAGCGGATGCATATTATTAATACAATATACTGAAAACAAATGACAAACTGAAAATAAACACAAAAGAAGAGAAACAAACTGACTGAACAACTAACAAGAGACAAAAAACTGGCAGTACGTGTCGACTAGCACTTACGCCTTGACGCATCCTCGAAATTTTAATTAGGAGAAAGGTGCCGCATGCCCCGGTGCATGCTGGGTTGCTTTACATTGAATGCAGCCCCACCCTTGGCCAAAAAGTTCAGCAGAGGTCAACTTTATTCAAATTTATTCGCCTGCTGTGCTGCGTCCAGCCAATCCGGGAACAGCGGGCATAAGACAGACAAGGAACACCTGGGGAAGATAATGTAGGGATTGGGTTACAAATGAGACAGGTGAGAACACTAATGAAAAGGCAGGTCTAGGCTGGAGACAGAAGACACAAACAAAACAAAGTGACAGACCAAAAGAGAAATAGAACAGGACTGTAGAAAAATTTTAATTAGTAAATTAGATGTTCTGTACAGCTTGTCCATCGATGCAACATTTTCTTTTAATATAACACATTTGTGAGTCAGTTAGAAGGTCAGTTAGGCAAAGGCTGTAGCCACAGTGCATCCTTACTACCTGATTATTAATTGTGTGTATGGGTGGTAGATTATTCAGCTTACCATTCAGTAATAAAAAAAAAAAATCACACACACATGGATCAATCAGTGAATTCTGAAATTTTCTTACTATTCACTAGTTGCATAAACAAACCAATTGTTAGTACAAGGACCAGCAAATAGGTACAAAGCCTGTGTGATCAATGACCCACAGTTTCACAGTGGCAACCCAAAATTAAGAGCTAAATAAAGAGCTGCACTCACTTTGTGTGCCACAGACTGGGCTTTGCATTTAAGTCTTGGGTTGTTATTACAGCAGATAGCTACTATTTCTGCTCTCTGTGTGCAGCAGGCAGTCAGCTCTCCGATTAGGCTCATGTATTTTATTATTTAGTTCTTTTGGGCTTTTATCAGCCATATTTCACACATTCTGTCATGTTTCTAGAACTACATACTGTGACAAGGAAGACCATTTGACTGACAGAGGAAAAAGGTCAACCATAAACTGTTGTTTTACATGACATTTAGATGTATAACAGGATTAAAACCAGGGCTAAAATAATAATAATAATAAAAAAAAAACACAGTGTGAGTCACTATTTCACATAGCATTCCTCTGCTTATTAATACAACTGTATATAACTGATGTAGTAATACCTGTTGCTATAAGTAATCTAACATGTTGCTAAATGTGTGGATTGCCCCTTAAAATTGCCCTGCACTTCAAAATAAAGTTGTTTAAAAATGTTTCTTTCACATTTTTAGAATAGAGATTTGCACTTTGCAATTGAAATGAATGAATGTCAGATTTACTAGTTTACTACTTTATTTCAATAATTCAGTTCAAAATGTGAAACTCATATATTATATATATATATATGTTACCAGAGGTGGACAAAGTACAGAAAATTTTTAATTAACTAAAAGTACCTTTACTTTGCTAAAATTCTACTCAAGTAAAATAAAAGTACCCATCTAAAAATCTACTCGAGTTAAAGTAAAAAAGTACTCAATTTAAAATGTACTTTGAGTAAAAGTTACATAGTTACTTTTAATTATTTGATGTAAAAAAGTACAACAAATCATAAATTAAATTGTTTTTAATGAACTATTATTTTACATAATAATTTGGACCTTTCAGGCAGTATATGTTCAGACCACCCCATAAAACATTTTCAAGAACAGGTGGCACAGATTTCTATAATCCATTTTTTTTCTTTACTGTTAAAAGGTTATGGTCATATAGGTGACTATAAACTGTATTTTTACAGTTTTACAGGTCATTGTTATATTTTAACTTGCAATTGCTGTGCTTTAACTGCTATTTAAATGTTTTAAACATTCAAGCAGATTGTTTAATGATAAAAATACTTACCACCACATGCTTTCACAGGTTTGATGTGGAAGTTTTGAAAGCTGGCGGCTCTGTCCGGCGAGGCACATTTTGCATTGCATGAGGACGTTATTGCCTCGTTATTCCACGCGCGAGCATCCGCGCCAATTATTGTTATTTTTTAATTCAGACAATTGTTTTTTTCCCAGCATTTTATTTTTTACTCGGTAACGGGGAGTTTTCCAATGTAGCAAAGTAAATTACTTGTGTCAAAATGTACTTGAGTAAAAGTAAAATTACCTATTTTAAAAACTACTTAAAAAATTACAAATTACTCATAAAATCTGCTCAATTACAGTAACTTGAGTAAATGTAATTTATTACTTTACACCTCTGTGTGTTACACACACAGTGATCTATTTTAAGCGTTTTTTTTTCTTTTATTGTTGATGATTATGGCTTACAGCCAATGTAAACCCGAAAATCAGTGTCTCCGAAAATTAGAATATTATAGAAGACCAATTAATACTTTTGGCAGTTTGGTCAGTGTGCCAAGTCCGGCTGGAAAATGAAATCCACATCTCGATAAAAGTTGTCAGCAGAGGGAAGCATGAAGTGCTGTAAAATTTTTGGGGAAAATTAAATATCAATTCAGGGAATTAAAATAAACAAACCTTTAAAATTGATAAGTCTCTGTGAAATACTTCCATAAAATATAGAAATAAATTAACTTTTCACTGATATATAATTTTTTAGATTTTGAGCACTAGTATATGAAAGTTAACCTAAAAATATTTATGTAATTATTACTTCATCATTTTACAATAGAAGCATTATTGTATCATTCTCCTGATCTGCTAAAAAAGGAGTTAAAAGTGGTTAAAACAGTTTTGGCACAGAACAGGTGTCTCAGTCAACCTGGGAAAATCAATGATCAGTGAAGGTGTGCGAGTCTGATTAGACTCGGGTCAGGTTTGTTCTGTTCAGCTTGTGCAGATTTCCCTTGAGAGATGGTGCCAAACCTCCAGCACTAACCCCCCCCCCCCCCCCCTCTCTTTCTTTACTCCACTCTGTTCTTGCTTACCGTATCAGGAGCCCTAAAGCTGCACCCCGGCCTAACTTACGGAGCCTCCAAAAGCAGTACAGTATTTCATTCCCTGTTCAGGCCGTGTGCGTGAGCTGGCAGTAGAAACTAGTGATTTAGCATACCGCGATCCCCCCCCTGATCTGTCTGCTTTTGACATTGAGGTATTCTCTGCAGAGAAAAGAAGAAAATTCTCTACATTAATGTCAGTATCATGCTCTTTGATATATTCCCTGTGAAAGGCCCAGCATGAAGCTCTAAATTTTGTGCTGCCGTTGCAGATCTTTGGACGGACTTTTACTGCTTCTGGTAGTTTATTCCTCACAGATGGACACTGAGTGTGTTTATATGTTACCGTATTTTTCAGACTTTAAGGCAGACTTAAAAAAATCGTTAGTGCACCCTATAATCCGGTGCACCTTATGTAAAAGTTCTACAGAAGTGCAGGGTTATAAGGGTGAGTTTTCAGTGAAGTTTCTCCAGCACTAAGGCTGGGTGCAACAGCATTAGCATTAGCTGCTAACCACAGCGCTAGCTCTTTTGCCGTATAGAGGTGAGTATATTGGACTGTAGGCTGCGTGTTTGATGTGTTAAAAAAAGCTACGTGTGACGAACCGCTAGCTGAGAGCATCTGGGTTACCAGAACACTTAGAGTTCCTCAGTCTACTGCTATCAGGTGGCATTTACATCCTGCTAGCGCTGAGGTTAGCGACTAATACTAATGCTGCTGCACCCAGCCTTAGTGCTGGAGAAACTTCACTAAAAACTCATCCTTAGACAAAATATTGGAAATTTTAAGCTTACTGTAAATAAACATAAGCAGTTTACTCACCCAAATAAACAGTTTTTAAAAGAAAAATCTGTGTAGATTGAACATCCAGCACTTGTTTGATTTATTAGTCATATGATTAGTAGCATACTCTGATTTCTTATGAATCAGATTTCGTATAAAATGTATTGAAAATATATTTCTGAATATTGAAAGTGTTAAAACAAGTATATATAAAAATAAATATGCTTCAACCAACTATTTGGATGAGGTGCCACCAAAAATAAACAATGACTTCATTAAAAATGCACTGTTTAGTATGAGGTGTAACAATCTGATTTAGAATCGGATAAAGAATAATTGTATTTCTCAGTCCATATATACTTTTAACCAGAGTATTCTCAGTTAGTACATGCATAAAAACAGACAATGATAACAGAAATAAGCAAAAATATGTCAAAATAAGTGAGCAGGGATTACCAGAGCAATAGCAAAATGGTAACAGAATAATGTATAATAATCTTCTTCTTCTACCTGATGTATGTGTAAATTTCTGTCATTATGTTAAAAAAGCTACAGCATGAAGTTTGGGTTTAACATGATGTTTAAGTCGCATTATTCTGTGAGATCATTGGCTAGTTGCAAAGCAAAAATCCTGTTATTGCCTCACTCGTGTAAACATGAGTTTTTCCCTCTATTGTCTGTTCTCGTAAACATGTTGATTAAATTATAGACAAATTCCGATGTTTCACAGTAATCAGATAATTAAGTCCATGTAAACATACTCACTGAACACAACTAAGAAGCTTTAGTAGAAGTAAAAGTGGAATCAGCGATGGGTCATTAGATTCAGTTTATGTGGTTAGTTTTAGTTAATAGTCAAGATTAAGAATAATCAACATAAATTAGAATGAAGATAGACTGGATAGAAGATCTTCACCTAGATCTTCAGTGGGCTAAGCGCTGCCACTATGATCAAGAGATTGCTGGTTCAAATCCTGTTCATGTAGCTTGCCATCGGCCCACGGAGCCCTGAGAGAGAACAATTTGCCTTGCATTCTCTGGGTGGGTAGATGTGCTCTTTCCTCTCATCACTCTTAAGGGTGATGTTGATCAGCACTAAGCATCTGTGAGCTGATGTATCAGAACCAAGTCGCTGCACTTTCCTCTGAGCGCGCTGTGATGCGACTCAGCAATGCTGCATCATCAGCAGTTCGAAAAGAGGCGCTTGCGGACTTCACATGTTTTGGAGGAGGCATGTGCTAGTCTTCACCTTCCTGGTGTTGAAGCATCGCTAGTAATAAGGCGAGTCTTAATGAGTGGGTTGGGTAATTGGCTCTGTAAAAGAGGGATAAAAATGGGATTAAATTAGGAATAAAATTATATAAAAAAAGACTATAGTTCTAAATTGCATTATAAATGAAAATGAGAAGGTAGGATGGAGGTATAATCGGTAAGTTGGAGGTGTATTAAGCAGAGCTCCTCATTTTTAAGCATCTTGTGTTTGGTTCTAGAGTCTGTTCTCCTGTTCTGTCTGCCCCGTAGCTACAGCAGTGCGCTTGGCATACATTTACAGAATGTAGAACATTCCAGAATCATATCGTATGTGCACAGAAATGACAGATTGTTTAGAGCAATAGTCATTTTGTGATGCTTCACAGAACACTCCCTCATACGATTGATTCTGACGTAGATATTCTGTTCATTCATGACAGTGAATTGCTTTTTACTCCCTCTTGAAGCCTGGTAAATGTTTATATAAGGGCCGCTTTCCTGAACAAGAGCCTATTCAAAGACCTCCTTTACACAGAGTCACTACATGCATGTTCTTGAGTATCAGATTGTAACCGGATAAGGCCAAACCACATCAAAATTTAAGGCTTATTTATGATGTATACCAATCTGACCACTCAAATCATGTCCGAGATGCATTTGAGCTGCACCAAAATGAACATTTCTGTCCAAAACCAGAAGTGAATACCATGTGTCACCATTGCATAAATGAAATAGCCTAATGCATTTTGCCCTGCTTTTTAAAGAAAATGCACATACAAAACAACTATTTATAAATATTTATTAAAGACCCATCATTTTTTAAATCCTAGCAGACATACCCACACAATCAAGTGTTTCTGCTGCAGCGGTGACCATAATTATTTCTACGGCTGCTTCAGATTGTTCTGAAATGTCATGTAGTTGCAATTACAATCCCTGCAGATGGGCTGTTAAATTAAAAACAAGGGAGGCAGACACACGGGCTGTTTTTCTGTGCTGGATTCCCTGTGTGAGCTCAGTCTTCACATTGCACTGTTGCTATAGGGAGCCCTGCCGTCTGTTTTCAGCTTCAGACTTCTTTGACGTCTGTTTGGCTTAGTTTTGTGTCTTGGAATTCAGTAAAGTGTCGTCGCTGCTGAAAGAAATCTAGAATCTGGAAACGTTGCAAAATGACTAAATTATGTGACTTAATTAGTCATTGTTCTGTATAAATATTAAGTCTTTTTCACTTATTTTGTTTGGCCCAAATATTCAGTGCATCCCTAATTGAGTCACTTTAAAACACTATAAACATATCTGTCTTTTGGAGATGTAATAAAGAACTGAAACTCCTCCTATTATAACCAAAACACCAGTAAAAAGTACTATGCAACAGACAACAGTCAGACTTAGGGTATACTTACACTAGGCAGTCTGTGCCATGCCCGGATATAGTTACCCCGCCCAAAGCATGGCTCGATTAAGTAGTGTGATTGCTCCAAACCATGCCTGGGCACGGTACACTAAACCGTGCCCTGGTCCATTGGAAGTGCGAGTGCACGTTAAGTCGCTATGTATGTAACCGTGACTTTTGGCACATATTTTTAACTAAATTAAAGGGGATTATCTTTACTTTTATCAAGAAGATGCGCTCACAAAAGAGGGTGCTGTTCATGGCGAGGTGTTGAATTCAGCACAACACCGGCGAACCCACCAAGCAGTAGTGAGTAATAGCATAAGCATGCTCGGGCACGGATTGTTTAAATGCAGTGTGAGTGCAGGCCAGCAGGGAAGTGGGGACGGGGCAGAACCGTGCTTCAGCACGATAAAACCGAACCGTGCCTAGTGTGAATACGCTCTAAGCATGAAGGCACATTGTTAAAATCATATCAGGATACAGTCCAGATTCTAATCACATGAAGTGACCCGGTGTAAACAGGGTATAAGAAGCATTTTAGTGCCAGTAGTAAATCTCTTAGATCCCAGAAACTGGCCCAGAAATTGGTTATGTAGCTGTTTTTGTCAACTCTCAGGAACTCAGCAATTTCACTTTAGAATCCATGTTTGTGTGATATGATTCCGATAATAACACATATCTCCTATGTTTCTTCTAGGGATACTTGAATGGCCTTTCTGGACCAAGCTTGTGGTGGTGGCCATTGGCTTCACCGGCGGACTGGTGTTCATGTATGTACAATGCAAAGTCTACATTCAGCTGTGGAGGAGACTCAAGGCTTACAACAGAGTGATATATGTGCAAAACCGCCCAGAGACCTGTAAAAAGATGATTTTCGAGAAACCTGCACTTATGGAGCCAAGCCTGGACAATAAAGAGGCTCTGGGGCCGGCACAGTCAGACACAAACTCTTCCCAGTACACAGAGACAGAGGACTACAGCATGGAGATACTGCATGTGTGACGCAGCCTGTCCACAGTGCCCCCATCCCCACCGCCCTTCTACGGGACCAGAAGATGCTTTGCCTCCTCCAGGCCACAGGTGGCACCGCGCAGCACTGGACAGAGTGACTGAGACGGGACTTCTGTTGTTTAGGTGTTACTTTCTCTTCGTTCGTCTGTTCTGTTCCTGTAAGTTGTTGGCTAAACCATTACGGATCGGTGTGCGCCAGAACCGACTACTGCCATTGTACTGCTGTCTTGTGAGATATGAAAAATCCACCAGTCGAGCTGTGAGCGTGTGTGTATGTGCGTGCATCAGCACTCGCTGTGTGAGTATGTGTCTCCGCGCCGGTTCTAATGGAGTTCCTTAACGATGCATTCGAGCACTTTTTTTAGTTCCCTGTTCTAAGGATCCCCCGTTTTAATAACATACATACATTTCTCTTTATACATGTGGTGAGATATGACAAAAGAAAAAAAAAAACAAGCTTGAAATTTTGAAACCGTTTCTCACATTTTATATGAAGACATTTGTATTCCCACACGACCTTCGAACGGACAAAATGGAATTTGGAGGAGTTATGAGGGACACGGGCGTATTTTAGAAATTATTATCATTATTCCATGTTTTCTGACTTCAGTCAGTGTCAGATGAACGGGTTGATTAGCCTTTACTCTTTATTTTCTTCTGTCTGTTTTATTTGATCTGTAATTTATTCTGTGTATGAAACTGAATCAAAGCAAACTTAATTGAATTCATCTTCATCCTTCTACAAAGGGCTCGATTAACTAAAGGCGTATGCACATGTTGAAAGTCTTAGCACTAGCAGATACATTGACAGTAACATGCTGTATCTTGTGATTGACTCTCTCTATATATATATATACATATATATAAATATATATATATATATATGTGCCAGTCAAATGCGATGCTGCTGTTTTTGTTCAAGCTAAAAACGTTGCAAAGACTAAAGACTTTAGTAAATCAGCCCTTCAGTGTACCCTCCGAGGACTCTAGAATGTAGACTACTTTTAAAACTACTTTTAAAGCTACCACCCTGGGGAGGTATTCCTTGTAGCAACAATCAGACTTTCCAAGTGAGTCATGTTTTTATGCTTGAATAAAACTTTATATTCAGTCTTTATTCTGACCATCTTCATTCATAGTAAAATGTGTCCTTTGAGAAAATTCTACTCATTTGTATACCACATTTTTTGTTGTTTTTTTGTGTTATTGAAGATCCATTATATCTATGGAAGAGTCATTTTAAGGATGTTGCTCAAACAGAAACTTGTATCTCCAAAATAGAAACTTTGCAGAGGAAGAAATACGTCTTTACTTTCAATGGAACTTTCAAAGGGCACTTTGAATTCTTCAGAAAATAACCCACTCTTTTCATACATGTGGAGTCTTAGTAATGTCCATGCTCCTTCAGAAAGTTACGGGTTGTTGTCCATGTATAAGGGTTGAATTCTTTTTGGAGCATTTCAAAATTCATGCTAATTTCTCCATTGAAAACAGTGAAAAAAGGGCAAGCTTTAGAGATGCAAGATTTTTGTGTGACAGCGACTGTTTCCTTTCACGTGGTATAATAGCTTCAAATAACACACTTTAATATTTTATAATTTAATCATTTTGTCATTCTTCTTCATCCTCTGTGGGTTATTTCATTTTGTTTCATCACGCCGGTTCATCATGCAGCTGTTGCAGGTGTTTTGAGGACACGATTGTGACCTTCCTCAGAAATTAGGTTAAATTAATCTACTTTGCAAAATCTGCACTTCCTGTTGACTCGTTTGAATGGTTTTTAAAAGAGTTGCAGAGCTGATTTCCCACAGCAGTGCTTTCCTGTTCTAATTTTCATCATTACACTGTGTTTTTAATGGGTCATATTGATGGGACATCTTGTACTGGGGTCAGATATTGTATAAGTCTCTTGACAAATTTCTTTCATTCTGATTTTCACACGCAGGAAATGTGTTTTTTTTTTTTTTTAAATATCACACTTTTTTCTCCCCAGCAATATGAAGATTTTATAATAAACAATGTGGGTCAGCCGTTGAAAGTGCAGTGGAAAGTGTACTCCTGCCATCTAGTGACAAAAGACATATTGTACCTTATTCATGTCACAGAGATTGTTTTAATGTACCATAACTACTGACCAAAAGGAGAAACGCAGACACAGATTGTTGATGGGTGCATCTTACTGGCTGCCCCCTGTTTTTTTTTTTTTTTGCTTTTTTATCAATACATTTTTTAAAGATTTCTTAATTTTGCTGGATTTACTAGTAGTGGCCCAGCATAACCTTATAAAAAACATATATATATAGTTACCATTTTATGCAGTTGACACTACATATTAACAGGTTTGATTTTGCACAGGCAGTAAAATGTGTGTATTTGCATCCAAATGAACAAATCCTCTTGAGCAAATGAGGTTGTGTTAGGTTTGAGGTCTGAGGATTGTGTTGAGTTTTGCTTCATGCTGAATGTGGGAATGCCCTTTATAAATCTTGCACGCCCAAATGAGCTGAGTTTAGTTTGACTGCAGCCTCTTTTTACGTTCTGGGAGAATTGACTTTTACGCAGTAAATGATGATTAGTGTACAGATGGATTTATAGGAGCTGGCTCCTTTAACTTTACAGCGGTGTGGGACCCTGAGCAGTAATTGAAACAAGTTCAAACTGTGATACTGTTTAATTTCCTCTTAGTTTTTGCTGATTAAAGCCCCATATTGGAAATGTCTACAGTGCGACTGTGCTGCCCTCTTGGCCTTGTGGGGATTAGCCTCCACTGATTTGCTGCACTGCGTCCTGTTTGTTCCGCTTTGACCTGTTTTAAAGTGCAGTCAGTAATGGTATTGTTGGTCTCTAGACTCTTGACTCCTTGTAGTATCATGCCTGTAGTTGAGTTCCGACTGTCATCTAACTGACTGGTCTTTTTTTGTTAACGTACGCCCAAACCGATTCAGAAATGCTTAGAAAGTGTTTCTTGCATTAAAACTGCGGTGCATTACTACTGAATCGACTTGAACATAGTCAACTCGACTGTTTTCTGCCCCTCCATCTTATATTCCATTTTTTCTGTGAATTTTCTTTGACTAGTAAATGTACTTTTTTGTAAAACAAAAAAAAAAATGTTTTTAATGAAATATTGATGTGTTTTGATTTGTTTGATTTCCCATATTTGAGCAAAAATATATAGACTGAAAAACAACCAAATAAAATGAAGTAAACTTCTACATTCTTGCGAATACGATGCTTGTTGTTTTTGCCAGACTCTGTGCTCCTGTTTATCAGCGGTGGTCACGTGACTCAATACTGCCTAAGCGACTAAAACTCTCACCATTGTTTCCTGGAATATCTTTCCAAATTTACAAAACCGGCCCCTACACATCACCAAGGCCTTTCACGAACACTGTGTCTCAGTAGAGAAGAAGCGGAGGAACTGAACGAGCATTTCACATTGTCGTGGCTTTCTCAGTAGCTGAAATATGGTTTTGTGAAACTGAAAAGACTGTAATTTACATGTATAGTTTTGTATTTTATGTATCTTTATAATTTTCTCTCAGTATTATCCCACTTTTAGGAGGTTGACTTTAAGTTTCTTAATTGAGATGTAAGTGACTTTGTTGTGTCGTGTTTTTAAGGGGAGATGAAATGGAGCAATAAAATAAAACCTTAATAAAAGTGGTCTACTTGGATTCCTCCAAAAAAAAATGTAAATTATTACGGCTTGGGCTCGTCCACACCCCGCAACATAAAAAGAGGGACACAACATGAAAATAGATTAGATTCAGATAAAAAATGATTATTTTGATTAATTTAATACAAAATATAAATACATTTAAAAATGTCTAGGGTATGAATGCAGTGTTAGTCGTAAATAAGTGGATGTGTGTTTGCGTAAGTAAATCGTCAATGTAGAGGCAAAAGAAATAAGGAGATTGAGAAGAGGAAAAAGAAAGAGAGAAATCAAGAAGCGTGGGGAGAATGAAAAAGAAACACTGCACTGACTTGCACTGGACTTAATAATATAACACAGTGGACCAACACCAGCAGATGACATGACTCTTCAAATCATCACTGACCATCAGTAAGTTTTATATTTAATTTGTAAATCAAGGGAGCAGAGTCTGGAGGAAGAGTGGAGAGACACACAGTCCGAGCTGCTTCAGGTCTCGTGTGAAATTTCCACAATCAGTGATGGTTTGAAGAGACATGTCATCTGCTGCTGTTGATCCACTGTGTTTTATCAAGTCTAAAGTCAGTGTTTTCCCGGAAAAGCTTACAGGACTTCATGCTTCCCTCGGCTGACAACTTTTATGGAGATGTGGATTTCATTTTCCAGTAGGACTTGGCTTGGTCTTATAATATAAGAAATATTTTCTGAAATACTGATTTTTGGGTTTTCATTGGCTGTAAGCCATAATCATCAACAATAAAAGAAATAAACGCTTAAAATAGATCACTCTGTGTGTGATACAACTATATTATATAAAAGTTTCACATTTTGAACTGAATTACTGAAATAAAATAAACTTTCAGTTTTTGAGATGCACTTGTAGATAGAATACAGATCAAACATGCATTTGTTCTGTATAAGTATTCCTGTTACATTACCTGGATGACTGAATTTCTTGGACATGACCATACAACTTTCAAGCAACATTGTTTGCACATGGGGTCAAATTGAAACTGTTGATTTGGAGTAGGAACTTTTTTGTTGAAATATGGCCTCTCAGTTCATGGCACTCTGACACTGTAGATAGTGACTGTAGATAGTCCTGTACTGCCACAATGTTCATATTTATGGTATGTGTGGTAACCAGTAGGTGGCATGATTTTCAAAAATGTAATTGACATTTTATTTTAAAGAAGCTAATTAAATGCTAAAGCAATTTTACTTTAAACAAGAATATTTACTGAAACAAACAGGCCTGAATGAAAAAACTAAGAAAAGCTTTTGGTCTGAAGCACATGTACAGAATTTCATGTATTAACAAACATTCAATCTTTTTCCCCCCAATGATTTAATACATTTCTCAAAATGTAAATAATTGTTACCAATATTCAATCAAATCAAATATTCTAATCAGTTTGCAAAACACTTAAATGACAACAGACTAGTGTGAATTAGTCTTTTAAACAGTGTCTCAAATCACCTGCATAAATGAGATAGATATAATGAATGAGAGAGATAAAGATTACAATCTTTTTGAAAACTGATTCTAAAACTGCTTTTCAGCACAAAAAACGTCAATGGACGTTAATGTAGAAAGTTATCCAAGTATTCCTGGAGTGTTTTTATTGGTCCTTTAATCATGATTTTTTGATACAATATAAATAACATAAGTACATATGTCAAAAAGTGAAAAATATTTATATAACAATTGCATAAAAGTGAAGACATTTGGATTAGACAGTGAATGGTGTTTTGTTGATGTATTTATACAACCCTTTTTTAAATACTTCATCAAGCTTTTTCATTTAAACAGAACATTTCTCTGTTTGGTGATAAAGCATCTTAATCTAATGTTTATTTTACATTGATTTTTTAATGGAAAAAATCTACCTAACATAAAAAAAGAGTGATTCTCAAACACAACCAACCGATACTGCATCTACCATCACATCATGTGCTTCTGTTCTTCAACCTGCTACTACTACTCAGTAGCATCTGAAGCATGCCAGTTCACACCAGCATTCATCCATCATCAATCAATGCAAATCTAATTGTTTCTCTGCCTCATCGCAACCTGTTTACAGCATCACTGAGATAGCACCGCTGGAGCTCTGCCCAGAATGTTTAACAACACCTGAATGAAGAAAGGATGAGCTCTGCCAAGGCCGTTTCATTTCTATGCTTTTGAGATGTGCAGGAGGAGTATGTGGCACTGATAGCTCTTTTCACTATTGTAGACTGTATATGAATTTCTGTGCTCAGATTCAACGGCCTTTAAACTGCATACTAAAGGCAGTCCGCAAGCCTTTATTCAAACAAAAAAATATCCTTTAAAGAAAAAAATATCTTCATATGAAATTTGACCTTCTACAGTCAAATATACAAAAGAAATGTCCCCAAAATTTAATGACCATCTTTGGTCTACAGTTAACTTTTACAGATTAATCAGTGTCCAGCCTGACCTACACAGATATGTGAAACCTGTAAATACATAGATTGATATATTGGAAGGCCAAATACTTGGCCTTCCAATATATAGATTATGCTGCAACAGGAACGGATCATAAACTTGCAATGTGTTTTTGGAGGCTGCTGCACTCAAACAATAATGTGTATTAAATACAAAAAGATCTGAAAAATTTTTTTTTTTACTTTAACCCATTCGGGGATCTAAATTTTAGTATGTGAATCATATATGTTTTGTTATACTATTTTTTTATATTACATATCTAATGAATAATTGGAAATGTACCATATTTTTGCAATATAAGGTGTACCATATTGTAAGGCACACTATAAATGAACATCTATTTTCTGGTCTATTTTCATACATAAAATACACTGGATTATAATTCTTTAAAAAAAAAACTTTTTCTTTCAAAGTCAAACGAGCGCTGGATTTTAATCTACACAGAAAACTGTTTATTAGGGTGAGTAAAGCACTTCCGTTTATTTACAGTAAGCTTAGATTTCCAATATTTTCAACAGTCAGCAGCAGCGCTAACCGTGGTTAGCAGCGTGCAGCACTAATAAATGCCAACAGACAGAGCCACACTGAGGAACCCTGAGTGTTCTGGTGAGCCAGGGTCCCACGTAGCTTGTTTTAACACGGTAAACACTCAGATTACAGTCTGATATACTCACCTCTGAATGGTGAAAAAGCTAGAACCTGTCTGACAACATAAAGCAGCTAAAAGATCTCACAAAGCAGTACATTATGCGCCAATCAAATGAAATTCAAAAACAGATGAGAAAATAAAGTCATGATCATCTATCAGTTTGGAAAAGGTTACAAAGTCATTTCTAAAGCTGCTTTGCTGCTTCAGGGTCTACATAACTTGCTGTAATAGATGAAACCAGGAATTCTGCTGTTTACCAGACAATTCTGAAGGAGAATACCTGGCCATCTGTTTGCGACCTTAAGCTCAGGTGCACATGGGTACTGCAGCAGGACAACGATCCAAAGCACACAAACAAGTCCACATCTACATGGCTTAAAAACAAAATTACTGTTTTGGAGTGGCCTAGTCAAAGTCTGGTTGAGATGCTGTAACATGATCTTAAACAGGTCGTTCGTGTTTAAAAACCCTCCCATGTGGCTGAATTAAAACAATTCTGCAAAGACGGCCAAAATTCCTCCACAGAGATGTAAAATTCCACATTGCAAGTTATTTATGAAGCTAGATAGCAGTAGTTGCAGCCAAGGGTTTCACAACCAAATTATTCGATTTAGGGGCAAACATTTTTTCACACAGGGCTAGATTGGTTAGGGCATGTTTTTTTTTTACTTAAATAAAGTGATTATTTAAAAACGGCTTTTTAAAAATATTTATTCAGGTTATCTTTGTCCAATATTAGAAGTTTGTCTAATGTGGATAAACAGGAGTACAGCGAGCACTGATGATTACATGACTAGTGAAGCCCTGTCTAATCAGAGCTCTATTGTGGTTGCTCCAGTAGTGCTAAAACATTTGTAAGCTTTCACTGTAACATGACAGTAATTAAGACTGACAGCTGGGTAATTTTGTATGCTCAGACATGCAGTGAGGCCATGAGCACCATCAGCCACAGGAGGACGTGATGTTAAATCTAACTGTCACATACTGACCTCCAGTGGCAACACAGAGGACAGAGGGCTGCATAAGCAACCCATAACGTGACATGACAGTTTCAAGTACATATGACTAATATAATACACACCGGACTACAGGAGAGACATCTGTAAAAGGAATTAGTCCAAACTGATTTAAATAAAAATATATTTTATATAAAATCTTTTTGGAAATTTTTCACCACCAAATTGTGTTGCAGAGGCAAATATTAATAAAATATGAAACACGAAATTGACTCAATATCATGTGTAACACCAAACTTCACACATGGACTATGTGGACTTGGAAAAACATGATGTGATGTCCTAATAGAGAGAATATATAGATTACTCCAAAGATGTTTAAAGTGTTGTTTAAAAATACAGCTCTGGAAACAAAAATAAGAGAATACTTCAGTTTCTGAATCGGTTTCTCTGATTTTGCTATTTATAGATATATGTTTGAGTAAAATGAACATTGTTATTTTATTCTATAACATTCCAAATAAAAATATTGTCAGTTTGAGCATTTATTGGCAGAAAATAAGAAATGGTTGCAATAACAAAAAATGCAGATCTTTTAGATCTCAAATAATGCAAAGAAAACAAGTTCATATTCATAAAGTTTTAAGAGTTCAGAAATCAATATTTGGTGGAATAACCCTGGTTTATTCACAGTTTTCATGCATCTTGGCATGTTCTCCTCCACTAGTCTTTCACACTGCTTTTGGAAAACTTTATACCTCTCTTGGTGCAAAAATTCAAGCAGTTTATCTTGGTTTGATGGCTTGTGATTATCTATCTTCCTCTTGATTATATTCAAGAGGTTTTCAATTGGTAAAACTCAAGAACGTATCATTTTTAAGTGGTCTCTTATTTTTTTCCAGAGCTGTATAGATTTCCTACTGATTATTTAAGAGGTTTATTTAAGCCTTTATCGGGTATTTGTATTCATACTAAGTAGATTTTTTTTTAAGTTTGCATGAACATTACTTGTTAGATTAATGTAACATATTGTAACTAAATGAACAAAAAAAAGGAATGTCTTTTTCAAATAATTTGTAAAATGTAATGAATGACAATTAAGCAGCTGTTGTCACATCAGTTGCATTCACAAATCCAATTATGATGAATGTATTTGTATTTGCTGAAGGCTTTAACTTACAACAGAAAGACAAAAATGAACGCAAGCAAATCGACAGAATGAAACCAAAACCAAACACATAAATCACTAACATAGAGAACAATACATAAGAAGGAATACAAATACTCTGAATGAGCAATGAAATCAATTTAATCAGAGATGTTTGGGAACAATGAACATTTTAGGCATAAGAACCTAGAATGTCTGTGAAGCTAGTTTTGGGGCCACTTTGGCTGCAGTTTCAGCATTAACCTGATTTTTCAAATCATTATTTCAGTTTGATTTTCAAAATGGAATAACTGAGATTGTACATCTTTACATACAGACCCTGCCAGAGATCACATCTGAAAATAAAAAAAATAATACTAAGTAATACTTCATGTTTAAGTTGTTACATCAGAACTACAAATATTTAAATCGTAAATGAGAATCTCTCATATATTTTAAAAATTATGTTTTTAGAATATCGCCCAGATCTAGTCACAGCACACATAAATATTATTTTTTTTATCTAATTTGTGTTTAATTCTATCGTTTTCCCCCCCTAAATACATTCTAAATACGTTACATTATATTGCACCATACTATTCACATGCTCACGTTGGAGGTCGACTTTTATTTTGAAACCTGTCAGCTCGTTTACAAAATAAAGGTCGCTGGTGTGGCCTTCTCGAGGAAAAATAAATATTAAAATGTAACATTTTAACTTGTGAAATGATGTGAATAAATCAGTATGAGTTTAAATAAATCGCTGTAGTGAGGTGTGGGGGTGGATAAGTTGTAATGTGCTGAACGGGCTGTGTGGTGTGTTGTGTATTGTGTTTACGGACAGGCGGCGCTGAGCGGTCAGACCGCTCTGGGTCCTGCGGCTGTAAAGGGTCGGATCTCGCCGCAGTACAGTCTCCTTCAGTTCGCCCTCCAGCCGGTGCGCTTCACCACAGACAGCAGCGTCGGGGAGAAGTTGATTAAACTTGTTTAAGTTGATCGCCAGACCAATATATTAACAGGTAAGACCTGGTAACGATGTGAACCTCCTCATATCTGTATTAGAGGTTCTTCTGACTTTTTACAGGCGGGTTTTAGCACTTTATTAGCGCCTGGAGGCTAACAGTAGAGGCTAGGTTAGCATGCTGGCTGGGAGGGAGAGAGAGAGAGAGAGAGAGAGAGCGCTGAGTGACAGCAGTGGGCTTGGCGTGGCCGGATCACACTGAGAGCCGGTTATGTAATAAAAGTGTCGGATGTTGCTCTGTTATGAGGCCGGGCTGAGTCTGACAACGCTTCTCTGAGTTAGTTGGGTATTTTAACTGCGATAAAAGAAGGGCGGCGGGTGCAGCTCGTAGCTTTAACTAGCCGCAGTGTGAGTGCACTGACCGGCGTGTGGGCTAGCTAACGTTAGCTAACTGCTCAGAATCCATCCGAGAATCCACCCATCTGTCTGTCTGACCGCTTCATAAGTCACAGCAGAGTTGTGATATCAGCTAATTTAGCTGACTGACTATCTGCTTAACATTTTCTATGTGTAATTGTGTTAAGCTAGATCTGCACTACATGAGAATTCTCTGAATAAGGATTCTGGAGAGTTAGCTAGAAAGCTAGTCCTGAGTGACTAGCTAGTCTCAGCTCATGTTCCCTAAATATAACTTAGCGTTAGCTAGCTAATATGCTACCTTGTAGCTTTCTGTTTAATTAGATAGGTAGCTAGCTGTATTTAATGTGTTACTTTTAACTTATATAACCTAGCATTACTAATGATAGTTTTAAATGCTGTGTGTTTTTTGCCGGTATTATTGATTCTGCTTATTGTGTCATTGTGGACCCCCACACCCTCCTCTCTGTTTCTGACCCCAGGCACTGTCTGACCAAGAAGGCCTCCACCTTTAACCTTCCACATATACTGTCCCTATAGTGTGGTTCATTTTCGTTTTGACCTTATTTAAAGCTGTTGTGTTTTTTTTATTTATATCTCCTTACTAATAATGTGACATACTTCTTACAGTTACATCTTGCAGTGCCTTCTCAGGTTCAACTGTGCTATAGGCGTGGATGGTATGGCATCTCAATATGTAGATCAGTCAATGCTGACTTCTGCTATCCCTCCTGCCCTGCCTCTAAACCCATACATCACCCCTGCCAAACTACCCTTCCCATTTTGCCCATTTAACCTTCTTCAAATTTGAGCTGAGGGAGGAGTCCGCAAAAAAAAAAAAAACAGGGGGTTAAGTGCCCCTTTAACTCTGATTTAGAACCTCCTCAGATAGATGCGAACTCATGAGTCATGTTTAAAAGGAATTCCTCCTGCACACATACAAGACATCAAGATACACATGAAGGACAAAGTCGCTCTGAACCTAAAATGTAAACATCTTTACAAACGCACAGCATTACACGCATTTCCAGTTCAGTTTGCTCGACTGGTAGTTTGACATAGCTCTTCTCTTGCTCCTCCTCTTTTGGCTAAGATAGCTGTATGATTCTTAACGACACTACGCTGCTGGTGTTTAGATTGAGAGGAAAGCTCCTAAATTAGCTCTTAACATGAATAGACCTGGATCTCCCACTGTGATAGATTATTGTGCAGTGAGTCAGTGCACAGAAGCCTATTGGAACATGGTCACTTCCTCCTCCTCCTCTTTCTCCTAGTGACTCAGAAAGGTGGGGCCTGCTGTCAGGTCAGATTAGCTCAGCCGACTGTGTGTGAAACATACAGGGCCAGTTATCAGACTGCTAACACTGCGTCTGAACTCCAAATTATGGCACACTAGCCATTTAGACACACCCATTTTCACGAGACTTGTGACTTTTCATGAATTCTGCTTTTAGGAAAACTGCCAGTTGAGATATTTTAGTTGTGTGCTGTATAAGTGCACTTGTTCCCCCCCCCCCCCCATTTTCTTTAACATCTGGTGGATCTGATTTACTTGCCTGTTTTGTGCTTTTGCAGATATAATGGCTGTTCCCCCATGCTACGCTGATCTTGGAAAATCCGCCAAGGACATTTTCAACAAAGGATATGGTAAGGTGTTAAATAAGGTTTTATAATTTTAAAGTATAATTGTGTTCATAGTAAATTGTGTTTTAATTAGTTTATGTCTTTGTTTTCTTTAAGGTTTTGGTCTGGTGAAGCTTGATGTCAAGACAAAATCCTCCAGTGGAGTGGTAAGTGCTTTATTATCAACAGTTTGGTAATTCTAGTTCTAAATGAAACTTTTTTTAAAAATGTATTTAACAACTTTTCTATGAACATTTTTAGCATTAAGATTATTTGCTCAGTTCAAATGAATCTGTGGTGTGAATTTGTTTTTCTTTTGCTCGTCCCTCGACAGGAGTTCAAGACTTCTGGGTCCTCTAATACTGACACCAGCAAAGTGGTGGGCAGCCTGGAAACCAAATACAAGAGGTCTGAGTATGGCCTGACCTTTACGGAGAAGTGGAACACTGACAACACTCTGGGAACAGAGATCACCATTGAAGATCAGGTATGGCATCAGGGAAATAACAGATACTCAGCTTCTCTGTGGTTCAGACCAACCTTTTTTTTTATTGTACTTCATGCTGTTTGTTCTCCATGTTCATAGATTGCAAAGGGGCTGAAGCTGACTTTCGATACGACCTTCTCACCAAACACAGGGTAGGTTGCTTGTGCTGCTGAAACTTTTCTATGCTTTTGAGATGCTTGCTAAAAATGGTATAAGGTGAGAGTATTTTAAAGAGAGCAGAAAGGTTTTAATAGCAACTTGATATCCTGAAGCCTCTACATGTGTCTTCAACATGGAACATTTGTTGCCGGCTAGGGGGGCTTAGCAGCAGCTGTAACCTGATACCTGATTGAGCAAGAGCATGCTGCTGTGTTGACAATCGTAGTGCTGTTCTGATTTATTTTTTTGTTTTTCTTTTGTGGGTTTTGGTCACATGCAGACTAATTTAACAACTGACACCAGTTTTCTTGGAGTCATTAATCATGTCAGAATGCTAAATGTCATTGAGAAGTGTCCGGTATAGCTCAGGCTAAGCAACTGGGTCTGTGTTCTCATATGACCATCACACTGACATTGCATTCTTTGAGGTATAGCTGTGTGTCAAGGCCTTATGGTTTCATAACTGCTGTGAAAGGACGTAGTGAATGTCACTGCTTGCCACTGCAGCAGTAATTTTACAGAGCTAGCGGCTTCTATTCTGCACCGTGTAACTAAATATGTTAAAATGTAATGTCAAAAGTGTTTTGTTTTGTAGGTTTTATAAGAAATGTTTATAGAAATGTTTAATGAATACAAAGCCACCATTTTGTGACTTTTTAACAATATTTTTAAACAGTGGTCAGTTTCTAACCTATTTAAAAATGTGTGTTTATGCTGACTACAGCCACATGCTAGACCTGATTTATAGGCCAGCCGATGAAGGACCCATTATTCCTCCCAACAGCAGAGTCGGGAAATTCTTTTCCTGCAGTCTTACTAAGTGTGTTTAAATCTAGTGGGTATAGGTTTATTTTAGCATGGGGTTTGTGAGTTTATTTATTGTGCATATATTCCTGAAGATAACTACTGTTATTTCATCACATTGAGAATATTTGCAATTATATATCACAAGCAGTAGTGATCAGTAAAGTTCTAGTAATTAACATTTAGTTTAAAGTTTTGTTCTAAAGCGCTGCCACTATGAACTGGAGATCGCAGGTTCGATCTCAGGCGCCACTGGTGATGGCGATGCACAAAGGGGTGGGACAATTGGATAGCCAAATTGGGAGAAAAATGAGGGGGGAAAAAAATCAGAAATAAAGCGTTATAATTTATTTAAAAAATGTCCAGCCTTATAGAATTCGCATCTAATTTGTAACATTTGACTCTACACAGCAAGAAGAGCGGCAAAGTCAAGACCGCCTACAAACGTGAGTTTGTCAACTTGGGCTGTGACGTCGACTTCGATTTTGCCGGCCCAACTATCCATGGTGCCGCAGTGGTCGGTTACGAGGGATGGCTTGCCGGTTACCAGATGTCTTTTGACACAGCCAAGTCAAAGATGACCCAGAACAACTTTGCTGTAGGCTACAAAACAGGCGACTTCCAACTGCACACCAACGTGTAAGTACAACGTTACATTGTTGCATCTAAATGTTTAGACAGGTCGGTTTTTAAAGACTTTTTTTTTTTTAAATCTTCTCTGTTGTCTGCAGGAACGATGGCTCAGAGTTTGGAGGTTCCATCTATCAGAAAGTGAGTGATAACCTGGAGACAGCAGTGAACCTGGCTTGGACTGCGGGCAGCAATAGCACACGCTTTGGTATTGCTGCTAAGTACCAGCTGGACAAGGATGCTTCCATCAGCGTGAGTGCTTAACTCTTCATTTAGAGTGAGATGAGTAGCAACTGTGGTGTGATTTTTAAAGAATGTGCAAACCACAGCAAGTGAAATAAGTGGAATGAACTGTTGGCGCAGGAGTAGTCATTTTTGCGTAGGTAATAGCTTCTACTTATGCTTTTATTTATCGCTTTCCCACTGAATGTTTGACGTCAGTCTTTGTGTAATTCTAGCTGTCTGTTAATCATTGCTACCAGCACCTGCATTTTAAATGTTAAATGTTAACCTATCTAACCTGATTTTAGCTCAAGAGGGTTTAATATTCTGAATTAATTTATTATTATTATAATGTTTGTGATACTCAGTTGGCTATTTTTAATCACTTTTGAGCTAAGATGCTTTTCTGGAGACTTGCAGAAGATATCCTTGTGATGTTTGTGTCCATTTGAAATGGCATTTATTAAAAATTCTAATGAGATTTGTTACTTAGATATTTTGAAGCCCTCTAGAGAACAGTGTTAGAAGATTAGCAGGAATGTAATACCATCTAGAATTTAGGAATTTGTCTGAAGTATTCAGCCTAGATGGTTAAATGTCCTTCTGGTCATGCAGCCATAGCTTGTATAGTCATCTCCTTTCTCAGTTTTTTGTCCATTGTAGGTCATTGTCTTTTCAATTGAAAAAATAATATAGCTTTATGTTGCTATACATTTATACATGCATGATCAATAATATACAAACCCCCATTTAAAAACGTAATTCAGAGGTGTTAACCTTTATAAATATCTTAACTGTCCATGGCATCTTAATGTTCTGTTAGTGCTCACAATTGACTGAAATATAGATAGTAGCTTAATTGTTCCTACATAAAGAGGCTTTTATGCACTCATCAGATTGACCCACACATTACAGTGGGATGTGCTGATCTGATTGTAGTTTTAGCTGGTATTAGAAGTCAAATTTTAGTTTTTTAGAGTCGTTTCTAAACCAATGCATTTTCCAGGATAATCAGTTAAAATTTTAATTATGTAGCTACTTTTACCAATGTCTGAAAGTAAGTTTCTTACTTTTACCTTCAACTGCATGGAACACTAGTCACTATCCACAAATCCAGCGAGTTTACATCACTTTCAACGTCTGATCAAGAAAACAAAAGTCCGTTTCAACCAAATCTAAAATGTGCAACTGACCACAGAAAGAGAGAAAAAAGCTTTCTGGAGGGCAATGTAGTTGTTTGGACACAGTGAGCAGATGCATGTTCACAATGACCAGATGTATGAGTGTAGGTGGGGACCCATATCCACAAGAACAGTCTGTCAAGCACAGTGGTGGTAGCACCATGTTCCAGGCCAGTTTTGCTTTTATAGACACTGATGCTTCCCAAGAAATGTAAGGAATAATAAAATAAAATTAACGAATGAACTTGAAGCAGGCTAACCCCTAATCAACTTTACCCCTAAAGTGCTGACCTTTATCCCTTTTGAGAATATGTGGACTGTGACTGGTACTGTAGCATCTGTAGTATGCTAGATATTTGAGACGCTGGTTTAGGAGTAAGTGCACTGATTGTATTTTAAATAAATGTTCTGTTTTGATTTTGTGTATTAAACTCAAATTTTCATTTTTCTTTCAGGCCAAAGTGAACAACACTAGTCTTGTTGGTGTTGGTTACACGCAGACCCTGAGACCAGGTATGGTATTGCTCAGCTTCATTTTTAATTAGTTAAGCATACTGTAAATTTATACATGCCATACAACCTGAGTTTACATGATTAGAATGGAATGAAATGTAAGTTGTAAAAAGATTAAAAAGTTAAAATGTTTTAGCTTATGTTGGGGCATCACAAGTGATGTACAGCTGTCTAGCAGCTGATTGGGTGGGACAGTGCAAAGATAAATTGGGAGAAAAATGGGAGAAAATTAGAAAGACTGATGTTGTAGAAGATGGTTGTAGAATGTCATCAGCTAATCCAAACCTACTCTTAATGTCATATTTTTGTGCAGGTGTGAAGCTGACCCTGTCTGCCCTGGTTGATGGAAAGAGCATCAACGCTGGTGGTCACAAGCTGGGTCTGGGGCTGGAGCTGGAGGCCTAAAGCCCGGCTCTTCCTCAAATCAGGGACGAGGGAATATCAGAGGAATCTGGCCTTAAATCTGTCTCCAACATAACCAGCAGGGGAATTCTGGATGGGATGGGATGGGATGTGTTCAAAGGCTACAGCAAAAGCAATTATTTTTTTAGGAACCATTGCAGTGGTGGTTTTATTTTCCTTTCCCGCTCATGGTGCCCATTTTTGGTTTGTAGTTATTTGTTATTTCCTCATCTGAATCCAGCACTGCCATATCAGTGAAATGCTCCATTTGCAGCAGTGGGCATCTAAGCCTGCATGTTACCTCTTCAGTAAGACATTGCTTTTGGTGGTCTGGGGACAACTGATTCATCCTTTGTGTCATCTGATATTCCTTAGTCGTCTGAGAACAGCTCATGCAACCACTTAACTCAATTTTAAAGGTTATACCTGCTATTATTTAAACACCGTTACATGTCTCATGTTTTTTTTCTCTTTGTTTTACTTTTGGTTTTCCTTTTCTTTCCATACACACAAGGACATGCTTACGCCGTACTGTACCATTTTTGCTTTGTCAGCCATCAGAATTGAAACATAATGGAAGAGTACTTGAAGCTTGCCCTTGAACTGAGCAGTTTTCGGGTGGCCCAATTGGATGAATGTCTAAAGGAAAAGAATTTGCATTCAGAAAACACGGCTGGCTTTTTGTTTTCTGCACAGACGACTAGGTGAAGCTAATGGTAATGCCAAAATGGATACTCTGGATGTGGTGGTTTAGTACCTAAAGCGTTCAGTGTCGCCATCATGACCCTGACTTGCTGAGGTCGTACTTTCACGAAACCTTAGAGGTCCTTATGTGTATGTGTAAACTTTTCAATAAAGTCTTTGAACTCCACATAGTTTTTGTTGCTTTACTTACTCTCCATAGTGAGCATTTATTTAACAGGATTGGCATTTGCCCATACAAATGAGTTTTTCTTATGCTTCCATCAAAATAAATATATTTAGCTTGTAAAGTAGAGATGGCTATAATCTGTTTCCAATATTGGTATTGGGCCAAACAATTGGCAATTGGCATTTGGAATGTTTTAGGGTTGTTAATATTACTTCCTTTCAGCCAGTTTCTAGATCAGTGGCATGGTGACCGATGCTGCATATACCACAGGGATTATCTTAGGCTCTCAATGTGAACACAGTTTTTATTCTGATGCTGACACGTAATGTTTAAATGTGTGGATAGGACGTATAGGAGAAGGTTGCTTGTCAGGTTGATTAACAAAGGATGGCGTCCCATGCTTTAAAAAGAGACTCATTTTCATGTTATAAAAAAAGTTCCAAAAGTGTGACTGCTAAGAGAATCTAGTACATGATTGACGTCATACTGAGGGCTATAGGCGGCTGAGCAAAAATACCCCTTTATAGAAACTACAAACCATTTTGCATGCTCCTGGGGGTCATCTTTAACACAATTGTTTTGTGGTTGCAATGTGCACCTTAAGGATGGAAGAGGTATTAACTCTGTTCCAACTGATCCTAAAGAGAAAATTCAGCACATCGACAGCTTACAGTGGGTGGGGGGAACCAATGTTGACTCACCATTTAAGAAAAAAAGAGAATAATTTCCACTTGTGCATACATCAGCCTGGTGGCAGCGATTGGGTGAGGATTCCAGATGTTTTCCCTCATCTGGGACAGGAGGTATGTTCTTTGAGGCAGGTATACAAGATCATTCAACAGGGTAAAAGGAGAAAAAGTGTTAAGTAGTTGAGCCTGTTGCCAGCTGTGTGCCAGTGCATCCATGCCCAAGGCTCCCTCCTCCACTGTGAGGGAAAACCACTGGAAAACAGGTCTATCGACACCATTGAGTAACATACCATCATCTGTTGCACCACTGCTATCCGGTTGATAACCTGGTGTTTGAGTCTTGCCCTGGAGACTGAGGATAATGGAGCCCTGTATTTGTGGTATTGCCCCAAAATACGCACTACTCAGCTCCTGCAGATTTCTATGGTCTCGGGCACATTCAGGGCTCCACGAGAGGGAGGTGTTTGCGGTAATCATCTGCACATAGGAACAAACCTGACATGGTCTAATAGATATTAATTAATAATATTAATAGCAATAATAGTTTAGATTTTCTAATATGCACTCTGGAATTATCTTCACAGACATGAAGCGGGAGTCCTGCATCATGCCTATGAAATGGATCAAATAGCAAATAAAAGATTGTACAGCTTTTCTACCTGTTCAGAGAAAGCCCCAGAGAGCTGACAGGGCACTGTAGAGCACAAATGTCCACCAGTGCACATTCCTGAGAAGAAGAGCAAATGAGCCAGTCGCCTAAGTAGGACATTATTTCTATGCCTGATGCCCTCCAGGGGACAGAGCCTAACTGCACCTGGGCCTAAATGCACCTGATTCTGAACTGAAATATTTAGCTCTGGAAGGTGAACTACAGCTAATGTCCATCTGTGGGGGACATGGGTCTTCATGCCATTAGAACTAAAGGGGCACAAGTCCCCTTCACATTTCAAAATTAATTATTTGTTATTTGGACCCTCCATATTTAACATAAAATATCATTTAGCCCTGTTGAATGACCCTGTTATTAAAAAGTTTTAGAGGAAATTATATAAAAAAAATACAATTTGTACAATAGTTTATTCATACTCACATTTTAATTCACTAATTTTTTTTACACCATCATTTTAGAGGGTGCAGGGTGATTTGTTTAGTGTCCTGTCAGTCAAAAGCAGGGCTAATAGTAGGCGTGGCTAAACACACAAGGAGCTACACATCATACTTTAGCCCTACGGTGTGTTTTAAATACAGTTAAAAGTTTGCTTAGCTAAGCTTTATTCAGGGTTTATACTTTCATAAAGAACCTGAAAAAAGGTCCAGGTGCCCATAGGACTGTGAGTAAAGAGAGAAAGTAAGTGACAGAGAGAAAGACAGACAGAGAGAGAGAGAGAGAGAGAGAGAGAGAGAGAAATGGGGAGAGTGAGTTATGTGTTTACTAATTAGTTTTATTTACTGATATTTTCAGAGTGGATCTAAAAGGAGGTTATTTTTCTTCAGTACACATTTAACTGCTTTTGCATGACTATTACCTGACAGGTGATGTATATATTAAAGGTAAAGGTATGTTAAATAGGTCTTTATTGCCATGATACTCACAAATGTAATATTGTAGTGTCTATTATCTGACTATTTCGAAGTCAGCGTCACATAGACTTAATATATAGAATAAATACATGAGCCATTTCATCGAATGGGTGCCATTTCTGTCCCCAGGAAATTACATGCATAAATGTGCACACAAAATAACAGTGTCTTGTACATTGACCTAATTGTAATAGTAAAATATGTAATTAAAACATGAATAAAAACTACTTAGAACACTGAAAAATAGCATTTGTTACCTGTCCCCACTCTCTAACTATAAACTTTACCATAAAATATAATTATTAAAAACCTTCAGAGATGTAATTTTTTTTCGCATACTTATGTGAATCCAAGTCCCATCTATGGTTTAAAAATACCTTCTTCATAAGATATCTATAATATTACGTTAAAATACATATTTTAGTTGTGTCCCTGGGTTTTCACTCAGTCCTGTTACCGTAAAAAAACATTACCCCAGCTGAAACATTCTACAAGTCACATCTAAAACAGGAAGTTACATATATACAACTTCCATTGTTTAGCAACCATGCTAGCTAACATAGTAGGGCTAACTAAAGTATGATGTGTAACTGCTTGTGTGTTGAAATGAGGTTAAAATTAGCTTAGCTATATTTAATTGTGTAAATACACAGACAGTATGTCTCCAGCCATAATGAGCATCCCAACTGAGCACCTGTGGGGCATCGTCAAGTGTATTTCTATTATTTTTTAGTTAATTTTGTTAGTTTGTCTATTAAAGCTGAAGTCTGAGGTGATTGGGATATGCATGTTTACTGTCCAAATATTTACAAAGCGGGCTGAATAGTCAATGCCTACTAGAGTGTAGAGTAAACATTTTTTACATTTCTTAGTGTCCCCTTAATGTGACTCCAACATGTTCTACTATATCTTACTGCATTTACAAACATCTAAAGCTTAGCTGTGCTAATTTCTACTACTGTGAAAGGAAATAATGGTCAAAAAAGTTCCATATGCTGAAATAATATTTATTGACAATAAATAACATTAAGGCAATATACACATTCATTACATATTTAAACAGTGCTAGCGGTATTGCAAAATATTTCATTTGGTCATATACATTCTATGTCCTATTGCTTATTTTACATTCATTAAACAATTGCATGCATACAACAAAAGCAGCAATAGTCAAAGCTCTTAAGCACCATTTAAGATATCAATTTAAGATATCAGTTTAAGATATCAGTTTAAGATATCAGGTGAAGATGTCATTGCAGTGTGTTTCTTGTTCAGCTGAAATCTCATCATGCAGTTTTCTAAGCACTTATATCACATTCTGTTTTATATTTTATTTGTATTTCATTTGTTTTTTCAGTTCAGTCTTTAGTCAGTCAAGTCTTTAAATCTCTTATATAGATACTCCATTCTCAGCTACTTTTGGCAGTTCTTTTTCCTTTTTTTGCTCTGCATCTTTGGTGATGTCAGTGATGGCGGCTTTCTGTTCTTTGTCTTGTTCTTTCTTTGATGGTATTTTTGGAACAGACTCTGTGCTTTGATCAGGTTTTGTGGAATCATCTTGTGGTAAGGCATCTTTTTCAGGACTCTTTGTGCTGTCCACTTTTGGAATCTCATCCTTTAAAAGAGTTTGTTCAGGTTGAATGTCTTTTGAAGTTCTGTCTGTTTCGTGACCATTAAGCTTAGTTGCATCGTCTTTTGTGTCATCCGAGGTCTCAAGTTCACTCTTTTTGGTTTCTTTTTTTTCTGTTTTGTCTTCAGATTTTGTTTTCTTTTCTGCAGGTTCATCTTTCTGTATGGCGTCTAGTGGTTTTTCAGAAGACTTGACTGCCTGAGTTTCACTAGTGGGCATGTCCATTTCCACAGATTTTACAGCAATGGTTTCCGCATCTTTTTCGGGTGTTTTTGTTGCAGCAGAGTCTTTCTCCGGTGTTTTTGAAGCAGTTAAATCCTGAGACTGGGATTCAAGCTTTGTCTCTCTTGTCTCCTTTGCAGTTGATGGTTCAGTAGTAGGCATGTCCACTTCCTTGGGTTTCACTTCACTGGTTTCCACATCTTTTTCAGGTGTTTTTGTATCAGCGGAATCCTGAGGCTCAGGTTCCTCTTTCGTCTCTTCTGTTTTCTTTTCAGATGATGGTAGTGTTTCCTTAGGGAACATGTCTAGCTCCACAGATTTTACCTCACTGGTTTCCATATCTTTCTCTGGAGGTTTTGCAGCAGCAGAATCCTCAGGCTCGGCTGAAAGTTTAGCCTCTTTTATCTCTTTTTGAGATTCAGCTGCAAGTTGGGTCTCTTTGGTCTCTTTTTCAGGTGCTGGCTGTGGTTTAGCAATGGTCATATCCACATCAACAGATTTTGCATCACTGGCAGCAGAATCGTCAGGCTTAGTTTCAAGTTTTGGCTCTACTGTCTCCTTTTTGGGTGATGGTTGTGGTTCAGTAGTTTTCACATCTTCCTCTGGTGTTTTTGCAGCAGCAACATCTTCAGTCTTGGCTTCAAGCTTTGTCTCATCTGTCTCTTTTTCAGGTGATGGCTGTGGTCCAACAGTTTCTACTTCTTTCTCTGGTGTTTTGGCAGCAGCAGAATCTTCAGGCTCAGCTTCAAGTTTTGGCTCTACTGTCTCCTTTTTGGGTGATGGTTGTAGTTCAGTAGTTATCACATCTTTCTCTGGTGTTTTGGAAGCAGCAACATCTTCAGCTTTAAGCTTTGTTTCTTCTGCCTCCTTTTCAGGAGCAGGTTGTTGTTCAGTTGTGGGCATGGCCACAGATTTTACCTCAGTGGGTTCAGTGTCTTTCTCTGGTATTTTGGCAGCAGGCTCGGCTTCAAGCGTTGTCTCTTCTGTCTCCTTTTTAGGTGATGACTGTGGTTCAGTAGTGGACATATGTACCTCCACAGATTTCACCTCACTGGTTTCCACATCTTCCTCAGGTGTTTTTACAGCAGTAGAATCCTCAGGCTCAGCTTCAAGCTTTGTCTCTTCTGTCTCCTTTTCAGGCAATGGCTGTGGTTCAGTAGTTTTCACATCTTTCTCTGGTGTTTTAGCAGCAGCAACATCCCCAGACTCGGCTTCAAGCTTTGTCTCTTCTGTCGTAGTGTCAGGTGATGGTTGGGGTTCAGCAGCAGGCATGTCCATTTCCACAGCTTTCACCTCAATGGTTTCCACATCTTTCTCAGGTGTTTTGGCAGCAGCAACATCTTCAGCCTTGGCTTCAAGCTTTGTCTCTTTAGTCTCCTTTTTAGGTAATGGTTTTGGTTCACTAGTGGGCATGTCCACTTCCACAGATTTCACCTCAATGGTTTTCACATCTTTATCTGGTGTTTTTGCAGCAGCAGAGTCCTCAGACTCGGCTTCAAGCTTTGTCTCTTCTGTCTTCTTTTCAGGTGATGGCTGAGGATCAGTAGTGGGCATGTCCATTTCTACAGATTTTACTTTCTTGATTTCCACATCTTTCTCAGGTGTTTTTACAGTAGCAGAGTCCTCAGGCTCAGCTGCAAGTCTTGTCTCTTCTGTCTCCTTTTTAGGTGATGGGTGTGGTTCAGCAGCAGGCATGTCCATTTCCACAGATTTTACCTCAATTGTTTCCACATCTTTCTCTGGTGTTTTGGCAGCAGCAACATCTTCAGCCTTGGCTTCAAGCTTTGTCAATTCAGGTGATGGCTGTGGTTCAGTAGTTTCCGCATCTTCCTCTGGTGTTTTGGCAGCAGCAACATCCTCAGATTTGGCTTCAAGCTTTTCAGGTGATGGCTGGGGTTTAGCAGTGGGCATGGCCATTTCAACAGATTTAACCTCACTGGTTTCCACGTCTTTCTCTGGTGTTTTTGCAGCAACAACTTCTTCAGGCTTGGCTTTAAGCTTTGTCTCTTCTGTCTCCTTTTCAGGCGATGGTTGTGGTTCAGTAGTTTTCACATCTTTCTCTGGTGTTTTTGCAGCAGCAACATCTTCGATCTTGGCTTCAAGCTTTGTCTTTTCTGTTTCTTTTGCAGGTGATGGCTGTGGTTCAGTAGTTTCCACAGCTTTCTCTGGTGTTTTTGCAGCGACATCTTTAGGCTCGGCTTCATGTTTTGTCTCGTCTGTCTCCTTTTCAGGTGATGGCTGTGGTTCAGTAGTTTCTGCATCTTCCTCTGGTGTTTTGGCAGCAGCAACATCTTCAGACCTGGCTTCAAGCTTTTCAGGTGATGGCTGGGGTTTAGCAGTAGGCACGGCCATTTCAACAGATTTAACCTCACTGGTTTCCACGTCTTTCTCTGGTGTTTTTGCAGCAGACACATCTTCAGGCTTGGCTTCAAGCTTTGCCTCTTCTGTTTTCTTTTCAGGTGATGGCTGGGGTGCAGCAGTGGGCAAGTCAATTTTCATAGATTTCACAACAATGGTTTCCACATCTTTTTCTGGTGTTTTTGCAGCAACAACTTCTTCAGGCTTGGCTTTAAGCTTTGTCTCTTCTGTCTCCTTTTCAGGTGATGGTTGTGGTTCAGTAGTTTTCACATCTTTCTCTGATGTTTTTGCAGCAGCAACATCTTCGATCTTGGCTTCAAGCTTTGTCTTTTCTGTTTCTTTTTCAGGTGATGGCTGTGGTTCAGTAGTTTCCACAGCTTTCTCTGGTGTTTGTGCAGCGACATCTTCAGGTTTGGCTTCATGTTTTGTCTCGTCTGTCTCCTTTTCAGGTGATGGCTGTGGTTCAGTAGTTTCCATATCTATCTCTGGTGTTTTTGCAGCAGCAATATCTTCAGTCTTGGCTTCAAGCTTTGTCTCTTCTGTCTCCTGTTCAGGTGATGGCTGTGGTTCAGTAGTGGGCATATCTACCTCCACAGATTTCATCGCACTGGTTTCCACATCTTTCTCAGGTGTTTTTACAGCAGTAGAATCCTCAGGCTCAGCTGCAAGTCTTGTCTCTTCGGTCTCCTTTGGTTGTGGTTCAGTAGTTTTCACATCTTTCTCTGGTGTTTTGGCAGCAGCAACATCTTCAGACTCGGCTTCAAGCTTTGTCTCGTCTGTCATCGTGTCAGGTGATGGTTGAGGTTCAGCAGCAGGCATGTCCATTTCCTCAGATTTAACCTCAATGGTTTCCACATCTTTCTCAGGTGTTTTGGCAGTAGAAACCTCAGGCTCAGCTCTTGTCTCTTCTGTCTCCTTTTTGGGTGATGGCTGTGGTTCAGTACTTTCCACATCTTCCTCTGGTGTTTTTGCAGCAGCAACATCTTCAGTCTTGGCTTCAAGTTTTGTCTTCTTTGTTTCTTTTTCGGGTGACGGCTGTGGTTCCGTAGTTTCCACAGCTTTCTCTGGTGTTTTGGCTACAGCAACATCTTCAGACTCTGCTTCAAGTTTCATCTCTTCTGTCTTCTTTTCAGATGATGGTTCAGGTTCACTAGTGGGCATGTCCACTTTCACAGATTTCACATCAATGGTTTCCACATCTTTCTCTGGTGTTTTTGCAGCAACAACATCTTCAGGCTTGGCTTCAAGCTTTGTCTCTTTTGTCTCCTTTTCAGGTGATGGCTTTGGTTCAGTAGTTTCCACCTCTTTCTCTGGTGTTTTTGCAGCAGCAACATCTTCAGACTTTGCTTCAAGCTTTGTCTTTTCTGTCTTCTTTTCAGGTGATGGCTGTGGTTCAGTAGTTTCCACCTCTTTCTCTGGTGTTTTTGCAGCAGCAACATCTTCAGTCCTTGCTTCAAGCTTTGTCTTTTCTGTCTCCTTTTCATGTGATGGCTGAGGATCAGCAGTGGGCATGTCCACTTCCGAAGATTTTATTTCAATGGTTTTGACATCTTTCTCTGGTGATTTTGCAGCAGCAACATCTTCAGTCTTTGCTTCAAATTTTGTCTCTTCTGTCTCCTTTTCAGGTGATGGTTGAAGATCTGTAGCGGGCATGTCCATTTCCACAGATTTTACCTCACTGGTTTCCACATCTTTCTCAGGTGTTTTTGCAGCAGCAACATCTTTAGTCTCGGCTTCAAGCTTTGTCTCCTCTGTCTCCTTTTCAGGTGATGGCTGTGGTTTAGTAGTGAGCAGGTGTATTTTCAAAGATTTTACCTCACTGTTTTCCATATCTTTCTCAGTTATTTTAGCATCAGTGGAAACTTCAGCCTCAGCTGCCAGTTTTGTCTGTTCTGCTACTTTTATTTCTACACAGAATTCCTCTGTGGCCTCCTCTTTCCCTTCAGGATCTTTAAGTGGGAGTGACTCAGGACGATGATTTTCCTCTAACTCTGATGCTGTTTCCTGTTTTTCCTCTTCAGTAACAAGAGACATTGTTTCATCACTGGCTACATCTGACTCTGGTTTGTCTGGTTTTTGTTCTGTATCAGTCTCCTGAGCTTTGGACTCTGTGTCAGCAAATCTGGAGTCCTCTTCATCCTCAGCTTCCTCTTCAGTAGGTTCTGGGGCAGGGCCTTCTGTTGGTTCTGTGTCCATGTCAGCTTCACGAGGAGCCTCTACAGGTGATTCGTCTTCTTCTGGTTTAGGGCTGCCTCTGTCACCCACTGTGGCTGATTCTTGAGTGTCTTCTGTTTCTGTGTGAACAACACTTGGTTCAACTTTGTCTGCTTCCTCTTCTTCACTGCACACTTTATCTAGTTCATCATCCTCTCCTTCCACACTGCCATGCTCAGAAATTGTATCCGACATCTCAATGTCCTCTCTTGTGGTCTCTGTAATGATCTCCTCTACAAACTTGTACTGAGGCTCAACTTTTCGAGGTGTGACAGAAGGGAGCGTATAGATGGGCGACTGTCTGTATACATAAGGTACTGAAATGTGTGCATCTGAGAGAGTAGAGTATCTGGACTCTTCACCTTCCAACAGTTTTCTGTTGTGGAAAAAGTAAAACATAGTAATTACACACATTAGGATTTCAAGGGTTTATATTATACAAATGAGATAAATAAGTTTAAAGATGATCCTTACCTGTAAGAATAGATTTCAGCATCTAAGGCCATTTTCACATTGAGCAGATCCTGGTAGTCCTGCATATGGCTGCTCATGTCATATCGGGTGTTTTTCAGCTCGTGTTCCAACTCTCTGATGGTGTCCTGTAAAAAAAAAAAATTATTAAAACACTGAGTGAATTCAGTGTTAAAGCCAGAGAACTGTCGACTGCTGGTACATTATCATATCTAAATTCTATCTTGCAAATCTGTTCACTGGCCTTATTTCCATGCCTTTTGAAAGTTACACAGTTCATAATATTAATTAATTTTCAAGCTGAAATAAGCCAGAAAACAATCAACCACATCATATCAAAATGTCCACATGTCTGACTAAGTTTAAGAACATAAACATGCCTGGAATCCGAGCATTAGGATAAAATCTGTGATAAAATTGTATGTACCAATGTGATTTCTGTAGCTTGTACAAGATCAGTAGCGCAGGCCATCCTTCAGTCTACAGTACAGGTGGCTGCTGACTTAACTGATTTAACTTTTTGCTGCAGTTACAGTCAGAAACATTAACAATGACAGAATGAACTACTCACTAAGCACAAGGTCGCTTTATAGTTATAGTTATTTTAGAAATAGGCCTGACAAAACTGCATTAAGATCACTTCTGTGATGAGTTTATATCAGATTTCAGTAAGTGCAGCAATGCAGCGTGTCCATGCATGCTGCAGTGAAGGTGAACCATGCTGAAAGATCCAGCTCAAGCTGGTCTTTGATGTTCAAGGTGGTTGAAAAGCTGATTATCCAGACAAAAACATAGCAGGTTAACTAGCCATTGACCAGCATAGTGTATGCTGCATTTAATTTACCTATGTAGGTTGAAAAGTGCTGGTCTTGGTAGTCTACCAGCTTGGCCATGCTGTTTGTGTTGGTCGACCAGTGTGGTCGAAGTGACAATATACTGTATCCTATGCAACATAATCTAAGATGGTCAATCAGTTTGAGCGGATACAGTTGGCCATGCCTATCAACAAGCATGGTCCTTCTGGTCAACTATCTTCATATTGTTGGTCATGAGGGAAACAGATTAGTAGTGCTGGTCTGGGTGGTCTACCAGCTTGGCCCTGCTGATCGGGATCATTGAATAGCCTGGTCTTAGCGCTGATCGGGATGATTGAACAGCCTGGTTGGCTAGCTCGGTTAATGTTTTTTTTTTTCTTTTCTGGATGACCAACTGGTGTTGAGCTGGATTAGAGGGATTGTCATGCTGGTCAACCAGCTTGACCATGCATGGTCATACTGGATATTTAGCTTGGCCAGGCTGATCATCATGCTTGTAAACCAGCTAAACCACCCATCTTAACTGACAACATACTGTACCCTGTATGCAGCATAATCTGAGCTGGCCATGCTGACCTTGTATTGGTGGATTTCAGCTTTGTGCCTCTGCTCCAGGTCGAAGAGCTGCCTCTCCATGGCTTCTCTGGTTCCCATCGCGGAGTCGAGCTCCACGTTTTTGGACTGCAGCTGCCTCCTGTAGTCGTTGATCTCGGCTTTGGTGGTCATGAGGGTCTCCCTGTTGACCTCGGCGGCTCGGGTCAGCTGGGCCACGTGTGATCGGAAGCGCTGGTCGGCGGGCTGGATGTCACAGAGTGCGGAACGACCTTCGAGCTGGAGCCTGATGTCCCGGAGCGCGGCGGTGATGTCCGCCCGGCCGAAGGCGCTCGTCTCGCGCCTGCTGGTTTGGTTCTCCTGGATCTGAGCGTTGATCTCGGCCACCTCGGCCTCGTGGTTCTTCTTGAGGAAGCTGATCTCGTCTGCCAGCGCTTCGGCTTTATTCTCCATCTCCTGCTTGGCCAGGAACGCCTCATCGATGAACTTCTTGAGCGCGCACACGCTCTCCTCGGCTCCGGTGCGCTCTCGCGCCTCCTGCTCGCACTTGTGCCGGAGTGTGTTGAACTCGTCCTGCAGACTCTCCAGACTCAGCTCCACCTGGTGCTTCTGCACGGTGATGTCGTGCACCTGCGCCCGCAGCTCCGTCATCTCGGGCTCGTACTCTCGGGACAGAGCCTCGGAGGTCTTGGCTCTGAGGCGGAGGTCCTCGATCTCCTGCTCTAGGGCTCGGTTCTGGTTCTCCAGCTGGCGAACTCTGTCGATGAACACGGCGAAGCGGCCGTTCAGGCCCTGCAGGACCTCCTTCTCGTTGGGGGCTCTGAGGGTCTGTTGGTAGGAGAAGTCCGGGTAGAGGTCGGCGGGGACGTTATTAGCTCTGCTCCGCGCCGATGCTAATCCAGGGGTCCCGCCGACACAGCCAGCAGCAGCAGCCCGAGCGGGGCGAGTCTGCGGCGGACAGCGCTGATCCTCTCTCTTCCTTCCCGGAGACTTCAAAGGACGATCCATGGTGAGACTGATGCCCTTTTCCGCTGCTCCTCAGGTTTTTATACCCCGCTTTGGATGCTGGGCTTGCAGATCCTGCCTGTAAAAGCTCCGCATCAGCTGCTCAGCTGCAGCAGCAGCAGCACCTCACACTCAGAGGAGCCTGACGTCACGAGAATCCCCCACCGGTCCCCTCCATCAGCAGCAGCAGCAGCAGCGTGGTCCTCAGTCCAGACCTGGAGACTGTATATTACACCAATACACCGACTTTAACAGAGAAGAGCTCACTCTAAGACCCTCCAAGACCGAGATCACAGAAGCACATCTTTAACTATATGATCTTTTATTGGGAAGAATATCTCACATTGCAGCATCTTTCCCCAAGTTCAGACATTTTTCTGTGAGAAATAAGAGAATTAAAGATGATCAAATCTAATCAGAATGGATTAGCTACATGTATTTTAATTAAACACAAAAACAAAAACAATTGCACAATTCGAAGAAAAATTGTCTGGACAACAGACACATGAAAACAAGATACAAGGCAACAATTATTCTGTAGTTTTGACACACAAACACACTGTTTTCAACAGAGAAGAGCTCACTCCAAGACCGACATCTTAATATAATCTTTATTAGCAGGGATATCTCTTATTGCAGCATCTTTCCTCAAGTTCAGATATTTAGTTATGTGAGCTATAAGAGAATTAAAGTTGATCAAAGATAATCAAGTCAAATCAGAATGGATTAGTCACATATATTTTAGTTAAACACTGCACAAAAAGCAGAAAAAATGTCTGGATGACTGTTTGTTCACATGAAAACCAGACACGAGGCAAGAATTATAGTTATAATGTCATCATCATCAACAGCAAATGTGTTAAATCAACACTGTGCAAATTGAGATTTAACCCTATTAATGCTTGGTAATTTGCTGTGTAAAGAGATACACAAATATATATATATATATATATATATATATATATATATATATATATATATATATATATATATATATATATATATATATATATATATATATACATATAGTACAATACCAATAATTGTACACAGCATATAAAACTTTATGAATTCATATTTGAGATTAGGTATGGTGTGAAGTTGTGCGTATGTACAGTGAAGGAAATAATTATTTGATCCTATGCTAATTTTGTTTGATAAAAAAGCTGATGAAGACATGAACCGTCTATAATTTTAAGGATGGATTATATGGGTTTATATATTCAAATAAAATCCAGAAAATACCATTGTATAATGATATACATTTATTTGCATTTTACAGAGAGTGTTTGAAAGTATTTGATCCCTTTGGCAAACAAGACTTAATACTTGGTGGTAAAATCCTTGTTGGCAAGCAGACCAGTCAGACATTTTTTGTAGTTGTTGATGAGGTTTGCGCACATGTCAGGAGGACTTTTAGTCCACTCCTTTTTGCAGATCATCAGATTTTGAGACTGTCGCTTGGCAACTCGGAGCTTCAGCTCGTTCTATAAATTTTCTATGGGATTAAGGTCTGAAGACTTGCTAGGCCACTCCATGACCTTAATATACTTATTTTTGAGCCACTTACTTTACAGGACAACAAATAAACCTTCCTAAAGTTTAAAGAATATCAGTGCAAAATTAAGAAATTAGAAATGTGTATATAAAACAAGCTTTGTAAAACAAAGTGAAAAATTGCATAAGTGTGTCATGGTGGCAAGCAACATGGAAAAAAGCTTATTGGAAATAAAATTATATTTATATTTTAAATGCAGCATAAAACATTTAAAATGTAAAGTAAGCTATTTAAAATTGATATAATTATAGAAGTATATTACGTATACATTATTATCATGTTGCATTTTTATTGGAGTTTTCATGTTCTCCTTGTGTCCACGTAGGTTTCCTTCTGGATCTCCTGTTTCCACCCATAGTCCAAAAACACGGTGATTAGGTGAATTGGTTACTCTAAATTATGTACAGTGTACTATGCTATATATTGTCACTGTCACACAAAACCTTCTGTTACCAAAATTGCAACCAGCTTTACAATAAACACACTTAAAGTTCAGTCAATGTCAATGAAACATTATGAAATGACAAATGCTAGATTTAGCCTCTCAGCACTGGGGTCTGGGGTTCAAGTCCTCACCTGGGTGGAGATTCCTAATCTCCTGGTGTCCTCCCTTTGTTTATTGTAACACAACCAATGTGTCCTTTGCTACTGTAAAGCGCTACATAAGTGTACATATCTTTCATTTATTAAAAAACGGAGATTAAAGGTTTAGTCTGACAGTTTCAATCACTGAATTCATGTGCTTTATTCAATCAGAGATTAAATATAATCACGTATGTAGCCATGCAGTCTGCCTGTCGAAGAATGGGAGGATCCAAAGTGCTCATTAAAGTGTGTTACAGCTGGTGGTCTTATTATCTGATGTCCGGCTTAACCAACACAACAGACAATTTATCAATGTTTCATGAACTAATTATAGACTCATGTTAAAAAAGGGGCTTTTGAGCAAATCCTGCTTGATGTAAATTATTGATTAAATGCTGCCAAAGCAAAGAGCAAAATTGACAGTATCCCTCTACAAATGCTGTTTATAGATTTATGAGATTTAAAAAGGCAGCCATGCATTAGACTTGTGTCTCATTTCTGCTGTGTCAGCGTCCCATGTGACCACAGATGTATTTCATTGAGATTTGTTTTACTGTACAGCCTAATTTGTACTATGTTTCTCATATGTCTGTGCAGCAGGAAGGAACTGGAGAAATTTGCATTTGGTCAAGCTGGACTGGGTGAGAATTTGGTTCAAATACAGCATTTACATCACAGCCTACAGCAGGACTTCTGAAGCATGTAAGACCAAAACAGGGAGACTGAGTTTATTGATTGATTTATTAATTGACTGCTTACTAAATTGTCCAGGAAATTGTTTCTCTTATACTGGTGTGTGTGTGTGTGTGTGAGAGAGAGAGAGAGAGAGAGAGAGAGAGAGAGAGAGAGAAAGATAGATGTGTTAAGTCAGTATAGTTGTTTCCGAGTAAGAGTATGCCGTGTGTGATGTTTAAGTGCCAGTGTAAAGAAAGAAGTTCTAGAAAGAATTTATATAAGCATAAGGAATACATAAAATAAAGATACACACAATGTCCAAACATACATTCAAATATTTATTTATTGGGTAAAGACTACATTTTTAAAAAAATGTGTTGACAACGTTTGGTTACATAGGATGTTTCATATGATGTTTAGTATAAATACACATATATTTTATAGCAATAACTAAAGTAAAAACAGAAAATTGCATTAGATGTGTTTACATGGATTTGTGTAAAACAAACAAGCTAACTGAATGCCCCAATGTTTCCCAGTATAGCCTTTATTAGATTATTGACTATAGAACATACATACAATTGTAGAATACAATTTCCCTTTTTTACTGTTCTTAGACACTGGGTTAAACTCTTCAGGTAATAAACAAGCCCAGTTTGAGGTTAGAATGGGTGTGTCAGTACAAACAAACCACAAATATGCGCAGTGCTCCACCTTAAGCCATTTTATAACTTGTAGTAGTACTGTTATATGCCTGAATGATTCGTAGCTGAAATTCTTGGTTAAAGACTAATTAGTCATATGTTTGGAAATACTGATATGTATATAAATTAAAGCTCTTAATCATTTAAATGTCTATATGTTAGACATAATGACAGTTACAGTTCATAAATAATATTGCTGTCCAATGAGAAAATGCTCTTAATTTGTATGAAAGGCAGTGTAATGATTCTTTATTCCAAGTCCTTTTATAGTATTTGTAATGATATAATTATCCATAATTATTAACAATGTACACGAATATTGATTAATCTAAGTTTCTTGATATTTTGCTTTGCTATACTGTATAATTTCTTAAAAACACACTATCGATTGAAAGACTTAATTTAGGTTCATTTAGAATCAAGTTTCCCGTCTTCAGATCCCACTGTTCTGATTGGATGAATAGAAAGGTTTCCTCCTACTCTGAATCTCTGCACATATACGATGGTGTGTTTTAATAGTATAATCGTTTTTTTTTTTTTTTTTAGAAAACTTGAAAATATAAATATATAATTTTGGCCAACAATATCCCAATATATTGTGATGGGTATCGTATCTTCAGATTCTTTCTGATACACAGCTCTAGTATTTAAAGCAGCTAGATGGTTCCAATGATGGAGAAACTAAATATGGTCAAAAATAAACATACATGTTTTTTTTTATCTGACTCATCTCAAATGCTGTCTACTCCTCACTATTCCCAGTGTTTTCTCTCCTTAAAGAATTCATCAGCTCCCGAATCTGGTACACATTTTTTCGGTCATTGCGGAGGACTTTATACAGTCTGTTTCTGCACTGCTTCCATTCAGTGGAGATGTTTTGCAGTGCCAGGCCTTCTTTATAATGCTTTACAGCTGTAGCCTCTGAGCCCAGGCGGTACATTTGGAAGTCTCCGTAATGGCGATGCCAAGCCTGAAGATCAGCTGGCTTCAAATTTGGGTGGACAAACAGCTCCTGGAACTTCTGCTCTGCTTTTAGGTAGTTCTTCAGTTCAGAATACCTGAGCGCTAGCTCCATCTGCGGATACAGAAAATCTGGATTGAGTCGAGCGCCCTCCTCCGCGTGGTGGACGCAGAGACGCAGGAGATGTGGGTTGTGTATATCCTTTATCTGCTGGGCTTTCCAGCGGTAATTGTTGGCAAGTTCATGATGCAGACGGGAGGAGTCTGGAGCTCTCTTCAGCATTTTGTGCAGCACCTCCATTGCCATGTCATAACACTGCTCCTTCTTCATGAACTTGGCAACAAACAAGACTATGTTAAGGTCGTATGGGGCCATTTTTAAAGCTTTCCTCATGTGCACCCATGCCTCAGCGTTCCTCTTGTTCTTGTTACACTTCAGCCCCAGGTAGACATGGATCATGGCATTGTCTGGGTCCAGATTCAGAGCTTTCTTCAGCTGGGCCACTGCAGACGACTCTTCGAAAGGCACACGCATATCCTCCCTGATCTCCAGGCCCTCCAGGTTGAACAGGGAGAAGGCATAGCCAGTGTTCCACTCCTTGTCTTTGGGTTCTTGCTGTAGGGCCTCCTGAAAGCATTCTTTGGCCCTGCTGTAGTGCTTTTTGGAGAACCACAGAAGAGACCATGCCTTTTGACTCTTTACCTCACGGATCAACTCAGCTTCTGCTGGATCAGAGACAGCACCAGAAATTTCCATCAATTTCTCCAAATAAACTCGAACCTGTGCATCATTAGCCATGTGATGGTGAAGCCAAGCTAAATTTCCATACGTAACAATGGAAACTGAAATTTCTTTTGCTTTTTCCAAATACTCAAGTGCCTTATCATTGAAACCCTGCAAGTGTTTAATGTAGGCCAGAAAATTGAGATATTTCAGTGTGAAATTCTCTCTGTCCTGATTTTCCACAGACAGACTCTCTGTGAATTTGATCTCCTGGAAATTAAGATCAACATCCTCCTTATGTAAGTTCCAGGTAAAGTGACACTCCAGTCTGTTAAGTTCCTCCTCAGGCATTGTTGTCCTGATGGTAAAGCTGAAAAGACAAATAAATATATATATATTATATGGTTCGGAGACAGTGGCATTTAACAAAGACAGGAGAAAGAACTGGAGGTGACAGAGATGAAGATGTTGAGGTTCTTGTTGGGAGTTACAAGGATGGATAAGATTAGGAATTAGATTATCATAGACACAGCACAGGTTGACAGCTGGGAGGTAACGTTAGAGAGGCCAGACTGAGATATGGTTTGGACCATGTCCAGAGGAGGGACAGTGGGTATACTTGTAGAAAAATTGTGCCAGGAAAAAGGCAAATAGGAAGTCCAAAGAGGAGATATATGGACGCAGTTAGAGAGAAGGTAGCTGGTGTGAAGACAGAGGACATAGAAGACAGAGGGAGATGGAGGAAGATGACTCGCTGTGGCAAACCCTGAAAAGGGAAAAGCTAAAAGAAAAACAAGAAGAAGAAGATTGCATAATAAATGTTTTTTTTTGTAATTATGTAATAATAATATGTATGGTGTAAAAATATTCAATTATAATGGTGTAATAATATTATAATTATGTATGGTACCTAAACTAACTTGTGTGTAAATAAATTAGGGCATTGTAATACATAAATAATACATTCTTACATTTTAAGTTGTGTCCAAAAAAATTAAAACCATTAAAATCTGATTTATAGGCTTTACCCAGCCAACAAAATGTTTCATTTAACATTCTTAGAATGTTCAATCTGTAATGTTTTCTCGATGCTCTTATGTTATTTCTTGTTTAACCTTTTTAAATGTTTTGGTAACGTTGCTGCATCATTTGTTTTTAAGTAGTAATAGTTCTGGGTATGTTACATTTCACATTTCCATAACGGTAATAATCGTCTAGCTGAGAAATTTATGTTGTAATGCAAATCTATTTTATGCCACGCTTTTTTTAGAACGTTTCTGAAACTTTTCAAAACGTTGCTAAATATTCTTATAACGTTTTTTTGTTAGCTTGGTATGTGCTAGTTACTGCAGATGAAGTAGTGATTAAATAGTGAAAATGTTAAATAAATGAATACAGAGAGTAATAAAGTCGCAAACAACAATATCTTATGATCTTATTCATCAATATTTATCGCAATTTTTAAACAAAATACTTATTAATGCATGTTTAGTTTGACTTGAAAAAAGTCAGTCTGATACGTTATACAATAATTTTTTTTAATTAAATTATGGAATAACTTAGTTTTTTAGTCATTGTTATCATATAAACATATACATATAAGACTTACCTTATGTTATCAGTGGATTGTGCAGGCTGCTGCAGGGTATCTAATGCTGTGTGTGTGTTTGTGGAAATGGAAGAGTTTAAATAGTTGAGAGTAAGTGCCAGCTGCCTCCCTTTTTAAGTTTCGCTTTCTTTTTCTGCAAATCTGATTAAACGAAACTATTAACTGGCACTTTCAGCTGCGCCTGAGTTAAAGAATAGCCGGGCTAGTTATTCACTCCCAAAACTATGAAACACCACCCGGTTTAAATATCAACCAAAATAACTTTGGGTGAATCATGTTTATATTTTATTTATTTATTTATTTATTTAAATATTATTATTATGTACTATTATTAACATGTATGGGCATGTTAAAGAAAGCCCAGGAACAAAATATTGATTTTGTAGAAATGAAACTTATTCTTAGTGGTACGATTATAAGCTGAATCCTGTTGCATGACTCCTCCACTAAAGAATTCGTGAAAGATTTATAGTAAAGCTACAGGCGCCATCTAGCGGCCAAAAAGTGGTAAACACAATAGACTACGTTAGGGGTGTTGGGGGATGCTGGTGTGTGTGTGTGGGGGGGTGGTAATTAAGGAATCTAAAGTCAGATTTAGATGTTCATGTCACAGGTACAGGTCTAGATTGTATATTCCAGCAACCAATAGCATTATGTGTGTTTTTGTGGGATTGACTAGCTGTGGATTTTGCTGTATAATACACTGTCTGGAAGCAAATGATGTGGGGTTGATGCTGAAGTTGATCTGCAGGTCTAGGTTCAGCAACAGTATGTGCTGAAAGAATGAGGTCAGCTGACTACCTGAATATACTGAATATAGACCAGGTTATTCCATTAATGGATTTTTATCTTCCTTGATGGCACGGGCATATTCCAAGATGACAATGCCAGGATTCATGGGACTGGAATTGTGAAAGAGAGGTTCACACATGGATTGTTCACCACAGAGTCCAGACCTAACCCCATTGAGAATCTTTGGGATGTGCTGGATGGAAAAGGCTTTGTGTAGTGGTCAGACTCTACCATCATCAATGCTGCAAGATCTTGGTGAAAAATGTTTGCAACACTGGATTAAAATACATCTTGTGACATTGCAGAAGCATATTGAAACAATGCCACAGATAATGCGTGCCACAATCAAAGCTAAAGGTGGTCCAACCTTATATTAGAGTGTGTGAATTGTTTTTGTGGCAACTTTTTTTTTGGCCAGACTGTGTATATGACCATGACTAATAGTTATTATGTAGAATAAATGTAGACATTCAAGTAAGCTAAATCAGAACCAGTGTCTGGTTTACCTTTATACCCGGAATAAAAAAACTTCCCAAGTCTCATTGTATAATTCGCACCCTCATTGTATAATGCACTCTGTGCTACATTTTTTTTGCTATGTTCTGTTGTCATATAACGAATAACGGAACACAACTGAAATTTAGGTAAGTTGTCAAAAGGTAATCCTATGAACAAGAGGCAATTGTACCTAATGATGAGGTTGTGAACATTGTTGATTAAATCTAAACAGTGTAACATACTGGGCAACACTGTAGCAGCTTTATAAGAATGTTGATAAGGTTGTGAAACATTGTGTGTTCACTGGGAGATTGCATTATAACTGGTGAACCCAGTGCGTGCTATTTTGTAATCTGAGATCAGGAAAGGAAAGTTCAGGGCTGATTTAAAGTTTCATTTCATCTGACACAAATCAGAAACTCTCACAGGTGGGAAATGCATCTGAACAATGAAGTCTGAATTAGCCCAGGATCCACAGTTCTTGTGAGAACTGAGTAATAATATAGGCCCTTTTGTTAGGGTGACCAGATTAGGGTTTCTGACAGCTGAATTCTAATTTGTCAGGTTAAAGGTGTGTATCAGGCTACAAACAGGGCTGCTTTATGAATTCATTATGTCTTAAAAGCATTTGACACTGTTTTACTCTTATTCAGTGTGGCCATACCTTTTACTAATATTACTTTTACACTGCCGTTGCTCATCATTTTCATGTAATGGAGCTAACGTTACCTCCATCACCTCAAAGTCCCTGTGTAATCCTAACTTTACTAACGTTACTACCTGCTACACATTTCTGCTCAGTCTGTCCCTCGGTTTCTCCGTCACAAGCCTGCTTCTCTCTTCACCTACACACATGTGCTTTCGCTTGTAAACACTCGGGGGTAGACTGGCAAGCCCATGCTTTCTTTACACACAGACAATGCAAAATAGATAGATTTGAGGAGAAGGGCGTGACTAATTTGCGATACAGAGAAACCTGGAATGGAGTGGAATGGAATGGAGTGGCAATTCTTATCACAATGCACTGTACATGTATTATGTTTGAGATGTGTTTGTCAAACAAAATCCCGGACGATTTTGAAATTCCCCCCATGACATTTTTTGGACGTCCGGGAAAAAGAGGACGTCTGGTCACCCGACATTTAGTTGACATGATTCTCACTGCAAACGTGGTAACCTGCAATAAGATGTAAAGAAGGGGCATTTTTGAAAAGTTGTCCATTCAGTATTTGGGTCATTATCAGAAAACTCTGCCTTTTGGCCCTCAAAAATTACTTTTGAATCCTTTGAACTATTCATCTTCTTTAAGACTTCAGACTACACAGAAATTATATTTTCCCAGCTTTTTATTTTCACTTTTGATTTACTCTCATACATGCGTCCTGATGGCATGTTGCACAACAGGGCACAACAGGGTGGGCAATGACGGGTTGAACAATTAAAAAAAAATTGGAATTCAATAAATTTAGCTGCAATTTTTTAATTGTTTATTGTGAGCTTTTTCTGTGTCAAAGATAATTTTTAATTTTCTAAACTTATTTTAATAACTGTGATTTCTGTAAACAGTGGGAATGAAAATATAAGGCATGGAGATATGAGAAATATTTGGAAACATGCAGCATGTTTCTTTAGTCACTTAAAAATTAAGACAAACTAATTTCACTGATGTCAAAGTTTTTTTTTTCTCTTAAATAGGTGGGGCTATCCCAGGAAGTCAGGGTAGACAGGAACTTTTTGGACATGTTTAAATAGCTATAGAATATCATTCAAAAGTTTTTTTTTTCCAGTAATTTAGTTTAAAATGTGAAACTCATACAGAGTGATCTATTTGAAGCATTTATTTATTTTATTATTGATGATTATGGATTACAGCTAATAAAAACCCAAAAGTCAGTATCTGAGAAAATTTGAATATTATATAAGACCAATTGGTACTTTCGGCAGTGTGGGCAGTGCGCCAAGTCCTGCTGGAAAACTAAATCCACATCTCCATAAAAGTTGTCAGTGCTGTAAGATTTTCAGGGAAAACACTGCACTGACTTTGGACTTAATGTAACAGAGTGGACCAACACCAGCAGATGACTATCTCTCCAAACCATCACTGATTGTGGAAACTTTACGCTAGACCTCAAGCAGCTTGGACTGTGTGCTTGTCCACTCTTGATTTCCAAATGAATTGCAAAATTTACTGATGGTCAATGATGGTTTGGAGAGCTAAATTAATAGTTGAGTTTCATAAAGTCACACCCACACCAAAGAGAACTGTATAAAATGTAATTTACAATGGTTAACTTCACAGGTTAATTTTCCTAGCTACTCTATAATACCGTTTTCTTACATAGTTTTTTGTACAGAGTGTTTGCATGAAACTTAAACCAACTATTCAAATAACCAACAAATAGCATGTAATACTGTTACTGACCCATCATTTACTTTCTCAAGAAATTATTTCTTAAACTGCAATTTGTTATTGAGTGACATGTAATCTTTTATTGAACAAGTATGTAAATGACAGTGCGACCTAAATATTCATTAATCGATTATTTTACTGTCATAGTCATGTTTTTCTCTGTTCTGTTTGAATGTATAGTGAGGAATTATAATTTAATAGCCAGGGTAAGGCCGTCTCCGACAGGGAGCATGCTCAGATCGACTCGTTTATCTTTGTGTATTTTCTTGTTCAGTTCGTCGATGCTCTGGGAGGTGGTGTCGCTCTCTTCGGGGTTGATGACTCTCCCTCCCCAAAGGACCTGAGGAGCAGAGGAGCAGCAGGTCAGTGAGGGCATTCTCCCTCCCTCCCCACTTTTATACTTTTATGCAGAGCTTTTGGACTTATAGTATTTACAATATTCACAATATGCTGGATATGAAGAACTGTTAGTAAATGAACGTGAATAAGTGCTAAATTAATAGATGAAGATATATGTATTCATCATACTTACATTATCAATAGCTACTATGCCTCCCTTCCGAAGAAGCTGGAGAGATTTTTCGTAGTAATTTTCATTGTTTTTCTTGTCAGCATCGATGAACACAAAGTCATATGTTCCAGCTTCACCAGCTTGAAGGAGTTCGTCTGTAAAAAAGTGCATCATCTCACAGGTTAAATGATGTAGAGTGAAAAAATACTGTGTAAGACAATAATAGAAAATGGTTTTAAATTACCCAAAGTTGTGAGTGCAGGTTGCTGGCGAATATTAACTTTATTCTCCACCCCAGCCTGAAGATAACAAACACAAAATCAGTCTTTATTCCTCACCACCTCACACTGAAGCTGCTGCTTTGTTATGCTTTTTTTTGTCTGCATTTGAGATTGAACTGTGTTACTGTGTGGTTGCAAAAACTGTCTATCTGTTCTGCCCTTGGGATTCAGAAAGCACAGATAAAGCAAAGCACAGCAAAGCTTCGCTCTGCAAGTTTTATAGACACTGACACCCAAGTTAACACCAGCATTGTCTTCAATCAGCACTCTCTCCTCTCTGATAGACGTCTCTGCTTCTTTTGAATGACCAGGTTATTAGGCTTTACGCCGTCTGCCCTATTCTCTGAGGGACTGGTGGGAGTCAGTGGGTTCAAAGGTAAATTCCTACTCTGCACTTCTCTTTTAATAGAGCGTGAGCCGGTGAAATACTTCTGTCAGGAAGGCTGCGACGTTTTATCCAAAGCTGAGTTGTCAGCTGTTGCCTATTTGAAACAAATCTTTCTGATAGAGATCCTTGAAGGAGCAAGGCTTTTATGTGCTTTGAAAACTCCAAGAAGCAATTTATTAACGACACACTGATCAATACAGTAAACTCAGTGAACAGTGAAATGTGGTGCACACCCACTGACCTCTGCAAAGAATGGTTTGGAAATATTGATATATTTCTCCTCTATTTCACATGCCACCACTTTACCATCTTCAGGAACAGACAGAGCCATGCTCAGAGTGTTGTATCCCGTGTACATGCCTGAGAGGGAAAACCAGAATATCAGAATGAGAATGAATGTGACTTAACCTCTTAGACCACATGTGTCAAACACAAGGCCCGCGGGCCAAATGTGGCCCGCCACGTCTTTTTATGTGGCCCGCGAGAGCTTGTAAGATCTTAGTGTCTATAATAAATAAGTCAGAAGCGTTCTTTGACCAAAAAATACATTTCCCACAATGCTTGTCGATTGTATTACCCGCAAAGTTACGGCTTACTGCCACTACACGGCAGTGTAGTCATTGATGTGGAAACCCTGCCGGAGGGAAGGTGTAACTTCGCGGGTGGAATTGAGACATACAAATGTTTATCCCATAATGTCCAGAAAAAGAGAAGCTGATGCAGACGGACGGCTGTGCTTCAAGGCGAAAGACCGGTATGCCTTTTGTGTTACGAAGAGTGTTACTGACCAAAATAAACGCTTTTTAGGAGAGATATAAGTTCTGTGTAAATATTTATAAGACAATAACTGACAAAATCTGTTTTAATGACGTTAATAAACATCACTGTGACAGCGCTAGTCGCAGTTTCACCGCAGCAAAGTACGAGGACGTGAATCACTTATCTAACCAGCCTTTACTGATTTCTGCCCTCAATAACCCTTTCAATAACCTCCAATAGCCTTTAATAGTCTTCAGTAGCCTTCAACAGTCTAACCTTGCAGCTAGGGCTGGGGCGACGCGTCGACATAATCGACGTCATCGATTACGAAAATACATCGATTTGCATAACGTGCGTCGGCGCGTCGTAAATATGTTAATTAACACGGTAACATAGAAGCATAGAACTATTATTTAATTAAAATGATTTTTAAGAACAGCTAAACACAGTTCTGCAAGTCAAACGCGGAGGAGTTCACGTGCGAGAGAGAGAGAGAGAGAGACACACACACAGAGAGAGAGAGAGAGAGAGAGACACAGAGAGAGAGAGAGACTCTCTGCTGAATCTGACTCCCGCTTCGCGGACAGAATCGGCACAACACCCCCGCTGTAGAACTGCGGTAGTGAAAACAGCTACAAAAAAACGCCAGCGGGCATCTAAAGTTTGGGAGCATTTCACGCAAAAGGGCAACAATGTGGTCCTCTGCCATATGTGCAAAAGGAGCACTTGAAGCGCAAACATCCAGGAGCACTATGTCAACAGGGTCACACAGTAAGTTACCGTTTACATCAGGGTCTCCGCGTGTGTCCTTAAAAAGACTTAAGGCTGTCTACCAAAGGTTTTAAACCTGCCACAGGCAGAAATTATACATTTTTGGTTTATATTTGTGCATGGCATTTCACAGTTTCCAGAAACAGTAGCATTATTCATAAGTTCAGGTGTTTAGCTAAGCTAGCTGCCTTAAGTTATTTTAGCGCTGCGGTGTTACACCGTTTTCTGTCACCGTCGGAATTTTGTGACCAGTGCTCACGGTTATGAGCGTTCATTGGCAAAACGGAAGCTTTCTATACCTACACCTTACCCTCAGCCCTAAACTGAACCGTTTTGGCCAGTCGGGGTAAACATTAGAAACGAACACGTTTCAAATCGGCCAGTGCACCGGTCTGCTGAGAACTACTTGCCAGTGGTCACAAAATCTAGCGGTCACAGAAAACAGTGCAACACACGGTTGTGGTGTATGGGAGCTTATCCATTTTTAGCGTTATAGATCTAAACGTGTTGTACATGTAAGTGATTATAAGTGTGGGGTTTGGTTTAGTAGGCTTGTGTTGCTGTTGTTGTTATTATATATAAATATAGTATTTTATCGTTTGCTTTAAAACGTAAAATAATAATTATTTAAATATGTTTCTCAATAAATAGATTAGTCGACTAATCGAAAAAAATAATCGTTAGAATAATCGTTTAAAAAATAATCGTTAGGGACAGCCCTACTTGCAGCCGTGGTGTGTCCACTAAACTCCGTAGTTATAAACATCCTGAGGTTAGCAGCGCGATAACTGACCTGTTTATAATGTAATCCCAGCAGTGACTCATGCTCTAAACGGCTGCTGTTAGCTGATTGGGCTGAAAGATGAACTGTAGAGAGCTGTATTATTCGGTTACAAAAATCTTTATTTCATACACAGAAGAACTTAAAAATTGTAAAAACGCTCCAGACTGGCTGAGCTGAGCCCTGTAGCCCGTGGCTGGGCTGTAGCTCTGACTCAGTAAAGACTGCGGACTTGTGGTGCTGCTGCTGCAGCTCCCACTAGTGGTTGGATGAGGAACTGCTAAATCTGAGGAAATGCTATGTTCTTAACAGCTCACAATTTTTGATTTTATATTTATTAAGCCTTATTTCAGTTAATAATTTCAAAGTTAATATAACTTGATGTCATTTCTATTCACTTGAATAGTTTGGTTCTTGATTGATGGAGTTTTTGGATTTCATGACATGACAAATTAAAAGGATTTATGTTAATAGAGCAACAAGCAAACATTTTTTCCATGCAACTGTAATATTTGATTGAATAAATAATATATTGAGAGTTATTTAACATTAAGGAGTAATTACATTCATTTACATATATTACATTTGGTTACATTTTATTACATTTATAAGTTACATCTGGCCCTCGGAGGACAGCCAATATGCCAATGTGGCCCTCGGCCAAAATGAGTTTGACACCCCTGTCTTAGACCCTGTATTTAAGCACACACATTTCCTTTCTTCACTCTTTTACACATTTATAACTTCCATGACTACATTACTGTCATAATTAACATCAGTTTCATAAGCCAAGCCCCAGGCTGGAAAGAGATGAAAATTAGCAATCAGATGAATCTGTAACAGAACAAATGACTTTTATTCAGTTTGCTGAAAGATCAGCTGGTTGGCTCATCAGTAGGAGCAGGCAATATGGCCCTAAAACAATAACACAATATTTAAGGGTATTTTTGTGATAACAGTATTATGAGAATATGACAAAGTACTGAATTGTTTTTTAAAATAATTTTAAGCACATACTACTGCAACAAATTATAAAAAATGCCTTAATTATGTTGTTCATATGCCTTCATTATCTTGTTTCCACACATTATATTCTCATTTACACAACTTAGTAAATTGTGGCCACACCTTAGGATCTCATTCCCACACCTTAATAAGTCATAGTCACTCATTATTTTTTTTTAAACATGATGGCACCTTAGGGGCTCCATAGGACTTACATAAAAGTGACAGTAATTCTGAAATAATTAAAAAACTGTTGACTGTAATTCTTTAAAAAAAGAACATTTTTTAACATTCAGTAAAAACAAAAACTCTGTAAAAATTATGTCTATTTTGAAATTCTGATTTTGTATAAGTTAATAATTAATAATGTGACAAAAGTTTGTACCAAAATTCTAAAGTGCAGATTATATAGTGCATGCATGCCTATAAAGAGCAGACATTTTTTTTTTTACAAATTTTGAGAATATTATTGTATATGATACAATATGGCACACCCCTACTTACTGATCAATACATTTGAAGACTCTTTAAGGCTAAGACTCATAGCTTTTGTGAATCATGCTCTGGATGGAGCTTTTGTCCCAATTTTCCCTTCCATATTTAATTGTTAACCTACGTGTTCCTGAGGCTGAGAATTGTGGGAGAACAGTGATGGACAGGTTCTCTCTATTGGGAGATTACAGAGGATTCCGTTCTCAACAGCTGGTAAATTTGTGCTGTATCAGTGCAGTATAAAGACCTTTCATTTCAAGGAGTGAAATAGACACCATCACTCACTGTTCCTAAAGTTGTGCAGCCTATGTAGAGGCTACTAGGGGGCTACATTGGATTCTTTATTGTGTTTCTCCCACCAATGATTTTCCCCTTTTTCTCCCTAATTTACACGGCCAAATATCCAACCCCCTCATTAGAACTCCCTCTATCACTAGTGATACCCCAATCAGCCCCACCTCTTTTTTCAAACTGCTGCAAATGCAGCATTGCCAAGAAGCATCAGAGTGCGTTCTGAGAAAAACATCAGCTCACAGAAGCCTCGTGCTGCGGACATCACTCTTTGATGTGATGAGGGGAGAGCGCCATCTACCCACCCAGAGAGAGCAAGGCCAATTGTGCTCTCTCGGGGCTCCGGTAGCCAAAGGCAAGCTACATAATCAGGATTCGAACTGGTGACCTCCTGAAACACTCAGAGCCCCCCACCAATGATTTTGTGCCTAGCTTTAATCCTTCTGATCTTCCACTCTGCTATTTCTGCAATAATCCTGATTCTGTGTTTCACACATGCTCTGACCGCTCTTAGAAAGTTATTTTATTTTAGCCCATTGACAAGCTTTGTTTACCTGTACTCAGGTTACTTTCATTTTTATAATCAAGTATTGTAAAGCTCAGCTTGTTAAATATTCACAAACTGATTTGTTAGTCAGACAAGCGAAGCTTGTGATTTGAAAGTCGTTCAGGCTGAAGTGAGGTTGAAGGTCAGGACATGGACATTATAAATCACCATCTAGGAGTTGAGTTTGTTTTCTATCAATGTAGGATAAATTAAGGGTGATTGTGACTGTTTTTGTTGCTTTTACTGGCACAAAATGACCAAACGAATGATCCATTCTCGTAATAATAAAGTTTTATTTCTTATTTCTTTATATTATTTGTCCTTATCTCTCAAACACCCTTAATTCATCCTAGCTTCCTAGAGTCTAATGTCAGAGGGCCCAAACATTGTACCATGTGGGACTCAGTGAGATATGGTAAACCAAATGGTTTTAATCATTTAAAACAGTTCTTAAATTTTAATTAATAGCATAATAATGGAACCATATGTTCAGCAGATTAAAAAGACCATAAAGGTGTTCATAGACTGTAATCTAATAAACAAAGCAGAATGTCCTTACCTATTTCTATGGTTTTGTTTCCTTTAATTAACTTCAGTAAATTGGCCATTAGCTGAGCTTGTTCTGCTGCCACCATCATGCCTTTCCTGGGATCTTCCATAGTTCTCTAAAAAATTAAAATATAGTAAAAAAAAAACTTAGAACAGGTGACCAAGCGTTTTTTTTTGTCAAAGCTAATTTACTTGGCAGCATGACAGCAAGCTTTGGTTTGATACTTTTTTTTTTTTTTTTTTTACAGATGAAGCTCTGCTGACCCCTAGTGTCTGTAATATCTAACACACATGTAGAACAGATCCTATGTTGTGCTGTTATCCTAAATAATATACATATTTTTATTGAATATGTAAGAAAGAAATGTGTTAAAATGTGATTTTTATCTTGTGACAGATGACTCCTCATACCAGCCGTAGTTTGGTCAGCACTGGATGTTCCCTTAAAGAGTTATTGAGGACATACTGCAGCAGGGGATTGTCTCCTTTGTGACTCTTGCTGATAAGGCTCGGGTTTCCCATTCCTTATGACAAAAGAAAGTCAATAAAGTCAGAGAAAATGATAATTATGGCCGCTTGAGAAATTATTGCATGTGATATGTATTCATAAGTGTCTAGTCTACATTTTAAAATGGACACCCAGACAGCAAAAATGTGTAGAATCAGAGTTCATTATTCCATGTCAAACACCTTGAAACAAGGTTTATCTGCAATGTCAGAACTGTTTTTTTATACATCAATTTTAGGTATATTCAACATTGATTATACTTTTATTTGCATTGTGTGTATTCAACTTCACTTACATTAAATATGTATATGTACATATACAGTTCTGGAAAAAATGATACGTTTATTTAATTTTACCAAAGTGAAAACCTCTGGTATCTAATTAAAAGGAAGATGGATGATCACAAGCCATCAAATCAAGCTGAACTGCTTGAATCTTTGCACCAGGAGTGGCATAAAGTTATCCAAAAGCAGTGTGTAAGACTGGTGGAGGAGAACATACCAAGATGCATAAAAACTGTGTTTTTTGTTTTGCATTATTTGAGGTCTGAAAGCTCTTGATCTTTTTTTTTTTTTGTTATTTTAGTCATTTCTCATTTTCTGCAAACAAATGCTCTAAATGACTTTGGGAATTTGGGAGAAATGTTGTCCGTATTTTATAGTATAAAACCACAATGTTCATTTTACTCAAACATATACCTATAAATAGCTAAATTCAGAAACTGATGTGGTCTCTCATTTTTTTCCAGAGCTTTATACCTAGTAGTACTGTGTTATTGTCTAAAAGTTGTGTGATGCATAAAAGCCATTTAAAGTCTTTAAATAATTATTTATTGAATGTTTGATGATTTTTAACTCTAACTAAAGCCATTGAGGGAGTGTTTTATAAAGGTTATTCATCAAAATCTAAATAAACAATGTTTATTTAATGTTCTCTGTTATCAGAGCAATCAGACATTAGTTGTCAAATTGCAGTGTTGGTTTTAGTAATCACATACCTCGTTGTATAAACATGTGCAAACCCAGATCATACAACTGGTCTCTCACATGGATTGACAAAAATTTACAGCATTTTTACAGCCTAAACAATATCTTCAGTGTCTGCATTCTGTTAGCAGAGCTGATTTGTCCTCCTAACTCAGCCTCTCTGACTTTCTTTATGCCTCTGAAGTCTTCTTAGATTTATACACGGTTTAAATTGAGCAAATCTTTTTTCTGAAACATCATACAGATCTTACCCGACAGTGCCAGGAAGAGCAAAGTGGTGAAAATCATCTTGGAACAAATCTTGATTTCCCGTTCCATGGTTAAGAGATTCAGTAGGGTGAAAGGGTCCAGCAAGCTTTCAGCACTAGTCACTGCAGCTGTTATTTATAATGCTCTGTTTGTTTGGCCTCCAAATGGAATTAACTGATTTATGCAATGTTTACTTTTTACGAAAGATCTCAGATTTGGTGATGTTGCAATGAGTAGCAAGAGTAAGACCCTTATTCTAAGCCGAGGCTGAAAACTAGAACACAGACATGTGCAGAAATAGCTGAGATGTTTGCCAAAAATGTTTTTATTTTATTTTATGTAGCCTGTTAAAAGTGTACAGCTTCATAATTTAACTTGCCTTTTTATACTCATGCATGATTCTCTATTTGCAGGGATACATCATGTACATCATGTGTACAATCAAAATACTGTTAGTGTCCTAACAGTGGAGATTCCAGGATAGGAAACGTGTCAATACTGAAAAAGTAACAATAAGCAATGTGCCAGCTATTGCCACATTGCTTTTATTGTGTATAAACTTTAACACAGATACGTTACATAAAATACACAAAAAGGCCCAAAGCATATAGACACCATTACAAAAGAGTTCAAATTTTGTTTAATCTGATCACAGAACAGTTTTTCATTTTGCCTCAGTCCATTTTAAAACATTAGCTTTTGCCCAGAGAAGACGAGGTGTTTCTGGATGGTGTTGACATAAGGGATATCCCAAGATTTTGGTAGATTTCAGGGGTGGTCACTTCTGAAAATTTGATCTTCAATTTGATCATTTTTAGTCATATATTTATTAAATACAGGTAACAGACTATAAAAAAGTTTGATTCGTCAAGCTCATGTATCAAAGCAGTTTTTTTTATTAGATTATGCAATATATTTGGTAACTTACAGTAACAGGGTTGCGAGTAACAGGGTTGCAAATCTAGGCTAAGTTGTGGTTTTACCCCAGGAACAGACTGTACAATTTAGCTATGTATACAAGATCAAAGACAAACATGGTTATATAAGTATATAAAGAAAAATTTGACTCTACTCATTATTAGTCTTACAATATGAGTAACAGGGTTGCGTTCACTGAGTGACACACACAACTTGGACAAACATATTTGAAAAAAACATTGTTAGAGCACTTACTCTTGGTCTTGCCATGTGGGCAGAAAATGTCCTTGTGATGTCACTTCCTTTGTGCCAGTAGACAAATATTTTAACTCTTTCTCTGACAGGTAAAATTCCTTATGGTAACAGGGTTGCGCGCATGTTGTGGGACACAACTTAATAGCATAAAAACTGTAACATGCAAAACAATGCAGACCAAAGAAGTTGTTTTCATAAGTAAAGGAGATGCATATCAACAATATACAAGAGGAAGTCATTTATTTAGAGCTTATTTTAATTGTTAAATTTGCCAAAGGATTTGGTCACCCAGTGTGTGAGACAAGAGAAAATGGCCATTTTTTGAGGTGGTCCAAAGGTATTCGGTCTTTTGAATAATATCTAAGGAGCTTATTTTTCCAAAATATTTTACAGTTTGTCTTATAACAAGTACATTTTTCACCAAAAAATAGTCATTTAGATATTTTGGATACGTACATTTGAAATTTAAGTGGTGGGACAGGAAATGTACCAAAATCCTGGAATGTCCCATATGCTGTCTTCTCTGTGTGATACAGCTTTACATTTTTAACACATTTGTGGATTGCACATTCTGAGCCTATGCAATGATTTTCACAAAAGAATCAGTACAGACGGATTGTAGTTTGTAGCCTAGTTTCAGAAGTGCTTACAGGTGTAAATACAAAAGGTCCTGTGCTGTAAATAATAAAATATCTGATAATATCTGTAATATTCAGGTAACATTGCAAGGCTGGAAGCAGCAGAAGTAGCCTTCCAGCTAGTTGTAGTCAGGTCATATTTGTCAGTGTTGTTAACAGATTATAATCATTAATCATCATCTGTAATAAATCAATTAATTAAATTAGACCTGAAATCTATGCTCAGCTCCTTTGAGGGTGCTATGTCCACTATTTCATTGTTGGTTGGGGCTCCCAAATGCCTTGAAACTGCCCTTGGAATTGTTCCAGTCTTCTGGAAAGGCGTTCCCCAAGGATTTTTGCCCATTCAGTCAAAAGAGCATTTGTGAGGCCAGACACTGATATTGAATGAGAGGGTCTGGCTTATAATAGATGTTCCAGCTCATCTTAAATGTCTTATGTGGTGCTGAGGTCAGGGAGTTCGGGGGTTTACGGACTTCCTTTTGTGCACAGGAACAGTCGTACATTCATAGGGAGCTTTTTGGAACATTATCAGATAAATACTATATCCTAATATGTGTTTTGCAGGTTTGTACACAAAACTGCTCTAATAATGAACTAAAAGATAATAAACCAATGCTTTGCCACTTTTTGTCACTTATTTCCTAATATTTCCATTTCACATTGCAATATGGGATAATATTGTCTTAACCGCTATAATCAATTTCTTTAGCCAGACCTAGGCCTGATAACTGCCAGACCTGTTCTAAATCAAGAAATCCCTTAAATAAGACCTGCCTAACAAAGAGAAGTAGACCAAAAGATGCTCAAAAGCTAGACACCTCTCAAAAGCTAGGCATCATGTAGAACCACGGTGAGAATCATTATCCTCAAATGGTTCCCCAGGAGTGTATGATCGGCCAAAATGACCTCACGAGCACAGCAACGACTCATCTAAGAGGTCACAAAAGACACAACACCAACATCCAAACAACTCCACTATAAGAAAGAGACTGGGCAGAATTTGCCTACATGTCAGAGTACCAAGACAAAAAACACTGCTAGGCTAAAAGATCAAAGTTTCAATTTTGCCAGAAAATATTTTGATGATTGTCGAGACTTTTGGGAAAATATTCTATGGACAGACAAGACAAAATTGTAACTTTTTGGAAGGTGTGTGTCTCATTACATCTCATCTGGCGCGTTTCATAAAAAGTTAAACATGGCTGTTTTGCTGCTTCAGGACCTGAAAGACTTGCTGTGATAAATGGAACCATGAATTTTGAAAATTTCATGAAGAATTCCGTGAAAACTTTGGAGCGGCCTAGTCAAAGTCCTGACCTGAATCCTGTTGAGATGCTGTTGCATGACCTTAAAAAAGGCATTTTATGCTGTAAAACCCTCCAATGTGGAGGAGTTACATCCATTCTGTAGAGAAGATTGAACCAAAACTCCTCTAAAGCACTGTGAAAGACTCATAGCAAGTTACTGGTTTGGATTTTTTTTCTCCCTTAATATTTAAAACCTTAATTTAAAAACTGCGTTTTGTGTTTACCTATGTTGTCTTTGCCTGATATTTAAAATTGTTTGATGATCTGAAGCATTTAAGAGTGACAAACATGCAAAAATATGAAATTAAGGAGGGGCAGACACTTTTTCACACCACTGTATTTTAAAAAACTCAACTTAGTAGCCACAATTTAGCCATTGAAAGAGTTTTCTACAGCAGTGTTTTTTTTTTAATAAACCTGGTCCTGGAGGTCAAGTGGAGGCTTGATAATCTCATTAATGGTCCATAATTGAGTTACAGTCGATGAGTGAGTTAAAGCATGGACAAAACTTGTACAAACACTACAGCTTATTTATTTATTTTTATATAGATGTGAGATTTACCACACTGCCCCCTAGTGGACCTACAGTACAAACACATGCACATTGTTACATACACTGTACATGAATAAGTGGATTCTTGTTTCTGGTTGGTGTTTAGTATCAGTGCAGGGTAACTGCAGCATATAAATAATTCATCTGTTTACAGGTCTGATCAGAGCGTCTATTCTGAACTGTGCTTGTTAATGATCAGAATCAGAGTAGCTTTCAGAGATGCAGCTCACAGCACTGCCTGTGGGTCAGACTCCCACCATCACCAGCAGTGGACTTCCGGCTGTCAGTCTGAAAACATTTGTGTGTGTGTGAGAGAGTCTCATTACTAGTAGTCTGCATGCTCATGTGGGAGTGTGTGTGTGTGTGCACGAGAGCACGAGTGGGATGTCAGGAAAATATTCCCAGTAGTTGAAGGTGGGCTGGTGGGGCTCTCTCAGAGGAGTGGCACACTTCCTCCGTCGAGTCTCTAATTAGGTATGCGAGCACAGATGCAAACAAATCCCCCTGCCCACACACACACACACACACATCAGCCAAATGAGCTGTGACTGCTGCTGCTGTCTGTGAAAACCGGGCACAGGAATGACGGGAGGATGAGAATAGGGGGTGTCTGTATGTGAATGCATGCTTGTGCCATTCAGGTTGTACTGTGGAAATAAGACTCTCTACTCTCGCTACTAAAATGTGCTGCCTGGGGCCTCTTGGGGCCAAAAGGGCTGAGGAAAAACTGACAACATTTAAAGTACAGCAGAGGTATTGTGCCAAGTTCACACTCTCTGCCCTCCAAACCGTAGGCTGAAGTCGTGGTAGGATGGGCCTTCCATTAGACTGTCGTATGAAGAGTCCTTCTCAGTAGACTGTTGTTCACACATATGGAACAGTCCAACTTAATGGTGACTTCACACAGAGACTGTAAAAAAGATGGACGCTGTGTCGCCGTTCCCATTTATTCTATGAAAATGAAGCCAAAATCTTCCTCCATCTTGGGCGATCCTGATACCCGAGTCTGCGCAGTAGAGACCAGAGGAGGGAGAAAGACTGTGGAGAGACAGCCTACTCATTTAAATAAACCCGCCCCTGAGAGCTATACACAGTCTGCATCTTTTACATCTTTTACAGTGATATGCAAGTTATAATTTACAGCGTTTACATCAGAAGCTTTTATATTAAACACAGAGCAAACATAACCTCCTTCTATTTTAGTTCTTTACATCTAATGAGATTCCCGATTCCCTCTGGAAGCTTCTATATGTAAATATGTACAATCTCAATTATCTCATTTTGAAAATTGCATTAAAACAGTAATTCCCCATCAAACCTAGCCGAACTGCTTGAATTTGTGCACCAGGAGTGGCATAAAATTATCCAAAAGCAGTGTGAAAATGCATGAAAACTGTGATTAAAACCAGCGTTATTCCACCAAATATTGATTTCTGAATTCTAAAGACTTTTTAAATATTAACTTGTTTCCTTTGTATTGTATTTAAGGTCTGAAAGTTTTGCATATTTTTTGATATTTCAGGCATTTCTCATTTTCTGCAAGTAAATGTTTTAAATGACAATATTTTTATTTGAAATTTGGAAGAAATGTTGTTGGTAGTTTATAGAATAAAACAACAATGTTCATTTCATTCAAACATATACCTGTAAATAGCAAAAACAGAGAAACTGATTCAGGAACTGAATTTTTTCTTAACTATTTCAGGAGCTGTATTTAAAAAAGAATATAGACAAATCTATTTACACAAGAAGAACATTCCTAAAAGCAACAAAATGTATAGCATAATAAAAGTGTGATTATATTTAAAATTGACATTATTAACATGTTTCTTTTATTAATGCCATATGCTTAAAACTTATTTTAATCTTCACAAGTGAAATGATCTAATTCTAAGACAATAAATATTTGTTTTTTCTCTGATAAGATTTTTGTCCTACTACGTTTTGTAAGTGTAAGATTGTTTTGCTTATTTTAGACATAATGATCTTAATCAGTTTATTTATTCTGATTCTTGTGTTCACATTTAGGAAACTTCACTCATTTTAGGACTTTGCAATTGCTTATTTGAAGACACATTACGAAGAAAAATTAGCTTACCCCATTGGCAGGCTTCTTAGCTTAGTGTAAGCATATGCATCTCAATTGACATATATCTTGTCTAGTGTTTTTGGAGTGTAGTAATGAAACTTGTAACTTGTAACATCCTTTCTCTCTTCATTTCTCTCTCTCTCTCTCTCTCTCTCTCTCTCTCAATAACTCTCTACCTCTATATCTCTTCCCACTCGTCTGTCTTTCTCTCCCTCCATCTTTCTCTTACTGCATCACTCTTTCTCCCACCTCTCTCCCCCTCTTGCTTTCTCAATACCCCCCCTCTTTCTCTCTCTCTCTCTTTTTCTCTCTCTCTCTTGTGCTTCGGGCTGCTGGTGTGACGCTAATTGTTTCTGTAACTTGTGCCAAGTACCTACTGTTTGTGGCGCATGCTATAGACAGGGCCCGGGTCCCTGCGCCGCTTTCTCGTGTCTGTTTAAGGGCTGAAGAGATGCGTCTTGCCATTTGTGGAAAGTGCCTCTCTGCCTCTTTCCTCAGCCCTGCTTGTTTTGGCATTTCCTGTGCCTGTCAGGGTGTCATGATGATACATACGCGTGCCCCCCGAGGTACTAACTGAAACGAAACAGAGAGTCAGGGAAAGGGGCTCAAAAAGAAGAGGAACACACAAACGCAAGTGCTCATATGAAACAAAATAATTCAGCAGCTTCCTCCTTTCATTTCTTTAGACTGGGTTATTGTTGGAATAGGTTTACCTGTTTTGCTAAACTGGTGCGTGAAAGCAGTGGGTTGTAGGCCTCAGTTAGTGTTGCCACCTTTCAGAAATTAAAATAAGTTACGCTCACCACGGCCCCTCTGGGCCACGTCCACCACAGGCCCAACACCGTGGTGTTTTTAGTAAAGGGGTGATCAAGAAAGCAAATAGTAATACTTAAAGCTTGAAATGCTTTATTAGCAGTGAACACTTTCTCTTATAAAGTGCAGTAAATTCAAATCTTAATTGAAATATGTTTGTGTCCAACAACAAACCTTTAAAATATAAACTAAATATATTGAGAACATAATGCAACGTTCAATGTGCAGATGTATAGGGACACTTATTGAGCAATGGGGTCATTAGATTTGTGAGAAATACAGTGCCCAGTGATTATCTTGGAGGTTTATATATATATATATATATATATATATATATATATATATATAAATAATCAGTTTCTCTGATTTTGCTATTTATAGGTATATGTTTGAGTAAAATTAATATTGTTGTTTTATTCTATAAACTACAAGCAACATTTCTCCCAAATTACAAATAAAGATTTTGCTATTTAAAGTCATTTATTTGCAGAAAATGATAAATGACTGAAATAACAAAAAATGCAGAGCTTTCAGACTTCAAATAATGCAAAGAAAACAAATTCATATTCATAAAGTTTTAAGAATATTTAGTGAAATTACCCACTAATTACAGTTTTCATGCATCTTAGCATGTTCCCCTCCACCAGTCTTACACACTGCTTTTGGATAACTTTATGCCACTCCTGGTCCTCTTGATTATATTCCAGAGGTTTTCAATTTGGTAAAATTAAAGAAAATAATTTTTAAGTGGTCTCTTATTTTTTTCCAGAGCTGTATATAGTCAAGTATTTAAGCACTGTTTTTGTTAATAGTTACAGAGTGGCTTTGTGTTCCATAATTTGTTTGTGTGGATGAAAATTGTAGGTATTTGTTTGGTATAAGTTCATATCAGTGTAAACAAGAGGATGCTGAGTTGTTTGGGAACTGTTACACAGTGTTTTTGTCTTACAATGTTGCTAATATGTTACAGTTGAGAAAATTATAAACAGAAAAATAGAGTTGTAGTTCTGTGACACTCAACTTGGTGAACAAAGAATCTTAAAATAATTACTTTTACAAACGTTTTCAAGGCAAATCTGTCCAAAAAGGGTCATGACGTATACAAAAAGCATGTAATATTTGGACATTTTTAACACCATTAAAAATCCAAGTTAAGGTTAACCCTATTTTAGTTTTTGGCACATTCTTCTCTACAGTTTTACACTACATACATTTGTAATGTGTGTTTATGCTAAGCCTGTGGTTGCAGTTTTACTGCATTGGACAAATAGTTTTGCTGTGTTTTCTGAGCAAAGTGCTGCCCCCTGGAGCTGCCTAAGGAAATTGATTCTTAGAATAAGATGAGTATATCAGATACGGAAAATATACAGACTGATTGTGCATAGTGCTTATCCCAGTGCTTAGTGCACATTTTCTAATATTGCTAATAAATGTAGATTTTTATTCAGATTTTTTTTTTTACAGATTGATATACACCATGCATAATTCCTGGTGTGGGCTAGAGGTGAATATAGCCATCCATTATTGAGCTACAGAGTAGTTCTCTAGAATGACAACTGCTGCTTCATCCAATGCATTTGGAATGAGTTAGGGAGTCTGAAATGAGCTTGGAGGATGATCATCCAAAATCCTCTCTTTAGCAACACCCTTGTTGCTGAATGCAATCAATTCCTCACAGAAATGCTTTCTAAAAATATATTAGAAAGACTTTCCTGGAAAATATTGTTGTATTGTATATGTTCATAATGCTCAGTTTAAATCCTTTTTTTGAATGAAGATATTCTAAAAAAAAAAAGATTGTTGTATATTGTTTGTCTCTAATCGTTGTTTGTAGCTATTTTTATTATATATTTAGCATTTACTTAAAAAGAACTAATATAACAATATAACTAATATATTCAAAATAATTTTCTTTATGTAAAACTCCTCAGAAAACTAAAGTTATTGAATCAATATAAACGTTTAGGTCTCTGATGCACTTAAACAACGTTTATCTGTTTTTGGTGCACATTAATTTAAAGTTTATTCAACACTGATTCAACATTATGGTTTTATATGTATTGTTTATTGTATACTTTACTTCAAATATGTATGTCTTCTAAGTGTGTGTTCTATTCTTAAAGAGTGTACTGTGCTCTTGCAGTGTAGTAAGGGGCATTTAAAATAGTTTGTATTATTATAATAATTATTATTATTTGTGGGGAGCATACTTTTATACTTTTTTATACTTTTATATATTTTTCGCTTGAAAGCACTGTGATATTGATGGCTCTCTTAACCATCTCTCTTAGCCTTTAAATGAACATTAATTCAGTATCAGAATTTTAACACTAACCGATAAACTGCTGTTTATCAACGTTAAGTTAAGGTTGTAAAAAAATCATCAGCATGAAATGATGTCATGATTTATTCAATGTTCTTTGTAGGTATTATCAAATTGTAAAGCATTGAATCAGTATTCCTATGTGAGATAAAGCCATGGAGGACAGTCTCTCTTTCTCTATCTCTTAGTCTCTAAGAATTGAATGCTGTACTTGCTTTTTTGCAGCAAGTGGCAGTGTTGTCTACATAATAGCAGATTTTCAGAATCCAGTCGGCCTTGCGTTCTGGAAGAGCCTGACTATAGTATATGATATATAGTGTGCATCATGACTCATTAAAATATGAATATTAAATTAACTGTAATCATTGCATGACTATTTATAGGATATTAAGTTAAATCTGGGTATAGTACGATGTTTAGTGATTTGATGCTGTGTACAAATGGCAAATTCAGTAATGAATAGCAGATTAGTTATTTAGCTGCTTTAACAGAAGTCAGATTGGGTCTGTTCTGTTCTTCTTTATAGACATTCATCTGTAATATCTGTGGTGATAGTACTGAAGTTGAAGTAAGGTGGAAAGCCTGCTTTATGTATGATACAATTTCACATTCTGCCTTTGTACCTCTTCCCTATTGTACCAGTGCTCTGAGACTTGTCTGCATAACATTACGCTTGAGTGGCAGGTGCACTTAGGCATCTTTTTCTATTAACCTTGCATGTAAATAAATACAGATTTCAATTTCTATGGAGCCGCATGAGGAAATGACACTCCTCAAAACATCAAACAAGGTGCTTGAGGGCAATCACGCCATCGCAAGCCCTCTAATCTGAGAGGCACTGACACCTGAAGCAAGGCGCAAAAAACACAAATGTCATTTTTTCAGAAACAATTAGGGAGGGAGCCCTCCTCTGCCGTGTCATGTCGTCTCTCGCCGCCTGTCGGCTACGTGGCAGTGCCAGGCTGCTCCAGAGCTCCGGCGTGTATCACTCACTACTGACGGCTGCCTGTCCCTGTCAGTCACAGCTCTACACTCCACGTACACACACACACACACACACATGCACACACACATATCAGCAAAGCTCTCCCTGCTGACGACTGAACAAAGTCGAGGATAGTCTCTGTGGTTTTTATAAGGATATTTTGTCATTTGCTGGCGTGGGACTGGGGGAGTCAAGAGGGCACAGGAGGAAATGTTAGTTTTTGGAGATTTGATTTAAACAGGGTTTAAACAGTTTTCAGAAGGTCTGGGGAGTAGCACTGCATAATAGTGGCTTACTCAGACTTTGTAATATGCTAATATGTAGAACTACATACCGTAGTCAGAATTTACATTTCTCCACTTTTAATCTGTCAATCAGACGTTGAAACATTCTAGTAATTTGGCCTACTTAGCATTGAGTTTCTGCATTCATTCAGTCATTCAGCCATACTGTATTACATGCTAATACTTACTGGTTTACATAGTCTGCATTATATTTCTCCAGTTTCACACAGTTAAAACAAGACTCTGTAATATGTTTATTTAGGTTAGATTTAGAGTATGCATAGGCAGCAACACAGTTCACCATGCCCCACTCGTTTCTATACACTTGACTAGATTTTAACATGCTAATACCTAACGATTTTCAAGCGATTTTACTGTTGCACACAAATTTCCAAGGTCAGGGCAAAATAATGAAAGTCTGTCTAGAGTCGAGTTGCGGTCGCGTCTTCTCAATCGTTCAGTGTAAAGTGGTTAGGATTGAAGATTTAAGTCGCGTCCTCGTGCTTCGATAAAATCAACCGTGTTTAATATTATTGTACGTTTTGAGACTCATGCAAATAGAGTAGTGAACAATGTCAACAATCAATAGGAAAGCTACGGAAGAACCGCAAGGCAAGAATATTCTACGTGACTTTACATACGATTTAAAAAAACAACACATTTTGCAGTGTTTAATGTGCCTTATATGGTACTTATTTTAATATGTGCAGTATTTGAAACACAGGTAGCACTTTAAATGAAAGTTATTTTATTTTGCACGACTTTGCACGTCTTAATGTGTTCTTTATTGCATTATCTAATTATGTTCTTTATTGCATTAATTATATCTAAAACAAAGGCAAATGTATATAAGTGAGACTGTGATTCTTTGCTATACAAGGTTGTAGCAAAAAAGGTAATGAAGTTTATAGGCAGAGCTGAACACAGAATATATTCTATTAAAAAATATTAAGAACTAACAGTGTGGCAGAAAAATAAACTGCTGATGGGGAGAAAAGTTGTGAGTCTTTAATAAATTATAGTTTTGATATACACATTATACATATTACATTATACATATTATTTGTATTGTTTATTGTATGTTAACTCCACCAGAAGCATGATGGGAAATAATCTCAGAAAGAATCTAGTTGCAGTCTTACAGTTAGTAATCCCTTTGCAAAATCTTAGCCTGTGACTACATTGTGACTTTAGATGTGAAAGGGTGTCAGACAGAGTCTTTTTAAAATTGTGTAGTATATGGTTAGCATTAGTTATTATTTAACATTAAATATCTGCATTTTCAACAATTAACCACATTTTAACATGCTAATACTTCAATTTAATTATTATTATTATTTTTAATTAGGGATGTCCTAGTCCAATTCAGATAGTTTACAGTGTGTAATAGCCCACATGAGTGTAGCCTAGCTTAGCTTAGCCTAGCTCAGCTTAGTACTGTAAGAAAAATTGTATAGGATCAAGAATCAACTGCTTTAAACCCAATTCAGTTTCTCTGTTTGTGTACTTCTAGCAGGGCGCCCTCTAGCGTCTTCTTGGTGCAATTATTGGACATTATTCACAGCCTGTAGCAGTAAAAAAGGGGCATTTCAGAAAATAACTAAAGAGTTTAGAGTCTACAGTGTGGAGCAGTGTTACAGTGAAACGTACAAACTGAATATAATATCTGGTTCTAGTGTTTTGGCTGCGTTTGAGTCACTTTTCCTCCAGACGTTTGTCTATTTTCTACAGTTTTGCCAGTGCTGCCAAATTCATGTGGTGAAATACACTCCCACCATGTCTTTACTTTTGAATTATGTTTATTTAGAAAGGAAACGATTGTGGAAACACTCATTTTATTGGAGAAGTACCACATGCCTTTCTTTGGTTTTAAACCAGCACTGAATGACATGTTTCGAATTGGGAGGAGTACCCTAATAAACACATATTTATAGAAAAACAAATCACAGTGCATTCAAAACACTATAAAATAGTTATTTTAAATTCATAGTAGAGTAAAAAAACCTAAATACAGTGCTGTGAAAAAGTATTTGCCACAATACAGATTTCTTATGTCTTTTCTTTTTTGTCATATTAATACAAACAAACTCTAATATTAGACAAAGAAAACCTGACTAAATATAAAAAGCACTTATATAAAAAAATATATATTTTATTTATTAGGAAAAAATATTCAAACCAATCTAGCCCTGTGTGAAAACGTGTTTGCCACAATGAAGGGTTTTCAAGCATTTACGTCCAGTTTAAGATCATGTCACAGCATCACAAACAGACTTTGACTAGGCCACTCTAAAACCTTCATTTAGTTTTATTTTAAGCCATTTAGATAGGGACTTGTTTGTATGCTTTGGATCATTGTCCCCTTTGCTTGAGTTCACGCCTGAGCTTGAGGTCAAGAACAGATGGCCGGTCATGGTTCCACCTATTACTGCATGTTGTCCAGGCCCAGACCATCACACTACCACCACCATGTTTTAAGTTCAGTATGATGTTCTTTTTCTGAAATTATGTGTTTTACACAAGATATAATGGGGCACACATATTCTAAAAAGTTCCACATTTGTCACGTCAGTCTAAAGAATATTGAAGAAGGGTCCTACCTCTCCTGTGGCACCATATGCAGGGGCGGATTTTACCAGAGGGCCCCCTGCTGGCCAAAAACGAACAAACAAACAAACAAACTAACAAAAAAATGCAGTTTTTCCTTTTTTGTACATGCAAGTTAAACTAGGCGAGGTAGACTAAGGTAGCTTCGGCACAACTATGAAGCGGTCTTATCCAGGCGGTGCCCAAAAAAGAAAGAAAATGAAGGACAGAACATCCAGCACAGAAAGCTTGACAAAGTTCACCATTTTTTTCATAGCAGCAAGAAATGAAATGTCTGATGAGGATGAGGTACCTGAGACAGTTAGGTTGTCAGAGTCAATATTGCATTTTGCTATACAAAAGAATCAATTTGATCAGGGCTCCCGAAAAAAAAAATAACATTCCTTGGGGCCCCAGAACTTTCAAAATTCGCCCCTGACCATATGAGGCATCACAGATGAGGTGATACTGTTTCCATTATCGCCATCTAATGGTGTAAGGTGGTATTGAGCCTGAAAGTCAGTGTTATTTATGCACGAAGCAGCGGGAGCTTGTTTTAAGTGATTTTTAATGTTAATAAAACACAGACTAGCATGTTATTAGAAAATGTAAAGCCATGTTGATAGCAATCAAAACAACTAAGTTAGTAAGTGAGTTATGCTACCTGTCCCTACGTGCTTCCTAACGACACTCCGCATGCACTGACCTACATTTTTTCTTGTGTTTTTTAATAATAAATCTGTTTTTGGTGCTTTAAACAACCTGAGTCCCCTGCCATTGCACATAAAAATGTAAATGAAAATTAATAATAATAAATACCATAATTATTATTTATATGTAAATAATAAATATTAAATATAGTACATAAATATGAAAGCAACTTTAGCATCATACTGACTAATGCTCTCCAAATTTACTGCTTGCTATTAGTTCTTCTGGGAACATGCTCTAATATGGAGCTATTTTTGTATTTTTTAGAGTTAAATATACACTAGGTTAACGCGGTTTGACAGGGTAGCACAATTCGAAAGAACACCAGTTTTCTTTTTCAATGAATGTTTTGTATTACAACATAAATCTATTGCCTACATATCAGTCAAACTTAGAATCGCATAGGCTGCTAACTTAGTTCGCTTACCATATATATTAATGTTCAAGTTAGACTTATAGCATAGCATACTAGAGAGTCATGGATATCAGAAAAGTATTAAGAGTTTGTTTAATTGACTATTCTCGCTTGTTTTAGCCGAGTTTTCATACACTGAGCAGTCGGCCATGTTAACTTTTATTTTGAAGCATGTGACGTACATGACGTCATTTCCGGAACTCAGGGATGAGATAGGTGTAGGAGGAGAGGTGTACTGACAAATGACTAGTGGTAGGGGGGCAAATACTTTTTCATGCCATTTTAAATAAAAGCATATTTAAAAAAAAGTTTCAAATGTGTTCAAATGGGTTTTAAATGTGTTAAAGTATGCATTTATTCAGCATTTAAGTTTTCTTTCATGCACAATTATTATGTTGCTTCAAAATAAAACGTGCTGTTTTCTGTTTATGGCAGGCTCACAGAAAAAAAAAAGATTTTTTTTTTATTTGTTAGATAGTTTACAGTGTGTAACTACACAGGAGTGTAGCCTAGCTTAGCTTAGCTAAACCAAGCTTAGTACTGTTACAAGAGCATTGTGATTTAAAAAAAAAACTATTCCAGAGTTTTACCAGTTCTTCTTACCTCTCAGTGTGGTTTGCTGTTACATTGCTGGAGAGATGGTAACTTATTGGCTGGGTTTGGCTTTAGCCTAGCACCCACATGCTTCCCTAGCTTCAGTATTTATGCTCTATTGCCTAGCATTAGCTTTTAGCATTTTAGCTACTTTAGCTACTACTTATAGCTTCCTTTAGCCTTCTTATTCATTTTCCTACTCACTTCCATATTCTCTCAAAGTTTTAGCTCTTGTGTTTAGCCTTTGGAAGTGAAAGAGTTTATGTGAATCTAGAAGCTAAATAATCAGTCCGACTGTGTAAAATATTCATCACACTATAAAAGAAAAATAGAAAAAAAAAAAACCAAAATGAATTGTTCTCATTACATAGGTTAAATAATTTTCAGAAATACAAAAATATATACTTATTTAAGATACTTATTTAAGATCTAGAGACATAAAAAAAATCTTGATTAGGACAGTTGTTTGAATTTTTATCAATTTAAGATGCTTATGATTTCACCTACATTAACACCACTTTATTCTATATCTCTTTAACCAGTTTCTAGATTTTCTAGACACATTTTTAATATGTTAACATGCTTAAATTTCACAGCATAGTACAGCATATTTAGTAACTAAATAGGGTTGTAACATGATAAACCACATGTCCCACACATGTGGGACTGTTCATTAGCTTTTTTAGCCATGACAAAATTGCTAGTCTAGACAGTTAGCATAACACTGTTTGTGCCTTTGTCGCTAGTCATTTCTTTTAGTTACCTAAAGTGATTTAGTGTGAATTTGACTTTTGACTTCTGTAGATACTCAAAGTCTGGGTTTGGTTTTTAGTTTGCAGATAAAGAAGAAGAAGAGAAGTTCACTTTCACTCGTCTGTTAAAGGAATTGTGTGGTGCTTGCAGTGAGAGCAAGCAGCTGACGCACGTGATGGGATGTTTCAGTTCTTTTATCTCCATACTGCTGACACCAGGGCTATTTACACCACCCAGTGCGTCTGAAATGGATGTCCTTTTGTGCAAAGTCACTTCATTTTCCCTCTCCATTCTTCTTGCCTCTGCCTGTGAATGTCCTATAATTGCCATACTTTAAGTGCTAATGATAATGTTATAACTTGGATCAATTTGCTATGGCAATTGGACCTACTTAATTGAGTCGATTATCAAGGCTGTGTGTGCTGAAGCTTAAAGAACGAGAGGGAGTCCTCCGCAGGCTGTGCACTGTGTGGGTGTGGGTGTGTGTATGTGTGTGAAGAGTCCAAAATGCCCTGGGCTTGAGGGGTGAGGCTTTTGGGGGAAGGAGAGGAAGAGAAGGAGTAGGAGAGAGAAAGGAGAGGAGGGCAGATCACATAGCCTCTGTTGTAATAGTCCCAGACACTCGCCACATCTGAAGTTAATCCAATCATGAAAAAATGTCATACTTTCATCTGCTCCACACACACTAGCATAAGGTCAAGAGCAGCTTGTATTAGCATAGCGCAGCCGGGGAGAAATAGTGTAGATAATTAACTTTCAGTGCGTTCGAGAAGAGCCCCTAACAGCCAGTCAGCCATATGTAACACAAATCCGTCTGCCAGTCCTTTGTTTAAGGGCACTCTTGGACGAGAGTTCAGTGGAGCGACGTCTCTTCATATCCTTCAGCTCTTTTTACCCTGTCTGGAGGTCTGGACAGCCTTGTTGAATTATCTCAAGCAGAGCGGGAATGCCATCACAAAGCTAGCTATGTGAGCTGACGTGCTGCTGACCGCTCACATGAGTCCGGCTGCAGGCCTGACCGCAGGTCTTTGTCGTATCATGAGGTTGTGTGAGAAGTTCCCACTTTGGACTGATCTCTTGAGTGATGGGCCTGAGATGATTGACTTGTTAGAAATCACAAGAAAAGCTCACTGCAGTTGCAGCTTTGCATACTGTACAAACTGGTACAGAGATTTAGCCTAGTCTTTGAATAAAATGTTCTTTCAATGGAGAATCTCTATTCAGAATGCTGCGTAGTCCAATACTTCCCCTAATCCCAGTCTGGGAAACCGGCCCTTTATTTTCTGTTTTCTTTTTTTTCCTCTTTGTTTGTGTGTACAATATTAATAAAAAGAAAAAATGAAAAACAAAGCCATGTTTAATGTGATGTTCTTGTGATGTGTCATGATGTATGATAGGATTAATACAATTTAATTTGTTCTACAAATAGAGCTGTTCCTCGAAAAGGCCACACTCTGAAATAAATGTTTCACAGCCTATTTACAGCTGCGTTATTCACACCAGTGAGAAATATTCTTTAAAGGAACCATTTTGGTGTTTGTGTGTGTGTGTGTTTTCTCTTTCTTTTTCCCCCTCCCCTCGTTTTGCTGTGCATATCCGGCGGTGGTGGCGGCGAAGAGGCGCAGGGCTTTGTAGAGAAACAGGAATCCGCCTAATGTTCCATGAAGACCATGGTGAATTTATATTGATGGGACTGTTGACTCTGAACCCCATAGCCATGATTTTTTCATAAGCCGTGGGGAACAAGAAGTCAGTCAGCTGACAGGTGTTAACACTGAGAATAGCGCCGTGAATAAGAAATGGGACATGCATAAGAGCACGGTTGGTTTTTTTTTCCCCCCTTCTCTCTCTCCTTCTCTTTCTCTCTCTCTGTCTCTCGCCCAAATGCTCTCAGAACTTGTGTGTTTGTGCACTGCACCCTGTTAAGTATATAGCTGGAGGTTTTACTGGGACTCTGTAAACACCACAATGCATGTCAAATATGATGAGTCTTGATAGCTGTAAAACATACCCAAGGACTGTTCCTCACTTATTATCTGTAGCCGAGCCCTGGAGCCATGTCTGTATCCCCCCTCTGTTCGTCAGCTCCGCCGGCCCGCTCGGGAAAGCCATTGATTATTTTGGCATGAGCTGGGTAGAGGGAGAGGTGTGATTTTCTTTTTTGTGCTCGAAAGTAGGAAAGAAGGTGGTTGGGGTGGGAGGGGGAATCAAGAAAAAATAAATATTTGTATGTGCACGTCAGATGGTGGTTTGGGGGTTGTGTTGGGAGGTGGAATAAAGTTGATGGATCCGTCGGGTCGCGAGGATGTGTGCGTGAGTGTATTTGAGGGTAGAGTCGTAGTGTTTTCTCCTCAGAGGAGCAGTCTGCCAACCCCGGGCCGTGCCGCATTCTCACCAGTCAACTTTACTGCCTTTATTCGGGCTCATGAACGGCTGCCTGACTTATCAGCCCCGCGGCCTACGGCTCTAGTGGGTCCCTGGAGCTCCAGAGAAAGCTCCCCATGCCTGCTGTGTACTAACTTTACCTGACTCTGCCTGGTGCTGGTGGGAGGAGGGGTGCTATAGTTCCAGCCAGTGGAGGAACATCTACACATCTACTCACCTCCAGTGGGGCCTGCATGGCTTCCTACATCTGCTTGGGTTGGGCCTTCAACCCCCCCGCCCATCTAGGGCCTGGCCCGCGCTCTGGCCTGTGCATGCTCGGCACACATACATCACACAGATATTACAGTTAATCCAAAGGTAATACATTAGCTAGGATGCCAGGGGGACTCTCTACTGGTAGTAATGGATCCCTCAACCGCCGCCCCTTTTGTCAGGCCTCGTCGTCAACTCACGCACAGGAGAAAATAAAAACTCTCCACAACAACTCCACCGCTAACCCTTTCTCTTTTTTTCCCTTCTTCCTCCCTTTTCCCTCCCTTGCTTGTGTCACTATTGGAATTTATTTGGAAGTAATGCACCCAGTATTTTATTCTTAATCACACTGCCCAAAGGATCGAGGCATATTTCCAGAAAGCAAATACAGCTTGCATACTCTTATGAAAGCAATATATTATTTAAGCAGTTAGCAGCCCAGAGAGGAGGAATAAAACTAGCCGCACTTGTAGTCTGTTTATAAGACTATATTACAACCAGAGGGTCCCCCCGGGCTTTAGGCCATCTATTATGGCAAATATCCTGTCTTTTCCTGGTGTTATGTTTCCTTCAGGTTATTATGTTACAGATTTGTTTAGGCCAATTTAGTATTCATTGTGTTTTATGATGCGCACTCTGCAAAAAAAAAAAAAAAGGAATCTTAAATGTGCTCTGTGGACTGGCTGTCTCGCTGAGAGAGATGTTATGAAATGAAAATTACAAGCGTGCCTGCGTGTTTCACATGCAGGCGGCAAGCAAACAGCATCAATGTTTACGTGTGACAAATTCGATGAAGCAGGCTTGGGGAGGGGATAGCGTGCTCCTCATTGACTGGAGTTCAAAAGTCAGCCACAGACGCTCAGACTTGTCAGAGGGATGAGCGCACCCCTTGACATCTCCGCATATGGAGAGCCATATGTTTGCTTGATAGACAAGTAAAGGTGAGGAAAACGCGAATCAAGCTCTTGGCGGAGAGCGCGCCCCGCTCACCTGCCTTGAAAGGAAATGAAAGAGTGGCAAGTCTCGCATGTCTGCTGATAGAGCAGTAGAGCAAATGTGTCACTAATGGGTGCAAGCTCATTGACAATTGACAACCGCTTGATTGATATAATGACAACAAAGGCTCTATTATGGCTTCAGAAATGTCATTTTTGCACGGCTTGTGCTATCACACGTTTTGCGCTCCTATGATGACTGGTACTGTGGAAGCCAGAAGCGCAGTGTTAATGGAGGGCTGCGGGAAGTTGCGGGCTATGCGTAGACAGGTGGATCAATATCATCTTTCCAAAAGTTTATCAGTTTTAAGGCCTTTTTTTTGAGAAGTACTCGTGTTTGGTGGTGTAAATGGGGGATGTGTGGATTTCCTCCCATCCCCATGTTAGCTCACGTCAGTGCTGAGTGGAATCTTTGATAGCTGTCTCTCTGTGAGACTGGCAGCCCTGCTGATGAGATGATGGCATCAGAAAGAGCCGTCTGACAGCTGCTGCTTGACAGGCTTCCTGTCTGTCTCCACCGCAGCTCCCTGCTTGCTCTCCTCTCCTCCGCACTGTCGAAAACACACACACACACACACTCACTCGCACACTCACACACACGTATACGCATACACACACATACACACGTCCCTGGTCGAAGGGCGGAGTGAGGCTGTCATCAGCGGATCAGTTTTTTGGTCATGATGGAGCTAGAATGGTAATCATGGAGAACTCAGACACATAGACAAGTGCTTGTACATCTTACCTTAGGGGAGGATGTAAATGTATTAAATTGTAGCTTGAGCTTGAAATGTGTTTTCTCGCTTTTTTTTTTTTTTGCAACTGCCTGAAATGTTTTTTTTATTCCTTTTTTCGCTCTGCTCTTGCTCAATTCTAGCCCAAAGTTTTGCCCATAGTTTTTGGACAATGATGTGCAAGGCAGATTGTATGTAACCCATGTTTATTTTTGGTAATTATCCTCTCTGTTGTTCTCGTTGGAGCGTGTTTATTCATCGGACTATTTACATGTGCTCTGACAGAATGGGTTTGTGCTTGTTTTTGAGCAGCCCTTTGATTGAGCGCTGTCTATTGGCGTCTCAGTGCTACGCTTGAAGGTGACAGGCCCAGAGAAAGAACAAATATGTCAATCATCCGACTGTCAGAGCTTCCTGAAACTCCAAACGGCAGCACTATCTGTTCCAAATGCTCCAGCATGTACAGTACAGCAGGCTAGTTATTTATTAACATCTCAGGTTGTAATTGCGTTTAATATGTATGAGTATATAAGGTACGGTATGTAACACTGGTCTTGTTGGCCCATTTTTTAGGGGCCCTCGAGACGGCTTGGGTAAATGTTCAGGTTGAATCATATGCTGGCCATTGTTTGTGTATGATTTATGATTTACGGTTTACGGTCTCTTTGAAGTAATCTCGCTTGTGGAAGATCGTGTTGACACAGATTTTTGTGACATGTGACAGAGAATTCTGGCAGGCAATGCCAGTGCGAGTGTACACGCACACACAAACACACACACACACACATGCACTCATTCACAAACACGCAGTTTACTCCTCATTAATATCTTTTTACATCTCCTAATGCGAGGCTTTGAATTTCTCTGATTATTATGAGGTTTCATCAGCCGAAAGTGTGTTTTCCCCCAGTGCCCCCCTCCTCCCTCCGTCTTCACAGCATTTACATCTGATTTAATATCTTCAGAAACATAACATGCCTTGCTATCATATTTTCCCTCAACAAATTAATTAAAGCTTAAAAAATGGGCCATGTATCTATAGCCTTAGGCGTGTTTGTACAGAAACCACTCTCTGTCAGCCCACATGCAGTGGGTGAGGGAACCCAGGTTCGACTTGTGAAATATGTTGTCTTGCACATTAAAGAGGGCAAAACACCCCGCTTCTCATTACTTTACTCCACGTCCTCCGAGATGACAAGCCACACCCCCGAATCACGAACGCTTCAAGCAGAATCAGTTCGCCTGGACGCGGTACGGATATACTACTAATACTAAGAGATTTGAATATTTATTTAATCAAACTTCCAGCCCGTCAGATGAAACTATTGTACGCTTGCTAGTGAATTTATCACAGCGCTTTGCTGAAGCTGAGGATCCATTAGCATGCAGCATGTCAGTCACCTTCCTGCCCACATGCTCTTCTCGTAGAAGACTTATTGCTAGCAGCTGAGGCTTCAGATATAGCACCTCCCTGTCCAGCTCTTTCAGCGCTGCCAGTCTCACTGCTCTCACGGCCTTTGAAGTCAGGATTGGTACTGTAACTCGTCTGACTGCTTTACATTTCCCCCTGCCTGCCATGTCTCCCAGCTCTGAGGCCAGGCCCGGCTGGCTGCCGTGCGGTGCGGTGCGGTGCGGTACGGTAGGGTGTGCTGCTGAGAGAGTGAGGGGGGCACTGGGGAAATATCCCATTTCTCTCTTTAGCAGCCAGAGAGATGGCCTCTTAATATAGTTAATGAGAAAAGGGTGGCTCCATGAATCCTCATGAGGGAGTAATTGTCAGGCCTCCCTGAGGAAGAGGAGCAGTGTGTGTGTGTGTGTCTGTGTGTGTGTATAAGTGTGTATTGAACTAGCGCTCCCAGCCTCCCACCACCATGTGACACCTCTCTCTCTCGCAGCCCTCTGGGTCGACACTTTTACTCGATTATTGAGGAGTTATCAGCTAACCTCCCACCTACAGAGAAGATCCTGCAATTAAAAGAGCCCCTGGGTGCACAGCAGCCAATCAGGACACACACAGCAGCGCATGTACTGTACTTGCAAGTGCAGATTGGCGTTTACACTGGGAAGATGGATGTCCTACTTTAGTGTTGGGCCTGGTGTTTGAGTGGTGTGTAAACAGGAGCCAGACTGGAGCGCTGTTTTGTTGCTGTGAACAATGTTGGGTTGTAATGGAAATGGGACAGTGGGTGTGGTAGAAGAGAAAACGGAGGCAGGAACATGTCTGAACCATAAAAAGGTAACTTTTTGACACACAAAATCATGTGAAATCATGAGTGGGATATCAAAAGCTCAGTGTAAGCTCAGTGTAAAGACCTATAGACCAATAGAAACAGTTCGTGATGAATTGTAATAAAATATTATATTGATTTCCCCAAAAAAAATAGCATTGTCATTAATTTTTATCATTAACGCTATACGTATAGTGGAGTTATAAATATAACTTAATTTTGGGAGATTGATCCATGCCCTTTACTCCACTCACCCTATATAAACCCTCACTTCCTCTCTAACTGTGTGTCTAACAAATTTGCACCTTGCTCCTCCCCACCTTCTTCCTTCTTTGTTTTTGTTTTATCCTCTTTCTGTATCTCTTCTCATGGGGAGGCAACAGCTTCACGCTTCCCAGCACAGCTGCCTCAAACTCCAGCCCAAAAACCTCTGAATTCGTCCCCCCTTTTTCCTTTCAGTGTAAGTGTGTGGGAAATACTAGCAAACTAATTAACATATTAACGTACACATATTAAAAGAGCTGCGATAATATGGTGAATAACAGTAAGATCAAACTGCATTATCCATGTGCAGCAACAGAGGGCGCTGTTTACAACGCAAACTGTGCTCACATGACATAATGAGACTGGAGGCAGAGCGAGGTAGAGGTCCACAGTGAACTCACACACCAAACTACTTCTCATCTTCTGAAAAATGAGTTCTAAAAAAAAAAAAAAAACCTTTGAGGAGCTTCAAATGATCTACGATATTTATTTACCCTGTTTCACATCAATATTGGAGCATCCAACTGTGTATCGCACATCACATTTTTCCTCCATAATCGTGCATCCCATCATCCTATATACAAGGGTTAGTGTATGTATGTTCTAACAATATTTATTTTCATTAGACGAGTTGAATTAAATTTGACTGTGTTGATAAAATGCTGCCTATTTTATGTCTTATAAATGTAATGATATGCAGAAGTCTTGCACAAATGAACCAGTAATGCCATGTTAAGACAAATGACAGTTGAGTTAAAGTAATTTAGTCTGCATGAAAAGTACAGTATATGTGTTGCCTAGTTATAGTGTGACAAATTAGACATCAGGCCTGTTGCCCTTGAGAGTGTAATTCAAATGGCCATAATAGAACTTCACTGCACATAGCTTTCATCTGCTTTATTTATAACAGTTTAATTCCTGCCTTGAATAAGTCAAAACAGTAATAAACGAGTGAAACGAATGGCGTGCATTAAGTTGATAATATCACTTTGTTCCTTATCTTACTCCATAATGTAGTTAATTCAGTAACTGGAGAACGTCAGCCTCAGTGCACTTCTATAATTCATGGCTGGCTGCATGCGGTACAGAGAAGTTTTATACATGTTTGCTGAAGCTGCAATTATCTCCTCTGGACTCGCAGCAGCTTAAGGCCTTAGATTTTATTGCTCAGAGTCTGCATGCCTAAAAAAACAAGCTCTCTCATTACTTTATTTGTCAATGATTAAATCATGATTCGATTTGTTTTTATTGCCATTAGCAACGTGGCTCACAATCAGTTTGTGTTAGGTCAGTAAGTCTTGCCGAAACGAGACTGTGCCGAGTTGAGAAAACATTAATTTAAATCATTGTGATATGCCCAAATTCTATTTTCTCATTTAGCTAATAATGTGCATAAATGATTCATGGCAGACATATACATAATTCATAATTAGATTACCGCTTGACGGGCTGGAATTTATTAATTGTGAAGATACATGTGCCGCCGTTAATAAACTAATTTATTTCTGTAGGTTTCTTTATTGGCACATTGCTTGCTGAGCTGTATGAGGCTGCTGGGTCTAGTTACTGAACTGCAGTAACACATTGTTACAGCAAATTATCTCTTCTCCGGGAGAGAGCAGACATTTAGTGATGGCCACAATATGCAATTGCCTTTAAAACTTAAGGGGGGAGGGAGGGGCTGCTTTAATTTATTGAAAGTGTCACATGGCCCCAGTAAGTAATTATTTCAAACACCCTTAAGATGGCAGCTAATATATTCCAGCGCTATAGGGAGGGCAGGGTGACTAAGCTGTCCTTTCCTCTCCATCCATTCAAACAAGCCAGCCACTCATGCAGTGGGAGCTTTACAGGGAGAGAAGTGCCCTGGCAGAAACATAGCAGAAATCTCCTCCTGGCCTGTTTTTGTGTATTAAGATTGTTGTTCTTATTGAATGAGCATTATTATGCAATAATTTACCATGGCATTAAAAGTGTGCATGCATGACAAAAATTAGGGCAATGGTACATTTTAAGAGACTTAAAATTTAAATCTGCTTCTCATTTACTGTGCTCAGTAATGCACCATGTAGTTATGATATTTTTGTTGGTGTATGTATCAAAATTAGCTATAATTATTCTCTGTAAATGGCTTTCTAGTATTGTACCTTGTTCAAAAAGCAGCCCAAAATAAAACGTTCCTTTAAACTAAGGCCTATTCACACCAAGTGAGATTTTTTGGACGCAATTTTCAGTACATTGAACCTTTCCACCATATCCAGCATGTTTTATGCCTTCTCAACTCTAGCTCACTAAATTGTGCTAGATACTCCACAGCTCTCATAAATTTCCACTTTTTTTCCTTTTCTCTGCACCCTGTCCTCTTTCGCTCTCTTTAATTTTTCTTCCACCACAGAAGCAGTCATTAGTGGCTGTAACTGCAGTTTGTCTGCCACCATCTTAAAGTTCATGTTTTGTGTATGGAACCAGGACAATATACATGTACAACTCAAAAATGATTGCATTGAAAGTATATGTTGCATTACTGCCTGAAAATTTTGAAATCAGCTTGAAAGACATTTATGTATGTGTGTTTTCATTTTTCTAGTTTTTTATATATTGATGGACTGGGCTAGACTGTAACTGAACAGTGGGTAAATTCTGTTTAAAAGCTATAAAAAAAGAGATTCATTCATTTTAATCTATCTCTATTTATGAGTCAACAAAAACCTTTGTGAACACTATTTATTATTTACCTTAATTGTTTTTTTCTGAAATGTACCTAATTATCTTTCTCAATCATATTTTTTTTGCACTGTTAATTTTAAAAATGTAAAAAAATTAATTCGTATAATTTAAAATTTAAAAATTGCTGCATTTGATTTTCTGCCTCTTCTTTTTATATTTATATATATATTTTTTTATTGAGGGAGTGAGAAAAGGGAAAAAATATATAATAAAACAGGAAGGTAAAGAAACAAGACAAATCAAACGAGTGAAAAAAGAAAAGCATTAACAATATCCAGAATAAAAGCACAGAAATAATAGTTGAAACAATACATGTACAAAACTAAATAAAGAGACCCAGCTCAAAAGTTAATTTCTTTTTTTAGTTCCTTTTTCCTTTTCCTTCTTCCTTTCTCCCCCATATTCTCCCTTATTCTTCCCTCCTGCCTGTTCTTCAGCTTTATAACATTTTATAACATTACGTGTGCAGACCACAGTCTTGTACCATCTTTGTGTTCTTTTGTTGTTCATATTGTTGTACTTATAATACCTTTTCAGGGTTTTCATGATTCCAAATATGATTCCAACAAATATGATTCCAACAAATTATCCAACAAATAGCATTTGTTTAACGGAAACTGCAACACACTCCTCTGTTAATAAACCATAATAGCTTATGATGTCCGTTTATGATGTTTGTGATCAGGCCATGTTTTTTTTATGGGAATCTGTTTGCTGGCTCAACTCAGTCTGCTCTTCTCCTCCACACTTCATACTGTCACCTTCATTTGGGGGGAGTTTGGTATTATGGCACAGTAATCTCTTGCTCTTCCTGTGTACTCCTCTCTCTAGAACATTCTGACTTTATCTGGACAGCTGGGGACCATAACTCAAGCTGCCTAAGAGAAGTGCATTCATCTGGGCCTTGCTCCGTTAGTTCCTCTAATTAAAACCACTGTCAGATGACTGTATGAGTGTTTATGTTTAGCTGAATGGTACAATTCAGCCCGACTTTCGCCTCGCTCCGAGAATGGCATGTTACGGGGGCCCACTTCAACTGTCAGTGTAATCACACAGTCGCAAATAAATTTGCGCGCTCCTCCGCCACGTCTGGAGTTGGCCTACTTGGCGAAGACAAACAGGGCTAGCTCTTTTAATGGCTCCGATCGTAATGGCCCCTTTAGCATTCATGAGAATCCGCTATTATCTATTGATTCAGTCTCACCAGCGTCTCGCTGACTTACGCCTCAGCCTAATTCCTATTACCGGGAACACTGTATCCTTATCAAGCCAAACAATAAGCCAGTTGTCAGTGGGGCTAGAAAATATGAGGAAGCATCTGCTGGCCCCACGAACTCATGACTCTCCAGTGTGTTAAAAAAAAAAAACAACACAACACAACACACACAACAGAAGAAGCCCTGAGTCTCCTCCTGTCGAAGTCCTCCCCGTGACCTCTGGCTCTACATGGGGGAGAGTTAGTGCGTGTGTGAATGCTAAGGTAAATCTGATCGCTCTGCAGATAAATCAGAAAATTGAATCTCCCTCATTTCACGTGGGGTAGGGTGAAAGGGGGGAAGAGGAGGAGGAGGGGATGGAGAGGACGAGAGGGGGGCCCAAAATAGAAGCGGGCTCCTTGCCTATAAAACTGTCACAGAGATATGTCTCTTGCCATGATGGCATCCGATTCTTTCCCCCCTCCCTCCTACCCTCTCTCTCTCTCTCTCTTTCTCTCTCTTTCTCTCTCCAGCGGCTGCTATCTCCTTCCTCCCCGCTATGTCTCTCTGCTCTTTAAGACAAAGGGTAATAAAGCTATAAATTGTGTGTCTTGCAGAAGGTATAGACATTCTGTCTCAGAACTGCTGTTAGAACTGCCATAAAGCACCCTCAAAGTCATAGATAAAGATTTACAGTTATTTAACATCCTCCTCCCGCACTAAATCAGTGTGATAAGAGAATTAAGTGATGGCTATAGGTTCTTTGTCCTTAGGCTATTGATTTTTTTCGCCCCCAGAAGGATCCAGTATGTTATAATTATTGAACTCTGGATTTGATTCAGGTTTACAGAGTGGAGAGGCTGCCTGCGTCTCTCATTTCAACGTACGTAGTTGTTAGAAGACAATACATACTGTTCAATTTGCCACTTTTCAGTACTTTCAGTATGTTTCATTTATCTTGTTGTTTCCCAGAAGGCCTGAGTGAGCTCACTTTACAACAAAACCCCCCATCTTGACTTGTTATTTATTTGAATGCTGTTGTTTTCTGAAGTCTGTGCTTCTATTTTAACAACAATATCTCTATATTGATAGATCACTCTAATGCTGCCAAAAAAGCCATTTTTTAATTATAAAAAAAAACAGTTTGCATAATTGGGAGCACCAGTACTGAGGGACACTATTCAGAAAGTCATCATTAGTGATATTAATTTGTTGTTTTAAATGTTTTCTCTTGTCTACTGAACAATATCCTCTACTAACTGCTGGCGCCTCCACTTCCTTCATAAGAAGCTGGAAGAGTAACGAGAGGAGGATGTTATATGGCAGTTAGACTTTTTGTAATAATGTAATGGATTAATGGATTTGTCCAAACCCGGTAATTGGACAATAGAATATCCAAATGTATTTTCTGTTATATAAGTGTTCTATATAAGTAAAACAAAAACAAATTGGTTCCAATCTCCACAAAATAGTGAAAGTTGTGTACTGTATTATGGTTTTCAAATGAAAACACGACATACAGTGTCATTGTGGACGTATCCATGGTGGTTAGGATGTTGGGGTGAATGGGGTGATCGCTGAAGTTGTAGGTCCATGGTACTTGATGGTAGATGGTTGCAGGGACGTAAATACATTATTATTCATAATGAATGCATATGAACTATTTGTTAAATGTTTGTTGTATATAAGGCGATACACTTTTAGAATACACTCTAAAAGTAATTTTGTATTTTAGTCAGGAGAACTAATATTATCAATCTGAGTAAACAACTTAATAAAATGAGTTAAGAGATCTTCAACCTGAAAACTTGAAAAAAAAAAGTACTTTAAGCCAATAGAAAAATGTGATTTGAACCAACCTTTAGTTTACTACACGTATCAATGCTCTTTCTACAGTGTTGGTTCATACAGCTTTCCCATAATGCTCCTGGCACCATATATTTGCATATTGGGTGTGGCCTCTCCCTTCCTTACCATCTTTGTGTTGTCTGTTGCCCAAAGCTACCTTATCCTAGGCATGCTTTAATGAAATATGTGTGTTGCTTGCTGGACTTTGGTGTTTTAGGTTGTAAGAGCAAGTTACAGTTGTTCTGTGTTCCCACAGTATGTTGGCTTGGTGCTACAGTCTTGTGCTACTGCAGTGTTATGCTGTCAGTGTTCTCTGCTCTTCAAAAATATAATGCATATTTTGAGAATATATAAATACATACACATATATATATATATATATATAGTTGAAAAAAAACTGTTATTAAACTGTTGTTGTGTGAACAAAACTCAGTTAAGCTGAATAAACTTAACTGATTAAAGTTGTCATCTAGCTTTTACTGCGTTAATTTGAATGAACTTAAAATTCTATATATTTACAACTTAACTGAGTCAAAGCAAAATGATGACTTGACTTAAGTTGAGCTGAGCCAATAAATGCTTTTTTTCAGTGCATTAACTACTTGTTAAATGTTTGTTGTATTTAAGAAACATACAATGAATAAAAACAATAATATAAATACAGGTACATGTGACCAATAGTGCTGGTTAGAAGACGGGAGCTAAACAGACAAATTTAAAGCTATAAAAAACAGGCAAATATAGGAGCAAATGCTTTTTGTGAAATTAATTCAAAGTTCCCATTATTTCACACAATTAAAAAAAAAAACTATTGGACATATGTCTTTCTTTTTCCTAGGAATGCTCTCTTTTTATGTAAGAAATATGCTCAGCATATGTAAATCGTATTGAAATTGGACCTCGCATTACTTTTTAAAATATGCTTACCACATATGCATCTGTGAGAATAAACAAATAACTCTTTTTCAAAAAGGTTAAATAACAAAAATCTAATCTAAATGTCTAGAAAACTTGACACGTTTTAAGACATATTCAAGACCAAAACCCGGATATGTTAAGTCCAAGTCTTTTAGTATATGACATCAAGTCAAGACTAAGAACGGGAGTGTCATAGACCGAGACAAGGCACACAGCAAAAATTTAGCAAAAAAAACCCTTAAATTTCCAAGAAGACTTACTGCACTATGTTTTTGAGGTTTGAGGCCAACTCAAATCATTTTTTGATTTATCATCAAATTCATGTCAAGGGCCAAACACTATATGTATTTTATTTTAAGTTAGGATCTAGAAACTTAGTAAGAACTTGTCAATCACACCCAAATGTCAAATGTGACCAGCTAGAACAGGCCAGTTTAGCATTACACTCAACAACACAAGTCTCAGCAACTTGCTCTTATAACCCTCAACACTGAGGACAAGCAGCTCACTATTGCAATACACATATAGAAATTCCAAGAGAGGGCAGTCTGTGGAGAATGACTACATACTGATGGTGAGTAAGAGGTGGGAGGACACGCCCAATATGCAAATAATGTGATCAACATCAGGGGAAAACCCCTGCATAATTGCTCAGTAGACCCCATTTACCTACAGACTCAAACTGAGCATGTGCAGTAGTGCAGAGTAGTTGGCTCTGCCTCAGCTAGAGTTCAACTACAGTTTGTAAATTTCGCAAGAAAAAGTATTAAGTTAAGCCAACTTTTAACAAGAAACTTAACGTTAGTTAATAGTTTATATAGTAAATAGTTTGCTATAGTTCATGGTACAATTAATTATTTTTTGTTTAGCTGACTTAAAAACCACATTAAGAAGAACAACTTTAGGATTGTTTTTAAAGTTTGTCTTGTTGTCAGGCATATAAGCTTTCGGTGAAACAAAAATAAACAGCTTGTCCCAGTCAACATATAGTTATACCGAGCAACACAAAAAACAGTGACTTGTTCTTATAGCCTTCAACACTACGGCTTAGAACTTTATTACTGTATAACACAAACTCAAAACTCAAGAAAAGGCAGCCTGTGGAGAATGATTACACACTGATGGTGAGCGAGAGATGGGAGGACACACCCACAAGTAATGGGTAATGACAAATTAAGTTAGCTTAAAACTTAAAACATCAAGTTATTACAGCTAAAGGGGAATTTAATTTAAATTTTTGTTTTTGTTATACTGTAAAACACAATTAATAAGTTGCGTTTACTTGTGTTTAAGGCAACCAGTTTGGCAATTTTTTTGACTACACACTGATGGTGAGTGTCAGAAACTGGAGGACACATCCATTATGCAAATAGTTTGTCCAAACAGACTAAACTCGGTTATTATAAGTTAACTTAATTCAATCCAAGGTCTCCATTTGAATGTATATGTGCTCACAAATGTGCAACATTATAAAAGTTGAGTAATGTTTAGAAAGATAAAAATTTATATACAACAGACTTAACTTGTTTGAGTTTAAACTAATTGTGGATTAACAGTTCAGAGAGACCAGTACTGAGAGCACAGCCAACACAGAGTTTCTGTAGAAGCCAAAACAATTATGCACGTTCTAACATCAAATAAAACAAAAACCAAACAATTAATCATAACATAAGATTTGGAAGTTTACCTGAGGTAGCCCCGGGGGAATCAATACACACTGATGGTGAGTGTCAGAAAAGGGAGACACATCTAGAATGTAAATAGATTGTGACAGAAGCCAATGGAAAAGAAGCTGCCAATGGCAACAGACTAAACTCAGTTATTATAAGTTGTTTAAACTCAAAGATCTCTGTTTGAATGTATATGCGCCCCCATAAATGCTCACCTGATTTTCACCTGATTTGAATAATGTTTAGAAATATCCAATTTTATGTAAAACAGACTTTTCATCAAATAAAAATAAACCGAAGAAAATGAAAAACAGACATAAAATTGTTTGTAACTCACTGAACACTCATTATCATTCATTATTCTATTAGTACATGAATATCATTATACATTTTCTAAAATAGGACATTAAATTTATATATATATACATATAAATATATATATATAAAACCAAAATTCAGTTTCTAAGTAACATAGCTTCAGACAGATGTTGGAATTTCCAAGTCCATCTCGCTCTGAGACCAAGACAAGCCCTAAACTACTTTACTGAGGAAAAAGGGGTCATTTACAGTAAATAAACTGAGACAAATTATGCTCTGTTGGACTCCAAGCCATTGGTGATGTGTGGATCACTGTGAATCAAATTAAATTGATATCCAGTGAAAGGACCAACGCTAAAATCGTGATTCTGTCACAAATCTTACAAAGAATGAAAGGAAATCAATACAAGTTTATGGAGGACTTTTATTTCTAATGTGCATGTGCCAATCATGCATGGGTTTCAGTAGAATGCCCCTCTAAGCTGTCTATCTTTCTTAATATGTATATCTGTGAGTTTAAACATGCAGTGTGATGTAATATGCTGACATCCAGGTTAGCTGACCTAAACCCTAGAGTCTAAAAAGTGATTTTGGGTTTTAGTGATGAGAACTACTATTATCAAATTGAGTGAAATAACTGGCCAGTACAACTCAATAAAATGATTTCAGGGAACCTGAAAACTTAAAAGTAATTGTTGAACCAATGAAAAAAATGTGATGTTGACCAACTTTTATCAACTACATATGTCAATGCTCCTTCCACAGTATTGGTTCATACAGCTTTCCCATAAGGCTCCTGGCACCTTATATTTGCAAATTGGGTGTGGCCGCTCCCTTACTTTCCATCTTTGTGTTGTCTGTTTCCCAAAGCTACCATATCCTAGTCATGCATTATTATAACGTGTGTGTTGGTCTCAAGGCCTCAGTGCTGTAGGCTGTAAGAGCAAGTTGCTTTTATTCTTTTTTCTATATGTCACAGAGTTCATTCTTATGGTGTGCTGTTATTTAGCATGTGATTTAGCACGTTATTGTTATTGGCAGTTGTATAAAATAAAGCAAATATGTTGAGAGTATATATATTAAATAAACTGTTTCTTAAGCCCAGAGTGCTTGAAAAAAATTTGTTGTATGAACTATTGTTGTGTGAGCAAAACTCAGATAAATTATGTAAACTTAACTCATTGAAGTTATAACTTTGAGTCAGTTAAATTAAATAAAATTAAAATTATATATATTTACAGCTTAACTGGGTCAAATCTAAATGATAACTTGACTGAGTTAAGTTGAGCCAATGAATAATTTTTTTTTCAGTGCACAGCGGAGATGTAATGGTGAGCACACACACTGCAGTGACTTGTGCTACGTGTAATGCAGCACATAGACGTGTCTTCAGTCTGATGCTTTATCACTGTATGTCACATTGAGAAAACAGGTAGTCAGGAGTGAAGCCAGGCTCTCGTTAAAGGAATAAAGTGTGGCAGTCTTGCAGTGCTGACCTCAATCAGAATTAGCATAGCGACGTGTGGAGTGATGGGGAACGGCCGTAAACTCCTGCATGCCCGTATATCACGAATCAGCCTGACATTAGCGCTGCTTATTTATTCCATTTGCATTGTGTCGTTTGAGGTTGTTGTCTTCAGGCCATGGAATGAAGGAAGGGGTCTATACACTTTCTTGGCTCATGGTGGGGGAAAAAAGGGGGAGAAAAAGAGAGAGAGGGGCTTGTCATGGCAATGTTGGAACTCTCAGAGACTTGCCAATCACAGGGCTGTGTTCAGCAGGGAGAGTGTGCTAACCGAGTGTCTCCATGTACCTGCTAATTCCTGTTTCTGCTGCTCGACTGAGCTGGGCTGCCGCCGCTGCTGCCGCCAGCAGCCACACAACCCCCACGCTCAGCTGCCAGACAGTTGGCTTCTTAACCAAGATGCTGGGGATATAATTAAATCATATTTACCTTTGATACCCAGCCAGCTTCTGTAATTAATTAATTCACCCAGGGTGTGTTTAAATTATATTACTAAGAGAGAAGAATGAAAGAACAGGCCCTCGCGCGCTCTAGGGACGAAATACAACTTTGGCCCGCTTCCCCCTCTAGCATGGCCATCTGATTTTGTGTGGAAGTGGGGGAGCAAAATTGGAATTGGGAGGGGACGTTATGTCACAAAGCTTGTTATATAGCTAGACAATTAATTACAGACAATTAAAAGTTTTGGAATAATGAATAATCCTTAGAATTCCTAGCAACGGTGAATCAACTCAGCGTACGCTGGCTGCCAACAAAAGATTGCTGTTAGCAGGGTTGCTACACTGTAAAAAAAAAAAAAAAAACACTTAGAATTGTTCTCCTTAATGTTATTTTTAAGTCAGCCCTGCTGAACTGTAAACTGTCGTAAACTAAGTGCCTCAACTAACATTATTAAGTTTCTTGTTAAAAGTTGGCCAAACTAAATAAATTTACAAATTCTAGTTGAACTCAGCTGAGGCCAAACCAACTGCCCTGCACATGCTCATTTTGACCCTTTAGTTAAACAGGGTCTAATAAATATACATATATATATATATATATATATATATATATATATATATATATATATATATATATATATATATATATATATATATATGTATGTATATATATATATATATATGTATGTATATATATATATATATATATATATATATATATATATATATATATATATATACATATATGTATACATACATACACACACACACACATACTATAAAGTTCTCTGTAGTAGTGTCTTGCTCACTTGTAATGTAAATTGAGTTTTTGAGTAGTTAATATGAGCATTCAAAAATGTTTTCTACTGTAACTGAAAAACTAATTCACCATACTTAAAATACGTTTTTGCATTATTGTAATTCTGCAAAAAGTTGACACAACACAGAAAGTCTATTGCAAACCATTGCGCATGCTCAGTTTTACTCTTTAGTTAAACAGGGTCTACTGAGCAAATATGCAGGGGTCATGCTCTTTGCATATTGGGCCTAATTTAAAATAAACTAAAACAAATATTTTTTGTCTACAACACATTTTACATTAACCAAAGCAAATAAGGAACTGAGGATTTATGACCATGTATGAGTATGTGTTTTATTGCCAGCCACAACCATATTTGACCAGGTGGAAATGGCCAGTACAACGTTATACTTAACAACACAAAACACAGCAATATTCTCTTACAGCCTTAACACAATGAGCAAGCACTTAATTACCACATAACCCATACAGCAATACCAAGGGAAGGTAGCCTGTGGAGAATGACTACACACTGATGGTGAGTGAGAGGTGGGAGGACATGCCCACTGTTTAACTAAACAGTAAAACTGAGCATGTGCAGTAGTGCAGAGTAGTTTGCTTGGCCTTAACTTGGGTTCAACTACAATTTGTAAATTTCGGCAACACAAATTATTTAGTTAAGCCAACTTTTAACTAAAAACTTTGTAATGTTAGTTGAGGCAATTAGTTTGCTATAGTTTATATTGCAATTTAATATTTCTTGTTCAGCTGATTTAAAAATAACTCTAAGGAAAGGAATTTTAAGTTTAGTCTTTTACAGTGTAGCTTTGTCAAGGGCAATGACATAACCTCATACTGTGACAGACTCTGCCTTGTTGCTAAAATCCTGTAATATTACTCCTTACACTTTATCAATTCACATGCTTCTCTCACTTTAGGTACCAGTTCTGCATCTCTCAGCTGGTCAACAAATGCATGTTTTTGGCTGTCCAGAAGAGGCAAGCTCAAAGAGTGATTTGTATTTACGACAGTGGTATAAAAGTATGTTACACTCCACAACTGTAGGGGGAGTACAGGAGCAAAACAGACCAGTTCTCACATATTGCTGCTTTAAAGTTGCTTTTGGATTATACATCAGGATTGAGCTGTTCCTCCTTTTCACAGCACACATCAGACTCTACACTTGCTCTGTTGTGTTCTTCACATGCTTGGGCCACCCTCGGCCAGACTTCTCCAAAAGAGAGGACTGAAGTGGTTAATGGTTTGAGTTATAGGACTAATGACCTCCACAGGCAGGTCGGCTGCGGCTGGTAGGCTAATGTCTGAGGACAGGGGCTTTCTTACACGTTCATGCAGCCCTTTAATTTCCCCTGACCTTTCACTGTGAAGTGGGAAGAGTATTCCAGTTGACATTGTCATTGCGGCACTCCAAAAATAGCTGCGGAGATCCACGGCATCTGCACGATGAATGCGGACGCAGGCCACAAAGCTACCCAGACCACCCGCTTCAAGGCCTCGCACAGACAGGCACACACACACACACACTCATGCAAAATGTTTGATAACATGGAGGCAAGTACAGTATGTGAAGTGCCGTTGTCACCGACAGGCTGAAGGCTTTCAGTGGAGATGTCATATTATTGTCACTCACTGCCAGATAACTGCTTCCTAACACTCGAGGAATGTTTTCTCAGTACAGTTGATTTCTTTGGATTCTAGTGTAGTTAACTAGAGATCATAAGATTGTGTTCAGACTGCAGGCAAATCAGATTTTTTTTGTTTCTCAAATCAGATCTGTTAAGTTGACTGTTCTCACTGTTATTTGCTGTTAAGTGTTCAGGTCGGATTTGCGTGTCTGGACATCACAAACATAACTTGCTGTGGTTAGTACCATCACTTTTTTCTCATATAGCATTAGTGAACTTTACTTATTTACTTATTTCATTGTGTTGCACCCCTAATGTATTAGTGCCAGACTACGCCAGCCATTGGTTTAAACCTGGAGCAAAGGGAAGCCCTGAGAAAGAAATTAATCAAAACATAAACGTAGAAAAAGTACAAAACACTTTACTAATGTTTCAGAAAATTGCAATAAAACGAAGGAAACACTGTCAGTTAAAATGTAAAATAATATTTCCTTCCCAAGCACCTGTTGAATTATAAAAAAAAACTAAGGATATTCAGTTACATACGTGATTAAATGTCTCAACACAGCAATCCCACACTATATTACACTGCACAAATGTCACACTAGTGAACACCCATTAAATAAATCTCACTCCAATTGATACCACAACTGCATAAATTCATGCATATTCATTAATCCGAACACTACAATTAAAAGCACTTTCTTGAGCAGTAGCATCAGGGGAAATATACCATTCAACAAAAAAATGAAAATAAAACAGTTAAACAACACCAGCAGCAAACTGCCCAAGTTAGGAGGCTAACAGCAGCCCAAAACTGGAAAGCCACAAACACTCAAAATTAGGAGGTCACAAGTGGCTCAAGCAGCCCAAGCTAAATAGCTACATAGGAGCAGCACCCAGATTTAGAAAGCTACGAAGGGACTAGCTCTCAAAGTTAAGAAGCTACAACAGTGTAACCAGGGCTACATAATAATATTCTTATGATTTTCCCATGTAATTATATTAAGTTCTAATTTCACACATAAAAGACATGTATGACTAAATACAGGTGAGTAAACTACACTCCAACCCTTTAATAATAATACTTTAATAACATAGAGACATATTAATGCATGCATTATCCCCATTGGTCCCTGGAATAATTTATAATTCTCTTTATTTCTTCTCCATGGGATGATAGCCCTTTTTGGGAAGACTGCACAATGATGGTGAGATAGTGTTGGGGACACACACCCATTATGCAAATAAATGATGCTAGGAACCAATAGTTATATTAACGTTTAAAGTTCATGTTCCCATGCTATTTTAAATCATTACAACTCAAAGAGGTTAAAGAATAAATGAAACGTTTTTAAGTACACTTAAATACTACAAATTAAGTAAACATATCTTAAAAAGTAACAGTTATATTTGCTTAACTTAATTTGCTTAATCGGTTTCCCAAATTCTCTTAACCTTCTTGGACCTTCACAGTTCCGTCACTCTGGATTTGATGGTTGTGACATAAATAACATATTAAAATCCGATTTAAGACTCCAGAGCCTGCATGTAGCTTCTTGCTTCAGACCATCAAAAATCAATCTGGATACAGATTACTATACTGTAATCCCAGATAAATTGACTTTACTTAAAACATTTAAACAAACCGGTTGCCTTAAAAAAGTTAAGTAATGGGGAATGAAAACTTAAGCTGGCATAATGTATAACAACAAGTTAATCCAACTAAAGGGGAATTGGATTTATTTCTAAGGTAGCCCCGGGTGAATCACTACACACTGATGGTGAGTGTCAGAAACTGTTGGACACACCCAGTATGCAAATAGATTGCGACAGAAGCCAATGGAAAAGAAGCTGCCAATGACAGCAGACTAAACTCAGTCATTGTAGGTTGGTTCAACTCAAAGATCTTAGTCTTAATGTATATGTGCCCACAAATATTCAACTAACTCAAAATAGTTGAGTATTGTTTAGAAATATTCAATTTTACGTAAAACAGACTTAAATCAAACAACGTATGGGTTAACAGTGTTGATTAGCCAAAATTGGATTTGGGCTGGCAGTCTGAACATAGCCTTATGCTAACTTAAACTTGTTGTGGTTCCTTGAACAGTTCTGCCTCTGACTTTACCTGCACTTGTACGATTGTAGTGATGGTCTTGGCTGTCTGGTCTTGAAAGCATCAAGCATTTTAATCAATGGGCCTTCACTAGCGATTGAATTTATCCTTTAAATTGCTTACCACTCTGCCACTGAAAGAGGAAATACAGCTATATTGTTTTTCCTCCCCTCATAAATTACTGCCGTGAAATAAAAAGCTTCGGAAACCACTACTGTAAATTATTGTCGACAAATAATAATGAATCACTTATGGAATTGAGAGACAGTTGATTTATAATTGGAGGCTGACTGCAGCAGGAAATATGGGCAGTGGAGCCAGGAGGATTTGGTGGGTCTGTAAAGCTCGTACATCATTCCGCACTCAAACCATGCTCTCAAGGCCTGCCACTGTTACATCATGTAGATAGAGGCGCCCCGCTCCTCCTGTTCGTAGCGTACGGCTTAACAGTTGTCTGAGAGAAGGGGCACCCTTGTGCTATTGTCTAACATTCGTGTGAGGAAATATCAAAAATCTGTATAAGCTAGCTGTTGAGTCTGCTGCTGCTATCTGCTTAGATTATTTATGACAGGTAGTGAGCACTCAACACAACTTAGCTCAACTTAACTCTGTTGATATAGTGCCTCGCGTTACTTATCAGGCAGCTCTATATAGTGTACAATAATAGAAATAGCAAATATATAGAATAAAAAAACAATAGAAAGAAAAAAACAAAATTAGCATCAATTATATAACTACAAAAGATATACTTCCACAAAGGCCAGACTCAGGACAGACACTCGCAGACGCAAATCACAAAGTTTATTATTAAAGGGACCAGGATTACAAGAGTAATGAGGGACAGGCACGGTCAAAAACAAAATGGTGGCAAATATAAACAACATTCCAGAGAGTAGTCAGGCAAAGCAGGGTCATACACCATAAATCAAGAAACATGAGGGAGAATACAAAAGAGGCTAAAAAACTTAAAGCATCTTAAGTATATTTCAGTTGTAATTTAGCTAAATTTACTCAACATAAAAGCTTTAATTTGTGTTTTGAATGCTTTTTTCATACAATTTCTGTGAAAAGTCTTTTGTAGATTTAAGTATGTGTTTTTAAACACCTTATTTATTACCCTTAAAGTATATTGTAAATGTACTACTTTGCGTATTAATGCACATATTGTGTAAACATTAATGCTACTGGGAAAAAATACACTAAGGTGCACTTTAAGCAGTATTTAAAGCCAGTATATATGTTTTTTTCTATTAACACAACTAAGCCCCCATTAAGCCCTTTATTAATAATTTAAAGCACATTCCTTAAAAATACATTTTATGGAAATACAGAGAAAGTATATTTAATGTGTATTTTCAAAAAGAATGTTAAATTGAAAATGCACTTTAAGTATTCTTTAGCTTATTTGAAAATACTTTTAATGCTCACGGAGAAGATGATGGCATTTCTGGATGGTGTTGACATATGGCTTTTCCTTTGCATGATACAGTTTTAACTTCATTTTTGGATGGCACTGCTAACTGTGTTCACATTAAGTGATTTCTGAAAGCATTCCTGAGGGCCTGAAGATCACCATCATGTACACTGAAAAAAATAGTGTGCTTGATCTACTTAAAAAAATCATGTCAACTTTTGCATCAGATAATTAGGTAGATCAAGCAAGAGTAGTCATTGTATTTACTACTTAATTTCCTCCAGTAGTGCTAACATACTTTTTCAGGTAGTGTCAATGGACTTTTTTAAGTATGTCATCTTAATTTTCTCTTGTACACTGCTGACTTAAAAAGCTGAGTTAACTCAACTTCAGCGTTTGATTTGTACTTTTTTAAATATTCTCAACATATTTAGTGCATTACTGTTTAACTGCCAATACCGAGAGTATAATAATGGAGCAACACAGGAGTAAACTCAGTAAAGAGAGAACTCTGTAGCTCAAAGTCAGCATACTGTGATCACTAAGAACACTAAATAAAGTTAATGTGCTTTTACAGCTCTACAACAGTAAGGCCTGGCAATTAACATGTATAGTATAGTCACTGCATGCCCAGGATAAGGTAGCTTTGGGCAACAGACAACACAAAGATGGTAAGTAAGGGAGAGGCCACACCCAATATGCAAATATATGGTACCAGGAGCCTATAGGATAGCTGCATGAACCAACACTGTAGAAAGAGCATTGACACAGGTAGTGACTAAAACCCTATAAATATAACAAGACTTTTGTTTGTTGTGCAGGTCAGGTGTACCTAAAATGATTTGTTGGGATTACATAAATAAATTATATTAAAGAAAAATACACAATGTTTTGTATTTTGAACAAATGTGGAGTAATTAAAAACTAGATATATTCATGTAAAGGTAGAAACATATTTTTTTTGTTGTAAATAACACAGATTTAATTATGTTACATTTACTAACGCTCAGATTTATTTTTTTCAGTGTACACAAGGATTGTTCTCCAGTTTCTCTTAATCGTCCGGCACAGTTTTTCGCTGATTGATGTACCTCAGCCCATTTTTGCTTCTGAGAAACTGTTTATACCCAGTCATGTGAGTAAGTTCCTCTATTTAGCTCCTCCAGATGTTTGTTTTATTAGTACCACTTACTTTTACAGCCTATTGTTGCCACATCCCAACTTTTGAGATGTGTTGCTGCAACTTTTATCAGCCTTTTTGAAATTATGGCTGTAAATAAAGCACATTTTGGCATTTAAATAATTTTTTTATTCTTGCTTAGCACTGATGTGGTGATCTTATGTTGCTTGTATTTATGTATAAATGTATTATAAAGGGAGTAGCCAAAATATGGTTTACCCATCAACAGTTAAGGGAAAAATTGTTAGATTGATCACAGATACAAACAGCCTGTCGTGAAACAAACAACAACAACAGATTATTTTTTTTTTTTACTTTTTTTTATCAGACATACACAACAATTACGGAAGGGTAGAAATCGCACTGTGGCCTTGTCCTTGGCTACTTGCTGTAATCTTAAGGATACTCTGATACTCTTTCTTCCCACACCCTCCCTTCTCTCCCTCTCTTTCTCTCTCTGTGCAGTGGAAGTGATTTATCTCAGCATGAAAAGACTTGTGATAATGCCCCAGCAGGATGAGGCCTAAAGCCTTTCGTATTGAATGCTTCAATGCCGTTTGCATGAAGTTCACGGCCCTGGAGCAATGATAAATGTCAAGTGCAACAAATGTCCGGTAAATAAGGGCCTCCAGCAGTCAGCCACGGCCCAGTCAGAGCCGGAGATGTGTGTCCAGACAGAAGCTTATCTCCTCCGGGAAAAAACTAATCCACTCTGTGTCCCTCTCTCTCCCTCTCTCTCTCTCTCTCTCTCTCTCTCTCTCTCTTGCACACACACACACACACACACACACATACATTATACTGTATATATGCACACACATGCATGCACACAGACCTTTTCTGTACAATAATAATTAAAATATAAAATATTCTATATTCTACAATGTTATTTTAATGACAGCTTTGTGATCATAATCCTTGTTGAATAGCTGGCTATACATGTCTTATGTATTACTGTGTGCTGTTTTACCATTTCTTACACTCTTTATATATTAAAGTGTAATTTAATAAAATACTCTATAATATATTAAATTACAGACTTAATACTGTAAATTCATGCTTTATATTTTTTAGTTTACTACTGCTATGCAATATTGTGTATGGCTAAAAAGTAAAAAATAAAGGATCCAAAACTACCCTTTGGCTCAGGCTTTCAGCAACACAGACCCCAGTGCTGCCACCTTATGGATCTTATAGAGTTCTACACAAACAGAATACCCCTCTGTAACAGCACGCTGAGGTGGCTTAGACCTGTGCTGAACAAAAAAAACACACTACATTCCCACACCATTTTTTATATAGTATTTGCAGACATGTAAGACAGTTATGCTACGTGAATTACATCCACATGAATATACATCTATGTATTTTCTAATATTTGAGTCATTATCAAAGAAATGTGTCTTTTGGCAAAGTAATTTTCACAAAAATGCCTTTTCACTTTTTTATTTTAAATTCTTTTGACTAATTATCACATTTGCAAGACTTTGGACTGCGCATAAATCCCAATTTTCTAGCTTAATCTTTTAATTTTTACTTTTAATTTCCTGTTGCGTTGATCCACCATACACAACAGTATGGACAATTTTAGGTTGACCTGACAAAACATTTTGATTTGTTTTTTTCTGGTGATCCTTTTCTGTTTCAAAGGTACATTTTGATTATTTTTTTTAGGTATCTTTTAATTACCTTGATATTTTACCACTTTACTAAGTTTAACCTTAATTAAGTATAAAGACAATATGATAAATATTATGTTAAATTAGTATATATTCATATTAGTTAACGTGAACATGCAGCAAGTGTCTTCAGTCCCTTGAAAAAAATACAACTGTGTGAAGGTTGTAATGTTAGTGTTGACAAAATTTTTATTCATTGTTTTCTTAAAGGGGCTTAAAGGGCTCCTGTTATCCCAATATGACCGGGTGGACTGTAGTAAATTCTTGTGTAAATAAAGTTTAAATGTTTTTAAGAAAATATATTTTTTAGCTTAGTTAAATTTAAAAAATTATTAAATTATAACAAAATCTTAATTGAAATGCCTTAATTATTAACAAAAACATATTCAAAATGTTAAGAAAATACATACTAAAACCTATTTTACGTAATCACTTAAAATAATGATTTAACTTAATCAGGCAGCACTGCAGACAAATCAAATATAACTGTATAAAACATACAAAAAGTACTTTACAGTGAAGTAAACCTTTTTTACTCGAAAATTATATTGGTATTGTTCCATTTCTGTATTCAGAGAGTCTTAGCAGTGCTAGTATGAGCATATCTTGCCCTTACGCTCAGTTCCTGCAGGCCGTCTGTCAGCTTTCCAGCAGCCTCGTGTTGGGATGGCTGGAGACGTACGTAAACGAAGCACATTCTTTCATTAGTACGAGTGTGTAGCCATCTCCCAGCGATACACACACAGCTCCAAACTAATTTCAAAAAGAGAAACGCTCCACGTTTCCTCTCCCCGGCTGACGTCTCTCCCTCTCTTCCTGTCCTTTTTCCTCTTTTTTTTTCCTCCTCCGTGAGCCGCCTATATCTAATTTTGAGATGTCATCTAAGGACTTAAAGTCATTTTGGGATTCAAGCGTGCTAACTTCAAAGTATCGTTTCATTTATCGATTCCCCCCCCTCTGGGCCTGTGCTCTGGGCTGCCAGGGCTGCACAGGGCTCTGTGCTATTAGTCCTATTATCTGGTGAGGAACAGTGTATATCACAGCACGCCGTGTCATCTGCACTTGATGAGCAAGCTTTGCTGTCACCGGGGGAGTCTGAAGGTTAAAACTGAGGATAGAACAAAAAAGCTCTGTTTTCATCTTGAGGGGATAAAAAAAAAAACTGTGACACGCTCTGGCTGTTTAGATTGTTTCTACATAGTATTGATAATCTGTATTATTGCACAGTACTGATGCAGGTCATGCACCCAGCCAAAGGAGATTAATAATTGGAAAATAACCTACTTTTGATAAATGTTACATTTAAACTAATTCAGGTTGAGTTGCTTATTACTTTTGGGGTTTAATTTATTATATTTTTGTTGCTTTAGTTTCTATACCCATTTAATATTGCTCTCCTATCTCAATTTGATTAACATTTTAATTTAGGCCAAATTATCCAAAAAATGAGATGAAGATGAACAGAGTCTGTTCTTTATATCCTATATTGATGATTCTAAACATCCCAAAAGTTCCACTACAGTTTATGATTTAAACTTGTACCTCAGGACTACAAGCATTATACAATGTGCTATATGCTAATTTCTATATGCTTATCCCCATATGGGCCTTTTGGTCCACTGTGTTTTATATCAAGTCTAAAGTCAGTGCAGTGTTTCCCCACAAAATCTTACAGCACTTCATGCTTCTCTCTGCTGATAACTTTAATGGAAATGCGGATTTCATTTTCCAGCAGGACTTGGCACACTGACTGCCCACACTGCCAAAAGTGCCAATTGGACTTATGTGATATTAAAATGTTCTAAAACACTGATTTTTCATTGGCTGTAAGCCATAATCATGAACAATAAAAGAAATAAACACTTAAAATAGATCACTCTGTCTGTAATACATCTATATATCATATAAGTTTCACATTTTGAACTGATTTGCTGAAATAAAGTAACTTTTCAATGATATTCTACTTTTTGATATGCACCTGTAGATATGCCGTCAAGTATAAAACAAAGGAGTCTTTCCAGTGAGATCACTGTACATGATTATCTTCAGCTACAGGGAGTTACAAATCCTGCAATATAACAAAACATATCATTGTGCAAAGAATGTACAGTAGGTGCCAAATTAAAAAAAAACACTGGATTGACCACATCACACTTCATAAGGCGTCTGAAAACACACCGGGACATGTTTGTTTAGTTTATTCTAGCCCCTGAGCTGTCATTCCGGTTATATAAAACACAATTATTTTCTATTTCCTCACACTAAGCCTACTCCAGCTTGATATACAGTAGTTACCTGTATATGCTGTAACATGTCTTTTGGTAGACTGTGTTGTTTTTTTGCTTCTGATCAGACTGTTTAGATGGGCATCCTTCATCAAAAGGGATGTTTGTGAGTTAATGTTCAAAATTATAGGAAATAAAAATAAAAAATAAAAGTCACATATCTGTTAAAACGCAACAGTGGGTTCACATGTTTTTTTAACACTATGAATATTCTAATTACACATTGGGTGTATTAGATTTGATCTCATATCTCTAAATTAAGCGTTGTTATTTTACATTAAAATCACTTTTTTTCAAATTCTGTGTACTAAGTATACCTGCTACTGGATGTCCAGAATTTCCTTCTGGGATATTTCTGAGATATTTATCTATCTATCTTTGGCATGTGACATTTGAAAGATGATATATTTCTAGAAAGACAAGATTATTCAGATGTGCATCATTCATCAACTTGACGAGAACAACCTTTGTGAGTTAATGTTCAAAGTTATTTAACATTAAATTTTGTTGGGAAATAAAAGTCACATATCTGTTAAAAAGCAACATTGGGTTCACATTAAGCTCCAATGTCAGACAGACATTGATTTATTTTTAAGACTATGGACATTATATTTTTACATTGGGTGGATGTTGACATTGTAAAGTATATTAGATTTTGAGTTTTTTGGATTTTACATTAAAATAATTTTGGCATGCAATGTTTGAAAGATGTTGGATTTCTAGAAAGACAAGACTGTTTAGATGAGCATCATTTGTCAACTTGACGTCAGGAATGTTTGTGAAAAGATAAAAATCAGGTTAATGTACAAACATTGAATTTTGTTTAAAAAAATCAAAGTCACATATCTGTTAAAAATGAACATTGGCTTCAGTGTCAGACACATGTTGATTTCTTTTTTTTTTTTTTTTAACTATATACATTATAGTTACACATTGGCTGTATGTTAACATTGTGAAGTATATTAGATTTTGGGATTTGCCCACCATTAAATTAAATTGAAGTATTTTACATAAAAATTTTCTACATGTGACATTTGAAAGATAATGGATTTTTAGAAAGACAAGATTGTTCTGATGAGCATCGTTCATCAACTTTACCTCAGAAATGTTTGTAAAAAGATAAAAATCAATTAATGTACAGACATTGAATTTTGTTTGCAAATTAAAGTCACATAATTTTAAAAAGCAAGACTGGGTTGACATTAAGCTCCAATGTTGTTTTTTTAGACTATAAACATTATAATTACACTTTGGCTGAATGTTGACATTGTGAAGTAGATTAGATTTTGGCATTTGCCCACCATATCTCATAATTAAAAGTTGGTATGTCACGCTAAAATCACTTTGGGATGTTGCGTTTACAAGGCGATGAATTGCTTAAAATATATTGTGTTAAATTTTGGTCACCTGATGTTACAAATCGACATTTAACCAGATAACAAGTCTTTTGATGTTGGTGGTCAGCTTGGGAAAGATGTAAAACATATTTCATAGTAGGAAAATTAGGCTACTTTTGCTATTTCTGTTTTTTTTTTATCATTAACTTAAGCAGAAATATATAAACTTGAGAATTGGTTTATACTACTCTACCCATTTCTGCTGCTAACTGATGTAACGCCATTTCTAGAGGACAGTCAATATTAACAGTGTTAGTCTGAATGACCGTGCAAATGAATGAACACACACACACACACACACACACACACACATTTATTATAACATAAAACCTGCACACTATTCCACGTGCAAACATATCTGTGCATCCACTTTGGTGGATTAAATGTGTGGTATAAATTACAGCATGGTGCTGTTGACTGTATGAGTTGGTGTGGCTGGTCCCTCCCTTTGCCTTCCAAATACCCCTGGCAGTTCCTGCTCGTCTTTGGCCTGGTGCAGGGGGCTGCAGACTCCACCGTATATATCCCCCCACTGCCTCCTCCCCTGCCGGTGACCATGCTCCACAGACACGCCTGGATTTATGGAGCGCTGGCTGCTAGCTGATTAGGGCACAGCTTGTAAAACGTATTTTGGCATGTACAGAGGTTTTAGTGGAGCTCCTCCTGGCACGACACTGCAATACATCAATAGTGGGAGGTGGGGGCTAAAGAGAGAGAGAGAGAGAGAGAGAGGGGGGCAAAGTGACAGATCCACCCCCTGCTATGTTTAACACCCCCCACCCCACCCCACCCCCCCATATCATTTGTGCCTCATAGTCCCTTACACTGCGTCCCCCTGATATTCAACTCCTGCAGTAGTCCCAGCTTAAGCCTGATTAGTAAACGTACACAGCAAACGTACACTAATCCCGTAGTTTCTTCACAGCAGCGTGTGCTCGAGGTATCAACATTTTTGAGTAACCGCTGCAGGGAGGTTATGCGTCACAGCTGGGAAAACTGTATGTGAGCATAGCCATATACTCCCATAAAGGAAATGGTTCTGACATTGCTGTACACATACCCATGATTTATGGCTCCTAACAGGTCTCTGCTTCTGTGGGTTAATGAGGCCTGTTTTTCCTGCTTTTTCTCTCTAAAGCTGCCCCTCCCAGCGTCTCCTTTTTCACTGCGCAGAACAGAACACAAGTGACTCGATCTGACTTAAAGCTTAGAGCCCAAAAAATCCGACCCAACCCGGCCTGAGCCCGTGCACGTTCTGCCCGAGCCAGACCTGACCTGCTCATTATGAGCCTGAGCCTGATTTAAACCCCTCATTTTATTAGTAAGTAAAAACATTAAAAATATTCTCAAGCTGTTTGAATGAACAAAATCTGTTCAGAATGATGTTAAGTAACATTGCAACACTGAAGAAGCATAGACCTATTATTTAAGATCAATGTTTTTTAAGAACAGCTACACACAGCACTGCAAGTCAAATGTGGACAAGTGGAAAAACACAGTTTGATGTATTACTTAGCTATATTGTGATTGTGATCACACCATAGCTTTATATAAAATTAATATAGCATTAAAAATATATATGCTATGTCACAGACCATTTTCTTGAGCCCGAACCGACGCAGCCCAAAGAAAATAGTGGGAAATCTCAGCCCAACCCAGCCCGAGTAAAACGTAAAGTAAAAAGAATATACTATTCTTATACTATACTAGTTACTTGGTAATATGTAAAAAGATAAGGAGAGAACATTTTCATCTTTCATTTTAAAGCAGTGTAACAAAATTTTACTCCACATCATTTCAAAGCATTCATGTTGGTCTGTTTACCATAAACTGTTAACAAGTATCAAAATGGCTGACAATTTTAAAAGGTGTTAAAAAAGTTGCCATGGTTTACATGTAACAACTCTCACAAAGCAGATTTCATAAAATTCATACATACAGTACCACTTAAAAAGTTTTTTATTTATTTTAAAATTCTTTATTTATTTATTTCTTTAATTTATTTTCTACTTTGTAGTTTAATATAAAATACATGAAACCAATTAACAGACATAAATTGAATTATTAAGTAAACAACAAAAAATGTGTTTGGTCTTCACAATCTCCTGATCTAAACCTGATCAACAGAGACAGTGATTTGAGGTGATTTGGGATGAGCTGGAGCTTCACAGCATGAAGGAAAAGCAGCAGCTATTGTTCAGCATCTCCATAAACTGCTTTCTTCAAGACAGTGAGAATGAAGACTCCCTCATGAAGACACTGAGATTAAAATACCAAGAGTGTGTCCTCAAAGATAAATGTGGTACTTATTCGTATTCTGCTTTATCACTTTTTGTTTACAAAATAATTCTGCATGTGTTCCTGTATAGATTTAAAGTCTTGAAATATTACATTTACAATTAAAGAAAAATATAAAAAAGAAAGAAAACACAATAAATGAGAAGAGATGTGTCCAAAGGTTTGACTGTTGTGGGATATGACTAAAATGATACCTCTTGAAATAAATAACATTTACACAAAGATATTTTCTACGCTTTATAATTCTGAAAAGAAGCTCCAGTCCACTGGCGGCGCTGTTTTGCCAAATTCGCACAAACTAAATAATTCATAAAAAAGGAACCAGTGGCTGTTTCTCATTTATTAGTACCACTCTCTAATTCTATAAAATATACTATACTGTATACTAATTTTAGTAGTAGTTTTGGCTGGTTTGGCTGGACAGCATACAAAATAATAATGTACTAACCATTTTTGTGCTAACTGTTCATATGTCAGCATATATCAGTTTGGCTTCAGTTTGGCTTTATCGCAGCATTTGAGTCATTATCCGGGGAAATATTTTCTAATATTGCTTCAGATGTAAAGCAATGGGGTGGTGGCGAGCCAAAAAAAAAAAATTACTTTATATTTTTATGTTGGAATACATGGAAACGTATTTACAATACTTACAATACTATTACAATATTGCAATACTAAATTTTATTTGAATTTGCTAAAGTAGGCTATTTTGCCTTTTAGAGTATAATCATTTCTATCTTCATTTTTGCAGTTGAAATTTTTCCCTACTTCTGCAAAGTTTGCAAGTTTTTGCTTGACAGCAATAATAAGTTTGTATTCACCCAACATCTCCTGCTTGTCTACAGTGTACAGACTGTATGCCATGCACAGAACGTGTGGGTGAAGTCTGCTACCTGTCAGCTCTTCTCCACCGTCATTTGTAGCGGTGTCCGCTCTAGCCCGACCGGCCTGGCTCAATTGCATTATCACAGCGCCACTAGGACCCGAGCTGTCAGGTCTCCTCAAGCCATGTGAGGTCTTGATTCGATTACAATTAGAGAATGAGAAGTCCTTACGTCGTTACCGCACCTCACACGTCACTTGGGAATGCACCGGCATCACATGAACGAACCGTTTAAGTGCTCTGGAAAGCACAAGACAAGCGAGGCTAGCAAGGCGAGCCCGGGATAGAGGCCTTTCCCTGAGGCTACTCTTGCCTCTTCAGCATCTTCAGCCTCACGCGGGGCTGAACGATGACTCTGCGGCGGCACATCTACAGTATACTGTCCGGCCTGCTGGAAGAGCGTGAGGGAACGTGGGAGTTCATGAGAGAAGGCCTTCATCATTACTGTCATAGGCGGAGAGGCTGGTGGGTGGGTAATTTTACTGTAGAACTGCAGCTCAGCACAAACCTGAGAGCACCTTCCCCGACGTGCAGGCTCTGAAGCCACTGCCATCATGCAATCCTTTCAAATGGAGCTCGGGGTCGTTCATCAAGAATATTGTCAAGCACGTCCGGTAGGAAGTGGATAAACAATTACTTCCAGCAATCCGCCGAGGAGCATTAATGTTATTTATGGCGGCATGTAAATATATAAATTGGGCCACACACCAAATCAAGTCCTCTCCAGGGTGCCGTGCGAGTCATGCTGTCTCACATTAAATCACTGATGCAGATAACAATGGGCATAGTGTGCATATGATAATGCCCTCACTGTAAAATATGCCTCCTACTTAGCCGCCTATGAGCGAGTGCGGTGACATATGCTGAGAGGCACAAGCGCTCCTGCAGGATCAATAAACTGCACCAGGTTTTGGGGATTTACGACCACGTGCCATCAATCAATTAGGAGCGGACTCATTCCGAGCGCTCAGAAATGCCAACGGGCATTATAGCCAAATCAGAGGGGAGACAAATATTCCGAGGCTGCATAGGCAAATGGAAGGCCTTACCAGAGCAAAATTACAGCACTTTGTAACAGCCTGACTCTTAAGGCCTCGGAGAGAGAGAGAGAGAGAGAGAGAGAGATAGAAAGAGAGAAAAAGTGAGTTCTGCTACAGGCAGAGCCGGAAACGAGAGTGAAAAAGAGAGTATCCGAGAGAAAGGAGAAGGAAAGGACAAGGCTTGTGCATGGTACTGAAAGAGATGAGATCTATAACTCTGCGAAGAATCTGCAGGACAGGGCTGCTTGCGGCGAGGAGCTGAGGACTACAGCAGAGATACAAACGAGCGCGGTGTGCCGTCCCCCCCAGCCCCTCCTTCGCCGCCCCACACACACACACACCGACTCATTTGCTAGATCACTCTCCCTCGGCCTATCACTCAAAAGGAGTAGCTTTCAGCGTGCCGCTGATAATCATACATATTCGATGTGCCGGCAGGCCATAAATCTCAGTCGCTATTTCATCTTCCAGTCATTCATCAATCACCTGGGCCAGGCTGGATGGAGAACAGCCTGCTTCACAATATATCAAATTAGTACCTGGGATGTTTACCAAGATAATGCAAGACAACAGGATGGGGTGAAATATGGCCCTGCAGCATTCCTCAAATTAAAAGCCTTCCCGCTCCTACACGGAGAGAGGAGCGATCACAGTCTCTCTTTCCTTTTTTTTTTTTTTTTTTTTTTAGGCCCGCATGTGTCTCAACTTGATCTGCTCCCACTGACAGTAAGTGAGCTCACAGGCTTTGATCCATATTATGGGATGCAGTAGCATAGTGAGGTCAGGTACAGTAGGCTACGTATTAAATCACAGTCAGCAAAAAAAAAAAGAAAAGAAAAAAAAGGGGGCTATATTGAGGATGCAATATGTTGAGAAGCCACTAAAGCAAATGCAACACATTTTCTGTGTGTATATTCAGCATAATTAAATCTGGAATGAAGCTGGAAAGGGTAAGGAACTGCTGTTTCTCCTGAACGGACACGAAAAATCAATAGAGAAATTCCAATATCTCATTTTGTTGCTCTTGGGCAATAAATGAAATGAAATATTAAATTCAATTTAACTACGGCTGCTGCTTTATGAGAAGGATGAAGGAATAAATTCACCGGCTCATGTGCACCCCTCCAAATTCACCCCCCCTCCACCCCCTGATTTTTTTCTCACCCTACGAGACAAGAAGTGTAGATTCTACTTATTAGTGTGTCAGAGCGTGCTCAATAATTAAAAGGCAAAGCAGGCGTGCACATTATAAACTATGACAAACTGAGAGAGAGCTGTCTGATTGCGCTGCTTCATGGCAGCATAGGCAGTAATGACAGCGAATAAGAAGATCAAATGCGCTCGCTGCTAATTAGAGAAGAGGGATAATAAGAGTAGGTGTAGGTGGTACTCTGGTGGCTAATTGAAAAATTGGCAAATCATTTTGAATACCGTTATCAAGCACATCAGTGACAGGCTGTCCCTCCTAATGTGCAATTTATCCTCATTACTTTACTGTGTAAGCATGTGTTTCCTTACACTGCTCAGGTGCAATGCTGAAGTGAAATCCAGGGATTTCCAAACTCGGCTTGATCAAAAACTGGAGATAGGCCTAGACTTTCTCACTGGTTTAATTCCCTGCCACGCTTCGCTCTGGGGTGAAATGGATGCTCTCATTGCTCTCACTGTAATCCATTTTGATCTGGCTGGATTCATTAGGGGTAGTTAGCCAGTAATAATTTGTGCAGATTACTGTATATAATTCACAGTGCAGGCACTCTTCTTGATGCTGCCGCACATTTTTTATCCCCTCCCTCCTCCCTTCCCCCAGCTTGCACACACAGGCACACACACACACACACACACACACATACACACTTGACACTGAAAGGGCTTTTGATCTATTACATGTCGGATATTTATGGTGAGGCTATGAACAATGCTTTGCATTGAATTGAATCTCCTGGCCTGTATGCAGTGTGTGTATCAGCGCTCTCAGGAGGGCATTCTCACTCCGCTTTACCAACGTCAGCTCCAATCAGATCCTGAGCTGAAGAGCAGAGATGTAAACAGAGGACAGAGAGCAGAGATTCCCCGCGGAGTGGAAATGACACACTCGCAATCTAAAGACCAAACACTGAGAGATTACCATCATTTACTACCGCTCATTTCCCCATGGTGTGCAGTTCAGAGAGGGACTGCAGACGACCCAACTCCCAGTCTTAAGTTGCGCTGTGCTGTTTGCCTCTCGCTACATGTTGACAAGGCTGATACATACACATTGCAGTGCGTATGTAATTGGAGAGCGACACAATTCTTTATACTCCGGCACTTTGAATCTGACACTGCGAGTAATGACTGTGAGGTTAAAGTGAAGAATGCCAAATCAGTATTTATTAGACATGTGCATCACTGGAGGCCCCATGATGAAAAATGGTATAATTATCACAGCACGTTCTCTATAACTTGATCCTATCGCAACTTTTTTTTCTCCTCACATTTTATAATAGGCAAAGTCTTGTGATATACTGTAATACATACAGTATATTGTAATTAACTTTAAATTTTAAAATTAGTCAGAACTTGCTTTGACGTTACAGTGTTCCTGCCCTCCGAGCTCCTAATTATTCTCACCTGTTATATTGTTATAGTGTATGTACAGTAGACCACCCATTTCCCTTCTGTTATTGCATCTAGTATTGAATCTAGTTTTCTAGCTCTTCTGCAATGTATTCTCCTGTTTTAGTCTCTCATTTCTGATCTTTGTTTGTTTCTTCTTTCTTCGCCCATTGTATTGATTTTGCCTGTAACTGACCTATTCTTCGTATATTTCAACCTCGCCTTAGCTTACCCTCTGATGCTGTGTTTATTCCATGTATGACCCTGGATTGTCCGACTACTCTCTCTTACATTGTTTGTCTATGCTGAATTTGTTAGGTTACTGACCCTGCCTGCTTTTCACTTCCCTGTGTTGCTAAGCCTCTTTAATAAACTTTATATCATGTATCTGCACTTGTCTGGCCTGTGTGACATATGCCTTAAAAAGAAATATGTGGAAGTATGTCTATCTATTTCATATATGCATAATAAAATGTATCTTTATTCTGTATCACTTAAAATAAGACTACCTTTATAAAGGGTTTATAAATGGTTTACAATTAGTTTTTTAATGCTCACTAATTAGGTTGTAAATGCCTTAAAAATCATAAATAATCAGTTATAACACATACGTAGAAAGGGCAACAATGACCTATTGTTTGCCAAATAATGAACCCACAGCCATCTATATTGTTGCCCTTTCTACGTATGTGTTATAACTGATTATTAATGATTTTTAAGCCATTTACAACCTAATTAGTAACCATTAATAAACTAATTGTAAACTATTTATAACCTCTTTATAAAGGTAGTCTTATTTTAAAAGGGTACCCTTTATTCTCATCCTATTAGAGATAGCCCTCACTACAAGGGCTATTTAGTAAAAGCAGTGGTTCATTTTAGATCCATGTCAAATCTAAGAACCAGTTAGATGCTGTATCTACTGGTATTGTTTTTCCCCTACTTTCACTTTTACTTTACTACATATATTATGTTGGATCCTACTCATAGCATTTAAATTGTGTAAACTATGCTTCATAAAACCAAGGTCTTCATTTTAGAGGACTACAATTACTTCCAAACGTGATTTCTCAGTTTATTGTTGTATAATTATAATAATTTATAAATAAAAGAGCTAATGAGATATCTAAAACTAATATGCTAATATCTGCTGCAGAATAAATAAAAATAACAAGTGCATTATGTGAGCTAGTGTGCTCTTCTGAGTGTATTGAAGACCGCAGCCAATACCAATGAAGCATACTTTCATTTATAAAGAACTTTAAATGCTAAACAGATCAGCACGATTCCACAGGATGTAGACGCAGGTGTGGGGAAGACTGAGGCACTATGATCTCAGAGGATCTAGGAGAAGACTCAGTCATATGAACTGATTATAAAAGGTTAAACTAGACCAGAGTGATAGAATGAGAGAAGTGTGGGGAAACACTGATTATAAGCATATCACTTCATCTGTAAAATGTGGTGACACAAGCAGGTATGGCTGCCAGTGGAACTGGTTTATTTGTTGTTTCTGATGTGATGGGTGACAACAGCAGCTGGATGAACTCTGCCAGGTGTCTCACATACTTTCTTTTTTTTTTTTTCAAATGCAATAGTTAAAATATGTCAAATGTCTTTTGGACTGCTATATAGATCTGCTTATATTTTTTGAGGTATATTTTGAATATAGACTGACTAAACAACTTAAGCCCCATTTGCTATTCGCCATATTCCCTATTAGCTTTATTTGGGGTTATAAATAATATATGTATTATTGTATAATGTATATTATAATCTGTGAAATGTATGACCAATTTGCACTGGATAAGAAATCCTGGAATAAGTGATTAGGATGGGAGTGGCAACTCGATTTATGCACTGCTGTCACCTCCAAAAACACATCTTATATCCCACTTAGAGTAGCCTAAATATATGAACATTTTGTTTTTTTTTTGGCAAATATCAAATCCTCTATCCTCTAGAACACCAGCTAATTGTACGTAACTTTTGCATAGTTTTTTTTTATATAATTTTTTTGTTTTTATAAATTTTAATATTTAAAACACATATTAGATGCATTTTACAAGCTGGATACAGAGATACAGAGTGGCATAAAAAGTAAGTGAACTGAGGCAGTGGAGTAATGTTAATGCAAGTAGGGTAGATAGATAAAGATTTTACACAAATTTAAAAGGGTTACGTAATGTTACACTGAAAAAAAATTGGAGTATGATTTACTTAAAAAAAGTTAGGAAACCTTTTACACGTAAAAACAGCAAGTAAATTTAAGAGCATATATTCAAGTAATATTCACTCATAATTCTAAGTGTATTTAACTACAAATTTTTCAGCAAATGTTACTTTGCAACAATTCAATATTCAATTAGATTTTACTCAGTGTATCTTAGGAGATTTTACTACAACAATGCAGCGCCACATTCTCCCACTGCTTTTATGGTTTACTAAATAGTACTAAATAGCATTAAATAACAACAACAAATAGAGTTAAAACAACTTAAGTGTTCAATTTGTCCTTTTTAAAAAAATATCTGTTTAGGCAAATAATTTATTTATTCATTCAAATAACTTCATTTTAAGTTAACCATAGGTATTTTCAACATATTTAGTATATAATTATTTAACTGCCAAAACTGACAGTATAATACTGGAGCAGTATAAGAGTAAACTCGGTAAAGAGTGAACTCTGTAGCTCAAAGTCAGCATACTGTGATCACCAGGAACACAGAATAAAGTTAATGTGCTCTTATAGCTCTACAACACAAAGGCCTGGCAATCAACATATATATTATAATTATTGCACGACTAGGATAAGGTAGCTTTGGGCAACAGACAACACGAAGATGGTAAGTAAGGGAGAGGCCACACCCAATATGCAAATATATGGTTTTCAGTTTTGCTTCTCACAAAAAGAAAGAATTACAAAAACTTTGTACGTTTTACTTTGGCATTTAGACTGAAATTTACAAATGTATTTGACGACAAACAATTACAAAGAAACACCCAGTAGTACATATAATTATATGTGAAATTCTTAAGTAACTAGACTGTACTAGATTATTCTTGTAGATATTACTTAAAAACACTTAATTAAATTTACAAAGCCAAAAAAATCATTTTTTACAGTGTATGCTGTTCTTACTAGCTCTTTTCACCAGAGTTACATAGTGCAGATTCTGACATAATGAGCCAATTTATCAGCTGTTAATGCTCTTAAACCTATTCCTTTTCTTACAAATATATTTAGGGATATATAACTATAAGCATTGAATTCAGTACAAATATCCCATACCTTGATGAAGGTAAAATTACTTCTGTTTACATTGTCTTTTATTTATAATTTATACAGAATTAATGATTGATCACAACAGTTTTTATGTATATTGAATTAGAAGCCTGTGCTTCCAATCCAATATCTTTATTCTAGATTTGATATTGACCTTTTTGTACACAAGCCATCCCTAAACCCTAAAGTAAACATAAAAAAGTGTTTTAAATTACATACAATTAGTAAAAATGAGCTCTTTTATTTTGGCTCTAGTGCTGTTTTTTCAGTGCAATGGGTGGGGATAAGCTATTGTTTCATTGGCTTATAACATTTTTATTTGGCTTGTTTAAAGTCTATTCTGATTAAAAACAGGTCTCAATTAGTGTCAAGTGCAAAGAAAACATTTGAAAAAGAATAAGAAAATACATGATGTTTGTTGTAATGGACGCAGGGTCTGAAAGGGTTAATGATGAACTTCTTACTAGCCCATTTCTTACAAGTTTTACTACCTAAGAATGAAGCTTTATAATAGTGTTATTAATAGAACTAATGCCTGTGATTGAATATAGTATCATTTACCTCAGAAAAAATCTTGCATTATCTTGCAATTAATGCATAACCTTTTCCTAAATATGCAAATATTACATTACATGCAATGTTATTGATTCTATTTGTGATATGGAATCTCCATGTAGACAGACTTCTAATAATGTTTTGTGCATTAACATACAGTAGTGATATATTAGAGTAGAATTCAGTGTAATTCAGTGTAAACTACCTGCACAGACTGCATGACTGCACAACGTGACACTTATCTTGTTTGTAAAATTGTCTTCTGTAGTAAGAAATCTCACTCAGTCAATACCAGTCGCTCTGCCCGATATCCGTCTGATGAACTTTCACTCCTCTAACTAGTGCAGTGACAGATCCAGAGCGAGAGGAGTTCTGTCCAAACCAGCTGATGTAGAAGTCAATGAAATCCACATAACACTGTATCTTCTTTTACATTAACGACACTTACACTATTGGATTCCTATTGACGTCCTCAGGGCACTTATTATTTGGAAAATCATTAGAAGCAATTAGCTGAGGCTTTATTCCTCTCCCAGTGAGCATGTATTGCAGACTATTCCATGAAAAATAATCTTAAATATGAAATAGTGCTTTATAATAACGCTATATACTTTAGTACAAGTAGGTATTGTTAACAATTATATGTTGACTTAAATGCAAAATACAACTTCAGGGATATTACTAGTGTGAACCTATTACCAGAAGCAGGGGTTGCTGATCTATGTTCACTATTCTACCATCATTGCATAGAATTACTCCTGAATATGATTTATACACTAATTTAAGGTAAGGTAAGTATATACAAGTAAATATATTAAACATATTACACAAGTAAATGTGACTAGGTTCAGATTCATAAAAAAATAATAATAATAACATAAAAATGACATACTTCTACATAGAACATATTCACAACAGTCAGTGGTGTTAAATATAATATATAATGAGCATTAGATAATATCAGAAACAGCAAATGAGCCATAGATGCTTATGACACCATGTCATCAATTAGATATTTGCATATTATGTCATTAACTCAATTTACTTATTTATTCACTTCTTTCATTTCATTTAGCATTGTATAGTTTTTTTTCAGATGGCACCTTCAGGAAGTGGAAAGACAAATCTGCTAGCCCAGTTATGCTATCATCATATGCTTCTGCATGGCCCTTTAACAAGAAATATCCAACTTAATGCTCCAAAAAAAAAAATTAAAATCAGCTAACCAACTATCAAACTTATATATAAAATGCATTTTTGACTGATTCACACAGGATAAGAAATTAACATAAATAGGAATAAATGACTGAGATGGGAGCAGCAACTTGATTTATGCACTGCTGTCACCTTTAAAAACACATACTAACGACCAATCTTATATGTTTTAATTTTACTTAACTTGTTTTTATACATTTGAAATTTGTAGAATTGGTATTTATTACTTTGAGCAAAAAAATTGACTGCCAGTACTAAAACCGCTGATAGCACACCACAACAAGAAGATACTAATTCCATAGAGTGCAGCCTTTAAAGTTTTTACAGGAGTACAGATAGTATGGTCTTGGGCAGTTGTTTTTTTGGGCATTCTTTTTCTGTACTTTCATTTATTTATCGTGGAAATAAAAGCAGAAATATAAATACTAGAAAAGGTGCAATATTGTGTATGTTGTACTACTTTATTTCAGGCTAGGTGATGCTAGTTTCCATATGAGGTATGATGATCCTTCTTGCCCAGGCATTACTATACCACTGCTCCAAGTATAAAAGGGACTGAATACTAAGTTTTTTTTTATTATTATTGAATCAATATTGATGTCTTTGAAAGCTATAAAACCTTCTTGCCTTTAAAACGCAGAAGCATCTTACCTTTCACATCCTGAGCATTACACTCAGAGGTCAGTAACTGCAGTAATGAAAAGCTGTCAATCCAGTCGGTTTGTCAGCAAGTTCCCTGTGAGAGCATGCTACAGGAGGAGAATTGAACTGTATAGCTACGAATCCCTTTTTTTAGATCACAAATCTAATTTGCAGAGATGAATGTGTTCTATTTCAGTTTGCTGAGATCGGAGACCGCTGTGCCAGAGAACGGCATCGCCTCCTGATTATTGAATTTTTATGGTCATGTAATTAATTGCGGATTCCCTGTTTTGTTCTACTTCTTTCTGCCTGACATTTTAATTTCGACAGAAAGCCACGCTCTCCACGCAGCCTTTCTCTGGAGATCCTAATGGCCTATAAAACACAATGACTTATAGATATGGGCCAGACTTCACTTCAGCAGTAGTGATTGTTTGAAACCTTGCTGATCACATGAAATTTAGCCTGCTTCTACCTAAGCTCCTGAATTAATTTCTTGTCAATTAAATTGTGGCTACAGTGTCCCCGTCAGATGGATGGGAATCTATCAATGTGTCATCGACCAGGAATTCATTATTGGAGGCAACCTGGAAAATTTTCAGAAGCGGTGTGGAGGCCATTATTTCTGAAAGACGATTGTCATTACCTGTCCAAGGGAGCGTCCTTGGCTCCCCTCATATACTCCGTGTTGTATTTAAGAGCCATGAAAATCAATCCTTCTATTAGCTGAGCAGTGCTCTATCTTTCAAACGACAGGCCTGAATGCTTATGTCAAACCCAGAGCCTTAAGTGCCACCAGCTACAGTACATTCGATTCCATGCCAGTTAGAGACGGGATGGAAATCAGCCGTTGCCCCCTGCAGTCACCTCTTTCTGCAAGTGCGGAACTTGATTGGTTGCTTTGGAAAAGGTATTTATCTCTGGTTTTGAGACACTGAGGAAAACTTCATTACTTTGCCAATACTTATTGACTGCTGGGAATGTTTCACTGCTGTGGTTAGCATCGATCCTCCATTGCTTCATGGCTTCTCATGCAGATGACTGTACTAGCTCTTTGGTAACATATCTGCACATTCAAAGCCTTTAGTCTGAACTACAGAAGCATTGGTTATATGTTACATATCAAGGAATGCTTTAAACGTATCTAGCCAGACGCCGTACGCCATAGCTCATCGCGCCTGTGTTGGTAGGAAACAATGAATAGGTTTCGTTGAGGCATGCATTGATTTTTCAGTGCCCACTCACTCTGTGAGACACTGATCTTTTCTGTAGTATTTGTGAGCAGTTTAATATATGTCCCCAAGAGAGAGATCCATCTAAGAGAATTTATTTACTATCCCGCGACTGTGCCTCGCTAGCCCTCGTCATTGTGCTGTTTTTCTGCTGTGTAAGCACAAGTCCTCGCCCCACACATCACTCCTGAAAGCCAGGCCTAACCTTCAGCTTCTCTATCTGCTCCCCCCTTTCGGATCACACAATAATGAGTGTAGCAGTTATCATATTTCAGGCCTAATTGGACCACGGCTAGGAGGCAAGAGTTCCTCTGTGACATTGTTAGGCACTGGGATGTCTTTTCTGCCGGAGAGAGCGAAGTGTAATTGCTGTAGGAAATGAAAAGAGCAGCACCGTAGATGTATGCAAAGCACAGTGCTGGACCATGGGTTGTGGCGGTGAGGGGACACTTTGTCCAGGTTATAGAGCGTCTAGACAAAGCACTAGCACTGTCAGCAAAGATCATAACGGTGATCTATTGCTGCATATGCAATGACCATATTTTTGTTTACTACGACTGTTGAGGGAAGGAGGGCTGAAAAACTGCACTCTACAGGAACTTCAGAGAAAATGTGATTCTTTAAGAAAGCAGACTAGAGCTAGTACAAAAGTCATTCACTGTTATAATGAAGTAAACATACTTTGCCTAGCATGGTGTTCACACTGAAATGTCAAAAAATTACAATTTATTATTTAAACAAAGAAATATTATTTTCTTCTTATTCATTTGAAAAGCATTCAGCCTCAAGATTTTTGATTACTGTATGTACAAGATGACTTCAAGATGGCGTCAGTGTGTCTTTGCTATCATAACGACGGGAAAAGTACACCTTGATGCAAAAGGCATGTACTAGTACTTGATAAATTATGTGTTTTTGTGCCATCAGCGGGCGGGAACAACCCTGGAACAACAAATCAGAGAGATGGATGCATGAGGGCATTCCTGCCAAAAAAGTGAATACTTCATGTAAAGGTATCTAGAAAAATGGGGCATCGAATTTACCTTTCCAAAGAGGAGCAGGATGGGGCAGAGTTATGTATTCTGTAAGGTTTGTAACTGCAGTTTAGTGTCTCTCATGGGAAAAGGAGCAAGCCAGTCAGTATGAAAAATCCGCAAAGCACAAGCGAAACACGTAATGTAACAATAACGTACAAACGTAAGCGATGCCGAACCTTGGTTGGACTGGTGGGAGGACTAAAAGAGCGCAGCTGAAAATTTCCCTTATTTTTAAATCCAAAACTTGACAGGTATGCCTACAAGGTCAAATGGGACAAAGATTATTGTCTTGCCTAAAGGGAACAAAAACAAATGATTTTGCATTAGAGAAATGGATGTTTGACTATTTTCTTCCACCACTCTTAATTCATTCTTCATATTATGTGAATATCTTATAGCTTTTTACATCACAAAAACAAACAAATATATGTTGAAAAATTCCCACATTATTATATTGGTAAATTCCATTGGAATCTCCCTAGCGAAGACGTGGAGCTCTGGCTGGAATCATAAGTCAGTGCAGTAAATTGGGCCTGGTCTTTTGCTCTAGCACCCTCCTCAAAAGGGAGATCTATGGGGCGATTTCCCAGCCAGCCAGTCATGAAGAACCAGGAGATGTAAATGTCAGTCTGGCTCTCCTTTACACTCAATAAAGGGTGGAATTGGGGCTTCCTCTCCCCCAGTCGATTGCCCATCTAATGAGGAAAGGCTTTACCATAACTCTAAAAGATTCACCACTGTTTATGTTGCTGTGGGAGGGCCTTGCAAAGTAATAATTCCAAGTGGATAAATGCTTTCCCGATAACAAGCTGAAATAACCTGTCTGGAATAAGTTGAGGAAGACAAGAGGAATCACGCAATTAGTGATGGCAGAGGATAGATCATGAGGCCAGAATTAAAAAAGAAGCCAACATGATCGGAACTCTTCGGCAATATCTGCCTCACCAGAAGGAATTTTCTTTTGTGTTTTTTCCGACAGGTTAGACATTAGTCACGGGCACCTAGCTCAACCGTGGCCCCTGGTCTGTCCTTAACTGTGTTTTAACACTAACATTAAGCTCGTTAATGTAATTGAAGTCACATGGAGGGCCCAGTGATAAATGGCGCTTTTGGAATGGGATAGAGGAGTAATCTTAGTTTATCTTCCCTCCAAGTGAGTGCTCTTTGGCCTGAGAGTGTAGCGAAGGCCATTTGAGATCGGAGGAGCAGATACTAATGCAATGGATTCAGCAGATGAGACCACCAATCACTATAAGCATGCGGCCACTCAGAGGAGCCATTTTCCCCACCCTATCTGTTTCTAGGAAGATGTTCAGAAAATGTAAATCAAGATGAGAAAGAGAGAATCCTTTTCAACCCCCTCTCTCCCCCCACTCCCCAATGAAAACACTACGGTGTGGTTAAGGTGTGAACAAATCATTATATGAATCATCCTACAGATATATTACGCATTAATACTCTATTAAAAATACTGAGTTTAACACTTGTGCATGGTAAACTGTTCTAGGAAATATCTAATGTCTGTAGACACTGTATGTAAAAGGCATGTATTTTCTTAAGCATTGCCTTTGCTCTAGTTTGAACAGGCGTTCCTAATGTAAACATTAACAGCTTCGTGATTGGGTTTTTAATATCACAAATGCTCGTGTGTCAGGTTTATATGTATGACCGGTGACATCACGTCTTAGTTAGCCGCTGAATAATCCTGCTTTGGCCCGATCTCTCCAGCACATTTCCTTTAGTGCAAATGCATCATTTAAGCCATTACCAGTCGCGAGCTCTTTCATTAGAATGAACTATATCATCCTTTCCCCAAGTGCCCTGGGGAGCGCTCAGCTGGGAGAATACATCTTACTAAGGGAATGTATCGAAGGCAGCAACATGCCTAGGTAAAGTATTACTTAATTTATACTGCTAATGCACAACATTGATTCTCTGTGGAGAAAATAAAGGACAACATATTTTTGGTGCTTACATCATTAAGTTTAATAATTTAGAAGCAGTTAGCGCGATAATAAATATTCTTAAAGAACTTAAGCCGAGTGCGGTGATGAATGCAATTAGAAAACTTGGCACTTACATAAAAGAGTAATATGAATGAGTATGGAAATTAATTACAGCCGGGCCTATAGTACACCCTGCAGTGCCTCTGTTGAAATAAGGGGGGGAAAATACCTTACCTAGGAGCTCCAAGCTGAATGCTAACAACCCAGCGAGCCCCCCCCCCCCCCCCAGACTCCATTTTACCACACAAAATAAATGACATCGCTGAGAACTGACTCCTATTTATCTCCCACCCCGCAGACCATCCAGCACACTCGAATTAACAGGCATCCAAACTGATAATGCCCATCTCTTTTTATCGGCCGTTAGGATGCATAGCCCCTATATATTAGCTCTCCTGTTCACAACGACTCATTAACAGGGATATAATGGGGAAAATAAAAGTGCTGGAGAAGATGGAGGGTCTCTGATGTATCAGCTCTTCTGAAGCAGTTCAGTGGTCTGCTGGTTTTATTTACTCATTTCTAGCCTCAAAGCCTCCAGGATGGAAATTGCCTGAGGATATGTGGCTACATCGCGCGTCATGTAACCCTTTACAGACGCGAAGCCTCTAAAGATCTGTCTCAGTATAAATTGCTCGTGTTTTTGACGCTAAAAAGAACTTGCTTACAAGACAGATGCTTGTAGTCCTGCCTTTGGTAGTTTAAAAAAAAAGACAAGAGAAGAAGCAGCATCCTCAGGAAGTTGAAAAACGCGAAAATTATGAATGCGTAAGATAGCAAAACAGGCCGAGCTACAAAAGCAAGCGCTGCAGCAAACAGTGTTACACACAGATAGACCCTCAACGTCGCCCTTTCCAGAAATTCATTCATTCTCTTTATTGGTGTCATATGTCAAGCAGACAGCTTTATTTTGGCATTTGAGAGTTTGCATGTACAGCACTGCTGTGCGTGAGAGAGATAGCGCTGCAGCTGTAAATGTACTCACAGCCTCACTACAAACTGGGTCTCGTTCTTGACTGCAGGCCTCTGAGTAATATGTGGGTTTTGGCATTGTTAATATTTAAGCGAAAGACCTTGTAACTGTAAAAGGCGGAGAGAGTAAAGAAGAGTGCAGCCCTTTTAAACACCTTCCTCAAGCAGAATTTTACATCCTGCCAAAAGATTAATACACTGGCCTTGGAAAAATGAAACTCAAACAAGGTATCAAAATACTCCCGAGGACTGAGCATGGGAGCGTGCTATCGGCTGTGTGATTGGTTTTATGATAGCATTGCTGTTTTATGGGCTGATACCACTGAGGACACAATGCAGATCTGAGAGCCAGGTTGGCGTAATCTCCTGCATACTACATAAATCTGCTTCATTGATTTCCAGAATCGTCCGCACGGACAAGGAGCCCTCTTTTGAAAAGTGATAAGTACGGCCCTAAACATTTATTGCTGTCACTCAGTCTCAGCGGACCCCTGGCATTAATGCCTTTTAGCATCATGTAACACTTCTACGTGTGAGCGAATGCACAAATGTGTTGGAGGTCCCGCTGAGTAAGTTTACGCAGGCCGTAAATCACGGGCCGGGCCAGCTGGCTGTCTGCTTTGGCCAGGTGGAGCTGTCATGTTGGCAGCTTGAGTCATGCAGAGGGGCAACCAGATCTGGGGAGAGGCATGTGCTAGTATCTTGCGCGTCAATTGGTGCTTACCATGTGCTATTTTGACTGATACTTTAGATAAGAGATTAGTGTGTTTAACCTTTGGAGGTGTGCTAAATAAACCCCAATAAACGGAGGCATAAAAAAACGGAGGAAGACGTTAGGGCTTCGCGGCTCCGTTTACGTTCGGACGCCGTCTGCGGCCAGGGCCCGCGGCTTACTTCACCTGCGATGGAGAGGTTACGTTTCAGTCGAAGAACCCTGGGCGATCCAATCCTTCCAGATGCTTGACTAATAGGAAAAACAAAACTGAGCGCTCGTATATCTTCATTGGCTGTGGAGCGCATTAACATTCAGCTGCTGTCTGGCTCTTTCCGCGTACAAGCAATAAATAGCAGAAGAAAGGTGACTTCAGAACATTCACAAACAGCCTTTATAGTTTTTATAGCGTAATAATTAATAATAAGTAGTAATGTTCCTTAATAAATGGATGTGTTGTAAATAATAGTGGTGCATTATCACTTTTACCATCATTAGTTCAGGCAAGAATTGTTAAAAAGGAAAGAAGCCACCTCTTCTAGCATTGCTATAACACAGTATATCTGTATGTTACCACTTGGTCAAACATTATTCTACTAAATCAAAAATTAGCTAGCATTAAAAATATGTATTTATTAAATCCCAAAAGTCATAGGCTTTCTTTCAGAGTCATAAACCATATGTAGAGAGATAATGTAAAGAATTTTTTAGAAGTAAATAAGTAAACTGTGATGTGTAGTCAAGAATTGGTATACACTGAGATTTCAAATTACATGGGATAGCAGTAGAAGGTGTAAGATGCTATCTTGTTAGTGAGGGTGAACACTGGCCAGCACATTCATAGCAGAGCAACATGAATACATTTCTGAATTTGTGTGAGAATTTAACATTCTTCAAACCACAGTGTCACATGTATACTAAAAAAAAATCAATATTTGGTGGAAATAGCCTGTTTTTTTAATCACAGTTTTCATGCATCTTAGCAAGTTCTGCTCCACCAGTCTTACACACTGCTTTTGGATATGTTTATGCCACTCTTTGTGCAAAAATTCAAGCAGTTCTGCTTGCTTTGATGGCTTGTGGTCATCCATCTTTCTTTTGATTTTATTCCAGAGGTTTTTAATTTGGTAAAATCAAAGAAACTCATAATTTTTAAGTGGTCTCTTGTTTATTTTTTCCAGAGCTGTATATCCTACAGGTCAGTGCAACTTCTTCAGCATTCTTGAAACATAGCAAAAGTCATGGTATACAATACTAATACTATTTTTGTTTCATGAATTTTAGCATTTCAATGACAAGATAGATATATAACACAGTGGAAACAAACTAAAATATCAGGGGTGGTTCAGTAAGAAAGCACTGTAAGAAATATAAGACTATAGAAGATTCTAACTTAGATTTAAAATCTTAACTATACCTTATAAGATATAAGTAAAAATAAAAAAATGCTGAATGAAGAATATATACATGAATATATAAACACAAAAACTATACAAATTGTGAAAGCAACCAGCCGTAGATATGAGGTATTGCAGTAGTACAGAATTAATTAAGTATAAGAGATACAACAAATACTAAGCAGACACCTGTGCAAATGTTGTATTTAAGTTAAGGGTGAGTGGTGTCCAGGAGTGTGAATGTACAGGATGTACCAAAACATGTCCTGTTTACTGCATAACAGTAAACAAGAATGAACATGCCTTACTTTTCACTTTTAAAATATTATCTAGGAAATTAAGATCATCTACATTCACATCTATACAGATATATTCTGCCTTAGAAGACCTCTTCCAACTTCTCGATTTCATTTTCCCTGCTATCAAGATCACAGCCAGCTTACCTTTCACTTACAGTTAACTTGGCCCTTTAATAGAGCAGCACTTAGCAGTAGAATCTGACCACTCTTGGGGAAACATAAAGAGGCATGGAAATGATTGTGTTTTTCCACTACACTACATGGGCAGATCACACACGAGCTTCGCTGGGCTCAGCTTTCCACCCATCCATTCTGAAGTAGCTCTGACAGCCAAGCATCCGCACCTCCGGGAGCTGACAAGTGTCCTGCAAAGCGGAGAGGAATGCCAGGGCCGTGGATTAGCGCCCCCGCCATGGCCGAAGGTGCTCCTGGCGGTGGAGGGAGGAGCTTAAGCAGGGAGAGAGACGGACACGTCCGCCCGAGTCTCTTAATCTGTTCAGTGGAGAGAGAAAAGAATAGGATAGGTTGGAGTGGTGTCTCTGTCAGGGGCGAGATGAACAAGCTAACAATCGCTCTGTAAATATTTGAGGATGACTGATGTTGACAAGCTGTGCCCATGGCAGGCCTCCTCAGCACGTCCAGTGTCTAATGTTTTTGAAGGGGGATACTGTCAGTTATAACTCTATTCCACCAGGCTACAAAAGCCCTCACTGGAGTGCTAATTTACGTCCCTCAGGACATTGCTTTCCACATAAGACACAGAAAAAGACTCTTCATGTCAAGGAAGACTCTGCTCATAGTGGATCAGCCAATAATAACATTTTCAATTCTCATAATTTTCCATGATGGTTTGTGATTTGATGGTTCTGGGTTTTTTAAATGTGACTTGTAAATTCCCTGTTTTTAAGTAAATTCCCTGTTTTTATCAGCTTTTAGTTGGAAATAAAACTGAAACTGAATCAAACTGTAAAATATGAAGGTTTCTTTGTCAAAAAAAACCTTTTTCTGTGATTTAACATTTTCTACCTGTTACTGATTTATTAAGCAGTTTTAGCATTTTGGTAGTTATAATGTTAGTAGTAGTTAGTAGTACTGTGTTGTCATTTTGTGTTATATAGTGTTCAATGAGATGTTTTGTTGAGGTTGGTTGGATTTTTTGGTCGTTTTTAAGTAACTTACAGTAAATTTAAAATTTTAAACATTCTTGTTTCTAGAACCCCTGCTGCCAGAAGAACTCTTTGGTCTCAGATAGGGACACTGCCTGTACTATCTTGGTGTCACTTGACAATAATACACTCAATTAATTAAAAACAAGATGGCGAGAATCCCAATCAAAAGTTTTTACAGCTAGTCCAGACAGAAATGTGGGCCAGGTAAATATTTGTATTGAAGTTTTTGTTTAAAACTAGTTTATTTACTTTTTTACTGTACAAAGTTAAAATTATGGTTTTGGACTAATTGGATCTTTCTGATCTTTAATCTTTAAATGTTAAAAACTATTGCCCCCATATGAGGACATTGTAAGGTCCTACTAATCCCAAATAGCTAGAAAAAATACAGATACAGATACAGAACCCCAAGGAACCCCTTGTTTATTAAACTTTAAATACGCCCTTCACCCTTGTACACCTAATTCACAACGAAAAAATAGTTTTTTTAAAGATCTGTTCATTGGAATCACAGGAAGGAGTTGTACCAAACAAAGCATGGTTCTTTTCTGGCTTCACTCAAACAGAACAGAAACATTTTTGGCCCTGTTTGTGTTTTTCAAGACTGTCCATGCTTGCCGTGTTTGTTTGTGCTGCCAGTCTCGGACACTGCTGTTGTTATGGATGTTCAGGCAGAGACAGCATGCAGATGTAAATATAGAAATCAGGCCTTCGTGTTCTCACGCCAGCCAGAGCTGAGGGCCAAATGGAGATTGGGTGTCACATTACTGTACCGTTTGATTAATTATTAGTGAGTGATGATCTGCCTATCACAATACATCTATTTCAGCTCAGCTAAGTGACAGAGATAAAGTCGTCCTCTCGCCGGCGAGTCCCAACAAGCCAGTCGACAGTCAGCTAATTTTTATAGTTCGTGTAAGTAGTTTCAAAGCTTCGGAAATCTATTCGGTGCTCTATAAATCTGAAAACAAGTCAGCGTGGCACTTCTTGAATTTCAGGGGTCAATCAAACTGTCAGACGGAACAGGTTCGACGTGTCCCTTACCCTCTCGCCTCATAGCCAGCCAGTGTAAATTCTCCCAAAGACCAGAGCCTGTCTTTATTACTCTCTTTCATCATTTCATTTGACAACCATCTCTTCTCAGCTTTGATCCTTTTCAGCTTACGTAGTATTGGCCCTTATAAAAAAGCACGAGTGACATTTATTGAAAAAACTGATGTGGCATTGACATCTTATTTAAGACATCTTATTTTTTTTATTATTATTTTTTTTAGTCTGAGGATGATGCTTAATGGGGTGTTGCGTTTAAAAAGCCACGAGACGCTCACCAATGACAGACACTCTGCCCTAATTTCAACATGGCTGTCACGGGTTTTGTCAGACAGTGGTAATGCTTGGGTAAACCAGTGAGGGTGCTGTTTCCCAAGGCCAGAGCATGCAATCGGGGGTAGAGGAAATCACAGTCATATGCTGGGGCTATTGATAGCACACAGAGCTCTGTTTTCCCCTCTGTTTAGTGCCGCATTCCTTTTGGCAGGATTTATGAAAACAGCAGTGACAACATGTCCTGTTGCTCTTTAAGAACTGCATGACCGCCTGGCTCTGCAATAAAGCAGTCAGTTATTAATAGTGGACATGGGAACATGCGTAAATTATGGCTCCCTCACCTCAAGTGAGGGAAGAAATTGGGCTCTTCTGTTTATCAAACTTCACACGCTTTAAAGCGGCCTGCGCTGCTCTGCGCGGAGGTGGACGATGCGGCCGGGTTGTGGCAGCGCGCTTGCGGAAAGTGTCTGTGTTGCGTAAATAAGACCTCTGTACGCGCTGAGCCGAAAATTTCTCTGGAGCGCCGCTTGTCAGATCACGTTGTTAAGTCTGCCACTGTGTTTGTCTGGAGACCCAGCAGGGCCATTTTGATGGCGGGTGACCTGGGGGGGCCTGGAGGAGTGCAGGAAGGAGAGGTGTGAAGGACAAGCAGTGGGTGAATGTGAGAAGCATCATGCGTCGCATGTGTTCAGGCAGTAAAGGCCTGCGCCACTGCTCAAGTGATTGCATTTACAATTCACGCTGATGCTACTAAATAGCCTTTTGAGCAAAGTGCTGCCTTTAGGAAAGGCCTATTCTGTGGCGGTCTGTGATTCTAATCACTGAAATTTTAGTGCAGCCTCACTCTTGAAGTAATAGGGCCTCCCATGTGTGGGTACACTGCTCTGAGATTGCCTGTATAGTGTTTGCGGTACCACTTTAAAATAGGAATACCTTTATGAAGGGGTTCATAAATGGTTTACAATTAGTTTATTAATGGTTACTAATTAGGTTGTAAATGCCTTAAAAATCATTAATAATCAGTTATAACACAGACATAGAAAGGGCAACAATATAGATGGCTTTGGGTTCACTTTTTGGCAAACAACAGGTCATTGTTACCCTTTCTACATATGTGTTATAACTGATTATTAATTATTTTTAAGGCATTTACAACCTTATTAGTAACCATTAATAACCCTTTATAAAGGTAGTCTTATTTTAAAGTGGTACCGTATTTGCTAATATAATTGAGCTAATATGGGCTGATGCTATACATACTTACATATTTATGTGCATTAAAAGAGAGACTGTGGATATTTCCTGCTAGAAGCTGCCAGGCTTCAGAATCAGTCTGGCAATAGATTCGAGGTTTTAAAATGGTATAGATTACCCCCTTAGGTCTCTGTTTATGAAAATGTGATTTACAAGGAAAATTCAGCCACGCTGTAATTGTTCTCTGATCCGGGTTCAGTGGCTAGGAGCTAACAGGGGAAGTGGTCATAAAGACAGGCCCGGAGTCCCTGCTGATCTCAGAACATCTGCTCCACCATTTACCAGGCTAATAGATCAGCCCAGAGAATAGGTGCAGGTGTTTTCTGCCCAAGCCAAAAAACATCAAAACCAGATTCCTGTCCAGCTCCAGCACCAGCATGCAATTGAGCAGGAATGACTCATGGCCTCTCACAGATAATAAAACAAGCATAAAGTTTGCTTAAGGTACAGGTGTGCATGTGTGGTGGTGGGGTGGGGGGGTTGTCAGGGGGGGTTTTGCTGCGAGCAGAGGAGAAACAAACCCGCACCCTGTTTGGGAATACGGTAATTGAATGCAGATGGGAGGAGGTAAATGAAAGAATTTCACAAATATCTCAGTGGAATACCTAATGGGAATGGGACAGAAAGGGAAATTAAAAATTATTGGAAGCAGATGGACTGTTCTTTGAGTTTTTCGGGGAAATTTATTAGGGCCGTGAAAGAAATGTGTCTGTTTATTTTGCAGTGCCATGAAATTAATGGCCTGCTGAGTTGTGTTGGTGTTAGTTTATGACTGCTGTACCATTAGTCATAATTTAGCTGGTATTTGTTATTGATTTGTGATTTAGCGTGATTTATTGGGGCCTGTCAGCTTTGATTTTGAACTCCACCACTTTCATTTCAACACCAGGCCCAAATTTTGGCAAACGGAGAACAACACTGCAAACACACACTTTGGCTGTGCCGAGTGCTCTTTCACTTATTTCCCTGTGCACAGTATGTTTGCGGTACTTTTTAAAATCTGCTATATTTCTCTATTCTGTTTTATGAGTGTAATTTATTCTTTCAAATTTCTGCTCCTGACACCTTTTTTATTCCAACCACGTTGTAATTCTTACAACACTGTAACATTTTAAAAGAGAACATCTGGATACTTAGCTAGATGTGTCGGTCAGTGGGCTTTATGCACTGGTTGTTCCTAAGGAGAAACGACTTCTTAAAACACACTTTCACAGTTCAGTTTCACAAAGATCATGACATTTACCAGTGTTTTCTGATTTACAATTTGCTCTATTTATGATAACCATAATGGGATCTATCATTTCAAGAGCATTTTTGTAAACAGTTCTGCTCTGTACATAATTTGGGGCCCTATTTTAGCTATATCTCTGGAAAAATAAGAGATCACATTAAAAATGATACATTTCATTGAATTGTCCAAATTCAGAAATGAAAACATCTGAAATATAATCAAAAGGAAGATGGATGATCACAAGCCTTCAAACCAAGCTGAACTGTTAGAATTTTTGCACCAGGAGTGGTGTAAAGTTATCCAAAAGCAGTGTGTAAGACTGGTGGAGGAGAACATGCCAAGGTGTATGAAAAATGTGATTAAAAATCAGGATTATTCCACCAAATATTGATTTTTGAACTCTTTAAACTTTATGAATATGAACTTGTTTTCTTTTCATTATTTGAGGTCTGAAAGCTCTGCATCTTTTTGTTATATCAGCCTTTTCTCATTTTCTGCAAATAAATGCTCGAAATGACAATATTTTTATTTGGAATTTGGCAATATTTTTATTTGTAGTCTAGTAGTTTATAGAATAAAACAACAATGTTCATTTTACTCAAACATACACCTATAAACAGCAAAATCAGAGTAAATAATTCAGAAACTATAGTGATCTCTTCATTTTTTTCCAGAGCTGTACCTTTATTAACTGGGTTTAGGGAGTGTCAGTGTATCTTTGCTATCATAATGATGAGAAAAGTACTTCTTGTGTAACTTGAAAAGCACAAAAGGCATGTAATAATTCTCTTAATTACGATCATGGGTGTGTTTTGGGCAACACATAAAAAACATAAACCAATCAGTGTGTCACTTGCCATTCCCTTTAAGATTCAAGTGTGCTGTGACTTTGGCGGATTACTATTTAAATGGCACAGCTATCTGGACGTGTCCAACACCTCTCAGCAGAGTAAGCTAAATTGTATGCAATTTAACACTTACAAAAGTAATAATATGACAATGACCTATATTTAAGAGGCGCTGCCACTATGATTGGGAGATAGGTGGTTTGAATCCCTTTCACGTAGCTTGCTATCAGCTGCCTGAGCCCCGAGAGCACAATTCCCTTGCTTTTTGGGTAGGTAGATGGCCCTTTTTCCCCACATCTATTCAAAGAATGACTCCAAAGGGTGATGTGGATCAGCACCAGGCGTCTGTGAGCTGATGTATTGGAACCGAGTCGCTGTGCTTTCCTCCAAGTGCGCTGTGATGCTACTCGGCAATGCTGCATCAGCAGCAATTGGAAAAGAGGCGGTGGCTGACTTCACATGTATCGGAGAAGGCATGTGCTAGTCCTCACCTTCCTGGTGTTGGGGCATTACTAGTGATAGGGTTGGGTAGTTGGCCTTGCAAATTGGGAAGAAAATTAGATAAAAATTAGGACAATAGGCTATTTGTTAGGACTTTACTTACGAACAAATTCAGAAAAAAAAATAAGATTCAGGGTCAGTTACCTGGACGAAAGGAAGATGTAGTCCATCCATGACTATAGTTTGTCTAGACGGTCTGAAAAACAGACCCATGAAGTGTTTATTTTTATCTGTTATCATTCAGCTTATATTATGGAACCTATTTTGTGAATTCATATGATCTCTAAACCATCTGACGACACACTACATGTAGCACAAGATGAACAGGTAACTGAATACAGTTCATTGTGCATGACTTTCTCGAATAAGCATGAATATGGCTGTGCTTACTGTCCTTATAACCCTGTGCGTGAGCTCCACTGCGCAGCACAGGAGTCTGCATGCTGACCGTAGCAGGACCTGCCGCAAGTCCAGGCTTCAGTGCAGCAGGGTGCAGCTGGGGAGTCGTCGGTGAGGCAGGGAAGGAGCAGAGAAAATGGAGTCTGATTATTATTCCAGAGGGATCTGGCTGAGTGCATAGCCGCTGCACTTCCTGTTTCCTCTGATCAATGGCAGGAAGCAGTAAGGAGAAGAGAGAGAATGGAGTGGAGTAAGTTCTCCAGCTTCTCTTTTCTTTTCACTGCAGCCAGATGGGTTTTTAAACACCTCTGCAGCCTTGGAGAGCGCAAAACCTACACACACACACACTTATTCTGCACTGTGAGGCATGGCTCAGCTAATGTTTGGCCTCAAAGCTGAGAGAGAAGAGATGCTGTGTGAATTGTGAGAACAAAAACAATTCTCACCTTGAGGGAAACGTAGCCGTGCTGGAGTGAGTCTGCAGTGCTGAGCCCCACTCACAGGCCCATCTCTGCTTACGCTCTCTTTCTCTCTTTCTCTCTGTTGCTCTACCCTTCTTTATTGAGGGCTGAAATCATATATTGTATATTATTCTGAATGGAAGCCAACATTTTGTGGAACACAAAAATAAACAGGGATTTTAAGGTACCTGTAGGCAATATTAGCAAGTCTACCACGTTTAAAAGAGTCAAACGTATAAGATACGAAACCCACATGAATCACCAACATCCTATTTATTCCTTTTTACAGTTAAAATAGATACTTGCTTATTACAACGTGTAGTAAGAGTAACTGGTTCGGTCATTCTATCATCTTCACTCAGTGTAAACGTACAGTGCTTGAAGTGGGACTTAGCTTTTACTTAATACTAATTAGGTAAAAAGCGGAATTATACTACTGTCAACATAAGGAGTTTAAGAAGTTTGTCAGGGGTGCACAGGGAGGACGTGGAGGGCGGACGCGAATGCAAGTACTTAAATTAAATAAACAGAAAAAAGACAATAAACCAGAAATAAAATAAATAAAATGAGAAAAACAAAACTTATATAGAAATAAGGAATACACTGAGACCAGAAACTAGTTTTGGCACACAACTCCAAGTCCAAATCAAGTGACCAATAGAGATTCAAAGGGAATGTCTTCTTCTAAGCCTCACCCACTCATAAAAACTGTGCAAAAATTCAGAAGCGAAAAAAATGAAGCAGAAGTAAACAAGGGATTCCAGAAGCAAAAGTCTTTAGCAGAAAAATCCACAAAAAATCATAAATAAAGACTGACAAAATTCTAACTAAAATAATGTTCAAATAACTGCAAAGAATGAAAAACAAGTATATTTAAAAATATATATTTGCTATTACTTTTGAATTTGTAACATACACTTTTTCATTTTGATTCTTAAAATTTTGATTCTGTATTTTATCTTTTTGCACAAAATTTCCTCCATAGCTACCTCCCTGACAGTCATTGCAGAACAGTACAGAACAGTTCACAACAGTGCAACAAGTCAAAAAGGCTGATAGTGTGGTACACACGGTAAATATGTTATATTAACAGGATAATGAAAACACAGAACATTGGTGTCTAGTAGTATCTATGCACACCAGCTGTTTACTGTCTTTAAAGCATCAGGTGCTTCTGTCTGATTCTTAAATAAAAGTCTGTGTACTAAACATATATATTAGCTTGAGGTGATTTTAAATATTTGCAAAAACAGCTGGATTCCTTCTAAATATATATACACTCTAAGAAAAGTAAGTACAGATTTGTACTTAAAAGAGTACAAAGCTTGTCGCTGGGGCTGTACCTTATATCGAGGTACAAAAAAGTACCTTTCAGTGAAAGTCCTTTTTTGTACCCATGGTTTTTGTGTCAGTAAAGATTATAAATATTATAAACATTATCATCAACTAAATATGTGTCAAAAACATCTAAAATTGTCTGGCTTTTAAATAAAAAAATGTGCAATTCAAATATATATTGTTCATTAGTACAGTGATACAGAATACTGAATGTACCTTTTGTCTGGTTAAATGGTACAAATCTGTACTTATTGCTGTTAGGAATGACTTTGTACTTCAGAGGGAACAAATCTGACCCTGTAAAGACCAATATTGTACCTTTAAGGGTACAATTATGAAGAGTGTACCCTTGAGTACAAAAAAGTACTCATATCGTACCGCTGTTTTTTAGAGTGTATATATATATATATAAAATGCTAACTCAGCAGTGACCTCTTCTAATGCTGGACTAATTGGATTACTGAACTAATAGTTATTGTGCACATATTGTGCACTCCTATAGTAGTTTGTACTTTTTATTTTGTATGTTGGTTGTAATGGGACGTGGATGTGCCTATTTCGCTCCAGCCCTGTGTATTGATTGTATTTTTTAACAAGGCACCCTTATTTCAGTCATTATTTAATTTCTTTATCAATACTTGATTTTAAGTAATGAAAGATGATTTAGGACACTCTACCCACCTCTAGCTATAAGAATTCCTGCCATTGGTAGAAGAAAATTAACTTTACTAAACATTACATAAATAAAGGCTCGTGTACTCTCCATTTTTTCTAAAGCTTTATTTCGATATTTTAAGATTTCTTCGATGATAAAAATAATTGTATATGCTTTTTGCTTATGACACACATTGCTCATGTTTGGCTGTATCTCGCTTTCTGCTCTGAAGCTGGCTGCACATTTTTTTTTCTTTTTCTTTTTCTTCTGGGCTTAATACAAAAAGAAAAGCAACAAACAAAAAAGCTCCCCTGACTCTACAAAAGACTTTTGTGTCTGTTTGAAGGCTGTACAGCACAATAAGCTGACACATTGTAAAGGAAACAATTGCTTCATTAGTAATAGGTGAGCTCTTTTAAAAGGCGCTTGCTGCCATGCTGGGCGAGCGTTAACAGGCTTTAGATTGTTGCTTGGATGGAACTAAATTAAGTTCATGGCTGACAGAATGGCTCAGAGATAGGAGGAACTCAGAAAGAAACTTATGGCTTTTTTGGCTCCGTACATGGTTGGGTTCCTTTTAGCTGCTTGAATGATGGAAATGGGTTTTCTTTTTGTGTTAAAGCCGAGGGAAGGGCTGTGTGTGTGTGTGTGTGTGACAAACAGTCTGCACATGCTACAAAAAAAATGAGAGGGAGGGCAATCAATCATATTTTTTCATGCATGCGTCTGTCCTGCTATTGAAGGTTTGAAGTTTTTTTAGTGTACTTGTATAAGCCCAAATTTCAACCTTGAAATGTTCTATCCCAAATGCATTTGCTGGCTTGAATTATCCAGCAGGGTAGTCGGTGGATCTTCAGCAGCAGGGCCTGCTGTGTTCACTCCATATTTATGCGTGTATGTGTGTGTGTGTGTGTACGCGAGCGAATGAGCTCTTCCTCATGTCTCCCTCAGGTCCTTCTCACCCACACAGGCCTCCCAGGGAGCAGCAGGAGAAGCTCCATACCTGTCCAGAAACACCTGCAATCTCCACTCTGCTGGGACCGCGGGCTTTTCAGCCAGCACTTGTTAATGCTGTCACACTCCGGAGAGACAGGCCACTCAGAGTGGAGGTGAGATGAGAGAGGAGACGTGAGGCTGGAGCGAGGCAGCCTGCAGAAGGGAGCAGTTTTATCATTGTCACGGAGGTGAATAATTTGGAGGCGAGGAGGACCTTGATGTGCGAGCGAGCCTGGAGAAGCTGAATTTGTTTTGATCAGACTCGAGCGCTGGAATGATAATACACCAAAACACGTCAGCAACAAGTTGTCCTCTTTTTTTTTTAACCATCCCTCTTTCCTCCCTCCCTTCCTCCTTCTTCTTTCCTGCCACAAAAGCACAGCCACAGTTGTCTCGTTCTACTTGTGGATAAGTCTCTACTTTTATTTAAGTGGACTCAACATCAAAAGACACTGGTAAGCCCAGGGAAGGAAGTCCAATGTCAAGTGGTTTTTGTCGAAATCCTACCAGGAATTTTTGCCTAGGATCTCGGGCCCGGAGAAAAGCCTTCAGAGCAGCGAGCTGCTCGCCCTCCCCCTCTTCACCCTGACAAGCAGGGAGCTGCTTAAATTGAATTGACATGTCAGCAGGGGAGCAGCGCTTTGTCCCTGCTCTGGATGCCGGCATACTTAACCTTACCATTTAAAGCCTTAGCTACTACCATTGGCACTCATGAGAAAGCTAGCCCTGGAAGCTCTCCTCTCGTCAGACCCCCACCTCTTACCTCTGGTCCATTTTTTTCTTCTTCTTATTTTGCCCCCCCCAACACACACACACCCATCTCACTTGGCAGTTATGACGGTCACGTGAGCAACAGCTTTTGTTTTACATTGTAATCTAGCCTGGGCCGTCTGGGTTTCATTTACAGTTAAGTGCAAGACATACACAGAGAAGCTGGGAGGGAGCGAGGGACTGCAGGAGAAAGCGAGAGGAACAGGATATAGAGAGAAGGTGGAGTAGGAGGGGTTGAGTGAGACTAGGAGAAAGATAAAGAGGGAAAGAGGTATAGAGAGAGAGAGAGAGAGCAATAGAGAAAAAAAGAGAGAGAGAGAGAGAGAGAGAGAGCTAGAGTAACAACTATGTTTGAAGTGGGGGCCTTAATGTAGTGGGGATGGAATCTGTCACTCAGCTTATTGCATGTTGATGACTCAGGGCAGTTTGAGCTGTAAGCAGCCTATGATTTATGGACACCAAGTGAACTCCTGCAGGCGAAAAAGCAAGTTGGGGATCAGAGCGGCAACAGGGCCCTTTTTTGGCGAGAGCCCGGCCCCTGCATTTTTTTCATTCATGCCAAACTGCTTTGCACGGCAATTAGCTCTGTCCTCATTTAGTCTCCCCAGTCCCAAAGGGTAATGAAAGTCATATATCATCTTCAAGGCTGCTAATTATCCAGCTCAGTTGCAGGTAGGCTTTGTAACAGTGAGAAGGGCCTGTCGGCCTGATATTTATTGCTCCTCCAATAAGCAAGTAAAAAATACTCTCTTGAAAGGTTGCCCACAGCCCTCGCCTCGCATCCCTGACATACCTTTTTGCAAATGTGCTAGTCAAAGGGGAAATGTCTTCATTCCACATAACTCATTTTTCATGCTGTAACGAAGCGTTCGGCGAGAGCCTGTGCGCAAGTGCTGGAAACCTGAGTAGACACATAGCGGGGGTCAGCTTGTCTCCACTGATTTACTGTGGGTTAGTTAATGCCAAGACGGAACAAAAAGGAGAAGGAGAGCACCCGGTCAGGAAAAGAAGAAAAAGAAGGAGCAGAAGAAGAAGAAGAAGAAGACGAAAAAAGAGACACTGCGCTGTCACCCCTCATTGACAGTGGGCCGTGTTTTACCGGTTAATTGTAGTGTATTCTCTATTGTTTGTCAAGAGTTAGCGTGCGTTTTACACAGATGTGGTATATGAATTAATAATTTCTGTGCTGCATCAAACGGTAATATCCGAGCCCACGGTCGTCTTCTTGCATGATTTATGACGTGAACTTGCGGAATTCGCAAACGTGTTCTACAAACACACAGAGTCCACAGAGCAAAACTTCCTGAAACTTAATATTCCGGCTTTCATTTTCCTCCACCCTCCCTCTCTCCCTTTGCTTTCCTTCTCTCTTCCTTTCTCTCTTCCTCTTTCTCCTTCTTTGCTGCGGCGTCATGGTTGTGATTATAAATTTAAGGGATGAATATGCCTGTTATAGGTTGTGACTTGTTGTACGAGCATCATCTCAATAAAAAACGATTGGGTTTTCTTTTTTTTTTCCTCTTCTCTTCTCCTCTAGTCTGTATCTAGTCTGATTGAAACCATGTGATTTAATGTCAAATTAAGAGGAGCCATTAAGTTGGGTCTGTAATGCATGCAGGCTTGTTAAGCAGAGTTATTAAGGCCCTTGACACATTATGTTTTGCAGCCTTGCCTGCTCTCTCTCTTTCTCTCTCTCTCTCACTCTTTAGTCCAACACCCCCCCCCCCCCTTTGAGTCACTAGCTCCGAAATGTGAAGGGTGTCTCAAATGGAAATATTTATATGGTTCCAAAATGCCTGAAGGGCATCATTAATGCCCATATTCAGAGATCTAAAATGTATGCGGGGTACACTTCAGATTTCGGAGCTCGAGCATCTACATATTTTCTCAGACTAATGACTTTATATTTGCCTTGTTGCTTATTGCTCCAAGACACTGCCCCCCCCCCCTCCTCTAATCCACCCTTCTTCTCCTGCTGAGAAAAGGAAGTCGGCTGGATAAATACTGAGGGGGGGAAATAAGGATAAATGTAAAGCTTATGGAGATCAGATTTTTAATTACACTCAAGGCTATGATGATAGCCTTGTTCGGTGCCAAAACAACCAAGCCATTGTATTGTAAAGAACATGCCTAGCCAAACACCCACTACACTGTCACTTTCCTGACAGTATTTTTTTTTTGCTCTGATGATGTAGTAATGTAAAAAAAAAAAAAGAGAAGAAGGAAAAAAAAAAAAGAGGAGCAAATCTCATCCGGTCCAGTGCACGGCGCGAGGCGAGGGCGAGCGAGATTGCACTGGCCGTGGGAGAGGAGAGGCGCTGGCCGGGGTTAGGCCCGGTATCAGAGAGGAGACTAATTGTCAAGGTTACGCCTCTGAAGATGATTGATGTCAGGCCAGGCTTTCCTGTCAGCCTGTCAGGAGGCAGGAATGTTTAATGTTCTCATTATTGGTTGCGCTGTTGTGTATATTTCTCTGTCAGCGCTGCGGACCCATCTGAACTGCCAAAGCACTTCAAAGGCCTGCAGGTCATTTATCTTCCCCCTGACGCGCAGAGTGTTCTGCCTCAGCTGAGTGCCAGTGATTTGTTATGACTTGAGAGCCAGCTGACAGACAGCTCTTCTGGTACAGAAAAAAAGGATTCCTTTTTGTCACACTGCGAAAACATCAATGTCCCTGTAATGGGCTACAACTGTCAGAGGAGGCCAGCACCTGACAGTTGTGTGGTCGCACTAATTTGCAGCCCCGGTGACTTGCTTCCCCGAGTTTAGATTTGGTTATGGTGTCACATACAAACAGGTCACCATCTGCTGTCGGCTGCTAGAGGCCAGGAGAGAGGGGGGGAGAAGTGACTGGGCTAATTGAAGACACGTCGTCATTTCATATTAATCACCGCGGCCTACGTATCTTATCTTTGAAGCTGGAGGGTGAAAAAGAGGAGGGGAAGTCAAGAAAACAGAGGGGGGCAAAGATGGAAGGAGCATTTACCACAGAAAAGCTGAATCTGGGGAGAGAGAAGGAGAAACAGAGCAAGAGAGAGAGAGAGAGAGAGAGAGTAGGAGAGAGCATGAGGGAGAGAGGGAAGAAAATCAGATCTTTGTTTCCTTTCCCAGGCCATGACATGATTAATCGTTCTCTTCTGATCTAATTTTGGAACATGAAAAACAGCACATTTGTCTTGAAGAAAAATGATGTGCCGTACCGTGCAGATGGAAATTTCGAGCCCTGAAAAAGATTAAAGTGAAATTCCACTCCTTAGACCTAATCATGAGTTGTAGATTATTCTGTCGTTTTAACCAGATGGTAGGTTTGATTCAGCAGGCCCCTCCTTATATTAATGAATACTAGACTGTTACATTTGACTTAGGTAAGTGAAACGTCTCTCATGCCTAATGGACTGCCAAGCGCCGGGACACATGCCCTGCCGACGTGTGCCCTTGCTGCATTTTTCATGTTTTATACTTATGTAGAACGCTTTGTTTCCGTCTATTTTTCATCCGCGACGCCCCCTTCGCTAAATATTTTTATACAGGAGTGGGGCGAAAGAACAAACTTGTGTCCGCAGCTAATTTCCTCTTATAGGTCACAGCCATAACTCTGCAACTAAAACCGTCACCCAGGGCAAGAGGCGTGAAGAACTCAATAGTAACTTGATTAAGTTCCCAGTCAACATGTCTGCATACACGGCAGTATGTTAACCAACCTAATTATAGGAGAGAGAGAGAGAGAGAGAGAGAGAGAGAGGGAGAGAGAGGAGGCACCTCGGGCTGGTCACATGACCCTCCGTGCCGGCTGGCCCTCAGGGAGTGGAAGAAACTCTTGTCACCCTACACCTCTCTCTCTCTCTCTCTCTCTCTCTTTCTCTCTCCCTCTCTCTATTCCATGTCTTCACCTCACAAACACACAAATTTCTCAGCCCATTCTTCACTTGGTTCAAATTAGGTTATGTGATTAAATCCCTAAGGCACATTTGCCGCACCCACACACATATATATAAATAGTGAGGACCATTCCTAGCAGTCCTCATTCAACAAGATTAGCGTTATATTTGTTAGTATGGCCTGATGTTTTCCTCACACCGTGTTCCAGAATGAACCTAAAACACAGGATTCGTTTTTAAATCAGATCTTGCATAGAGATAGTTTAAGATAATGAGTTTAAATCAGTGTGTTCTAAAGTACTGATTGTGCTGTCATGAAGTAAATAAAGATGTTTCTTGTTAGTGAAAGGTTATTTTTGGTATTTTGATTATGTTTGTTTGCTAACACCTTAGTTTGCTGTAGAAATGTCTTTTTCTATACTCTAATGAGCAGTAATTATTAAATTAAATTATTAGTTAAATAATGAATTGTTTGCTGATACAGACCTACAGACTTGTCAACAAGTTGATATATTGACGACTCCCAGGGAACTGAATTAGAAATTAGACCCTGGAATATGTTTTCGCAGTGCTGTCAAATAAATAGCATCTGTGAAATGATGCTGGCAATGTTTCGGCGCACCATAGCTTTGAGTAAGCAGAGTGACTCCTTACTGGAACGCTTGGAGTTCCAAGACTTGACTGTGGAGCCTTTTGAACCTGACCTCTTTGCCACTGGTGCAACTATTAGTAGTGCACTTCTTCGGGCATATTTAGCTCAGTGTATTCTACAAGTATTGTGTTTTGTATAGATATATTAGTGTACTGTATATTGTTTGTATATACATGTATGTAAACATGTAAAGAGGAATCTATACCAACTAAGTGTCCTTCATAAAACCATACTCCAAAGCCAGGAATGATTTATCTATCTTTATTTTTAAAACGAAAAAAATCATGCAATTGAAAAGTAAAAGCTTTGAAAGCTGCAATCCGAAGTTATTTGCGAATGTGCCTGTAGATATTTTAAAACATCCGTGCCAAAAATACAGATTGTAAACCAAGAATGTGAGGAGAGCGAAAGCAATAGCACCATGTCCATATGTCACACACTAAATAGTTCTAAATTAGAGCCTGTATATGCCTGTTGGAGACTACATTCATCATACTCAGCTTTGGTCTGTTTCTAACCACTTTGGCATTAAGAGCTTCCACATGCCAAAAGAGAGAAAAAGAGAGAGAGAGAGAGAGAGAGAGAGAAAAGAGAAGTAGAGAGACAGAGAGAGAGAGAGAGAGAGAGAGAGTGGGATAGAGAGAGAGGGAGAGAAAATGCAGGTTATCAGCAAAGTTTACATGTCTTTAATCAGTCTGCAGTTAATTAGCGGCTTCCACACAATGTGGCCGTGAGTCATTAATCATAGGAGCCTGGAGCGGTAAAGCTCCGTCTGAGACATTTGGAAACAAAAGTTTTGTTTTCCGTGAAGGGTTCGAGCGCAGCCTGGCGTTGCCTTTCTTGGCCATTAGGCTGAAAATGAAAGGCCTTGTCATGGGGTTGACAGACAAGGGCCCACTGTTCAGCTCCCTGTTGGTCTTTCCCTAAACCAGCCCTCCACAAAGGATGACTTCACCCCTTAAACAAAGCTTACACACATGCACACGTTTGGGCTGCGCTTGTCTGCGCGGCACTCAATGCAAAGAATGTCACGTCACGCAGGCGGCCAGGCCTCCGTGATACTGCACAGCACTGCGACTGCATCCGGCGGGCTTTCTTTACTTCGGGATGCTGCACTTGTGCAGGGGAAGGGTGTAAATCAGGCCTGGTATTGACTTGGATTCATTTGGTTCATGTAGGCCCTTACATCTGGTTTCAGTTGAACAGACATTTGGTTTGAGTTGGGTATAAATTTGCTTTTCGTTGGCTTCATGTTTGAATTGAGTTGATTTTGCATTTGGTGGTAATTACATTAGCTCCAAATTGGCTTTACAATTGGATTAAAGTGATTTTACATTTAGTTTTAGTAAGCTCTACATGTGGTTCAAATTGGCTTTACATGTGGTTTGAGTTGGCTTTGCATTTGGTTTGAGTTGGCTTTGCATTTGGTTTGAGTTGGCATTGCATTTGGTTCGAGTTGGCTTTGCATTTGGTTCGAGTTGGCCTTACATTTGGTTCGAGTAGGCTTTGCATTTGGTTCGAGTTGGCTTTGCATTTGGTTCGAGTTGGCTTTGCATTTGGTTCGAGTTGGCTTTGCATTTGGTTCGAGTTGGCTTTGTATTTGAATCAAGTTGATTTTACATTTGGTTCGAGTTGGCTTTGTATTTGAATTAAGTTGATTTTGCATTTGGTTTAAGGTAATTACATTAGCTCCAAATTGGCTTTACATTTGGATTGAGGTGATTTTACATTTAGTTTTAGTTAGCTTTACATGTGGTTCAAATTGGCTTTACATTTGGTTCGAGTTGGCTTTGTATTTGAATCAAGTTGATTTTACATTTTGTTTGAGTTAGCTTTACAGTTAAATCTAGTTGGCTTTACATTTTGTTTGAGTTAGCTTTACAGTTAAATCTAGTTGGTTTTACATTTTGTTTGAGTTAGCTTTACAGTTAAATCTAGTTGGCTTTACATTTTGTTTGAGTTAGCTTTACAGTTCAATCTAGTTGGCTTTACATTTTGTTTGAGTTAGCTTTACAGTTAAATCTAGTTGGCTTTACATTTTGTTTGAGTTAGCTTTACAGTTAAATCTAGTTGGCTTTACATTTGGCTTGAGTTGGCTTTCTTTACATTGGTTTGAACTGGCCCTTTAAGGTTTTAGGTGCCTTTACATTGGGTTCATCCCAAAACGTGCATTACTTAGCAACAGCAGTGACAAACCTCCACATATGTTTAACCTGAGTGTCCAAGTTTGCCTGTGCTGATAACAGTGTCAAGGTGGAGGCTTCCAAAATAATCCTTCTCTAAAGTCCTGACGAGCGCATTTTTAATCTGGACTCAAGATGGGGGAAAGTGTCCGTCTACCTGTCCGCCTCAGATAAATTCGTTTGGCTGGAATTTTTCCGCAGTTACCTCCGGAGCGAGTTGTAAATCTATTAAGGGAGAGAGGTAAGGCTTCCCAGCCCTATCACTCTGAAGCTTCTGACAGCTCCATTTACCATTCCTGATCATTCTATGACAGGGAATATTTCCTGCCACCGACTCTGTTTCCCAATCCCCTCTCAGCTGTAGACGCACCGCCAAAACGTGTGCTTCATTCTCCAGAAATTCATGAGCAGGCCTGGCAACTGCAAAGAGAAGCTTTCAGCTGCTTTTCATGCTCGTGCATAATGTAGACTTTGGCAATTTAGTGAGTGACTGAAGGAGCAGAGAGGGGGAAATGTTTCTGCGGTTACGCCGAGGAACGTGATTGCCAATCAGCGCTAAAACACACAAGTAATGTCAGTCTGAGGCTAAGGTGTGTTTCAAGCACTGACACAACACATACACACCAGATACCTTTCAGGCTGACAGGCCTTTCTGGCAAATGGCATTTGCATGTCAGAGTATTCCCGAACTCCGACGTAGTGGTTACAAAAAAAACGTGTGGGGGAAAAAAAGTGGCATCAGATGAAAGATTGTTCAAAGTTGGAGCTGCCAAAGCTTTCTACATATCATTTATCTTGTTACTGATACATCAAATTCACTTCATAGAGCAGTCATAAAAATGTATGAGCGTGAGTGACCCATTAATCTTGTTTAAAGTGGCAAATGTAACATGTTCCTCATCCTGGGTGACAAAGTTACACTTCACACCCTTATGAAGGATTCATTGTTGATGGCGAAATGTTCTGCATATCATTAAAACGAGCCGAGTGGAATATGTAAAGCAGGCCCGCCCTGCAGAAAATCACTCAGGATCTCATTGTGGTGCGAAGCTGCAAGTGTCGACGGCAGTTTGGGACAGGTGTCATCGCAGAAAGGATCGCTCAATTTCACCTTGTCGTTTTAATATGAGCTTCTGACTTATTTTCACAACATGTTGAGGAGTTCCTACGTAGATATACGGCCTTCAGACACCTCCAGTGAAAGCAAAAGCTCGGCGCCCCCTTTTTTTCTCCCCGCTTGCTTCTTGTTTCAGGTGTTTCAGATGTCATTCATCATTCGCCTTCTGGAAGGAACCTCCAGGTGACAGCAGCCCCTGCGAGAGCACGGACCTCCGTGCGTTCGGATATTTCCAACCTAGATGAACGGCTTCCAATTGGCGCCTTAAAACGGGATATTTCAGGGGGAAAAAAGTCATGAATGAATGGCGAATGTGCTCGCCGTGGCTGCATAATGCAGTATTTCTGCTGGTCTGAGTGAAGGGTGAAGTGAATAAAAGTTCAGCATGTTTTTTCTCTGGGTGTGATTAAGCACACATTCAGGCCTCACACACTGAGGAGTTTATTCGCCTTGTCACACAGGGGAAGTGATGAAGTAATGATTAATATGGGGGATGTTTGGAAATGTAAATCCCTGCTGCAACACAAATAAACCAAGGGGCTTTCTCAGGATGATTAAATGTACATTTCACAGTTGATTGAGCATGCAAGAAGTCATCCATTTTCCCCCCCGAACTCTGTAAACAGTGATGCAGGTCTCCTTTCCGCTGAAGTATATGACTGTCGTCGCGGGTTTATATGCTCATACAGGCCATTGAAGACGAATGACTGCCTCAATTTATATAACCGCCAGGATCTCTTGATTAGGTAATTTATATGGAGGACAGGTTTATAACTGCTAACTTACCGTCTTGTCCTGCAACAATTATTTCAGAAATCTGCCCGTAAAAGCTGACAGTAAATTCCGGATTTTTCTCCTGCTGTCATTGACAGCCCATAAGCTGGGATCTGATTTTCTATAAATCTTCTTTATGAAACTGAGAGCAATTACATCATGAGAGCTGCTTCCCTGGATTGATCCGTGGAATGGCAAACAACAGTTCTTGCCAGTGGACAGACAGAGGTTCTGCGAGCCACATTTATAAAGTAGGAGTGAAGAATAGATGTCAGAACATGGGTCAAGGACGGCTGGGCCAATACGTACATTCACATACTCTTAAAAATCAAGGGTTCTTTAAAGGTGCGCCATAATAACCACTTTGGATTTCTAAAGATTTTTTTTTTCGTAAATGTAATAAATCAATGTGAAGATGACATTTTACATTTTAAAGCTTAAAGAACCTACACAAGACAAAAGGTTGGTGTAGTGCAGTGGATAACCCCACCACCTGACAGTGAGCTACCATGTGGGAGACTGGGATTTAATTCCAGGTCTAGGTAACTATGCTGTGCTACACCAATAAGAGTCCTTGGAGTAGACACCTAACACAAAATTGGCCCACCTCTGTAATAGGAATTACCTGTAAGTCGCTTTGGGTAAGTAGTCGCTTTGGATTGGTAAAATGTAAATGTAAGATGTGAAGGTTCTGCCTTAATTACAATGACATGACAAAAGTCTGGATGTAGGGTTTAAATAGATCATGAAGTGTTGCCTCAAATGGCAGGTTGAAATTACTCCAAAAGGGCATGAACAACTCATCCAGGAGGTCACAAAAGAACCCAGAACAACATTTAAGGAACTGCAGGTCTCACTTGCCTCAGTTGAGGTCAGCGTTAATGGTTCAATAATAAGAAAGACACTGGGTGAAAATGGTTTCTAAAGGAGAGATCCAATGCAAAAAAACACTGCAGAACAAAAGAACACAACAGCCAATCTCACATTTGCCAAAAAAAAAAAAACATCCTGATGATACCCAGGACGTTGGGTAAATATTCTTTGTACTGACATGACAAAAGTGGAACTTTTGTCTAGCATAAAATAACACATAATTTCAGAAAAAGATCATCATACTGTGTGTAAAACATGGTGGTGGTAGTGTCATGATTTTCAGGGCCTGGACCACTTGCTGTAATAAATGAAAAAAAGGAATTCTACTGTTTACGAGACAATAAAGGGGAATGTCCAGCCATCTGTTTGTGACCTCAAGCTCAGGCGTACTTGGGTTCTGCAGCAGGACAATGATCCAAAGCACACAAACTAGTCCACCTCTGAATGGCTTTAAAAAAATAAATGAAGGTTTTGGGTGGCCTAGTCAAAGTCTGATTGAGATGCTGTTGCATGATCTTAAACAGGACATTCTCGGTGCTCGAAAACCTTCTAAATGTGGCTGAGTTAAAACAATTCTGTAAAGAAGAGTGGGCTAAAAGTCCTCCACAGAGAGCCAGTTATCGGTAAAGCTTGATTGCAGTTGTTGGTGCCAAGCTATTAGGCTTAGGAGGCAAAACTTTTTTCACAGAGGGCTAGATTGGTTTAAATTATCATTTAAAAAGTGCTTTTTATATTTACTTAGGTTATCTTTGTCTGATATTAAAGTTTGTTGGATAATCTGAAAAATATCAGTATGACAAAAAAAGCGAAAACTAAAGAAATCTCTAGGGGGACACTTTTTCACTTTTTCACACCACTGTATACTGTATATATATTATATATTTTTTGTTGTGTATGTGTAAAGTGTGTGGTATGTATGTAGGTTTGTGTGTGTAAGTGTGTGTGTGTAAATGTGTGTGTAAGACTGTGCCCAGATATGGATTGGCACTCTGTCCTGGGTAAATGCTGTAGTGCCCGATGCAGTCCTCCAGGTGGACGATGGTTTCCGGTTGAGAGTAGGCTGTGCGCTATTGGCTGCCGCTTCTCACTGGTGTGTGGAAGAGTGTTAATGTGTAATGTGCTTGTGTGTAAAATGTGTTAATTGCAAAGCGTCCTTGGGTTTCTAGAAAGGCGCTATATAAGTTGAACTTTGTTCGTATATATATGTGTATGTACACTAAATAAACGGACCTTTTTACATGTGATGAGGACTAATTGGGTTATTTTAAAGCTGAGAAGCTGGTAGAAGTGCGAGACTGATACAGTTTCACGCAGCCTAAACTGTTGTCTTTAGGGAATCAGCAAGGACGTCTGGATCTGCTACAATTAAATTGTGCGCAGAGTAAATTTGATTGGTGTGTTTCTCCTTGAATGCTGGAGAAGGGTTTGGCTAACAGTAGCCAGTCCCTCAACATCAGCCTTTGTGGTTATTTGATTCTGTAAACCAAAATGATTGACTTATATTAGAAACTTGTTTTGAGGATGTCTGAATGCTCCAGCACAGCTGACTTCAGATCAGTCATATCAAGGACAGTTATAGCCGAACTAAAGATACACCTAAGGCAAAATAGCGTGAAGAATTATTGCAGTCCTTTAACCACAACTGCATGCACTAATGCAGGTGTGTGATTCTTAGCTGCAGTATTTAGCTATATGCGTGAAAGGCATGTATCATTGCCGTGGTTTGCATATCATTAAACATGTATTATAGCCTTTGGCTACAGCCTTATAATGACTGAACATAATGCAAGCATGTCACTTTCCTGTGTGTTGGGTGACCTCGTGACGAATGAGTAAATAGATTGCTTTTTGATAACCTCATCAGGAATAGTGCAATTTTTAAGTCATACTAAGCATATTACATGAGAAAAGTGTGGTAAGTTGATATATGCGTAGCACTCTCTGGAGCTATAATTCATAATTCAACAGTTTTACGCTATCCTGGTGTTTAGTGACAACATAATACATCACAAATCCAATAGAATACATTGTGAGGATGAAATTCAGTGGATTTTCTTCACTCTTTGCCACTGTTTTGTTTCACAGGCACGAGCAATTTCAGTGCACACCTGAAATCTGATGTGGTAAAAATTTCATTATATGTTAAAAGAATCTAAGAAGATTATATATTTTCAGTTGTTATAAGCAGTGGTGGATGAAGTGCCTAAATTATGTACTCAGGTAAATGTGGAAGTCTGCCTTTAGCTCTCCATGAAAAATATTTACGCTTAAACGCACTTAAGTATCAAAGAAAACCCTTGTGAAAAGGAAGTATTCTTAATAGCATTAAAAGTATGTTCAAATTAAGTAAAGAATACCAAAAATGCATTTTTTTATTTAATATACTTCATAAAAAAGTACACATTAAATATACTTTGTATTTGCATGAATTCATTTAAAGTAAAATGCTTTAAATTATACCTTGTGTTGAAAGAAAATATATACAGCTCTGAAAATAAATTAAGAGACCACTCCAGTTTCTGAATCAGTTTATCTGATTTATCAGTTTTGCTATTTATAGGTTTATGTTTGTGTAAAATGAACATTGTTGTTTTATTCTATAAACTAAAGACAACATTTCTCTCATATTCCAAATAAAAATATTGTCATTTAGAGCATTTATTTGCAGAAAATGAGAAATGGCTGAAACAACAAAAAAGATGCAGAGCTTTCAGACCTCAAATAATGCAAATAAAACAGGTTCATATTCATAAAGTTTTAAGAGTTTGGAAATCAATATTTGGTGGAATAACCCTGTTTTTTAATCACAGATCTCATGCACCTTGGCATGTTCCCCTCCATCAGTCTTTCGTGCTGCTTTTGGATAATTTTATTCCAACCGTGATGCAAAAATTCAAGCAGTTCAGCTTGTTTTGATGGCTTGTGATTATCCAATTTCCAGAGGTTATTAATTTGATAAAATCAAAGAAACTCATCATTTTAAGTGGCCTCTTATTTTTTTTTCCAGTGTCATTAATTACTGCTTAAAGTGCAGTTTAGTGCATTTTTTTCCAGTAGCATTAAGGTGTACACAAAATGTGCATTAATATGCAAAGTCGTACAATTACAATATACTACATAATATAAGTGTATTAAAAAAGGTGTTTAAAAACACATACCTAAATCTACTTAACAATCAAAAAGCACAATTTAATGCATTTTTGATTACAAATATATTGAAATATACTTAAGTTGCCATAAGTTGTTCCAAAATAGTACATTTAGTATGTATTTAAGTTCATATTTTTTAATTTCAAAATAAGCATGTATTTTTCTATGCTAAGTATACTTTTAAAAAATACACTTTTATTTTACTAGGGAAGACATCATGATTTATTCTGGCTTGAATGTTCTGTTATCATTTTTGTACCAAGAATATTGATTTATTAACTCAGTTTGGGTGAAAAGACTCATCAGTGACACTCATGGTTCACCAGTCTTTGAATAGAATGTTATTAAATATTCTGATTCTGATGTCTATTAAAATTATAGTAACACTTTAAAAGAGGGGTAGAATGTCTTAAGTCATTTTAATTCACACTAGTTTAGTTATTTAAAAAAGTACAACATTCTTAAGCACTAAGCATGTCTTAACTTGTGATACTGAATAACTGAGACATTACTTAAGCGTTTAACAATGTTTATTACTATCGTAAATCCTGTTAATTGATGTAACCTTGTTGTGAAGTGTCAACAAAACCATCAAAATGGTCATAAACACAAAACCCTGACGGCAAACAATTTCCATTAGATAGAATTTTAATTAGGTGTCTGTAAAGGACTACAAGGTTTTTGCAAACAAGCAGTTTCAGTTTAAGGTTTTGTAAAACTTAGTTCCAAGTATAAAGTTTTACATGCAGCTACGCAAATACGTTTTCCTTCATTATACTTCATCTACATTTTCTAAATACCTTATTTCATCAATTATGCAGTCAAAGGCTTGTTTCATTGTTATATTTTAATGTTAGATATGTTTTTAATAGGGCTGTCAATGTTAAAGCATTAATCCATACAATTGATTTGGCGTTATTATTTTTTTTAATGCAAGTAAATTACACCACTAAGTTTGACCCCAATTTGTGGCGTAATCTGCCCCAACCCCACCCAAGCATGGATTTTTTTGTGATCTCGTCTTAATCCTACCCAGCTATCAAATATACTCCTTTTTAATTGAGCTAAACTGCTGATAAGGCCCAGTTTATTCTGATATATTAGTCAAATAAAATAATATACTGCAATAAACAAAGGCTGTCTCTGCTGCTTCATGCTGTTTACACACTAAGAGCGCAGTATGTGCAGCGTTCACTGCTCCCAACCGCTACACTCCATTTAATACATATCTGCTGCATGTATCATTGAAAATACTGTTTTTGAAAGAGCAGCAGTAATTTTTTTTAGTATTCTGTGTTAAAGCAGCTTCATTCTGCACAAATTCATGCACTAAAACACAGAATCTTCTCTCTATATTTACTTTCTTGCTCCTGCGCCAGACAGCTCTGGCCAATCAGAGGAAACAACGTGCTCACATGGTTTATTGGTGCACATTTTGGTGCATTCAGGTTTGTGCTCAAACATACCAAACAGAGGGAGAAAACGCTCGAATTAAACAAACTCATCCACTGATCCGGACCATAGAAACCAACTACAGGTGTGAAAACCCCCTTTTATACTCAGCAAATTAAGTTCTAATTTATTAATTCTTAAGTTAAAAAAAGTTTCCTCTATCCAATCTGTCACTTTATTCCAGTGCCCCTCCATGTTGGCTTTATCTCCCCTCAAACATACAAGTATATACTAGTGTTTTAATTGATTATAAATATAATGGCATTTTACATTTCTTTAATTCATTCTTTTATTTACATTAAAATATCCACTATAAAAACTTGCATCTTAAGAAGAATGATTAAAAGAAGTACGATTAATTACAGTTAATCACAGAAGATTGTTGTGATTAATCTGATTACATTTTTTTAATTGATTGACACCTCTAGTTTTTATTCACACATAAATCAAAAGTTATGTCCGTTGCACAATGTGGTGGAGTAAAAAATAAGATATTTGGCTTTAAAATACAGTTTCATTAAATACTTCATTAAAGTACAGATACATCTAGGGAAGTTATAAGCCCCTTAAAATTGAGCCAAGTATTGGAATGATGAATGGTGCTCCATCTAATACTTTTAGAACTGATGATAAGTTGGGTAAGTGTGGTAATCATCCAAAATCCTGACCTCACTAAAGCTTTTGTTAATGAAAGTGAGATTAGTTGGGGTGAAATCATAGGGTTGAGGTTCAGAAAAAGTGGAAAAAGAGAATAAGCTTCAGAGTTTCTGTCATTCATGTCTTTCTCTCAGTATTTGGGAAGGAAAACAACTTGACCTTAAGTGATGTTTGATGTTTAAACACACGTGTCTCATCAACACAGTATTTTTATCTTTTGATTAGTCGCAGAAATATCTTTTTCGCGTGAGGTGTGATATTGTCAGAAAGGGTTTTCTCTTTTAAATATAGATGGACCAGAAGTCGGACTTAGCAGCTATCACATTACATTAAGTGACATCTCTTTCAGAGGCCTGCGCCGGTTGTGTTCAGAGTGGAGCATCTGGTGCCCTGTGGATGGGAGCTATTAACAAGCTCACTGTTTGCAGCCTCTTCCCAGCATGACTGCTTGTAAATGGCACTCTTTTATAGTAAAGGATCTGCTTATTGGCCCAACCATCTATGAAAGAGCACATGGTTTGGGGGACTTAAATTTAGACTCGAGAGCCACCGCAATCCATGTGATATGCAAACTGTGTTTAGTGTGAAGCAGTTGGTTTTTATTACCCAAAAGCTTTATTTTGTCTGCTTTCTGTTTTTTTTCTAAATATATATTTATGTGAGTGTAGCATGCAGTTCTGTTTAACACTTTACTTAGTTCTGCTTGAGAAACCCCTGATTGCAAGGTTGCCATGAAGAGCGTTCATGCAAGTTGATCCCAAACATGTTTAGTGTTGAGGGATATTAGCGTGCACTCGTGTTGTGCTGTCAGGAGCCTGGTGATGTTTAATCACGGTAAGAGTGGATCGTCTGCGTGAGCAGGCCCGGCGAGGCCAGGACAGGAGGAACCGCGTTGTCATGAGCAAAATCCAGGCTGACGCTTTGAGGCAGAACACAAATTAAATCATGGTCACATTAGATATGCTTTCATCTACACTTTTTATCATTAGGCTCTGTGCAGAACAACTGTTGCTTACAGTGACAAAGGCATACAGCTGTCGTCAGCAGCTGGGGCTGCTAGGATGAATGGTGAATGACTGGTGTGTGGTGATGAGGGGGACTCGAAAGAGACCCAACTATTTGTCACAGTGGTGCAGAGAGAGCTAAAAAAAAATGTACGATATTCAATGTACTCACTCCATCTGGGTACAGTTTACACAGAAAATATACAGTTATAGTGCCCTATTGTTTTAGCAGCCAATAGTGCACCGGGCTTAGGGGGCATTTAGGGACGTGTTGCTGTGTCTTTGGTATCCTGAAGATGCAAAAAAAAAAAATACACCTTTAACGCAGCTTGAAACTCGCAAAATGCATGTGTTTGTGACAGAACGTGAAATAAACCAATCAGTGTGCCAGTTGTCACTCCCTTTAAGAGCCAGATATGCTCTGACTTTGGCACATTGGTATCTTAACAGTGCAGAGCTTTTTCATGTCTCAAAAGTTTAAAAGTTGGTATGTCTACCATTAGGATGTCTTTATAACTTTATAACTTTATAGAAGCAAGGAGAGAAACTTTTTTTTTATTAATTGCAAACTCCTCTCGTTGTCAAATGTAATACTGTCCTAAAAAGTGTGCAATAAAATCTCCCCCTGCGGGCTCCAGCTTTAAGTCAATTGAGCTCTTTGATGTGTTGTGTCTTTAGGAGCTCAGTTGAAAAGCTAGAACACATTAGATTTACTAACCACATTAAGTTTCCCAATAGGCGGCTTGATTTAAGTTGTTTGATTGTTCATAAATGAATGTAATTTATCTGTCAATTGTTAGAACTTTGGCAGCTCTGTGGCAAGACTCTCGTTTAATTTGTGAGCTCGCAAACCGTGCCAAAGCTGGGGATGGTAAAACATTTATCACATGTTGCTGTTAAAAAATGTTGAAGCGCATGCAAAACAAAGAGGGTTCTGATTGGCTTGTTCTCTGCAAAGAGTCTGTGAGTCAGCCAATCAGTTTTTAATGTGGGTGGGCAGTGTTGTTTTTTTCCCCTCCTGGACGGGATGCATTCATTGAATAACAGAAGTAGCATCATGGCTCCCATCAACTCATTTCTCCTCTGACTACTCTAAAGTATATCCATGTCTGGTAAAAGTAAAAAACAATAAAAGTCTTGCTCGATTCATTTTTACAACTTGGGATGTCTGTTACTGTCGCAAGTTTAAGTTTCTCCACACTTTCTCTGTTGGGGACGGATCAGGGCTGCAGTCAGGCCAGTCCAGAACCCATTACCTTCTTATTCTGCAAACATGCTTTTGTAATGAGTGCAGTTTGTCTTTTTGTATTGTTTTGCTGCAAAATGCATGGATGTCTCTGCTTCTGTACACAGCACTTGGCAGAAGTAACATTGTTTTTTAAACATTTCAATAATTTAATTTTAATAATCATTTTCTTACATGTTTGTAAGAAACAACTAGAGATCCTCTGCCCATATTTGCTCCTTAAAAATTCAGCCTTTCATGAATACTGATTTTTATTTTTGTTTTATGTCATTACCAGCTCTAAATATCATCAGTCCCAGCATGAAATGATAATGTCTAAAGTCACAGACAATGTAAAAGCGTAGAAACACAGCATTATTCTTTTAATCATTTGTATTTTACATACTTCCCTAATCTTTCTTTTATTGAGGTTGTATGTTAACATCTGTTACAAGCTTCAAATAAACCATGAAAGGTTTTTATAAGCTGCAAACGTCTATGTTTATACAACGAAGGCCAAATAATGTTCACCAGTGTTGACTTATCCCAGACATACTCTCAGAATCTCATATGGAGCAACAGAAACAGAAATTAGCATCACTATAAAGCATAATGTAAATCATAGTCGTGGTTTTCCACAGACTAACTCAAGATTACTTATTTTACACCAACTTTATTCTCCCATTTCAAAGACTGGTTTGCAGAAAAGGGATCAAGGTTAGTTAGGTATAGTGCTGACATGATTTACACGTTTTTTTTAAATTATTATGTAAGTTTTATTTTTCTCAGATTTTCCTAAAGTGTCAATGCAAATGCCAGTCTGTATAATTGACATAAAAGACATGATCCTGGAAAGAAATTGAAGTAAAAAAATTGAATTTCTTACAAGTTTAATGCATGCAAGAACTGTAAAGGTGATAACAAAGAAGGGGTCCTTTGTTAACATGTAACTTGGCCTTTTAAGATGTTTTTTATTGAAATAGCTTTTGATTTTAGTAAATGTGACCACTTAATGCTGCAAATAAAAAAAGACCATTAGCAGTTCTTTACAATCTATGAAATGTTGTGCATAATAATTTGGAACAGTGCACTTTGAGATAAAAAATACTGTTATCTTTGGGAGGTTTGTGCAATAAAATTGAATATATACTTATATATTATATTGACTGTCATTTGCATTGACTGTTTCGGAAAATCTGAGAAAAATATCACTTGCATAATCATTTGGACACGGTGTAAAATCACCCAGCGTACCAGCAGCCAAATGCTGTAAAGGTTAACAGAACATATCCTCGCTGGCCAGTAAAAAAAAAAACAAGTATTTCCATTTATGGCAACATTTATTTTCCAACATCATTTGAACACTCCTGTACACTGTGTCACACATTCTTGATAAATAGAGAAATGGATATTCTCCCAAATTGCCTGAAATGAACTCTTTTACATTGACTTCCATTGAAAGTTTAGAAGGTTTTATTTCTCTATTTGTAAAATTGCTGTTTTGGAGATACATGTTTTTCATATGCACACATTCAAGGCAAAAAGTCAGGTCTATAAGAATAAAACCACAACCTCCAACAGAGAATGATCTATTTAGCCAAATGTATCTATGTTTAAAGACTGTGCAATCGGATTTGGAAAAAACAGCATTGGTAGGAAATAGCTGCCATACATTATTTAAAAGGTAAATTAAATGAACAATATATATATCATAATCTCAGAGAATTGTCTAGAAATAAAAACATTTCACATGATCTAACATTAAAATTAAACATTTTTTAACCCTAACCCCTTTAGAGTTTACATTTCATAGTTATGTGTTGTTCTGAACAGCAAATATATGCAATAGCAATATTGTTTTGTAAGTATAATAAGTATTTAATAAGTATTTTATCAAAATAAAGATGAAAAAACCTCTCGTGACCCCTTCCTTAAGGCCAAAAAGTCAGTGAGAAATGAATAGACTAATGGTCCTTTTGGTATGAGTTAATGATTACACAACATACAAATATCATTAATGTTATTTTAATAACGGAGGATATGTTGGGAATGAAATGTATTCTGTGTATATAGATATACTGTAGATACATAAACAATCTTGTTCACCTTTAAAGTAGCAAATGGATACATCTGACATATCGGCAGCATTCAGTCACCCATCCAATCCTGGAGTTCTCGTGAGCACTCGTGAGTTTACAGCTTTGTGAGTTATGATTGATCGACTATAAATGATTTAGCAGCTACTGCCGGTTACATCATGCATTTTATTTCTGTACATCACTGACATCTTCGAGGTAGGCTTGCATACTGTGAGTGCAAAACACTAATAATGCACTCATTCTCTATGTACAGGGTCTTGTGTAGTGTACAGTGCGGTGTTATAACACTGTGTTATACACACACACACATACACTTACACACACTAATACATACAGTACATGTCCCCCCATAACCTCAGCTAGAGGAGCTCAGCGAGGAGAATGAGCTGCATATGGAAACATGGTGAGAAGAAACATGAAAGGCGCTGTGAAAGTGGAGGTCAGCAGGTGTGTGTTTGGCTGACTAATGCGTTCATGATCACCTGGTGATTCACTTCACCTGTTAGTGCGGAACCATTCCTCATATCGCGGCCCCTGCCAGAGAGGTTAAATATTAGCCCACAAATACATGGCACATGATACTACAATGGCTTTTGATTGGCGGCGTCTATGAAATGGAGTATAAATGACTTGGTAATGAATAATATAATACCGCTCTGTTTACAAACCAAAGAGTGGACTCCTACTGCGGAGTGACCATATTTTTCTTTGAACTGCCGTTTAGACTGACAAAACAAACATTTGCAGAAAACAGGCCTATTCATATTTTATCGTGCTGCTCCCTTGTGAACACTGAAGGTAAATCATGCATCAAATATTAAAACATATTTTCGTGTATGTGTGCATTTGTGTGTGTGTGTGTGTGTTTGTGTGTGTGTGTAAGTGTACGTCACATCAGACGTATCTGATTGCCTTCAGATCTGGGCACGTAACTGTGCATTGCGGCCTTCCACTGGAGGCTTTTGTAGTTAGAGCCTGATACGTGGCGTGTTTATGAGGTATGGAGCAGATTATTAATCACCGCTGAAGTCCACCCCCTCACCCCTTTCCTGTGCCTGCAGGACACTTTAACACCCGGCACACTCAACGGCAAACAGTCAGGGCGCTGCGAAAAGCACATACTAGTAAATTATTTAGCGGGATATAGCAAATTACACCGCATGTCCCATTCATCACGCATGTTTAGAGAAAAATGTATACAGGCCACGCTGAAGCCACAGGCCGACTGCAGCTCTCCTGCAATTCACAGTTCTGCCACAGGTCACTCATTGAGACTAATTACATTCGTGCATTGCAAGATATTGAGATATGAACACTGTTCCAACCCCAGATTGTTCAGCCTGGCGACGTATGATTTCCAGGCAGCAGTGCATTTTCTTTATGATATTTCTTTTCCCCACAGGAATGATGTAAGTGCTTTGACCCTTCATTTGTCACGATGATAAAATATACCAAGAACTCCCAGCCAGCCACAAAGAGCACCCAACAACCAATAAAAAAAACAACTTAACAACCACCTGAGACACCATAGCAACAACATAAACCTACATAAACCTTTACCACTTACAGGTGCATCTCAAAAAAAATTAAAATCTTTGAAAAATTGCTTTATTTCAGTAATTCACTCTATGAACATAGAGTGATCTATTTTAAATTAAAAAAATTAAATCTATTTTAAGTTTATTTCTTTTATTGTTGATGATTAGGCTCCACTAATTAACTAATTAGCAACCAGTTATCAACACCATATCATCCACCTAGCAACCACTTAGTAACACACCAACAACCACTTAGCAACAACATATCAACCATCCTGTATCCACTAATTAACTAATTAGAAACCAGCTATCAACACCATATAAACCACCTAGCAACCACTTAGTAACACACCAGCAACTAATTAGCAACAACATATTAGCTATCCTGTACCCACTAATTAACTAATTAGAAACCAGCTATCAACACCATATCAACCACCTAGCAACCACTTAGTAACACACCAGCAACTAATTAGCAACAACATATTAGCTATCCTGTACCCACTAATTAACTAATTAGAAACCAGCTATCAACACCATATCAACCACTTAGTAACACACCAGCAACCACTTAGCAACAACATATTAACTATCCTGTACCCACTAATTAGCTAAAAAGCAACCAGCTAATAACACCATAGCATCCACCTAGCAACCACTTTATAAAAACATATCAACCAGCCTGTACTCACTAATCAAGTAATAGCAACCAGCTATCAATGCCATATAATCCACTTCGCAACCAGTTAGCAACACACCAGCAACCACTTACCAACAACGTATCAATCACCCTATAATCACTAAGCAACTAATTAGCAAGCAGCTAGCAACACCATATAAACCACCTAGCAACCACTTAGTAGCACACTAGCAACCACTTAGCAACAACATATATATCACCTTATAGCTGATAGAGCATAATTAGAAAGTTGTTAATGTGTCTAAGGTCATTAATGTACCCCAGGTCATACCCCAAAGGTTGCTGGTGTGTTACTAAAGTGGTTGCTAGGGTGTTTGTATGATAAGGGCATTTATTTATTTTAAGTTGTTTGTTGATTAATATGTTGTAGCTAAATAGTTTAAAAAATGTTATCACACATATTGGAAGGTGTTTGTCAGGTGGATGCTGTGGTGTTGCTAGGTTGTTGACATGGTATTTCAGGAGGTTGCTTTGGTGTTACTTAGTGGTGGTCACTAGGTGGTATATAAATAGGGAGTTGGTAATGTATCTAAGATTGTAAATGTGTTCCAGAGCATATCCCAGAGGTTGCTGTGGCATTCTTTGGTGATTGCTAGGTTTTTTTCATGATGTTGCTAGGTGGTTGTCATCATTTTTGTGGTAAATATGTTGTTGCTAAGACGTTGCTATGATATCCCCAGATGTTGGGTGTTTGGTCAGGGGATGCTACAGTGTTGCTAGTAGTTGTTCTGGTGTTGCTTAGTTATTCTAGTCTTAGCATGTCACTAGATGGTTAATACATAATAATAACATTATTAATGTATCCCAGATCACATTTCAGAGGTCATATTGAAGTGGCTGATTGGTTGTTGCTATGATGTTATTAGGTGGTTGTCATTCATTTGTTCAGAGATTACTAGATGTTTTATTTTTTTTTGTCCCAGATGTTAAAAAGTGGTTCCTATGATGTCCCAGATGTTGGAAAGTGTTTGGCAGGTGTTGCTAGGTGGTTGTAGTGATATTTCAGGAGGTTGCTTTAGTGTTGCAGAGTAGTTGTTAACATATTACTAGGCGATCAATATATAGGCAGTTGTTAATTTATCTCAGATCAAATCCCAGGGTTTCCTGGGTATTAGTATGTGGTTATTAAATGGTTGCCATGATGTCCCAGATGGTAACTGTTTGGTACGTGGATGCTATCGTGTTGAAATTATACTTCGGGAAGTTGCTTTGGTGTTGATAAATAGTTCATAACCACTTTACTAGGTGGTTAAGTTGTTAATGTATCCCAGGCGATATCCCAGGGTTTCCTAGGTATTACTATGTGGTTGCCATGATGTCCCAGATGTTGGTAGGTAGATGCTATGATGTTTCTAGGAGGTTAAAGTGGTATTTCATGAAGTTGCTTTGGTGTTGTTAAGTAGTTGCTAACATATTACTAGGTGGTTGATTTAAGGACAGTTGTAAATGTATCCCAGGTCATATGGCAGGGGTTGCCGTGGTGTTACTATGTGCTTGCTATGTGCTTGCTATGACGCCACCCCTTAGCATGAACACTCTGGGTTAGCACTACAACTTCATAATAACTACCTGGGACACGATAGAAACTGTCTAGCAACACCTTATCAACCACCAAGCAAATGTTACTTTAGTAAACCTCTATCAAACACCCTGGAAAGTTGAATACACTTAACCTGCATTTCCTACAGGAAAAGCACTTTATCATTTATGATTGTAAATAATTTTCCCGGCAGTGCTGCGCAGTGCTGTACAGAGCTGCGCAGTCGTGGCTTTTTTTCGGCTGCAGAAGGCATGTGACAAGCTATGGCACAACCTCCCCCAAATCACATCTCTGATTGAGAGGAATGCAACCTGAAAGGGTCCCCGTGTGCAGCTTAAAGGGAAAACATGTTTTGTTTTGAGGCAGCTGAAGACTGAAGGCTCAGGCGAAGCGTGTTTGACATAAACAGAGAAGAGGCCTTATTAAATTAAACATTACAATATACGCAGGCGAGCAGACATTACATAGTGCGGATATGATGCTCTCTTGCATCGAGTATTCGCATATTACTTTTATAATTTCCTCTGATTTATTCTTGCGGCATGTCAGCGCCTCGACACGACAGCCTGTCATCATCTGCTGGCTTTGACTGACATCCCATCAATCTTACCCATCCTGCCAAAGGGAAAAAATGGGAGGCTTGTCAAAATAGGAACTTGTCTTTGGACATATTTCAAATCTATGCTACTGAAAATGCAAAATAACAACTCTAGACATATGATGTAAGATTGACATGGCTTGAAATTGAATAAAAGTATGCGCATCACTGTGTAACTAGATTAAAGTGATTCATGATGGCTGGAATCACAGCGTGCGTTTGGTAAATCTATATGTGGTTGTGCTGCAATTCCTAAAGCTCTAAATAGGGTTGAACTGCAAAGTTCTCTGGTATGCCCATAGGGGGTGCTATAGATGATTCATCAGCTACAGCTACAGCTACAGTAGAAGTTTAAATATAAGATGAATAGAAATGCACTGTAAACTTGTATATTCTTTATCAATAAATATTCATCACTAACTTTCCCTTTCCACCCCTCATTTAGTTTCTTCTGCCAGGGGAAGACAGTAGATAAGCATGGAGAAGCAGCACCATATGGCTTACAGCTGGAATAAGAACTGCAGAGGGGGCTACGAGGTGTGTCCTCAGTCTTCAGAGGAGCTGTAGTTATCTGTGGGAGGTCATGGTACACGCATATCCTCCGAGTTCCAGCAGTGTACCATGGAGGAATTGGTGGGGTGGCTGGGGTCAAGGAGACAGCAGCAGGTGGGGTGTTCTGCGCCTCCTCCTGTGAAGACGACATGGGGATGATGTATGGAGGGAAGATATCATGGACTATTTTCAGACCTGCTCTAAGTGCTCAACACCAACGGATCAACTTTATTGGAACAGTCACAAAAAGAACAAACTCATTTAGTGCGAGATGTTGCTCTGTTTGTCCCAATTTCAGCTTTGAGTGGATCATTTTAAGAATGTAATTCACTACTAGTTACAAAGTCATTTGTCTAATTTCGTTTTTTTTTCTTGTGTTTTTTTTAAATGTAAAGATACTGCCTTATCTTTTCTTTTACCTAAAACACATGTAAGTAGGTCAATATTGCCATTGTGTCTGGAGTGTAGTTTTTATTGTAATTTAATACAAACACAAAGATCTACTCACACATTATTACCAATGTAGGGGAATCTTAATCTTTTCTACAAAGTACGTTTTGAACATTTTATACAGTTTTCTTTTAGGTGAAGATGTTTATGTCTGTAGTATGTCTGCAGTGCTGCCTGGACAGGTTGAATGATTCTTTTAAAGGGCTGAATAAAACATTTTATTAATTGTATTTTCTTAACCCCTTAATCCCAGCAGTTTTGTCAATTTTCTGCCTGATATTACACACGTCTATTTAATCACTACATAAAAATGTTTCGTGTTTGATAAGAAACAATACAGAAAATCCTAATTTTAATTGTAATAGAAAATATTTTTTACGATTTAAGTAAATCTGTAACTGTCAAAAAATAATGATAAAACAATAAAACTGTCACTTTTCTAAACTTCATTTTAAAATCTGTATTTTCCTGAATACAAAACAAACATTTCATGTCCTTTAAGCCTTTAGTTTCATTATGGCTGTCTATTTTTAAGTTAAGAACTTAAAGTTCTTAAGAGTTAATTACTCTTACTGATCTGAAATAGGTTTTGTGTCACCTACATGTGTAGCATGGGCCTATATATGGGCCAAGATATGTTAAGGGTTTAAAGTTTAAAGATGTTTTTAATCATATATGTATTTCTATTATTTATCTATCTAGCTATTTTCTTTAAGAATTCGCTCTTTATCCTATGATCTTGTAATAACCCTGCCCATTTAAGGAAGTAACCACTGCCATCGGTGACATCACAACCTTAACACATTTTTATTTTCAAGGAACTGAAGACACTTTAATAATTAATTTCCCTCAGTATTCCTTATGTTGTTTTCATACTTAACTGAGGTAAATCTTAAGTTGTACACCCTGCCATGGTTAAATATCATGGTAATATAAAGATATAATTGACACCAAACATGTTAGACATTTACAACTTTAAGTTAACCACCTTTTCATCAATTGCAAATTTTTGCTAAAGTTGTTCATCCTGTTATTGTCCACTCTGTCATGGCAGGCTGTATGATTTGGTAGACATTTACAGGGTGCAGAATTTTAGTGAAAATTAATATTGTATGACAGGAAATAAGCACAGTACTCTAACAATGCACTGTACATATATACTGATATACTTATTGACCACAGTGACACGTGTTATACGGTTTATTTACACAAATACTGCCATTCTCTCATTCATTGTCTGATTTGGGGGCACTGGTGCTGTTTATCTTTTATAAACAGAAGTTTCTGTTTCTTTGTATTTGCCAATTACCGGTAGTCTTCTCCTGCGAGAGAAAGTTGTCCTTTTGTGTGTAAGTGTGTGTGTGTGTGTGCTTGTGTGTGTGTGTTGACGTCTGAGAGCTGATGATGGATGTGTGTATGGAGACGCTCCTGGAGCTGTGATCTCCCACCAGATGTGTCTGAGCCGAGGGGAGAAGTTCCACGCAGGCTGACAGGAGCAGAGTGCTTTCAGAGGAGACCCAGGTGTTGGCCCCCGGACAGCTGAGAGAAATAAACTGAGTGGTGTTAGGATGCTGGATGCGGGAGGAGGGCGGAGGTGGAGGTGGAGCAGAGGGATTCAGACTCCAAATTACTCTCTAAACTACTTCTGGTGTTCTGCTCATAATATGGGTGAAGACTGTATATATGGATTGAAGCTCTGTTACTTTTTAAATGACTGATCTCTAAGCTGAATTTAAAAGTTATGCAATTGCAATTATACAACTAATAATCAGAAAGTGCACAGTTTCTGTACAGTGTGTCTGTTGAACATTTGTTTTCTGGGTCAATATCAATACAATGTGACTTTTGTGTTTGCAGCACATTTTTTTATGTGGGGGTGTTTTATTAAATTATTATTATTATTTTCAGTGGTTAAATCACATCATCTGTTTTTATGAAGTTCTAAAGATGTTTTTTTATATATATATATATTTGCCAAAATTAGCTGTTTTCATAAAAATCTCAAGATATTTAAACATGTCCAGGAATTCCTTGTCCCCGCCCCTTTAAGAAAGTAGTAAACTTTATCAGTGACATTACAACCTAATGTGTACTGACACTTTATGCATGTTTAACAATAGTGTTAGTTGTAATACAGTATTTTTTATATTGTATCCATACTTATCTGAGACAAAATAGGTAAAAAAGGTAATTAAAATGATTTAGAATATGCAGGGTGGACGCATGCATGAGAGGAAATACAATTAGATTATACTGTGAAACTATAATTTCTTTGTATATTCTGAAGTCTTATATATACAGCTCTGGCAGAAATAAGAGACCACTTCAGTTTCTAAATCAGTTTCTCTGATTTTGCTATTTATAGCTATATGTTTAAATAAAATTAACATTGTTGTTTTATTCTATAAACTACGGACTACATTTCTCCCAAATTCAAAAAATAGAAATATTGTCATTTAGAGCATTTATTTGCAGAAAATGAGAAATGGCTGAAATAAAAAAAAAGATGCAGACCTTTTAGTCGTCAAATAACGCAAAGAAAACAAGTTCATATTCATAATGTTTTAGAGAGTTTAGAAATCAATATTTGGTGGAATAACCCTGGTTTTTAATCAAAGTTTTAATGCATCTTGGCATGTTCTCCTCCACCAGTCTTACACACTGCTTTTGACTGTATTCCACTCCTGGTGTAGAAATTCAAGCAGTTCAGCTTGGTTTGATGGCTTGTGATCATCCATCTTCCTCTTGATTATATTCCTGAGGTTTTCAATTAGGTAAAATCAAAGAAACCCATTGTTATTAGTGGTCTCTTATTTTTTCCAGAGCTGTATGATCAATAGTTAAATTATTAAAAATCGTTTAGCTTTCAAAGTACCTTTTTTAATGTAAAGGCCAAAGAGCACTGGCTTGTGATTACTTAAGTTTGATTGCTGGTAATTAAATATTATGGTTTGCTTCCTACTATAATATACTCTTATAAGTGTTGCTAGTAGTACTGTATAGTACTGTAACTGCATTTCCGTGCTGTTTTAAGACACCATTTACATTTTCTTCCTTACGATTACATTAGCAGAAAGAACTGATTGTGCTCCTGTACACCAGACACACCCTCAAAAACAGCCATTTCCATTTGTTTCATGCTAAACACCCATGTTAACTGTGGGTTACTATTATTATTTCTTCTTTGTCCATGGGGCAGAAAGAAGAAGGATTGAAGGTGATTTTGATCTCCTGTCTTACAGTTAACGGTAAAATACATTAAAGCTATAAAAATAATGGGAGGCCCATATTTCCTGAGGCTGTGATGCCTAGACCCATTTGTCTCTTGGTCAGCTCCATTAGTTTGGCTCCGGAGCTCAGCACTGTCAGCTTCTTCAGACAGTCCAGATCGACACAGGAGACATCTGAGCATCATCACCGTCTGCTTGGATATTAGTTTAGAAGTTTCACTTGCACACCATGTGAATACAAGGGACCTCAGAGCTGCTGGAACAGCATGGATGCCGGTTACATTCTAATAACCGGTATCAGCTTGCCAAATAAAGCTGTCACAAATCACTTGAGTGTTATATGTTTAATTTCTTATTCTGCATGGATCTAAGAAGATCAAAAACACAATTCTTTGCAACATCTCTGATATTAGCATGAGCAGCGAGGCATGTTGACAGTCCATCATTAGGTCTGTCATGCTATCTGTTCTGAATGGAAATGCGGCTGCTAATATTATTCAGCGTCTGCTCAGGAAAATGAACTTTCATCGCATTGCGGGCATGCTTTAACAACCACACAGAGAGCGAGGCATGTCATTTTATTATAATCGGAAAAGTGTGCTCAAAATTTCTTGCCAGGATTGACAGTGTGGTTTAAGTGTAATGTGCAGTCTCTGGAAGCTGATACATCCTAACTGGAACAAAGTTATGCACAACAGCTCTCAAGTGCCTTTTCAGAAAAAAAAATGTGTTGAAATAAATTTAAAAAAGGCCTAATTTATTGGGACATCTGTTAGAACGTATGTTGTTTTCTATAGGACAAATGTACAAAGAACTTTTGAATTTGTTTAGAGGTTCAAAACTTAACTTGTGGCAAACATTCAAGAAGTTAGCATAGACTACTTAGCATCACTTATCCACACAGACACTCTGCACACAGTCCAACAAGATTAGAAAATATGACTAAGGTCATAATGGCTTCTTTGTTGAATAAAGCCAAACTGACAATTTTACAGCATTCTTGGTTCAGACTAAGTGCCTTTATATATATAGGCCATGTAGATAATTAACATAACCTGGTAGCTACCCTTTAGATTCAGACATAGATCATTTCAAATGAAAGCAAGAGGTCTCACTTGTATGGGCCTATTTTTGACATCTCCTCAGAGCTATTTACATTTAGCACTGCCAGCCATCAGAGCCATCAGCAAGCTCTTTACGCACAGGACCATTAAGTATTCTCAGGCAGGGCTCATTTCCATAAAATATTCTTTGTCAAAACCTAAAAAGTGCAAATGAAACAGGCATTGAGGTATGATAGCAAAGCCCCGCGAGCTGCTGTAAATGACCTCAATTATGCACTTACACAGCAAGAAAGGTGCCTGGCAAAGTAGAACCTTTGAATGACAAGCTGTCGCAGGAGCCGTTTTTCTTTGGGTCCATCTCACCTTGATGAGCACTTTGAATTTGTAAATCAATGAGGGAGAGGGAAAAGGAGCGAGAGAGAGAGAGAGAGAGAAAGTGAAAGAGTGAGTGAGAATGTAAGTGCTGAGTGATAACCCAAGCTGCCGTGTTCAATGAGTGAATTGTTTGCCTGGGTCTCCATTACTGCTCTCTCTGGGAGCCTGGGCTGGGATTAATCTGTCAAAAGGAGATAGTTTAGCATTGATGAATATGACATGTGACCATTGATGATGTTGATTTTATCTCTCGAGATTAGCGAGATTTACTTGGGATGGGTAATAATGTCATTTGCTTGATGCAGTGGATCTGTTTACGAGCTGATTAAATCGCGAGGCTCCTGCTTCATTTCATGCTATTTAGTTTATGGCTTCATTACTGCAAGCACAAAAGCTGTGGACATTTCCGCATCTCCTGTCACCATAAATCTCCACTTAAGATGCTGTGTTTCAGCAGGACACCTTTTAGTGGAAAGGGGGAGGGGTAAAAGCAATCCGTAAAGGAGGCCAGGCGAGATTTACTTCCGCCGGCTTTTGTGATGAAGATACATGAGGGTTTAGATGAATATCACGTTCACGGGTCGACCTAATCAACTGACCAAACATGCAGCGGTGAACCATCAAACCCATCTTCCTCATAACCTTTCCTCATGTGTAAGACTGATGATAAGCCTCCTTGTTGCAGCGTAAAAGGATTTGGTGTCATTATCTTAATCCCATAAATCAAGCTACTTTCCTGAATGAGAAACATAATGCTTTGTGACTTATGTCTGGGAGTTCAGCACTTTAGTGCTGCTTACATATTGACACAGCTGTTGCTCTAACCATAGGCTTAGCAGACCGTGGCACGTCTGTGTATTTTGTCACACGCCTAGTAATTACATCTGTGTTGGTGGTAATTCTGTGCTATTAAATGAGGGAGCTGAGTGTGAATCAGTGGCGGAGTTGTCCGGGTCCAGGTGTCGTCTTGGGTTAAGTTATTTATGATGTCAGGCGTTTAGGGCATTGCCATATCATTTGAAGCCTACAACTAAAGCAGGTTCAGGCCACTAGGCCTTGCATTTCAGCATTTCAACATACCGGGACAGGGCCTTGAGAGACATGCCTTTAATGTGGCCCATAAACCAGCTATTCACCTCCACCAACGCAATTAGTTACTCTAACACTCCAGGTAGGAAGCCTCCTCAGTTGCCACATATACGGGAAAACAGTCACCTTAAGATGACACTGTTTCAGAGGAAATTAATGGGCACTAGAATTTTATGAGCGTGAGAGGTGTTACACTGTTGAGTCATAAAGTCTTGTTTGTGTTGTTTTTACCCAGTAGCAGGTTTGGACAATGGTTCCCTCTCGGAAGGCCCCGTGCACTAAAAACAGCCCATGATCCAGTGCTGCTATTTGGTGCAGAGTGCTAAACCTTGATCCCCAGCGCTCTCATACTATCCAATGACCTAGAGTTTTTGTGTGCCAGCATATCCTCCTTAGAACCTCATGAGCTCAGTGGTACCCTCTACATGACAACAGCAGAGTGCAGGCTCTTCCTTTTCTCTCTGTATCTCTCTGAATCCCCCACACAAACATGCTCGGTGCAGATCTGATCGCAGCCTAAGTTGTGCTCTGAGCCGTGTAACTCTGTGCTCCTCTTTATTCTCGGCAGGGTAATTTATGCACACATGTGCCTGCGAGCTGCTCTGATGACAGGCCCGGGAGGAGGGGCACATGATGAATGGCTTTCCATCGGGGACCGCCACACAGCCACCATGATGTGGGGAAAAATGGAAATTGCTCTCTTTCACCGTCATTACATCAGTTTAAAGCTTGTGTGGGCCTCCAGAACATACTCTAGTTGCTAAGTCTTTTTTTGTTGTTTTTTTGTTTTTTTTTTGCTTGAGAACGGTGCGTCGGGGGTTAAATTCTAAATTGTTAATGTGCATAAATTAATATAAATAAAATGTGCGTCACTGAGGTTACATTATTTTATACATATCTTCCTGTTATTAAGAATCCTCCAATCTCCTAAACAGCAACTTTACAGGAGGAGGAAAAAAACTTTTTGTTTAAGGCAAAATTATTTTTGTATAATTTCTTATCGTTCCATCATGAAATATTGACATCCGTATGTAAAGAACAACTTATAAATTCAAATTATGTCATGAAGTGGAAACTCAAATACGAAAATACAAGAATTTTGCGCGACAGCGGCGATATTAAACATTCCATAAATACCATAATATATATACTGCTAAATTTTGTGTAATACACAAAAAATATTCTGTAATGCAATGCAATATTAAACAATGAAAGAAATTCATTATTTATAAATAAAATTTAAGAATAAGTTGTTCAAAATTGTCTACCTAAACTGGCTGCGTTTTAAGGTAAAGCCACAGAAAACCTACAAGGCCGCGTTAGCTCAATCTGCAAAACGTTTATTTTAAAGCGCTAATTTTAAACAGATAAACATTCTTTTAATTAGTATTTTAAAAAAGTTTAAAATATCGTTTTTGTTGTTGGTAAAATCATGGTCTCACAATGCTGTACATTTTATATTATTATTTATAATGGTTATTTATTAAATACATTCAGACAAAACTGTAACATTGTATTTTGCCAACAATTAAAGAGAAATGCTACGAACTGTTTTATCTAGAAAAGAGAAAAAAAATTGACTTCAATCTTTACTAACTCGATTCAGATTAGACATTTCCACCGTCAAATATGCATTAGAATTTTTTTCTAAACACAAGTAAACAAGTAAAAATCATTGAAAGTAATAAAGTTAGTTTTTTTAATGTTGGAAAACACTTATATCAAACCCAACATTAATAATTAAAATGTGTTTTACGGCATTAGCAGATTTAAGAGTTGGCGAAGAAGCTGAAAAAGAATGGCCAGAGGAATCGGTGTAAGCTAATAATCAGTCCTACAGGCCAAAAGCGGACCTTGCTGTCGGGTGGTTAAAATGAAGGCTCGTATATATTAACCTGAACCACAAATAAAACTAAATAACTTTTGAAAGCCTTGAAAAAATATCTACACCAGAAAACAGCCTGGCTGCTAGCAGACCTTCACACCACTGCGTCTATTCCACCCTCTGTTCTCTCATTATCTCCAAATGAAACAAATAAAAAACAATTAGATATAGTGGACTAATCCAGAGAGGTCCATAATCAGCTCTAACGCACTGTCTGTTAGTTGTCACTTTAGCAGGAGTTGTTGTCATATTTAACTGATCATAAAAGAGCAAAAATAAAGCCGTTACAGTCATCGCATCATCATTAGCCTGGAAATTAATTTTAATCCAGTTATGAGCTGTTATTTATTAATACTATTATAACGTAATTATTTGTTTATTTCTAGTTTATTTCTTAATTGTTTGTGCCTAAACAAAATTAGCCACATGAACGTTAAGACTATATTTCTCCACTTATTTCCGTGGTAATGTAGAAAGTAAAACTGGTGACGCTCTTTTTGAATTTGACATATTTTATATTACAAAATAAATCGACTAATAAGGATTTTTAAACAATGTTTCTACTTATGTTTTACACCAACTTTATTTCGCTCACTGCTCTAAAATATTAATATTAATTTGACTCATCAGCAATGTTTTAAATAAATATTTTCCGGAAATGTGATTATTTAATAAGAACTTTTTAGCTTAGTAATGTAAGCCAACGGTGCATTTTATGATATAATTAATAATTGACATTTTCATTTTAACCCTTAATTTAAAAAATATACCCACATTTAAATCAGCAGAAATTGCACATATGTGGCAAAAGTACCTGGTGTGTTTGGATAAAGAAAAAGAGGAGGCGAACATGCAACAGAATTGTTTCTTATTTTCCCAGAATACATACAAAAAAATACCAATTCTCTCTCCATGGTATACACCTGAAAAATAACGGCCATTTAAAATTATGCGGACAATTTTGGGATTTAAAAAACAAAAACAACCAAAAAAAACAAACATGCATGTAAATTATTTCCTTTTCAATGTGACATTAAATAAGAATGTACAATACAATCATAGCAATTTTAAATCAATGTGGAAAACCGCAGAGCCCCTAGTTTTATTAGTACTCTACCGCGGCTCTCACTTTCACCTACTGACTTTAATGCACTTTTGAGTTGCTCTGATATTTTTCCTCTTTATTATTGTCCGCTTTGAGCTGACAGAAATAAATACGGGAGAGGGGAAGAAGTCCACGGATCCAGTCCTTCAGTGGCGCGCTGCTATAAAAGTCTTTATATTTCAATCTTTATAATCTATAAATTTTTTTGAAGGGAGAAAGGGTGTAGTGGGGATAAAAAGAGTCCGTTTCACTGATATCCAAGCGCTGATGCTGTGGTCAGTCTCTGCCCGTAGAGTGCATAGGGGGAGTAGTAGGGCCCGGTGGCGGCCGGCACGGGCACGGGGGCTCCGGCTGTGGGGAGTGGGCTTTTAGAGTACGGGTGGTAACGGCTACTCAGTCCCAGCGCATGGTGAGGGCTCCTAAGCGCGAGCGTCCCGGGACTGCCCGGAGCCCCTGAGGCTGGCATGTGCATGTGGCAGGCCATGGCCGCGGCTGCGGCGGCGCTGGCGAGTGACGACGAGCTCGGGTAGCCGGACATGAGCTTGTCGGCCCCGGTGAACGCCGTGTGGGTCCTCAGGTGACTCAGCAGCTCCTCGGAAGATGAGAAGCGCTTATCGCACGGCCCATTCGCCGACACCCAGTTGCACACGTGTGGTAGTGGGTCGTTGGGCAGCACGAAGCCGTAGGGGTAGAGCGCGGCGTGGCCGCCGAAGGACGGTGGTGTGGAGTGCACGGAGTGCAGCGGGTGCGCGGGGTACACCAAAGGGTATCCGGACTTGAGGGCGGAGTCGTGCGCGCACGAGGCGCCCGCCGCCGCCGCTGCGCCCGCCAAGTGGCTCGCGCAGTGGTAGCTCAGGCAGTACGGGTCTCTGCACAGGCTCGCCGACATGATGGAGGGTGGCGAGGCGCCGGCCAGCGGACTCGAGCCGGCCTTGCTGCAGCCCAGCGACGTGGCCAGCTGCGCGTTCACGAGGCTGCCGCCGTGCGGCAGGAAAGGCTGCGGGTAGCCGCCGTAGGCACCAGCCAGTCCGCCTGGGTAAGACATGGCCGCGGGCGGCAAGGGGAACACTGCCTGGCCCGGTTTGTATGGAGACACAGGTGCCACGAGTCCAGAACCCAGCACAGAGGAGGCAGAAGAAGCGGAGGGGACGGAGGAGGGCTCGGACGCGGCCGAAGCTGCGGAGGAGGCCTTGCTCTCCTGGTTCACCTCCACGTTAATCCCCGAGCAGCTCACGCTTATCCGGCTGTGGCTGACACCCGTGGCTCCAGAGTTGTCCGTGGCGCACGACTTGGCGCACTCGCCCTCCTTCTTCTCGTCCCGCTCACCCTTGCCGTCCGATGGCATCGGTGAGGCCGACGTGCTGGAGGTGGGGCTGCCCGTCCTAGGCGTAAATGGCTGGCAGGTGGCGCTCGGCACGCGGAAACCGGACTTGTCCGCGCCCGTCGCGCCCGTAGACGACTCCTTCTTGTCCGACGGCTTGGAGTACGGCTTGAAGCTGGACTTGTCCTCCGCTCCAATGTCGCTGAGCTTCAGCGGGCCGGACTTAGCCTCCTTTTCTCCGGAGCTGCCGGACGATGCCGAGGAGAGCTTGGAGGAGGGCGGGGGGTCCGGCTTGCCTATTTGGGAGCATGTCTGCGCCAGCAACGCCAGTGGACTTTTCTTGGCATCTAGCTGCGAGAACAAAAACACAAAACACACACACTTAAATACACAAATACGAATTAGACACGAACCATCAATACTGCTGACTGATTCCACGTGAAGGAAAGTAAGCGATGTTTTGGGAAAGGAAATAATAAACTGCAGCTGGAATCGCTGAGCTCGGAGCTGCGAGACTGTAAACAAGCCATATTCACAATACAGCTACGGAGCTCTGTCTTTCTCTCACACATACAAACATACACACAGACTATTATACAGACTATAATGTCGTTTTAAGATCATGCAAACTCTTTATTAAATTATTTTTTTAATCGGGTACTTTAATTAGCTATTTCGTTGTCCTATTATGTGTATTCTAGTTTCTTTAAATCCCCAACGCACAATTACACAGCTACACAGGGTACTGTGGGTTGGTATAGATAGAGCACGAAGGGGAATGAGAAATAAAACACAACGGGATGTTCTTACCTCGATAGGGCTGACCGGAGTGGACGGTAAAGGCTGCAGGTACTCCGGGTGCAAAATGTGTCCTGTGCGTGCCGTGAGCATTTTTAGCACTTTGATGGGGAGCCGCTGCGCTTGCCGTAAAGGGTCCGATGGGGGGACGGGGTGGAAGAAAGGCTTGCTGCTGGTATTCCGAGAGCCGCTGCTGTCCCACGCTAGTGCCGAGTCGCCGTATCGGAGAAGAGTAGCGGAGGGCGATGTGATCATGACCCGCTAGTCGCGCGCTCACTCCTCGGACTCATGAACGCGGCGGTCTTCGCTCTCAGCTGCTCAAAAAATAGAAAAACCAAAAAAACAAACGAAGAAAAAAAAAAAGAAATGCAAACGTCAGTCGGTGTTAATCCGCTGGCAAGAGGGAAGGCGCGAGCTCTCTCTCCACCGATCCCGGAGCTGCTGCGTCTCTCTCTCCCACCACACGCGTCGCGCGCGCTCTCTCGCTGCTCTGCCGCACGTCCGCGCGCTGCTCCTCCCAAGCCGGGAACTGGGAGAAATTTTCACTTCAAAAGCGGCTGAATTAGTGCGAGATTAAAGCCTTTGCCGCCTTCCAATCAAATGGGAGCCCGAGGTGATTGGAGGGTCAAGGGGATGTGACGTGCTCCTCTCGCGCAGCAGCGCCTCAGTGTTTTTGCTTTTTCTTTTTTTCCCACCAGCGCGGGGGAGGAGACCACGTTCAATACTTTGCTTCTTGCGCACGCCGTCGTTTTTTAGAGCCAGTTTACAGCCTTTCTCTCACTAGCCAAGTTACTCTGGGTCAGACTTGATATATAAACACATTTCTGTACATCCCATCTCTCCCACCATCCCGCCAGGTCTGAAATTGTATCGGGTCATCTCTTTTACTAGATTCAAATACCTACAATATCTACATCATTTATCATAAATACTCTTAGCAGGATATTAACACTGGTAGACTGATACTGCTAACCATTGACGCGTTCCACATGCTCTGATAGTGTTGGTGTTCAATATAAAATACTTTATACAGGCAGTATATGCCTTATATTGTTGAATTTTAATACATCCCTACCGCTCCGTGGATTTTGAAAGAAGCCGGCCACAGCAAACAGAAGATCAACCGCATGGTGTTTGAATCCCCCAATCAGACAGGCGTTGACAGGAGCAGACCAATGCAGTGATAGAGGGATGTGAGGGCCTCGTGTTTTCAGTATAATGTACACCGCCCTCCCATTCCCATCCCCACCCCTCCGTCAGCTGTCAATTCTGCTCCACCGCGATCAATCAGCTATTTGTCAGTGGCTGTCAATCCTCCTGTTGATTTATGTCAGCTCTCGTAGCTGATTACAGGCCGCGGGTGACTGAGGAAAGGGCACACGGGGGAAGAAGCACCTTGCTATAGAAGCACTTCATATGAGGGCCACTGTGCTGCTTTATTCACTCGGGAAGGGGCTGATGTAGGAACGGACACGTATGGAAACTAAAACCAACCTGCTCATACTCACTGCACTGCACGACTGGAAGGTAAAGACTTTGTTTATCCAGAATAAAATAATAATAATAATTTTAAGAGGAAAAAATAGGAACAGACTGTATTATTGATTGAAGACTAGTACAATTAAGATGTTTCTGTAATTATATATTAATGTATGTATATAAATATATAGAAATGTGTATACAATATGTAAAAATATGTTAAAATTAAAATGTTTGGAAAAGTGCTGCTGTTTTATGTTGTTTAAAACTGTCCTGAATTCTGTACCATGTGACCATGTTTGTAGAATAAATAGACATTTCTGGGTCTCTGTTTTTGTCTCGAGTCTTTTAGGTGCATTTCAGCAGGCACAACTCCACACAATGTGCACACTAATACTGCACTTTATTCTTACTGACTGTATTTCTACTTACTCCTTTATTCCCAGTAAAGTTTTCAGACCTCGTTCACACTGATACGTGTGTCTGAATGCTGATTTGCAAATTACATTTTTCAACACACTTGATAAACAAAAGTTTAAGACATTAAAAAAGAGTCGATGCAGAGGTGCGTTTATTTTTTTTATTTCGCATACAATAAAAATAGTAGTGCGAATAAAGTAAAAAGGAGGTGGTGTGTGAGGGTTTTGGTTAAGCGGGGTAAAGAGGCTAATCAGCAGCGAGGCTGCAGCTTTTCACAGCGCTCTGCCTTTCATCTCGCGCTGGATGGAGGCGCTCAATTAAAAGCCTATCGGTTTGGAAGTAAATCAACGCCTATCAAAGTTGTCACATCAAACAAAACGATTATTATTGCAGCCCGCCTCCGCCATTAATCTCCTTCTGCGCTAATCCGCCTGACAGGTCATCGAGGAGAGCAAGAAAACCTGGAGTGGACAGTCAGGGGGCAAGTGTTTAAGTCTTCACTGTTTCGGAAAGAGAAAAAAGCCTGATCAAATGAAATGTATTTAGGCTGAAGATCGGTGACCTCCCTGTACCAGGCTTTTCTGGGAACTTCAAAGGCTGGAGAAGTGGCTAAATGTCATACATGTTTTTAAACATCTATTTAAAAAACGTATTAATTACAAATTCATTTTAGTGTTTTGCGACTAAATTATAAATTGCTATTATTTTTATTATCATTTAGAACAGCCACAACAACAGCTATAATAATTATACTACTATTAATTATAATAACAAACAACAACACAAACAACGTTAACAAAAAATAAAATAATATATGAACACAAAAAAATATATGAATAGTGTGTATAGTTTAACTAGAACCTAAAGGCCTTTTATTTTCACGTGCATTATGTGTCATACTTTTACAAAAAAGATTTTTCTACAGTAATGCTGAGATCACCACGACGTATTGATTCAACCTTAAACGTTCTTTAAAAAAAATCTTAAATTGTTACCTCGCCTCATATAAAAGTCAACAATAAACCTAGTCCCATATACTTTTTCACATTTTTTTTACTTTTTAACATCAATGTTTTAACCTCTCACAAAGCTCACAATCACGATAATTTTTCTAAGCGCTTGGTTTAAGCAGTAGGTCCGTATTGTCCCCTCATGTGTCGGGCATTTAAAGTGAAGCTGAGCAAAGAGCTTGCAGCTCCGTATGCAAAGCTGCGTGATGGATAACAGGGTGGCTGTTTTGTGCAGGGCCTGTCACTGCGTGACACACTGCGTGAGTTATTAGGGCACAGAAGGGCAACCATAAATTTCCAGCGTCAGGCCAAAACTCTCTTTATTGTCTGCGTGACGAATGGGCTTCTGAAGCAGACACCAAATACTCGGTATTACCCTTAAATGGGAGCACATTTTTCAAGGCCATAATTCACGATATTTAAATAGAAAGTTTTACATGGTTCCGTATATTTCATATCAATGACATGTTTATGAATCACTCCCTCCATCTAAACAGAATTATTTGCAGCGCCGAGGCTCCCCGCACGTGGACTTCAACAGCTCGAGAAATAAAGCAGAAGCTCATTTTTCACCTACGCATGTTTCTAAGCGCACACACAGAGAAGTTAAAGGTGGACAAAATAATGCGATTACACGCTTGTGTTTTATTAATGACACTGATAAAGATTAGACAACAGTTCAGCAAAACTCAACCATGAATTTATTTATTTATTTGAAAAGGGTGCTTTTAAAATTAATCAACAAAAACTAAATTATATATATAATACTAATTAAAGGTTAAACTGACTGTGATTTTATTAGGATTTCCTGTTTTATTTTAGTATTATAGGCTACGGTTGTGTCCCAATACACTAAAAAGGCACCACAACACTATAAAGTATGCTATGTAAACACAGTGCCCCACGAATAGAAAGAAGGGCATTTGTTATTAAAGTAAGTAAAAAGTAACATATAAAAGTGCGTGGTTTAGGACACAGGTGTACACAGAAACATAAGGCTAAAAAAGGCTATAATATTAACACGCACCGCGCGAAAAAAGTACAAGCGACGACTCTGCAAGAAACAGACCGCGGCGAACCACTGTACCTGCTCTCACAGGTCAAGCGCTTCCAGCGGAAAAACAGAGGAAGTAAATAGAAGCTTTTAATCAGCGTCCTTTAGTCTGTTTCAGTGTAACAATAAGATATTCAGGAACCTGCCGCTGCCGCGTGTCGTCCCTGGTCTTTTTCGGTAAGTAAGCAGTGCTGCGCTTCACTGCTGGTGCTTCATACAGCGCTCGCCTCTCCTGCCTGCCTCCCAAACTTCCGTTTGTGGGCGGGGCTATGTGACGCCACGTGTGACGAAATGCACGTTGTATCATACACACAATATTAGACAGTATAAACTTAATTTAAGCTTTAAAATGGAGGGAAATCATTGCCAAAAAAAATGCATAATTAATTAAGCAAATAAACAAACAAACATTAACATTTACTAACTTTGACTTTATGCTTGAAGTGTAATTAAAGATTAAAGGGTTTTATAGAGCTGTGATTTAACATAGAGCTGTTAGACAAAGCTAAGCATACACACTAAGAAAAATAAGTACAGATTTGTACTTAAAAGAGTACATAGCTTGTCGCTGGGGTTGTACCTTATATTGAGGTACAACAGAGGACCTTTCAGTTTTTCAGCATGTGTTCTGTACCAGTAAAGATTGTAAAGATTATAAACTTTATCATCAGCTGGATACATGTCAAGAAATTGATGATCCAAAATTGTCAGGCTTTCAAATGAAACATGTGTAATAAAAAATAGTATAGTGACAGAGAATACTAAATGTGCCTTTAGTTGCTGGTTAAATTGTACAAATCTATACTTCCTGCTGATAAGAAAGGCTTTGCACTTCAGAGGGAACACATCTGACCCTGTAAAAAACAACATTATGTCTATTAGGGAACAATTATGAAAAGTGTACCTTTGAGTACAAGAAAGTACTTATATCGTACCTCTGTTTTTTAGTGTGTATGTGCTGAACTAAGAATGTATTTTTTTGCATTTTAAATAAAGTCCTATGCGACTAAATCAATCAACCAACCAAAAGTAAAAAAGTAAGATTTAATAATAAATTGGACTGTGGACAGTTTCTCTCTGACCAAAGTGCACAGGCTCATTATAAGCCATTGTAGGTCATGTTTATATTACATCTAGACATTTATTCACACAAAAAAAAACATCTAAACACAAGATCAGAATTGTGCTGAAAACTTTATCTTTAACTTTTACATAAGTTGATAAACACTAAAGCAAGAATAGGCAGCACAGGTCAGAGTCAGTTGAATGAGGTTTGTTAGGAAGGAAAAACACAAAATTGTGCAGGACAGGAATCCCAGTCCCAAGGACCAGAAGTGCCCACCCCAGAACTTATCCAAGAAATTTAACTTTATTAAAATCAACAAAAGCACAAAAAACACAAGCACAATAAAAAGAGCAACTACATGAATATACAAATTACTAAGTTTGAAATGTGGTTCTCAAACAAACGTATGTTATAGCTGTAGAGGACTGTTTTTACCAACAGCCATCATACTGTACAACTTATTTTACTCTCTCAGGACATTATTAAGTACTAATGTTGTTTTATGTACCAGTCAAAAATTCCCACTTGTGAAAGCAGGTCAAGTTAAAGCGACATAAAAATTGGCAGACCCAATGTTTGTTGGGGAAACCACACTAATTACCAATATTCTCAATCAGGTTAATTGTACACAGATTACACATGAAAACAAAGTTCCCAAACAAACAGTTACAGCAGCTGGCCTGTTAAAAATATAGAATTTGTATAGACTATCTAATACTTCTGTCTTCTGACAGTTATGACAGGTTCCCCATTGGAAATTACAAATTGATGTGGTTTTCATGGGAAATTTGTATTTACAATGCAGACAATTTTCCACTATACTGATACTTTTATTATACTGATTTTTTATGTGCACATTTTATATCATTATTAGATTTTGTTGGTTTTTATTTGCTACTTTGTTTGCCATTTCTTTACCAAGTCTTTTTAGGATAATGGGCTATAGAATGGGATATGGGCAAGAGTGTGACTTAACCTAATGTATTATGCCCAAGTCAAAATGAAAAGTGACTTAGGCGCTTTAATTAGCTTTCCAATATGGCAGCTACCTTCAAATTTCCATGATTCAGGACTGGTCCCCAATTGGTACATCATGAGATTTTTTACTATGGTATAAAGTTTACTTCTTATTAATAAGGGATACAATATAAATATTAAATAGTTGTTTAGTTTTTTTTTGTCTGCATTTTAGTCAGCAAAATAGCTAAGTCCATAAAGCTAGCTTGAAATACTCTATAATGTGTGGTTGTTAAAATGTTAAAAAAAATTCTGTCTTTTCAATCAATTTTCAAAATGTTGAATTTAGATTATTTCAGGTTGGTTCTACTGCTTGAGTATGCTAAACTATGCTCTTTAACCATTGCTAACTTTTAAATAGCCACCTGTCATTATTTTTAAAGGAGTATTTTAGGAAGGTGTCCATATGTTTCTATCTGGGGTTAATAAAGAGATCCATAAATATCTTCCAATCTGGTTGCTAGTAAATGAAGGCAAAAAAATGTCAAATAGGGCATTTACTTCAGACTGAAATCCATATGCCACCACAAAACAGCCAGGAACACTATAAATGTTGAAAACATGGCACAGTTTGTGTCAAGAAACTCTTGTAGGAGTCTTACAGCAGCTAATATTACAAAAAAGCTACATTTACAAACTTTTAGCAACTTAGAGTTCACATAATATACTGGTCTGCTGTGGTCCTCTGTAAAACTTGCACTGTTTTTAATTAAAATGTTGTGATATTTAATAAAATAATACCGTTGACTGTGTGCTGTGAGCTGAAGAGTGTCTTGTGTAAGAGCTGCTGGAGGAAAGAGTGCTCCCGCTCAAACTCGCGTGCTTCCTTCTCTGATCAGCTGACTCCAGCATGCGGAAGAGGGCAATTACAATCGTTACTTAGTGAGAAAAGCGAGGTAAAAAGTTGACAACAGTGCAGCAAATACGAGTGAGTGATACCGTTGAGAGGGAAAGTTCCAGACTGTGCTCTGTGCGGCTGTGACAGCGTGTGCGAGGCTCTCTGTGACCTGTCGGCGGTGGGAATGGCGCACAGCGAGGCAGCGGCTGTGGTGAATGGGACTCAGGTAAGTAAATGGGGCTGAAATGTTCTGCCATCGCGCGCTGCTGCGTGTTTCAGACTGATGTAACGCACGCTCACGTTACCCTCCGGCTCGTGCGTGCGAGTGCGTGTGTGCGTGCGTGTTTTTCCTGTTGTTTACAAAGAGGGATAAAGTTAAAGTAGGTGAATGGCAGTGTCATGTGACAGGGGGGCGAGTTTTAATACAGGAGGCTGTCCTTCATAAGAGCATATAAAACCAGCATATCAACTGTCTCACGCCTAATACTTATATTTATCAACATTTTTCATTCTTCACATTTGGCTATATTTAAAACTGGGAGCAGAAATTCATTTTTTTATTATGATAAATGTACCAATTGAGTACTCCAAAATAAAAATCTTCTTAAAAGCTAGGAAGAATAATTTATTCTTCTGTGAATATGCTATTTTGGAGATACTGTGTTCCAACTTTCAATAATATTCCAACTAAGAAGGCATTCTGTAATATTACTTTCATTGAATGCAATTAAATTATTGGTTGAATGTACAGCTCTGGACAAAAATAAGAGACCACTTCAGTTTCTGAATCAATTTCTCTGATTTAACTATTTATAGGTATATGTTTGAGTAAAATGAACATTTTTGTTTTATTCTATAATCTACGGACAACATTTATCTTAAATTCCAAATATAAATATTGTAATTTAAAGCATTTATTTGCAGAAAATGAGAAATGGCTGAAAATCAAAAAAGATAGAGAGCTTTCAGACCTCAAATAATGCAAAGAAAAAAAAAGTTTTATGAGTTCAGAAATCAATATTTGCTGGAAAACCTTTTTATTCACAGTTTTCATGCATTTTGGCATGTTCTCCACCAGTCTTACATACTGCTTTTGAATAACTTTATGCTACTCCTAATGCAAAAATTCAAGCCAGTCAGCTTGGTTTGATGGCTTGTGATCATATATCTTACTCTTGATTATATTCCAATCAATTTGGTAAAATAAATTGGTCAATTTGGTAAAATTTGGTAAAATTTGTCAATTTGGTGGTCTCTTATTCCAAGAGCTGTTTGTTCCAACTTTCAATAATATTCCAACTAAGAAGATATTCTGTAATGCTAATTTTCATTAAATGCAATGAAATTCTTAGTTGAATGTAAATTAATATCTGTTAACTGTAACTGTACCCATATCCCTTACACTATATCCTAACAATAACATTTAAGCGTTGGGGTAATAGTTAGATTTAAGTTTTAGGATAGTTGTAAGTTTATGGTTAGGTTTTAAGGTTTTAAGGTTTAATAATGGTTAGGGTTAAGTTTTGTGGTTATAATTTGTTAAGAATAATTTACATTCAGGTCAGAGATGCTTTTTATAGATGTTAAGTTTTAAAAATACTTGAGCATCTTTGAGGCATATACACTGCCAAAAAAATGATGGTAGAGTCTGACCACTGTACAAGGCCTTCTCCAGCACATCCTAAAGATTCTCAGTGGAGTTAAGTTCACATGACGAAATTACTTCTCTCTCTCTTTCTTTCCTCTGATTTTAAGGTGTCCTATATTGGCCATGACTCTGAGGTCATTCCGGATTTTCTCGCAGCTGCTTATGGAAATATTGCAAGGCGACTAGATCTCAGCTTCAACCACCTGAGGTAAAGTGCCAGTAATACCAACACAGTGAAAAGCTAATGACAAGCAGATGTAATAAACAGGACTAAGGCTAGAGAGTAAGACACACTCTTCCACACAGTAATGCGGGTATGAACGTATTCGCTTTGATATTAAAAGGTGAAAAGGTGAAGAGAAACAGGGTGCTGTTATGACAAGTACATAGCTTGTTATCTAGGCACTTGGAGGCACACACTCAGTGTTTCTGTGAACTTATTTAAAAGGCCCTTGACGTTGATCTTTGTTTGGCACATATGGTTTCGAAGTTCTCTGTGGTACATCCCCTTTTTTCATCCTCTTCTGTTTTGTTATTGCATTGCTATTACACCATCCTGTGGCAAAGTCTTTGTAAACACACTTTTGTTGCATTCATTTCTTTTGAAATTCATGTCACAACAAATTCACGTCTATGTAATTTTTCAACATGCCAAGGGATCATAGCTGTGATCTATATGCTGTTTGTTTAGTTTACCTGGATTTATTATTTTATGAAAGAGAACATCTTTAAACAAAAAATAACTGTTAAAAATTTGTGGATCAACGACAAACAGAAGATCGTTCAGTGGTTTAAAAATGCTTCTGCCAGAGGTTTCTTAAGGCCTCAGAGAATATTTAAGAATATTCAGCAAAATGACAGCAGTGTCATATGATATGAAACATTTGACTCAGTGTACCTGCCGTGTAGGGAGACACATTTTTGCATTAAGTGCAATTTAATATCCGCATTATGTGCATTACGCGGTTTGGAATGTCATCAAGACATCAAAGGGCCCGGGCCACGAAGAGGCATGCTGTGGCTGCATGAAAGGTCTGATCAATAAATGTGACATGTTAATGCCGAGCAAATAGAATAAAAGATTCCTTTGACAGGACATGAAGAAGCACCTTGTGGCAGCCGGGGAGGGGGATGCCATTTCACCAGCAGGACTAGCAAAGTTGATCTGACAACTAAAAGAGAAGAGATGATGGTTATAAGGTGCTTTTGTTTCAGACTTCTTTTCTTGACCTGTCAGGCCTTGAAGGACTCTGAATGGGCCTCTCTTTGTCATGTGAAAATTGTCGTCTTGAGGCAGTTATCTGTGCTGAAAATGTGGATTCTTTCGTTTAATTGATTCGCCTTGCGATCAAGACTGTCAGATTAATAATTGCTAAATCCTGCGCTGCCTCAGTGTGTCGTGAAAAAATGTGCGCTTATCAGTGCATTAATATTCCTAATGAGGCTGCGCGAGTGGCTTACCAGCACTGGGTGAAATCCGAGTTTACATTTCATTTGCTGAGGGTACTAGAGGCATGCATTTTTAGGCATAAAACAGGAGTGTTTTGCATTGTGTGTTCTGGGCACAGTGTGTGCTCGCAGTAGTCCTCTTCATTAGTTAGATGAATAGCCAGTGATGATATTATGCTGATGTTATAAAAGAAGTGGAAAGAGGCAGGACAAAGAAAAATGAGTTTGCGAAAAAAAAAAAAAAACGGTTAGTTTGAATTTGTTTCTGGTGGAACCTCACATCTTAATTTAATGCCACTTAATGGCACTATTTAATGTTGTTATAATAGCTTTTCTATTTAAGAGTTTGTTACTGCTGTATATAGCCAACAGAGATTCTTTTGCGACTGCATTTTTTAAGCAAATCTGCTCCTTACACTCAGCAGAAAACACAAGACATTAGAGTTAGAAACCCTGTTTAAATTGTATTGTGTTCTGTTTTTTGGACTGATGAAACCAATGACATTGTGGTTGTGCTCAAAGCTTGCATGCATGCTTTGAGCACAACCATTGCATGCTGGCCAGCACACACATGGCTAATGAGGTTGGCAATGCTAAGCACTTCATTATACCATGTGGTGGCTGACAAACATAAATGACTGACATAAAACAAAACAACAGCAAAGAGAAGTACCCTTCCATCCTCCATTTTCAAGGAGAACATAGCCGGCCCCAGTGATCTAGTCATTACTACAGTTTGATTAGGTTTATATATCAGCATTATAGCTGACAAAAAAGAGCAAATCAGCATATTAGTAAATTCAAGGCTCAGTAAAATTCAGTGAAAGACAGATCTAGCTATTGATTAGCTATCCTTTTAGGCAAATTGATTGCTGCTATTGCTGTCTTATTCAAAACATGACTAAAGTTATGTTATGGGACGTATTCTATTGAATATACTTCAACACATTGTAACCCCAACCCCCTGTAATTGGTGTAAAACCTTTACATTATTTATAAAAAAAGATTTTAAAACATAGTTTACATAGCTTATGATGTAAATAGTATTTAATACATTTCCATGGTTATTCAGTAAACCAAGGGTAAAAAAAGGATATTGTGACCAGATAATGAAAATGGCAGAAAAGCACTTTTGGCGTTTGGCCATATATTTGAATGGACAATACTGTTTTAGGATGGTAATAAATATTCAGTGTTCAATGAAAAGTTTTATATTGTTATTGCTTTTTCTTTGAGAAGTAAGCCAAAACTACTTTTTAAAATAGCAAAATTGAGGAAAACCTGTGAAAAAGTGGTATTTGGTATTCAACCTTCAGTCCATGTTTCTTTTTATTTGGTTTTGGCCAAATATTTAAATTCAAACCATTGTAAAACCACAGTTGGGTTCTCCCAATTACAAAAATATTGTTTATACATCAAAGAACAGCTTAAAACATTTAATCGATGCATTTTATGACAACTTGAAGAATTTTGCTGTGTTCCCGGACTTGAGTAGTTCTCTTAGGGGCTAGGCTTTAGGTCAGCATGAAATGTGACTTGAAGTAAGGACTAGCATGTGACCAGAATGAGGGAATGTGGTGCACAAGCATGCTCTGAATGCCTGCTCTATAAAGTGTAGACAAAAGCCTTATAGTTGAAGAGTATTAGATGGACATCCTGCTCTCTAGCATGAATTTGCTATTATGGAAAAAATATAAGAACTTCAGTTTCTGAATCAGTTTCTCAGATTTTGCTTTTTATAGGTATATGTTTGATCCAAATGAACATTGTTGTTTTCTTCTATAAACTACAGACAACTTTTCTCCCAAATTCCAAACAAAAATATTGTTATTTAATGCATTTATTTTCTGAAAATGAGAAATGCAGAGCTTTTAGACCGCAAATAGTGCAAAGAAAACAAGTTCATATTCATAAAGTTTTGAGAGTTCAGAAATTAATATGGTAAAAATATTGGTGCAATATCCCTGTTTTTAATCACAGTTTTTATGCATTTTAGCATGTTCTCCTCCACCAGTCTTACACACTTCTTTTGGATGATTTTATGCCACTCTTGGTGCAAAACTTCAAGCAGTTCAGCTTGGTTTGATGGCTCGTGATCATCCATCTTCCTCTTGATTACATTCCAGAGTTTTCCATTCGGTAAAATCAAAGAAACTACACCATTTTTAAGTGGTCTCTTATTTTTCTTTGTTCTGGAAGGAGCCAAAACATATTATTTTTTTTTTTAAAACTAGGTATATGTTGCAAGGTCTTGGTCTATGTCTGGACTGTATAACCACATAATATTGTTTCCCTTATTTCTTTGTTTACAGGGAATAATATAGTGAGTAAAGTAACCCTTTAAATTGGGTCTTGAGCTCTTCTGAAAGTAGAGGCCTTGAAACAGAAATCAGACAGAATGAGCAGAGAAAGGGCTTGAGGTGATGAAAGTGTGTTCTCCACCGTTTGTGTGCTTCCTGAGGAGAGTGGTGTCAGGGAGTGTTGCTGTTAACATGCATGTGGAATCACATCCAGTTTATCAGAGCTTTTCACATGGTGCTGTTTATCAGGAGGTAACATTAAATCGCACTGATGGCAAGGCAGCACCTGTCCAAGGCTGGAGCGTGGAGAGGTAGCAGATGATTGGCTCCAGAGGTAATCCCAGGATGGGTTTCAGGAGCAACCTGTCATACACGCACAGTCTAGCCATGAACTGTTGTCAGACTGGCCTGTCCGTCCGCGCGACACTAGAGGTTATTGGATGCTGAAGACAAAGGAGATCTTATTGTCCTGTCTAGTCTGCTCCATATGAGCTGCAAACAGGATGCACCTCAGTCATCCTGAGGTATGAGGTAGCCATGATCTCCCTTCACTAGTGTCACCTTATGTCGTCGGGGCTTGACAACCACTCTGTCATCAGAGCTGGCTTGTATTACCTGCTCAGATATGAGCCATGACCAGCAGTCAGGTTGGAGGATCACCCATGCTTGGGAGATTCTCCCCAGAGCAGCATTTCGTTTCTGTGTTCCGGTGTCTGCCGCTGTTGACGAATGTTGTGTTCACTTAGTAGTAGCAGCAGTTTAAAAAAAATGAAGATGAAATAAATTTAGAGAATATAGTTTCTTACTATTGTAGACTAGATTGTACACTAAGCAATGATTTACAATGTGTTAGCCATGCTATAATTTTTTGTATATGCTTTAAAAAATATAGAAAAATAACAAATAAACAAAGTTTAAATGGATGCTTTAATCTTCCTTTGCCTGCTTGAGAGATTCTGTGCAGTAGAACACCATTTGTGCTGTGGCTATTAAAAGTATTCATCCCCTTGTACATTTTCCTCTTTTATTGGTTTTATAAATTGAATAATGATTTTATTAAACAGCTTTATAACAGGAGTTTAAAGCAGATTTCCACAACGTAGTGCCAATTAAATTAAAATATACCATGTACAAATATTTGATTTTATAAATAATGTATTCTCCCCTTTAAAGTGATTGGCCTAATTCAACAAGGGTCTAGGGAACTGGTACTAGTAGTATCACAGTAACTTGTTAAATTTTGACCTTCTGAATGCAGTTAATGAGTCTTCAGTTATAGTAGTAAAAGGAATGTGAAATGAAGTAGTAAAGTATTATTTTTTTCTTGAAAATGTGATTGAGTAGACATATTCAGTTATTGTAAAGCTGCAGTGAAATACATATTGGTGTATCATGATTTATAACGTACCCAAGATGTGATTGATCTGCCAATACATGTGTTATCTATAGGTTACTTATTTAGTTTACAGCTGGAGATGCTAGGCTAATATTGCTAATAAACAATGGACTATAATGTGCACTTAAAATACCTACATTTTCCCAAAATCAACAGTGCACCTTATAATCCAGTGCACCTTATGTATGAATTAACCAGTCAGGTATTAAGGAGCAGTAAAGCCACTCTGCTGAAGGACAGAGTTATAAAAGAGTTTCAATGAAGTTTCTTCAGTGCTGAGGCTGGAGCAGCATTAGCATTAGCCATTCACCACAGTGCTAGCTCTTTCTCTGTTCAGATGTGAGCTTATCGGACTGTAGCATGCGTGTTTACTGTGTTAAAACAAGCTATATGGCGCCCTGGCTTACCAAAACACTCAGGATTCCTCAGTGTAGCGCTGTCACGTGGCATTTACTAGAGCTAAGCGCTGTTAACCACGGCTAGCACTGCTGCTAACCGCAGCTAGCGCTGCTGCTAATCGCTGCCGCTAATCGCTCTAAAATATTTGAAATCTATGCTTGCTGTAAATAAACAAAAGCGCTTTACTCACCCAAATAAACTGTTTTCAGGAGAGAAATCTATGTACATTAACATCCAGCATTCGTTCGACTTAATTGATAGTGCGCCTTATAGTAGGCTACAGTGTGTAAAATATGCTACATGCCCAACATCTACAGGCATCCAGAGCTTAAATTGTTTGGCAAAGACAAATATATGTTTCCCAAATATAGTTTGGCGTTACTTTAGTCTATAAACACAGAAACAATAAACTTCACCTCAAGTGGGCAGCCATTTTGCTAATTTTCCAATTTTAATTGAAATGTTTATATATAGTCTATATGTGCTGTAATACAGAATTACTTATTCAAACTTGGGTAGCATAGCATTTTGGTAGCTTTTTGAAGTTAATGAAATAAGGCTATATTTTAAGTGCATATCGCACATTAATTACTAAAAGGTACAAGATACTGTATATCTTAATAGTGCTGGTTTGGAAGATTACAAGAAGGGTTACAGGGCTTACAGGAAGTTACAAGACTTTGCCATGACAACATAACTTGCTGCAAGTTTTCCTGGTGCCATTGCTGCTGCACTCGCATCGTTATCTGCCATTTTTCTTGATTGTGGCTCAAGATTGTGAAAGATATAAGATGTTTATGGTGCACATTCTAAGTTGTGTCATGGATATTTGAGTTTACTCACTTTTTTACACTTTTGATCTATACTAGGCTATTTACTTCATAGTAAAATGTTGTTAGTATTAGCAATAAGTATGTAGTCTGAAAACTCAATATGACTTTACCACATATTTAAAGAGATAAGATCTGTGACAGTCCTAGTTCACAGGGTGTTAGCAACATTAGCCTAGCATCTTCTGTTGTACACAAAAGATCCAGACATCAGATTACTGTACTAACTGAAGTATTATTACTTTTTCTGTTAATATTCTTACTGTTTTACACATGGTTTTACCTTAAACCCAACAGCTTTTCTCCTGTATGATCTCACACAAGTCTCCTCAGACATTAGAACAATTGTCTGATTTCCCCCAGTAAAGGTTCTTTATTCAACTGGCAATCCCCCTTGAGGGTTCTATATAGACCTGGCAACCTATGACCGCGTCAAGATTTCTTTACACCCCTTATATTTCCTGAACAGAGAAATACTGTAGTTATCAAGTAAACCTTTCCCAACTCAGGACATGATGTGGCTTTAGCTTTGGTGCAGATATCAACTTGAAACTTTGAGGCCTGCTTTACTTATCCTCTTGCAGCTAAAGATATTTAACATCAAGCCTTAACTCAGTTTACCCACCTGTGTGTACTTCTGTGAGTGCCAGGCTTTTTGCATTTTAATGGCTAATTAAGTATGCTAACTTGCGTTTTTCAAACTGAAGAGCTTTAAATGTCGGCGGTGTGTCACAATGCGATGCAAGCAGCGTGATGAAGGGAAAGGCGGATACAAAGTGTGGTGTCTAGGTACAGTGAGAAATGAAATAAAACGGTGTGAGGACCGTCAGCAGTGTCGTTTTATATTCATATCTAAAGCACATTATAGTATTACTCTGCAGCTCATGCCTCACTCAACTGTCTTTCTTCATTCGTCATGGCTAAGACTGTATCTTTCAAGCCCCCGCGTGTCAACACCAGAAGGCTCCTGTTAATTGACAAATGAGAGTCAGCGACATGAAGTGCTCCCTCCACATCAGAGCTAGGTGGAGTCTCCTATTTGATGGGGCTATTATTGGCATGAGCCAGTAAGAGGCATCACTCTGTGCCGAAATGAGAAGTGACAATGGAAGAAGGGGCTGTCATTGTCTTGCGGGTGTGTTCAATCTGCGGCGATGCCAGTATGCAGATAAAACGTCAGTTAAAAGAGTATGAGGGGGGAAAAACTGTCGGAATGAAGTCTTCAAATCACTTAGCTCAGAGAGGGAGTGGAAATTGATGCTCGTGCAGAAATGAGAATTTTCCATATCTGATCTATCAAGCTTATTTAGGGCTAATATTTGGGAGCAGCCTTCACTGTCTGCCTTGTATTAGGAAATATGCAATGTTCTTTAAGCCTAACTGGCTTATAAGACAGCATCTTCTGGTGCGAATGAAATATATGCATTTTCATTTGGAACACGGCTCTTGTAAATCAACTATGCGATGATAAAACCCCATTTAATTTCTCTCTGAGCAAATTTGTACCGCAGCAATTGCTTCAAGAAGTGATGAGCTGAGGGAGGCTAATAATAATACAAGGGAATGCTTTTAGACACATTGTTTTTGACATGTTTGTTGCTTGCTGTTTTACTAATGGGAAATTTGAATGTGTTTTGTTTGTGGTTGTGGCGCTGCTTTTGTACCGCTGTTTAAGGCACAGCCAGGTTATGTTGAAAGAAACTGTACTGAAATCGCAGCAAAACAACAGGGCATGGAAATAATCAGGAAAACCTGAAAAGTGTTTAACTAGAGGTCACAGAATACATGAATTCTTTGTTTTCTTGAGCTACTATGACAGACAGTGTTAAGGGTTCTCTAAATGATGCTTTAGAAGAAGTACTTTTGGTTTTTGGTATTTGTAAAAGAGATGTGTGAGGATGGCTAAACCATTTACATGAAAGAGTGAAAGAGTACAGTCAGTACAATACCACCTTCATATTTATTTATTTATTTATTTATTTTTTAAAATAAGTAATCAATTTTTTTTTGTTTTAAATTAGCTATGCTAATTGTCTCACCCATTCAATTGCTACTCAGCTGTATATCCCCTATCAGTGATGCCACAACACCAGGAGGGTGAAGACTAGCACACATCTCTTCTGACACATATAAAGTCAGCCACCACCTCTTTTCCAACTGCTGCTGCTGTAGCATTTCCGAGTAGCATCACAGCGTACTCAGAGGAAAACGCAGCGACTCGCAGCGGTTCTGAAACATCAGCTCACAGATGCCTTGTGCCGATCAACATCACCCTTTGAAGTGATGAAGAGAAAGAATTCCATCTACCCACCCAGAGAGAGAGCAAGGCCAATTGGGCTTTCTCAGGGCTCTGGAAGCTGATAGCAAGCTGTATGACTGGGATTTAAACCAGCGATCTCCTGATCATAGTGGCAGTACTTTAAACCACTGAACCACTTGGCGCCCCACCATATTCATATTTAAAAAACTATTAATTTGTTCTATCTATTATTATTTTATTTTTGTGAATTATATTGGAAAAGGTAGACCTAGGTGATCTAGTACAATACTGTATTACCAAACATTAACTGTACTTAAAAAAAAAAAAACATGTGTATATATATATATATATATATTTTTTTTTTATATATATATATATATTATATGTATTACACAAATGTCTTTTGTAGCAGATACTTGGTTAGAAGGTCCAGTTTCCCAGTAATAAGGCTTCCATTCAAATTAATGTACACATTTTGCACATTAGCTTTACACTCTTGTAAATGTTAGTCTCCCTCATATTAACCATGGCAAAAATCACTTCCTCTGCCCCCTGTAAGCTTTAAACACAGAACGTAGAAGGTCCAGTTGGCTAGCTTTAGAAGACATCAAATGGTTACTTACAGCTTTCTTCATGCATTTAGCCAATACTGGACTAAACACTGTTAGGGCCACGGGTCAGACGTCATTTAAGGCTTTGGCCCCTGGTTTCTTTGCTGGAGGAAACGGTCAATATCTTTCATGATCTGGGCACTGTAGAGACGTCTAATAAAAACTGTCATTACAAAAAGTATGTCTCTCTGTGCACTCAGGGCAGAGTAAAATGCTGTTGATATGTACTGTTTCTGTGCTCCTCGTGCCAAAACAGACTGTCCAGCTTACATGAGGGGAAAATCATCCCATCCAAAGTCCCACCAAATTCATTTTGAAAACTTCTCACAGGCAAGTCATGCACTCTCCCTTTTGGAAAGATGACAGTGTTTTATCTGATGAAACATTCTGTAGCCAAACCACAGCAATGTGGTCTTCATTTGGAGCCGACTCCCGCTTGCTGACAGGAGTGAAAACACAGGTATCAATACACCAACTTGCAGTAGTGTAATGTGACTTTAACCAGACAGTGCTGACTACATAGTGTTGAGCTCTAATGTATACTGTTAGTAAGATGTGATGACTTAAAAGCTGTTTTTTGTGTAAATTATGTTTAGCTAAAAAAAAATGCCATTATTGTCTTGTTACTATGTTTTACATGAAAAATCTTTTGCACTGAGCTTGGAGGGGAGTAAGAGAGAAAAGAGGTGCCTACCTAATAACCCCTGTGAGGAGCGTGCGAAGTAGTGGGTGGTTAGTGTATGGGTAAAGCTATGCAATATGACAGTTTTTCATTGTATTGTGATCTAGTGTAAATACACAGCCAAAAAAAAGTCGGCACCTGGATTTAACTAAGCAAATGATCTGGGATTGATTGCTCCAGTTGGTCAGGTCTAGGTTCAGCAACAGTATGTGCTGAAAGAATGAGGTCAGCTGACTACCTGAATATACTGAATATAGACCAGGTTATTCCTGAATCAATGGATTTTTTTCTTCCTTGATGACACGGGCATATTCCAAGATGACAATGTTAAGATTCTTTAGATTGGAAATGTGAAAGAGTAATTCAGGGAGCATGAGATCATCATTTTCACACATGGATATGTAAAAAAAATATTGTTTTTTTTATTCACAAAACAAGCCCTATGTATTAGTGAAAAGAAAAAGTCAGGTATTGGATCTTGATGTTTGTGTGATTAAAGTATTTGTGAGTAGTAGGCTCTTGTGTATAACCCCAGTTGTTAAGTGAAGGGTTTTTTTTTTCACTTTCCTGTATTATGCTACAATTAATATATGCATTTTACTGTACATTACTTACAAAATATATTTGAAGATATGAGGGACGTTCCTCCTAATATCCACACTTGACATTATGTACTTTTCTTTTGGCAAATAATTCATTATAATTCATAATTCATTTTGCAGCTTGTCTTGTACCTTAGAGTAATTAGTATATTTTGTTATTCTCTTATGTGTAAGTACTAGGTCTTTAGTCATTGGCCAGAGTAAAAAATTGCCCAGGTGCGGTTAAACATGCCTATTTACTACCCTTTTATCTCACCCTAGAATACAACAGGCAATATGCAAACAACTGTGTTTGAGGTACACGGTTTGTCTCAGCCTTGTACTGAACTCTCCTTATTCAAGTGAGCCAAGGTAAATACAGTTTTCCATTGTAAGGCACCTTTAAGACTGCTACATGTGAATGATGTATGTTCTAAATGGCTGTATGATGTAGGATGAAAGGTGGATTTACAGTAAATGAGTTTTCAAATATAAAAACTACTATGAATTATTTGGTAAACATTACATATAGCACATCTTGTGGAGTCTTACATATAAAAAAACGTATGTTAACTATCAGAGTAACACTGTAATAATACACACAGGTTCTAAGGGGTTAAGTAATATGGCTAATGGTTCAAGTTAGGACATCTTAGGTAATTTGGCTAATAGTTCAAAGTCAGTGTCTGAGTATTATCACTAACGTTGTCCTCAGTCTATGTACTCTTTTATATTTATATGGAGCTCTAGAGAAGTAGGTCTTATCCTGCCAACTCCGTCTCAGTGGTATAGTTCCCTCCAACAATATGGCATAAATCACGCTTTTATTGTTACAATGCAACAAAAGACCCCCGATGGCAAAAGAATTATCTTTAAATCACTGTCAGCATTTCCATCAGCCAAAATATCCTTCCAAAGCTACTGTACTCTGCTCCCAGCACTTCTTACACTGTCGGTGTCCAATGGAACCAAACATCTTTATGTTCTCTTTTTGTTCAAATTAAATATATATCGGGCATGGATGCCATTCCCTTTATAACTGCATCCCGTTTTTATTGTATATCCCAAGACTGATGGTGCGCCTGTGACACCGTGATTTACAGGCCTTCAGTTTTCTGTGGCAGGGCTTTAGAGGGGAGAGCTGACATGCAGCCAACACTTTGGAGGGGTAGAATAAAAGCTGACGTTTTATTGGCTTTAAGGAAGAGAGAATAGGAAGGCCAGTCACACACAGGAGAGAGTAATAGTTTCTGTGCTTTATGCTTCCCGGCCCTGCCAGCTGTCAGAGAGCCCCTCAAAATGGGGGAAAAATTTATTGGCTATTATTTAGAAACATGTCAGTGGTAATGACTACAGCTATGATTTCAATTATCACCCACTAAATATAGCTTAATTCACTGTGTTGCTGGACCTAATGAGTGAGTCTGACATCATTTTTCAAAAATTCGATACCGTGCCATTTTAATATTTTATGTTGACCACTGGTTTAATTTCCCCCCTCTTCGCATTTGGCATTGAGGAAGGTCCTGGTCCCTCTTGGGTTGTTGTACCGTCAGCGTTATGTAGTTCAAAGTCTTCCCAGGGATATATTTTTTCCATTGACAGAAATCCAATTAGTTTTAGTACACAGTCTGGCTGAATAAAACGGCTCTTAAAATCTACAATATGTTTCCTTAGCGCTTTAGCAGAGCACGGAGCCCACTGATGGATTTTTACAGCCTGACCTGATCTGGCTGCATTTTAATCGCTCCCTTTGTTTGACATGTTTAGAAACAAACTATTTAGACATCCGTCTTTCCTCTGATAGCAAAAGCGGCCCATCAATATTGTATGAATTTTTACACTTAACGGTAAGCTTCCCGTAGACGTTCCCGTGTTTAAACATCCTTTAAGTGCTAAGCGCTTAATCCGTAAATGTTGACTTAACAGTGTGTAAATGAATGAAACCAGATGAGATGTTTACTTTGTAGGTGACACGTTTAGTAAAGTGTATTCTGCACTGTACCGACGCGTGGAAAAAATGGCCTGTGCCATGCCAGTTCCTTTCTGAATGTGAGCTAGAATGAAAGGTATGACTGGTACTCCCAGCTAGACGGTTGTTTGCACACATATCAGGTCATAGAGTTAAGAGCGGTACGGGTAAACGTGCGTTACTGTGTGGATCATTTCCAGCTTACGTCTCCTGCCATGCAAAGTCATCATGCTGATTAATGATGTAAGCAACTGGGAGGTATGGAACTTATTAGTACTTTTAAAGCGAAGAGGGTCTGCCATTCTTTAACTTCCCCTGGACCGTTCCCAAAGGGAGGGGAAAAAAAGGTTAGCAGTTTGGAAATGGAACAAAGGAGTTTCCCCCTCTGTATTGCCCTCTGTATATGCTTGCTTCATGACACTTTGTCTCCCACAGCCTCTCCTGGAGAGACGGCTGTGAAAAGTGAAGACAGATACACAGGCTTTGTCGTGCCAAGACTTGTGAGGATGATTGTAGCTCCTTCCCCGTGTTTTGAAATTTGGGCGCAATTTCTCCAGCGGGCGATATGATAAATGTTGACGCTGTGCGAATTTATCCCACCGCCATAAAATACGCTCTGAACCCTGTCATTAGGAATTTACTCCTCCAAACACTCATCATTATTAGAAAATATCTGCGAGAACATTCGGAGTATTGATGGTGCCCAGAATAATAAGTCAGGCCTCAGTGTTTTGACTGCTGTAAAGCAGTGGTGTGCCACCTGGAGAGTGATGAACTAGACGGTACTGTCCAAATTGCTTGCTTTGCAGACCTGCACCGGCCCGGAGAGGAGTGCATTTTTTTTTCTCCCCTGCGGACCAAGACCATAGAGAGTTTAAACAGCTGCTGCAGATTTTGAACACAGCTGCAACACATTTCCCCTGCACATTTCAGCGTCACTCACTGCCTTTTCATAGCCACAGCACACAACCTCTATTACTGTCCTTAAAAACACTGTCTTCATATACTGTACTCAATTAGCCAACAACAAAAAAATGCAGTGTTTACACATAAGCTGCAATTGGGATGGTTCATATATTATCTCGTTCACTATTCAGATGACTACAAAGTGAACTGCCTTGGGAATTTTGAACATCCAAAAGATTTATCATGGGCAATTCAAGCAAATCAAACATTATTAAATATTATTGTTAGAAACTCGGCTGTATTAGTACAATCCCAGAAGTAGGAGCGACTTTAAGAGACTTTTTTGGGTTATGTTTTATGTGTCATGAAATATAGGGATGTCCTGATCAGATTATTTTCCCCCTCGGTCTGATCCATGTTTCTAAAGGCTGAGTTTCAGCTGCTAAGATTCCAATCTTTGCGTTCTGATTAATACTGAAGCTACACATATTAGATAAGATGCTCTGCTGAATGTTATGCCTTCTGTCTCCAAGAACTCCACTTCCCATGATGCCCCTGCCTCGGACATAGGCTTCACACCAACCGTTTAAAGACAGTTCCCATTTTTTCAGTCACCTGAATACTGAATACTTTATACTATAAGCTTCTGTATAAATACTCCCTTGTTTTATTCATTTAGTACAAAGTATTGCCAAAACTATGTGGTTGTGTACTGAGTGGTTTGCTCTATGTTTGCTATTCCGTGTTTACTCTCTTTTGTCTTTTGCCCTCTGGTTCTGGTTGCCCTATTGATTGTTTTCTGCTTCATGATCTTGCGTCTGTCTTATGGTTATTGGCTTAGTCTAGCCCGTGCCTGCTTTGTTTGCTGTCTGGTTACTTCTGTGTTCTGTCCTGTCATTAAACCAACTTGTTTTAACATATGCGATCATCTTAAATGTCCTAAAAACCTGACCTTGATTAATAGTGAAGTAAAATAAAGTGGAATAAGGAGACATTCTGTGCTGATTTATTACCTGATCTATTAAAATAAGGCTGGATCATATCAGAATACAGTGATTAACATATACACTTAATTTAACACATTACATTGGCTTTCTCCTTTTAAACATAGCCTAGTGAGCACAGACCGATATAAGCCTGATCTAAACTGGCCCATAAAAACAAAACTAAATATGAGCACCAGTTCATCGGGCATGTTATCATGATTACTTTATTGTCTGGTGTTGTGCGTTTGTGGTATGAAGCCATCAAATTACTATTAAGGCGGTATGGCAGTAATACTGTATAACGTTGTATGAAAGTTTTTTAAAATCATTCTTCAAACAAGGATGGTATTTCATGAATGTCTGATGTGCAAAATTTGGTATCGAGGAATAAAAGAGGACATTGCAGATGTTTACTAATATACTAGTGGTATCAGTCTATTATTTTTTTTTATTATGTTTATTTATTATGTGTTTAACTGCGATTAATCACACTTGTTCTTCTTATAGTGAACATTTAAAAGTAAATGAAGAATGTATGTAAGAAATGTAAAATGCAATTATATTGTTATTAGTGGTTTAAAAATAATAGTATATACTTGTATGTTTGAGCGGAGACAGCACTACAAAATACATTATGCATTATACGAATGCAGTTTTCAATCAACTTGAATGCAATCAACTTGTAAAATACAGTAAATGTGTGGAGCATTAGCATGACTGCCTAAATGATATTTAAACAGTCGTTTAATAACTCACAAACTTTACAACTATTTCACAATTTAATCATTCTGAAAATAGCTTTGTTGTGCATGCCTGTTGTAAGTAGTGATCTTCTGTGTGCTACTGTATTTATTAACATTTTTTTAAATGAATGTTCATTTTCAAAATAGAGTGATGCTGCAATCTGCTTGTTTATGTTAAGAAATTTTGTATTTTATTTAAGTTTTTGTGTTTTTTATATATTTCTCAGTTTTTAATTTCAAGTAAACTGCAAAAAAGCAAATAAGGGTAGACTGCTACATAAATGTTGAAGTTCAGTAGTTTGGTGTCTTGTTTATCTGTATTATTGTTATTGTATTTTATTAGTTGCAAAAAAGGGAATATTGGCTTTACAAATTAGCCATTGGCCACTACTGCTGTCTAAGTATCGGCATCGGCCATTAAAAAACCTTTATCAGTTGATCACTAGTTGTGAACAGATGCAGCGTTGCTAGTTAGTTAAGCGGCTATAAAACACAAAAACAAACTGATTTATCATAAATAAATTCAAACAACAACTTTAAAGTGATATTCTGGGTTGCCATTATCATTTATATCTTCTATAGTTATCTAGTAAATGAGTGATGTTAAAAAATAAACCAAATGAACTTTGTAGCAACTATTTTGTGAGTTTGTTAGCCACTGTGCTAGCTAGCTACGCAGCGTTTGTTTACATCTGACCTGCACAGCAGAGCCATGTTAAAAATAGATGAGCAGTGAAATGGTTGTTGCAAAGTTGTTGTTTGATTTATTTGTAAACTTACTGTACATTCATGTCTTCTGTGCTTCATTCTGAAATATGAGGAAGGATTTTGTCGGAAAGGAAGTCATGGTAAAAAAAAAAAAATAGGAGATTAAAGGACTATAACAACAGTGTGGGTTTTCATAACATTTAATGTGGTGATTTTAACTGTGACATCGGAACAGCCCTTTCTGAGAATGGTAAGCATATACATTCCCAAATCTTTGTTTTTGTTTTTTGTTTTTCAGGGGAAAATCTTTTTCTACTTAATTTGTCACAACTGCTGGTCTTGTAAATTGACAGTTTGTTGTTTGTTGTGTCTTGTGTGCGTTCAGTAAGTGGGTTTTATTTACCTCCCCGCTCTGTGTCTCATTGTCCAGACATTTGGTGATGTTTAAGGCACTTTCCTCCTCCTGGCACTAGCGCTGCTTTTGTGTTTGAGAGAGCAGTTGTTTTTTTATGTCTGGGCCAGAGGGGTCTTCAGAGCTCATCTCGTAACTGAGGGAGAGTGGAAGGCTTCAAAAACGCCTGGCACTGGAGGAGTAGCAAGAGGAGGAGGACGGAGAGGCACTGGGATATCCTCATGAGCATGCTCTTCACAGACAGACAGGCCGGGCTGCATTCGTCTGATCTGAGGAGCGTTTGTGTGTCAATAAGATGAAAGGCTTTCAGGTGAAATCCCTTTACTGGCCCCTGCTGTAGGAGGCCTCATTGGCACTTAAGTAAAGGAGGAAATTTCACAGACCAGCTACATGGAGTGTCTGTTCCTGTTTGTGCTGGCTCTACAGAGCGGAGCATATTCATAGTTTGACGTGTACAGTCCACTCATCTGTTTAGACAGAGCCTTTTTAAATGCTGTCCTCAAACGTTGTATCAAGTTCTAACAGCTAGCCGAGAAGACAAGAGGAGCTACAAGTCTTTCCAAATTTCATTTCTAGAAGAATGTGGAGCTTGTCTTTGGAAATAAAGGAAGGGGAGGCACTATCAGAAGGCAAGCTAGGCCGATGTGAGCTTTTGTAGTAAGCCCAAGCACTCATTTTAGATCTTGGAGTTTCGCATTTTACAAAGACGTTTTGTGATGGTTGACTTAATATCATTAAAATGTTCCATAGGCTTTCACAGAGACTGGAACTGCCATGACGGAGCCACACATCTGCCTCTGCTCCGTGGATATACGACTCTCTCTCTCTCTCTCTCGCTCTCTCTCTCTGTCTTTCTCTTTCTGTCGTCTTCAGCATTACGTAAACTGTAGATGACGTGATGAGGTCTTCTAATTCCGCAAATTAAAAGCTTATAAATCTGCATATTAAAAATTTGAAATCTCGTAGGCCTGCTACAACAGCTATTTTTATTGTAAATGATAAATTGCCTCATAAATAATTGTAATAAATTATTTAAAACCATTTTATTATATTACCAATAATAAAATGATAATAAAATTGCATCAAGGACACACTTTTAAAGAGCAATGAACTTTTAATCATTAGGACTATTCATATGTTGAAATTAAAATAAATAAAACAATATAAATAGTTATATGCAGTACCAGTCAAAAGTTTGGACATGCCTCTTCTCATTTAATGTGTTTTCTTTTTTTTATGATTTTTTTTTTACATTGTACATTCAATATTAAAGACGTTAAGGTTATACAGAAACACATGCTGAATTATTTTGTAAACTAAACATAATATTTAAAAACATAGTGATGCTGCTTTCTGCTTGTGTATGTTAAGTTCACTGAAATGTTGTATTTTATTTAGATTTGGTGTTTTTTATATTGTTTTGTGTTCTTGAAGGAGTTTCTGGAGGTGCTGAACAATAGTTGCTGCTTTTCCTTTACGCTGTGAAGCTCCATCTCATCCCAAATTAGCCATCACAGTTGGATTTAGATTAGGGGATTGTGGAGGGCAAATGTTTTTTTGTGTTTAATATGTAATTTTACATGTGTTCCTTAATTTTTTTATGTGTTAAGTATTTAACTACAATGTAAGACCTAAAAAGTAAATTAAATAAACAAATAAAGAATTAACATTAGACATTTAATGAGAAGTTGTGTTCAAACTTTTGACTGTAATTATATATCCTTCATATATAAAACAAAGTTGATAATGCTAATGGGCTCTCCTTGCTAAGAAAAACATAATGGGCAGGATTGAGGCTATGTCTACATACATTTACAGTACATATATATTATGTATATATGTACTGTAAAATAATAAAATACCATAAATATCAGGACAGGCGTAGTATCTGGTAATAAAGTTACTTTACTTTAATAATTAACTGGCTTGTTGCAAATACAAGATACAAGATTCCTTCATAACACTGTTCCCAGAACTGGGCTCATGGGAATGAGCACGTCCTGCTGGCTGTGGTCTGAGCTTGTGAAAGTGCGTGTCTCTTTCTTTGAATAGAGTCACTGTGCTCTGCCCCTGATAAGAGCATGCTGAGGACATTATGAGCTGAAAGCCTGTTACCCATTCAGGGCGGGGGGAATTAGGTGTTTTGACCCTGTGTTTGGGTTCAAGCGCAGTGGCAGTCTTCAGAAGGAGCAGAGCTGGCTGCTTAGTGGGCTTGTGTTCTGCACTCTCTCCTCACCCTTAATTTGCTTTTAGCATGCCTGTCAATCAGAGCGAGCGGTACATGTGGTCTTTATTGGCCCGCGTCGTGTGGATCCGACGGGGAGTTTTATTCAGTATGCAGAAGAAAAGAGAATCACTTCAGGATTTATCGCGAGCGCTTCCCCCCGAAATAATTCCGCCAGGCCTTCCAAGTCAAAGGCGGCCATCTTTGCGCAAGACTTCATACCGTTGCCACACATGTACCCTCTCTGTCCAATGTGCCAGAGATATAAATAACACACCGCTGCTCTGTGGAGAGACAGTCACAACCAGTTGGCTGTGTGTTGCGAGCACCGATCCTTCCATAGCCCAGGCAGGCAGTTTAAATTAATTATTAGTTTTATAGCAGCCCCTCAGGCCGTGCTGAGGCAGCTGAGCCCTAAAGGGGGCTAATCCGGCCCTCCTTTACAGAAAATCAATGCTGGCCTTTGGTGTTGGCATGCCATCCGGGTAGGGGGGACACATGTCAGATAACTCCTGATTTTTTCATGAGGTGTGTTTTGAAGTTGTAAAACCAATGGGAGGTAGCTGGAGGTGCTGAAAATGAAAGGAATATCCAGAAGCTGGGAAAGGACGGCCCAATTTCTCGTGAGGGGCCAGACAAGTGTTCACCAAATATGAACTGAGTGCAGAAAACAATGCAAAATGTTTCCAAAAAAACATTTTCCGAAAAACTTACTAACAAACATAGTCATTTTTTTTGCTGTACTTATGGAAGCTTCATAATGAGAAGCCAATTGCACAAGTTAAGTACGAATTATATGTGTTGATAACCTTAAATTATGAGTTTGACAGTTGATTTACATAAATTACATTTATATTTTTCTGTTTGCTTTTGCCTTTTTTGCACTGGTCCATACCTACCTAATTTTTGCTTATTTGCACATAATTTGCACTTTATTTTTATAAAGTTCGCTACTTTGAAATGGTTAGATGCTAACTGCATTTTAAACAAAAAAAAAAACTCTGAAAACAGAGCTTTGAGGAAACCATCTCCAAATCAGGCATTTTTAAAAACTGAGTTTTCAATACTGTTGTGTGGACAGACAAAATACGCTTTGCGTGTACATTTCTCTGAATAAATCTCATACTGAAATACTTGGAATACTAGGAATACAGTTTTTATTTTCCTTTATATATATAATTAGTTGTTGGGATCAGGAATTTTAGTTAAACATATCATATAGCAGACAACTTCAGTGATATTTGAGAAGTGAAATGAAGTTTATAGGATTTACAGAAAGTGTGCAATAATATCACTGTCTTCTATATGATATAATTAAGCAATAATACACGAGAGGGAGTGCTTTAATGTGTAATCTTGGCATATAATATTAGAATATAATATTAATATTCGCTGCGGTCGTAGGCACGAGGTCGCAGTGTTTGGGTATAAAAACTGAGCGAGGTTACCGGCTGATAATGTCACCCATAAAACGCCGGAACTAACTGTAGTATAATATATAATATCACTGTCTGCTATATGTACTTTCTTACTCGCTATATAGTGAACTACATAAAGCTACATCAGCATGGAGACAGGACCAGATTTCAAATTTTGACATATGAAAAAAATAAATACTATCTACTCCATTCTTTTACAGATATATATATATAGATTATAGATATATGGTTTACAATTAAAATCCATAATTCTGTGACTAGGATAGTACACTGTTTAGTGGGTGGTGTGCAATTTGCGATTGAACCTCTATCTTTTCCTTCTTCTTTGTTGTGTATTGATGTATTTCTTCATGAGGTAAAATCATACATTTGTTTAAACATGAATTACATCCTTACAATAACTTGATATAAAGTTTTCAGCCACAGTTAAATTAATTAATGCAGGCCTACATGCAGTGTCAGTTGTATCCTATTTATTTGACCTATTGGACCTGTTTTCACAAAATCATCCAAAATCCATTTCTTTTACAATATTGCAATTTATCCAACAAATCAATGCTGTTTTCTATGACAAATTAAGTTAAGTGGGTCATTGGGTTATTTTCCAAAAAGATTATTCTAAGATAAAAATGAAAATGATTGTCTGAGCTGATAGTTGGCAAGTTAGAAGAGATTGATTTCTGAAATTCTGACCTATTTCTTTAAAATGATGCATTGGTAGAGCAGGAAAGTTAACCAGGCCTCAGTTTTTGGATTTTTATTTGATGTTTCTGATAGAAGTTACTAAAATCTAAAATCATATATATAATGCGTATTCTGAATGTGCTGAAACACAAGGCAGCTTTCTCTAAGACTCCTCTCTCCACTGGCTGAGGAGTTAAGATCAAAAGGTGTAGAGGACTAGAGGGCTCAAAGGTTTTTCTTAAGCCTGTCAGTCACAAAATCTTTGGAGCAGACCTGCACAGAGGAGCCTTTAGTATGCTGTCCGTGGCCCGTGATGGAGCCCTCTGTCATAAGTTCATGATAAATGATTTGGTACAGGCTGGAAGACTCACTTTTTATATAAAGGCATCGAAGCGTTTTATGTGGGGGTGATCTTTGACCATACGTACTGTAGTCACCAGTGAGCTTTCATTTTTTTGTATCACTTCCTTCACCGGGGTTGGCGTCAAAACCGGCTGATTGAGGCGGACAGACACCCGGCCTGAGAATTACACCGAGCTCAGTGACTCCCCTCTGCTCTGGGCCTGGGGTTTCTGGTGTGTATGAGGTTTAATTTTTCTTCATGCTCCTCTGTTGCCATGCTGAAAGCTTTTTGGCTGCGGCTCCTGCCGAGGTGCTGTTATCCAGTGGACGCATGCGGTGGATGTTTCTCTCAGCAGCCCAGCGAGAGGCCTCTCATTATCTCAGGGGAAGCCCTCCAGCACATCTGAGGGGGAGAATCCTCTTAAATCCCCAAAGAGGACGCACAGCACAGGCACCACCCCGCCCTCCACCACCACCACCACCACCACCACCTCTTCAGCTCACTCATTGCCTCCCCTTCCCACAGGCCTTTCGCAAAATCTTGGACACCTCCAGCATCTGTAATCTAGGGCCACCATCTCCACCTCTATGTCTGCTCTGTGCTAGACATATCTTCTCCCATGTGCAGCGAGAAGGATTGTTGGCAGGCTGAGGTTTTGGTGGCAGTTTCTTTTCCTTTCCATAATTTCAGCTCATAAAAGCCCTTGATGGTTGGATTATTAACCACTTGTCATGAAAAATGGACACAAGTACAGCTGTAGAACATAGAAAACATTTTTGATGACTTAATGCCTCAAACAAAAGTGACCACATGGCTTCGCTGCATGGTTATATAAGGCCATCTCATCCCCTATGCGGGCTTTCCCCATATATACACACACAAGTGAAGGCTTTCTGCAGATCTAAACAGAGTTCTTTTGTTTTTAGATATGAAGACAAATATCATTGCCCGCCCTTGTTCATTCACATTATTATTCGCTGCTTTCTTCATAGCGGAATGCGAGAAATTGATGAATTATTTCCATCACAGTGAATCCATCTTTCAGCCAGCGCAGTGAATAATAGAGTAATGTGACAAATGCCCAAAAAAACGAAGGGGAAAACCTCATGAATGGAATTAAGGGAGTGATGCAACCCGGCATAGCTCTCCATCTGATTCACTGTGGCCCATAGATCATTTTATATTTAACCGAGTGTGTAGGAGATCTGGATATTAAACAGAACTTCGAGTTTGTTCAGCTGGCTCTTTGTCTCCGCTTTTGACTCTGAGGCAAAAAAAAAAAAGAGCTGCACAGTAAAAGGCCAGAAGAGGGATGATATCATAATTATTTTAATATGGGCTAAAGCTGTGAGGGTGAATATGCAGTGAACGGAGTCTATTGAGAAAGTGTGACGGGTGTCTCCAGGCTTCAGTCACAGAGAAAAAAGGACAGCATTGTTCAGCACAGATTAGAGAGCGATAGAAAAAAAAAAGTTACATTTTTCATGACTGTATGTCAAGGACTCGCTGCGAAAAAGAGGGATATTTTAACCAGATCTCAATTAACATTAACTGGCCATCTTTTGTTCTGTGATGTAGTATTGATGAGTGGCCTGGAGCTGCTCTTTGGATCTGCAGGAGGATGGAGTGGAGATGGGGTGTGCGGCGTGGCAGGCTGGTGGGCACACATTTATCAGTCGTTTCTTCAGCTTTTGGAATTTGTCTTTATTTTCAAAAACAGATGTGAGGTTTTGGCCATCTGCAGGTTTTTTTTTTTTTCTTTTTTTTCACGTGCTTATTTAGATTTATGATGTACTATATCTGTCAATAGTTATATGACGGAAAGTTGACACGTAAGCTTATCTGACGTGAGTTATGAATCTTCCGAAAAAGAATATGTATGTAAATGTATTTTCCCCTTAGCTGTGGATTCCTGTGTGTTTGCTTAGCGTACCTCTGATTAAGGGTTGCGAGGCAGAATTATTCAGTTTTATGGTGTGCTTGCCAGCTTGGCAACAGCGGTAGCATTTAAACGTCCATTTACAACCTTTTAACTGTCAGGATCTGTTGAATTATGGATATTTACTTTCCTCACAGCTCCTAGAACCACTGAAATGACTTTAATAGCTCAAGTGGTGATATTAATGTTTTCTTATGAAGAACAACATTATTAGCATATTAGTCCGGCTCTTAAGAGCGCTGCCATTGACTTCCGATGAGAAGTGCACGTGCCGGGAGAATCCAATAGTTCATAATTCTCCACTTTATCCGCTGTCGCTTTTTCTAATGCGCCCGGCGCCGAGTTCAGGAGAGATGGTGCATCTCGATAAATCTGATGCTATCGGCTTGTCAGCGAAAGTGTTGGCTTTAACGCCTTTTAGACAGTATATTTCTCTGAGTCCAAATCAGCGCGTGCCGTTGACTGCAGAGTCATTTCGGAGGGAGAGGGAGACTTGTTTGAGATGTGCATTTTAATCCTGGCCTGTTTAATGTTTGCCCCCTGACAATCTGAGCCAGACATCATTTTAATGGCATGTACAGTGATAAAGCCAATAAAACGTCAAGATGATTGATAATATGAGCATTATGGCAATATGACTTCCCTGTCCTCCTCTCCGCTGTAGATGATGGTTTCCAAATTGAATTCTGTACGCCATCACGCCCTTGCGTGTGTGTGTGTGTGTGCGTGTGTGTATGCAGTGTTTGGGGCTGTGTATATGTGCATGAGGATGAATGTGTGTGGATTTCTGTTTTCCTGCAGCTGTATGTTTGCGTTAATTGGAGTATTGGAGTGGAGTGACTGGCATTTCTCCACTCGGGCCTGCGCTTTTTAAAGAATGTTGTTATTGTGACTTCACTGAATGCTTCTTTTGTAATGAAAGAGTTGAAGTTAATCATGGAAAGTATTATATATTACTCTAATAAACGAGATGGCATACGGTTCCTAAAAATGACTGCAGAGATGAATGTATCACAGCTATTAGATAATGGGTCTATTTAATATTTGCCCAAAGTAGTTAAACTGATACATGAGGGGAAAAGGCCTTTTTAACTTCTCTTCTGCTTCAGCAGCGTATGTGTGTGTGTGTGTGTGTTTAGGAATGAGAGAGAGAGAGAGAGAGCTATGGTGACCCGTGTGCTGAGTGTGATGTCATGGGATTAGTGTATAAGTGAGTGTGTTGGACCTGTATAAAAGCAGAGTAAATCACTCATTGGTAATAAATAGTGTTAAGCTTTCCTCTGGGGTGACAAAGATCTGAAGCTTTCAGCCAAAATCTACGTCCAGGATGTGTGTGTGTGTGTGTGTGTGTGTGTGTGTGTTTCATATCAAATGAGGCTTATTTAAAGAAAAGCTTGAATGGGTTTGAGTGCCTGCAGAGAACTGAAATATCATTCATTTCCCTCCACATTTCTGCACTTGTCCAAACAGCATAGAGCTGAATCTGGCTGTGAGGACGGAGGGAGCCATCTTTCACTCTGGAGCAGAAACGGCTTAGTCTGAACACTCAGACCTGTTGTATTCTCTCTTGGACGGCCGTCAAAACACAGTGTAATAGAAATTAAAGAGAATGAAACCCAATAATTCATACTGCATACTTTTAAACCTGACCATGTATTAGAGTTGTAGACTATGTGCCTTTGGTGATATTAATTTTATAGCGGTTCTATTTTGTATACACTGAAGTAGTTCTGTTAAATAGTTACTTTTGATTCCTTAAAGAACCTTTCTTATTGAAGATTTTTTAACTTTACTAAATGAGATGCGTGGATATAAGGGCTGTGCCATAACGTATCGAACGCAATAATATCGCCAACATTTTTTTATATTGTGAACGATTCTAGATCTACTAGAGACAGATTATATCTGTCCAGTGTCATTTATTTTACGGTAATCCTGGATATATGGAGATATTTGGAGTGCATTATTAGTATCATGGCATTCTGGATCATTGACTTCTGTTACAAATCGGATATTCCTGCCTTTTTTTAATAGAGGTGTGCCAAATCACATTGTATGCAATAATAATAATTTGCGCACAATGTTAAAGTCATGTTAAAGTCAGGGGTAAAAAAGTTCATTTGTAGCAATATATATTTATTTTAAAACAAAAATTTGTATATATGTGTGAATATCTAAAGAAAAATAAAAAAAAATACCAAACATTTTGTTTTGTTACTTACTGTACCTGCAAAACATTCATTGTACACCAAATTGTATACTAACTGATTATACAAATTTTCCCAGTTTTTTTACATTCATTATTTATCTCTCAGGACTCCAAACTGATTTGAAAAAAGAAATAGACCAGTTACTAAAAAAGTTTTGTAAAAAAAAAGATCTGGTAAATTATTATTGCTTGTTTCTGCATTCCTGTAGGAATATGTTGGGGCAGTTGTAACAATGTAGCAATATACATATATATATATTTATGTATTTATTTATTTATTTATTCTAAAACAAAGGTATGTATATATGTGTGAATATCTAAAGAAAAAGCATGACTTAATTTCCAAAAAAAAAAAATTATTTTAATATTTTGTCTAGTGTATGTGTTCATGTATTGTCCCCTTAAAAACACACTACCATGTCTAGTCACATGTTGTGACTCTGCCACAACTATTCTTTAACCTAGAAGCAACATGGACGAGAAATCAAAAGAGTAATAAAAAACTTTTTTGGACAATATACATTTTTTTAAGATGTTGGTCTGGATTTTCTACCATTTTATTTCATTCATTGGACCTGAAGAACTTAAAATGAAAAAATAAACGAACTGGGGAGTGTTCTAAAACTTTTGACCACTAGTAAAAAAATAAGATACCATTTAAAAATGACGAGTTTCTTTGATTTTACCAAATTGAAAACTTCTGGAATATAATCAAGAGGAAGATGGATGATCACAAGCCATCAAACCAAACTGAACTGCTTAAATTTTTGCACCAGGAGTGGAACAAAGTTATCCAAAAACAGGGTGTAAGACTGGAGGAGGAGAACATGGCAAGATGCATGAAAACTGAACTTGTTTTCTTTGCATTATTTGAGATTTGAAAGCTCTGCATATTTTTTTTTGTTATTTCAGCCATTTCTCTCCATTTTCTGCAAATAAATGCTCTAAATGACGATATTTTTATTTTGAATTTGGGAGAAATATTGTCCACAGTTTATAGAATAAAACAAGAATGTTCATTTTACTCAAACATATACCTATAAATAGCAAAATCTAAGAAACTGATTCAGAAACTAAAGTGTTCTCTAATTTTTTTTCCAGAGCTGTATACACTGTATGAATATTGACATGTATATATGTATATATAAGTGTATAGTTAAAAACAGTATATCAGAGTTCAGATGTATTGTAGATTGCTTGCTAAAAGAGAGTGAACAGTTGTGTGTGAATATGTGTGTGTGCTATATTAATTCTCAGTCAGCATGTGCTGACCTGTGTCCTCAGAAAAACACTACTCTCCATTTTAAACCTCCCCGCTGGCTCGTGTGGAGAAAGGCTTTTTGCATTTTATGTAAATAGTGATTGATGGTACATCTTACCTAGCGTGCAGCTTTTGACAAAAAGTATTGATGGGTGCTCTCAGTAAGTGTTAGTCGAGGTGACAGAGCAATCCATTTTAAGATGAATTACAGGACAAACTACCTCCATGGCAAAGTCATGGATTCTGTTTCATCTGCTGTTTAAGGGCTGACTGAATTCCGGAGTGCCGTCATTTCAGCAGCACTTTAAGCTCAGGAACGCACCACCATCTTTCTGAATTTGGTCACAAAACTGCTGTGAGCTGCATTTTAAACTGGACTTACTTTTATCTCCAGACTGGAGGCGTGAAATATTGTGGGACCTACAGAAAACTCACATTAATTCCTTTTAATTAGCAGTAGGGATTAGTGATATAGCACAAATACTATATATTGCAATATAATATAATGATACACAGTCTGTTTAATGATATTTAACATGTACCTAACATGTAAAAAAGTACTAGAATTCAGGCCTGTCATGATAACAATATTTTGTGGATGATATATGAATAATTAAAGAAATGATTGTGATAAATGATATTAATATCAAGCCCATTAAATGCCACTAACAACTATAATACAGTTGCAAGAAAAAGTATGTGGACCCTTTGAGATTACTTGGATTTCTGCATAAATTGGTCATTAAACGTGTTCTGATCTTTATTAAAGTCACAACAATAGACAAACACAGTCTGCTGCTTAAACTAATATCGCACAAAAAATGATATGTTTGCATGGTTTTATTGAACACAGCATGTTAACATTCACAATGAGGGGAAAAAAGTAAAGATTTATTATTTTTTTCTTCACCTGCTGCAGTCCACACTGCTATTCATGGTCTCTGAAAAGAAACAGAAAATTAATAATATTCACAAAATGAAAAAGCCAAACTGTGTATTAAAACAATAAAAGAAAAAAAAACACTTTGCACTGAAATCTGATGTCTGGCTAACATTAAATATTTGTTTTATTACTTACTGTACCTACAAACGTTCATTGTACAGCAAATTGTTTACAAACTGATTATAATAGTTGTCCCATGTTTTTTTGTTTTGTTTGCATTCATTATTTATCTGTCACGACTTCAAACTGATTTGAGAAATAAAAAATAAACAGAACAGTAACTAACTAGAAAGTAACTGAATTAATGATTTTTTTTAATATAAAAACATCTGGTAAATTATTATTCCTATAGACATATGTTGGAGCATTGTCATTTGTACAGTATGAATGTAAAGGTCAGTACAGTCTAGGCGTTGGCAATCAGGGCTGCAATAATTAGTCAATATAAACGATGATGCTGATAATAAAAAAAATTGCAGACTCCAAATATTCATTGTCAACTAACCGTTAACTTGCAGTACTACACAAAGTACCGGAAACAGTCACACAGGTTACACTAAATTCGGCAACTTGTTCAGCTGTTTCTATCAGTTTAAAGCAAAGACAGAGAAAGCAAATAACAGGAGCCGTACCCACAGCAACCAGAGATGAAGGGCATGGCAGAAATAATTATTAACTAATCGACTAATCTGAAAAATAATCGGCAGATTAGTCGAGTGCCAATATGATCATCAGTTGCAGCCCTATTGGCACTATGGTTCTAAAATAATACCACAATATTTTAGAGTATTTTGCACTAACAATATTTTTGTTAATATGGTGAAACACTGAAAAAAGAAGAATGTACTATTGCAATAAGATAAATGTTCATGTAATAATGTAACATATATTTTATAACATAAATAAAATTATCCAACTAAACAAAAAAAAACTAAATTAAAGTGCAGAATATTTAGTGCAGGCATATCAACTGCAAACCTTAAAAAAAATCTAAAACTCTTGAAAATAAACAGTAAATAGCAAAACAATAAATCAAAACTGATTTCAAGACAGAATATCATTATTATCACAATATAGATTTTTTTTTATATAATTAAAAAAATTATAACAATAATGTCGCACACAATATTGCACACCTATAATACAGATTGTATTACTGAAACTCAACCAGTTGCTGGGTTAATTTTTTTTTAAATCATGCAGAAAATAAATAGTATCGTCACTTTTTGTTTGATTCTTTGTTTATTTGGAATGAAGTAGATATTTTTTCTGGGCTGTTTCTGGTCTCAGTTTTTAGTAAATGATCACAGGGAACTCTGTTCACTTGAAGGAGAACTTTAGTTCTGTCTAAATGAATTCTCCACCCCTGTACAGTATTTCTACTTTGGCTGTAACTCTCTTGCTCTTGTGCTCTAACTGCAATAACTTTTACGTTGTAGAAACAAATGAACTCTTGTGGCGTGTTACTGCTTACAATCAGTCACAGGCCTTATAACAGGTCTATATGATATTCATTTATCTTGTACGATTCCATGTTTCCATGTTTGAGTAAAGTATCTGCTTTAAGCGAAGGGTCTAACCCCCTTATGTTGTCTAAATTATAAATTAATAGTGTTCTACATCTAATCCTTATGTACCAATTTTGCCACTAAGGCTCATTTGCTCAGTGCATGCTTCCTGCTGGGTTCATGCACGGTTTGTTTAAGTTGGATAATGTGGTTGATCCACATAGTAGTCAGAGTCGCTGCCCAGACTGAGGCTCGATGATGGATGGACAGGTGCGCGGAGGAAACGCAATTTCTGTAATGGCCACAATCAAGGAGAACTGCTCTCACTTCTGCTTTTTGTTGACAAACGCGGCGTTAGCAGCTCCGGAGCCGAGGCAGGATGATAAAGTTTTGTGTATGTTAAGAGGAGGAGAAACGAGCAGAGCTGTGAAGTGGATCTGGTGCAGACACAGGGTTGACAGAAGAAGATTTTAACAGATGCTTCAAGGGGACCTCGGCCCATGAAATCATCCTGTCCTGGATCCAGAGCCCCACCCTCTAACTGCTGTATAAATAGATTCTCATGACAGGGCAATTCATCTCCAGCCATGAAAACATCAACTTTAAAAGACAGCTTGTAGAGACCCGGTGCTTGTTAGGGCCAGATCAGCAGTGCAGATGCCTGGGATGTAAACTCATGAAGAGAAGATTAATTTATCTGTCATCCCTGACTTTGACAGTTGCTGTAAATCTGATTCAGGCCTGTGGAGGAACGGGGGTAGAGACGGGTGGGGTGGGTGCCATTTAAAAAAAATAAAAATTGGGGGGAAAGAGAAGGCCATAGAGGATGGTAAAAATTTCAAACGGGCAGCATTGAAATAGCTCCCTCTCTCTCTTTCTCTCTTTCTCTCACTCACTTCTTCACTCACTCACTCCTTCACCCGCTCGCCGCTTAAGTCCACCTGGGACATGTTGAGCGTTCTTGTCGGATGATGTGCTTGGAACTCATTGTTAAAAGAGAACATTTGGCAATGATTTCAAGCCCTCCCTTCCACCCCTACTTTTTCACTCTTGTTATTTTCAAGATGGTGGTCACGTAAGGCGCCCTGGAAAATGAATAGTGGGAGTGTCAGAAGAGCCATTTGCGGCTTGATTGATGGGAGCAGGCGAGCTGAGGTGGCCCTGTTCTGTGATCTGCTGCATCTGAACCATGGCTGGCATTCCCCTGGAAACAGCACAAGTTTTTCAACACTTAATGCCACCACGTTGTGTTAAAGTGCTATACATCTCGGCAGATCTACCAGATCGACACACTCGCTACGAAATGCTCTAAATTATAACAGAGGAGGAACGGAGGGATATCTGTTTGGCAGAAGGCAACTTTACTATGTCTTACCTCATCAATTTCTGAATGCTTCAGTTCAAAACCTCCTAAACTCAGATCTCTGATTGGCTTGTTTTTTGTTTTTTATTGATTGAAATACTGCTTTTTTCAACTAAAGTTTATTCCACTTCCACTTTTATTTTCCATAATGTCTGTGACCAATGGGAAGCCTTCATTTGATATACCAATGTACATATGTGGATGTAGTTACAGCCATGTCCACAGTCCACAACCCTGTGCTGTCAATAAAAAAAATCCTCCTGAGTATCAATTTGGCATATGGGCTCTGATGTCTGCCTGTCTCCAAGCAGCCATTTTTCCTGTTATGCTTTATTTCCACCAGCTTTCCTTTCAAACGGCTCCATATTACCAGACCAACTGTACGTATGGAAGTTTTAGAAGTCCTTCCAGTAGGCCCTTCTCAGAACATTGTTTTTGATCTTTGCAAGCACTGTTAAACCGATAATGAGAAGCCATTACATTTCAGACATTTACATTGAACTTATCAGCAGCGTTTATTTAGCGTGATCAAAATCTGCCACAGTGCGGTGACAAATGTAAGCTGTGGGTTTTCTTTTGATGTAAATTTGCATGCAAATGGTTTTTGCCTTGATATGCCAGTCCTTGTCCTGGAGCAAGGCAAGGCCTTAAGCCTTCAGAGAGAGAGAGTGAGAAAGAGAGAGAGAAAGAGTGATGGGGGGGATGGGAAGGGCGTATAAAAGAGGGTGGGGATTTTGTTAATTAGCATGTGGAGGGAAAGTGCTTGTGACAAGTGGTAACCAGGCCCTGATAAATATGGTGACTAAACATTTCCCCATCCCTTTTGTCTGTCAGATCCCCCAGCTGGGGAGTTTAAACTCCTTTCACCTGAGAGGAAATCAAAGATAATCCAGAGTTTGATGTCGGGAGAAACTTTTCAGTTTGCTGGAAAAAGGGGTCACCCAATGTATAGGGCAATGGGTTTAAGCTGTAAACCCTACACAAAGGGTTCTGACAGCCTGCGTTTCCCTGCTCCTCTCAGAAGAGTCTTTGCGAAGTTCTAAGCACCTTCTCTGTGCATGACTAAACCTATTGAGGGCTGGAGAGATAAAGGAACCCAAGGCTTAAAATCAAACTTTAATTTTCTATTAAAAAACAAAATCCCAGAAACAATTTGTGCTGGGAGTTGGGGTACAAGCACAGCAAAAGTTCTCTGTACAGGTGGAAGGAGAGAGGGGGGAATTTAATTTGATTGATTTTATTCCATGGGTTGTGCTTTATAAATGCTAATGTAGCCATGGAGATGCTGAAAAGAGAGATTATTCAATGTTTACCCCCTATAAATGGCAGCCTATTCAGCTCTAAACAATCATTCTGTCAGCGTTGTAGATTTATTCTTAAGGGTTTTTTTTTCTTTGTAGTCAATCATTAGCAAACTTCAGTGGAGAGATTGCCAAACTTCTTCTATTGGGAAAGTAAAATACAGCGAGTGCATTGAGTTGAAATATCGCTTTCTGGGGGATGCTGTTGATGTTTTGCTCTCATTGTTTATGCTCTTTGTCTTCTTTTCCTGTTAACCTTAGAACTATTATGATCCCACACTGCCTGTTTGGCTACACTAACTCCAGATCCAAGCGGCTCTCTCATCTCCACTGACTTTTTCTAAAGGATCAATACTTCAAAAACAGCAGACATGCTGTAGAAAAGAGGCCGAACACAGCATTCATTAAAGCGAGTCTGTTCTGATGTTAATCAGCCCAGAGTATAAAACAGTAAGAGAAAGGGAAAGAGTGGAAAAGGAAGAGCAGGCCTACTTTTAGGATCTAACAGAACCTCGGGTAAACTTTTGATACAGCCTTGACAATCTATTATAGCACTGGCATGCATCTGCTACAATGAGTACAGTAAGTGCCATAACGTAAGAAAAATCGTACGGTCCAGCCGTTATGGCGTGCAGGGTCACTTTCGGAGTGTGTGAGCCTTCAAGGCACGTCCTCCTCCGCGGGCCCTGAATAATGACCTTTTCCTCCTTTCCCCTCTGACTGATTCATGCAACTTCAGTATTGCTTTACTGCACATTTGCTTACCATAAGAATGTAATTTTCAGCTATAAGGTCCCAGGACTTGGCAGGAGATCGGGGGTGAGGGGGGTGCGGAGGGGGGGGGGGGGGGGTAAATTTCTTGCCAAAGCAACAGCCCTGGATGATCTAGAGGTCTGCCCCGGGGGATGGGTTATCCACATCAGGCCAAAGTGCTGTCACGCTGTGGAAAAATGATTAATTTCCCCTTGCTCCCTTTTATCCCTGAAGGATGCAGGGTTGCATAGCAGCACTCGCTCATATAAACGCTGCACCCATGCATATGCAGCTCTCCACCAGAGCCATTAGCTCGTCTCTGATCAATAATTGACTGCATGATTATCATTTGGCGCTAAGCTCGGCGAGGCTTTGCAGCGTGCCTGCACATATGTGCCAGTCGCATGGTCAGTTCTGAACTCGCAGGGACTGATCTCAGGCAGGGCGACACCTGTTAAAGTGCATTACTCTAAAAAATTAAGAATTACTAAACTACAGAGTATTAAAACATGAATTTTTATTGCGTAAGAACAGTATTTATATATGTTTGTTTTTATCTCCATTTTTACCAGTTTAGAATTTTTTTAAATAATTTAAATTGAGCAGTTGTTCTTTGCATTGTGTCAGAAATTCATGATAATAATTTTTACACTGCCCTCTTTTTTGTTTAATTTGCTTTTAATTGACACTAAATCCCTGCTTTTATCGTATAGTCAAGATCAGCACACACCTTCAGGAGGGAACATCTAAAATATATCTGTCAAATTAAGATTTAAATAAATACATTTTATTTTTCAATTGACTGTTCACACAAAACAGTTCTAAAAATTCTAGATCAGATGCTGTCAGTCACAGTCCTTATCCACCACTGCGCTGTCCACTGTAGGTGGTAATGCCTTCTATTATGTATTCTCAGTACACATCATGTGACAGTGTGAACCAAGGAATGTTAAATACCCACTCAATTTTAGAAAAATGGAATGTATCACCCATCTGGCATCAACTCTTAGGCCTAGCTCAAACTCTGCTGGATATTACGCATTGCCTTGGCATGATAATGTTGGAGTGTATGTATACTATTAGTGTATTAATTATTATAAATATACAGTATTTTAGAATTATGTTTATTTTATTTCAGTATGTAATGTAAAGTACGTTTTTTGTACTTCCACACATATTTATATATGTTGCTTGTCTATATATATTGACATATATATATATTGTTGTTGTAAATAATACAAAATATTTATTATTGTTCTTATTTAGTCTGCTTATTGCTTATATCCTTTGTATAATGTATATTGTCTGTAAATGTATAATATGTACACATATGTAGTTTCCTTGTGCGCATCAACTTACATGGCCAGTAAATCTTCCTGTTCCTATTCTAGATATAAATTTATGAAAAACATGCTTTTTTCCGTGCTCTTAATTTGTAGAAAATGTTTTTTTTTTCAGATGGCGTGCTAATATACCTGCATTTGTATTTTGCTTGTTTTAGTTGTCTTACACTTCAAGCAAGATTATTATTACTATTTAAATTATGAAAAATATTTCATCTATTGAATATATTGGTCAGAGTTTGTGTGTATTGATTTGAGAGACCCATATTGATCAATACAGTATAATGCTTTATATTGTTTCGCTCCAGGGAACAATACTGTATATTGTTTAGCCCTAAGTGGATAGGTAGACATTAGGGCTGCATAATATTGTTATTAAAAAAACAAAATTGCAGTATTTTGTTGTTTACAGGAAGTTTTAAAAGATTTCTTCAGAAGTCAATGTTATTAATATTAGTGTGCTTTGTGTTTTCAGTTTTGGAATAAAATGAATATTTAGAAAATTAGAAAATTAAATTGCTAGATGCATGCTAATGCGTGGACAAAGAAAACTTATAAAAATATAAATTGCATGAAGCAGTAAAAAGGTATTAAAAAAGGCAGAATTAAAATAAATTTGCCTTAATAAACATTGCACATCCTGCTGTCCTGCATGTGCACATTGCAATGATGATGCTGATACTGAAAGGATATGTTGTGCAGTCCTAGCACTCATAGTGCAATAACCCAAGGCGCAGGTTCCATAGTAGTGCTCAGCATGAACACACAGGTCAGATGTTGCTCTCCCTCCATCAGTTCATCCATCCATTAGTCTCACATCATGTGAGCGAGTAGCTTTTAATGAAAAGAGAGGGACAAGAGCGAATGACAGAGAGCAGGAATAAATGGCGAGTGTGCAATTCTATAATAACACGGTTAATGACATAAACTATTCAAATGTCTCGGAGGCCGGTGCGGAGGGGGGCCTCTGCCGTACTGTTACAAAACAGAAGACAGTACCAGTTTGACAGCTCAAGTGTCTGAGGCCAAGGAAATAATTGATAGCAGGCTGCCTGCATCCAAGGTCCTTTAGCAGTAATTGCAAGCAGAATGCGACTCTCTGATCTCACCAGTGGTATTCGCCATGCCAAAACAGCCCAGCTTTGACAGATTGCCTTCCTGCAGTAATAACTTAGGCATGTTCTCCGCTTTCTCACACAAGGCCACGCAGCCCTCCTACCACAGAACCGGGCTGAATGATTATTTTATGCTGAGTTTTTATTTCGCCTCTGCTCCCATTTCTGACAGGCCACTCTCAAAATAATGGTTTTATTTTATAACTGCCAGAAATACTCAAGACATTCTTTTTTCCTCCCACTCTTGATTTCTATGGCAAAAAAATAAGTAGTTGTGAATAGAGAGTGCTTGTACGAGTGCAGTTGAAGAACGTGCGGTTTCCTTTTAGGTTTGGAAAGCGAATACCTCACAATTCTTTCCTTCTGTTCTTTTTAAAGACTGTAATTGCCACTAAGCACACCTGACGATGTCTTTTGCAGTGCTTTGTTTTTTTTTTTTTCTTCATTCATCCTCCACTGCCTCGCACTGCCTGGTGCAGGCGACGCTGTACGGGTTGCAGAACGGCCGTGGCTGTTGAATGAGTGTGTGTGAAGCTGTGCAGCTCTCAGGGCTGCCGCCCTTTTCCTCCTTCCATGTCCCTCCTCGGCGCTCCACGTCTGCACCAGACAGCACTCTGGGATTTATTGTCAGCCAGAGTTTCCTTGATGGGGTGTAATAATACTGAGCCTCCTTTTCCCTCGCCAAGGTGATAGAATCTCCCCTCGCAGACCCAAGAAGACCCCTGTGTGCTCCCTCTGCAGTAGCCTGTGTTCTCTGGCCGGGTTAGAAGAAGCCTGCCAGCTCCACCCTATGGCTGTCCAAACAAGGTTTCACTACGGGCGCCGACATCAAAAAGATCCACGCAAAGCCTGCTGGAACACCAAACTGCAGGATGTTGGTTTCATTTATTTATCTCCCTCCCCCCAAATCCATAAATAAAAAAAAAAAAGCTCCGCTTGGCGGTAGCCGCTGTGTTTTTTTCCCTCTTACCTTCATGGATGTTTTCTCCCACTCATTACCTCTGATAATTTATGGACATGTCACAGATTAAATGTGGCGCTTCAACCCAACAGACAGCCGTTGTGAAGAGTGCTGAGAATGTAAGCAAATTGTTTTCAGATGAAAGCAGAGCAGTATGGAACAAAGCCTGCCAAACGCACGTAATCGCCCCGCTCAAATAAAGTTTTAAGATAACAAACCGGCAACGCTGGGAATTCCACTTTGGTTTAGTGTAAGAGACTTATATTAAATCATGTGTAAAGTGTTAAAGGGCGCTAAATGCCTCAGAGCTAGAGCTTTCAGCTGCTGAACTGCAGAGGCAGCGGAGAAATGTATTAATAGAATCCCTCGGCACAAACACACAATTGATAAAAAGATCCTTTGAATCTGCTTTACAGTGGAGGATGTGGAAAGACAAGTCAAAAGAGGATAAAGTGGATAAGACCACGAGCGGCCCCCGATGAGTGCCGCGCGAGACGCAGCGCTGCGTTAAATCCACCAAACATAGAAGTTTTAAAGGTGGACGCAATGTGAAAATGTAAATAAACTTTATAGGGGCTGTGGGTCAGGCCCGGTTGGATTTATGGATTTGGCATTCACCCCGTGGCCATCAGTCATTCCTCCCCCTGCTAACTCCAGCCAAGCCCCCGATCACAAGACCTCCAGCTGAACTACAGCTGACCTGCTGGATCTCTGACCAGCTGGGCCTCAGATGCCTTAATGAGAACCATTCAGCCTCCTTAATAATTGTGTGAATATCCAATGGGCTCTTTCTCTCTCTCTCTTGCTTTCTCTCTGTCTTTCTCTCTTCCTTTCTTTCTCTCTGTCTCTCTCTCTCTCTCTCTCTCTCTCAAAGGGTTTTTGGATGTCCTCTTTAAAACTTTGCTGAGTGCAGGACTTGTAAGACATGCTGAGGACAACTTTCCTCCCTGGTGGCTGTGATGTCACTCGAGAGTCCTTGGAAAAAGCCTGTGTTTATTTACAGCTCTCTGGCCAGGCCATTCCACTGCTCCGGACACACAAAGAAGATTTGTCACAGGAATTTCTTTACTGAGAGCCCATAAACAACTGGAGCTATCAGGATTCTAAAAGAGTTTATTTCATACTGTAAACAAGACTAATAGATTTTTAGTTTTTTTTTTTAAGTTAGATTTAAAATGTCCAACATTATCTGAATCATCGCTGATCACTGTTCATTTGTAATTAAAATATATTATAAGTTTATTAGTTGGGTTTGATCAAATAATCATGACTCCCCTTTATGTAACAGTTTGTTTTTTTTTACAAATATAGAAATCTATTAAATCTATAGAGCTGTATATGATGCATTGCATTCCACTTCTGTCTATTTGTGTATCATTAAATCCGTCTACATCACGTATATCTGTGTATTTGTTTTAAGGAAGTTTGGATACAAAAAATACTCTATATTTAGCTAATAATGCTAACCTGGGACATACAAATTGGAATATATTCAGGTTGAAATCCCAATAAAACACTAGTAAATTGTTCTTAAACCATTTGTGGTGAACTCCAAAGTCTTTAGCCTTAAAACAATGCATAAATAAATATATATTTAACTGGAACATACTATTTAACTGGAACACCATCACTTCCAGTGTGACATCATTCCCAACTCCAATATCCAACATACAAATTAAATTGAACACAGCATTACTGTCTAATCATATCAGGATTTCCCAAAAGAAAATATTCTTGGATGGTCAAGTGAACAAATAAGTCTTCATAATATATATATATATATATATATATATATATATATATATATATATATATATATATATATATATAGACATTGGAACTGGACTATAAAGTGTTTAAATATACTAAATAAATTACAGACCAATCAAATAAAACCACTGTTTTCAAACAAACTAAAGATATTGGCTTGTTGATGTTAATGGGCTTTTAATGCTCTATAGAAATAATGGGCAATATCCAGGTCAACAAAACTGACTGAGATCACGTATTTATGCTGTCTGATAAAATAAGATAAAATAAGATTTATTGTGACAGACCTGCTGGGCTGTTTATTAGTACTGTATTTTTCGCACTATAAGGCGCACTTATAATCCTTTCATTTTTCAAAAAATCGATAGTACGACATGTAATCCAGTGCATTTTATGTATACATTTTAGCAGTCAGGTTGTAAGGAGCAGTAAAGCCACTCCACTGAAATACAGCGTTATACAGGAGTTTCAGTGACGCTTCTCCAGCACCAAGGCTGGAGCAGTATTAGCATTATTCATTGGCAAGTATTCAGAGGCGAGTATATCAGACTGTAGCCTGCATGTTTACCGTGTTAAAACAAGCTACATGGGACGACCGCTAACTAATTTTTACAAATATAGAAATCTATTAAATCTATAGAGCTGTATATGATGCATTCCATTCCACTTGTGTCTATTTGTTTATCATTAAATCAGTCTACATCACGTATATCTGTGCACTTGTTTTAGGGAAGTTTGGATACAAAAAATACTCTATATTTAGTTAATAATGCTAACCTGGGACGTACAAATTGGAATATATTCAGGTTGAAATCCCAATAAAACACTAGTAAATTGTTGTCAAACTATTTGTGGTGAACTCCAAAGTCATTGAAATAATGCATAAATACATATATATTAAACTTAGTATGTAACTGGAACACCATCTGGCATTCACAAATTTACTACCACGGCTAGTGTTGCTGCTAACCGCACTAAGATATAGAAAGTCTAAGCTTACTGTAAATAAACGGAAATGCTTTACTCATTCAAATAAACAGTTTTCAGTAGAGAAATCTGTGTAGATTAACATCCAGCACTCATTTTAATTTTAATGATTTTTTTTTTAAGAATTACAGTTTTACTTGAATTATAAGGGCAACACCCCTTGTTCCTTACTAATGACTTTTAAAATGCGCCTTATAATTATAGGGCTGCAACAATTAGTCGATATAATCAACAATGCCGATTATTTATATTTGTCGACTACAAATTTCATTGTCGACTAATCATTAATTTGTTACAGTACCGCATTACACAAAGTGCTGAGGACAGAAGCGTTATGAGAGATGGGTAAATGGCTCACTTACGAAGTTTACACTCAACTTTACACTCTCCAAAGTCTCCAAAAGTGCCCAAACACAAGAGATATCATCTCTATATCATATCATATCACATATTTACTCACTAAATATCAGCACTTTCCATGTTTAAACAACAACTAGACTTTTAAATGCCTTTCAAATCTCATGTTTACCTTTTTTTCTATTGTTTTTAGAAATGGAGGCCATGGCAGAAATAATCATTGACTAATCGATTAATCGAATAAATTATCATCAGATTACCAAACATCAACTAACAAAATAATCATTAGTTGCAGCCCTATTTATAATACAGTGTACAATACGCCTTATAGTCCATAAAATACAGTAATTAAAGTTGCTTCCTTGCTTGATTTTGATTCTCCACAGATTTTTTGGGATTCTCTCTTTTTTTTTATTAATATGTTTGTATGCTTGTGTGTGCTTTTAATTAAAACAACATGCTTTTTAATCCTTTTAGAGAGCATTGTGTTATGTAATCTGCTCAGGTTCTGTCCTGTGTAGAATACATCTGCATGATTTCTGTCCCGCTCCCAGTGTTTTACCCATGAAAGTGATTAATGTATAGAATTATACCGAAAGCCATGCATGTGTATTCCTGTAGAGTGAAAATGTGCTTAATGTTGCATAAACATAATGGAGTTGGCAACCTTTCAACTCTTCTTTCTGGGGTGTATCATGGAGCTATATAAAATAATGTGGAGTGCTGCAAAGGCTAAATCAAAGCTTAATAAGTGGTATGGGCCTCTTTAAGCAAAGTGACATTTTACTTAATTGTACTCCATAAAAGTTGCAGTAACGTTGTTCCAATAAGTTGTTTGCTCGCCTGCCATCTTGATAAATTACCAACTGGCCGGGACAAAAGCTGAACTCTAGAGAATATTTCACCACATACTGCAATGGATTTGCCAATGATTTAGACCCAGGGATGGTTAATGGCTGAATATGCAATATTAAATCTCTTTTAATAAAGAAAAATCATTTATTCATTTTTTGTGGAGTTCTTTCTCTCTGGCATATGTCAAAGGGAGAGAGCTCCAAAAAAAAAGGTACCACTTTAACATAAAGCTCATTTATAAAGGGTGATGCATGGGTTATAAATAAGTTTATAAATTAGTTATTAATTAGGCAGTTAAAACACATGAATAGTAAAGGTAATAGTGAAATGTAGTTTGCCAAATAGTGATTCCACATTAATTTAAACTCTCACACCTTAGATCTTTCTGGATGCTTGTCTTACTTTGTCTTTTTTTTCATCAGCAGCATTAACATATCTAATAAAATGATAAAGAATATCAGTTTAGTCATTTAGGGTACCGCTTTAAAATAAGGCTACCTTATTAATGGTTTATAAAGGAGTTTATTAATGTTGTTGATGAAGTTATAAACCATTAATAAGTAGGTACAACAAATAAATAGGAAGGGCAACAGTGACCTGTCATGTACTAAATATATATAATAATATATTAAATGACTAAACTGACTTTCTATATTATTTTATTAGGTGTTAAAAAGTTATTAACAACTTAATTATAACCATTAGTAAACTCCTTTATATCCCTTAATTTAAGTTGTACCATCATTGATTATGTTAGTATACAGCATATTAGGTTACTGGATAAATGATTAATCTGGGTAAGTAAATTAATAAACTTATTAATCGACATGTTAATGCTGACTGATGGAAATGTAAGGCAAAATAAGACCAGTATCCAGAAAGATCTGAGGTTTGACACTGTGAATAGTGATGTGGGATCACTATTTGGCAAATGACAGACCACTCTTTGCCATTTGTTGTAACTTATTAGCTTATTAATGTTTTTTTATGTATTTACAACCTAATTAATACCACTAAAAACAAATACTTTTTAAACCATTTATACATTCTTTATACAGGATCTTTTTTTAAAGTTCTACCTGAATTTATAACCTAATAGTTCTAGTCGTAGAGGGCTTTGACCATACGCTGGTGGGAATATTGGCTCTGACATCATCCAGTGTTGAGCGCAGGAGGAAAAGTGGCCCGGACGAGTCCGAAGCTGTGCGGGTCCACTCTGCCGATAAGAGTTCATGCACTTGTCTTGGCATTAGAATAGGAGGGGACACCTGCCTGAACTCCTCTCCGTCTCCAGAAGGGCTCTTTGATCTGGATGACAGTTTGACTGCATTAGTGGGAGTGTCACACTTAATCCCTTTGCTTTGCTCCCTCCTTTTTGGCCTAGCCATGGGCCGGTCCAGGGAGCGTTCAGAGGGCTAAATCTTAATCAAACAACCATGCCATGACTACAGAGAGACCTTAGTCCCCTTAGTGGAGTAAGGAAAAGGTCAGTGCTCAGACTTTCAGACTGGCATGGGTTCAAACACACACACACCACACACACATGATGTTTGCATTCGGCTTCTGACAAAGGTGAGGGATTTTGAATAGCTGCAAAATGATCAAAATGATCAGTCATGACTTTGATCTGCACGAATGTACACACAATTCTGCTGAAAAGTTTTAGACTACTCCCAGATGATGTTGTCTGTTTATTTTTGCCATTTAAGCTCTTTAGGGACAGTGAATAATTAAAAAAAATACAAAATACAGTGAACTTAAAGGAGAACTCCAGTGTAAAATAGACTTTTGTTGTAGTAAAACATGATAAAAAGTACTTGCCTTTGATGAATAGCACACCTCCGTTCTCCCACAGCGAAAAAAATAAACTAAAACAAAAAAAATATGTACATTTAAAATAAAACCTGAAACAAAAAAGTATATTGTATGCAGTCACCATTATTTTATTTTTTTTGGGGGAGGGGGGGTTTATTGTGTGTGTGTGTGTGTGTGTGTTTGTGTGTGTGTGTGTGTGTGTTACTGTGTCTCTGATATGTGTTTGAAGGTAAATGGGATTTAGTCGTGGTGGTTTCCCTGATGGAGCGAAATTCACTTATTCACCCATTTGGTGTTGGGTTGGATGGTGGATAAGGGTCTCCACCCAAGAGTTACTGAGCTTTGATAGGATAAAAAAGTAATTCTGTAATATAGCTCGCATTTTATAATGTTTTATAGATACTCTGGTCTATAGTTTCGGGTGAGGATCAGAAATATACAAAATACAAAAGTTGCTTTACCCTGTGGGGTATAATTTGTTAACACTAATGAGAGTTACATAGAGTTAATATATGACTCCATACAGTGTTGAATTAACTCTAAAATATTCATTCTTGTGGCACTCTTGTGTGAGTTATTTTAACACTGTCCATCTTGTTGTGTACTTTATCTGCAAGATTAACTTCTGAGTTGTAACTTCTGTAAGTTTAGTAATGTTCAGTAATGCGTAGTTTGTACTAAAAAAAAAACACACAAAAAATACAACACACATGTACACACATCCCCGCAGCTTAACTAAGTGTTCATGTAAAAAACATCTGTGATTTTTCACATGATATGCATTCATGAAGTGGTCACTGCAGCACGGGTTAGAGCTTGGAGGCATTCTCCTCGTGTTTATCAGAGTTGAAAGGGTGAAAGGTTGAGCTGGGATGGCCTTCAGATTCTGCTGGAGCTTGTTGATGAGGTGAGCCAAGGTCTCGGAGAAGGCAGATGACTTGCATGCACTAACATGTTTATCTCAGGACCTTGCCCGCCATTGTTCTTCCTAAAGTTCTCAGATGTTAATGGGGGCCTCAAATAACCACAAACAAAGAAAGGCGCTTTTGTGCTTGACTCTGAGCACGTCAGGTGTCAGGGTTGTGTTCCCCTCTACAAATAACACAGCCAGTGATCACCAGCCCCTCAACAGCGTCTGATGACTTCCTTCTGTGTTGCATTCATTGTTCACTTTTGTGGTATTTGGATTGGGTGTAAATATCTTCTATGAAACGAACTGTACAGTATTATACACAAGTTAGGTCACAATGGGTCAAATTATACACAATCTAAGTGTAAATAAGTGACTTGATCCTCTATAGGAAGCCAAATTAGATATAAACATTTTATGCACATATTATAACAGAATTCATGTTAATTTTCTGTATTTAACCTGGAAAAAGTCCAATGTAATGTTTCATTTAATATTATGTGTAATGCCACGTTTCATTTTTTAATTATTTTTAAAATAGAACAAATAAACAGTAACTGGGCACAGAAGTGTGTAGAGAATGTATTGCATTTTCAAAAAAAAATAAAAAAAGTATATATACATATACTGAATGTAAAACTGTATGAAATTGATGTAGATCTTCCTGTGTTTTTTAGCTTATAGTATTAAATACTCATTTTTCAACAACCATACTTCAAACTTCAAAAGGTTCTTTAGAATGTGAAAGTTTTTATAAGGATACCTTTGCTAAATAGAGGTTCACAAAATATCATGCACTCACATTTGACATTAAAAGTTCATTAGAAATGTATCTTACATGATAACCAATGTGTTAAAGCAGCACTAGGTAGGATTTCCTTGATTATTGAACTTTTTAAATAAGTAAAATTACAGCTTGAAACTCACTGCAGCGCTGCATTGAGGTGTAATAGGAGGAATAGCGGTCTTTTAGTGTCTGTGCCGGATTTCCTCTGAGCTCAAACCAGACTCTGTCAGTTTTCCGAGGCAGCCGCGACCGACGCTCGCGAGAACTGCGACCTGCTTTCCAACCTTTAGTTCTAACAGTTCTACAAGGACTACTGGTTCATTCTTTACAAACTAACATACAGACACTCTGGCAGAAGCTGGAAAGAGACAGAATATGTCTGTGAAAGCCAGAAAACAAGAAAGAAAAACTAATACGCCTGAAACATTTATTACACTCTGCAACTGTAGGGGGAGCCCAAGAGCACAAAATCTCAATCCTACCTAGTGGAGCTTTAAGTAGTGAAGTTCTGTTCACTTTAAGGCTTACAATAAAGCCTGTGGGCAGGACTCTTAAGACTACATGTATTTAGCTGTGTTCAAATGTAGTTTTTTAGATAAGAAAAAAATTAAAACAAGTAAAAACAAGTCAAAATGATAGTAAATGTATTTGTATTTAACCTAAGACCTGGCAAGGCATTTCTCTGGACAAAACTGTGGAAGTGTGGCCAGCAGAGCACAGGGACGTTCTTGAACCTGCAATTCCTAAATTCTATAAAAAATCTAAAGTTTGAATTCTTCTCCTTTCCTGGGTCTCAGGCGGTTAAATGTGCTTGGCTATATAGAAAGAAAAGTAAATGTTTAAACAGAGAAAGTTGCTCTTTGTTTCAAGGTGAAGTAGTGCTGGGTGATATGACCTAAAATCAATATTAATCATGACTAATTGAACGTTACCATGATCCCTGTTACTGAGTGATTATTTTAATGAATAATAGACACTGCTGTTTTTTTTTTTTGGGTACAAACTGCTCAGTTTGTTTTATACAGTATCTCTCAGATTGGTCACATGACTCAAGTTAGTAATATATTTTTAAGGAGACAGTAATAAAAAACACAGTGGGGAAAGTATTAACAAGTTAAAAAGTAGGATAATAAATTTTAGTGGATTTGTTAGATAAAGTGAATAAGACTCTGAATGCTAGTTTTCATTCTTTTGTCAGTTATATGGAACTTCAGTAGCACCAGTCTGAATTTTATTTAAAACTTTTTAACAAAAAAAACAGATGCACTATGATTGGCAATAGAGAAATCTGCATTTTAATGAATTAACAGAATGCTTTTTAAATTATAATCATAAAGTTAAAAACAATATTTATTTTCTACATGTGTACTTCCTGCACATATCTTCGCAACAGTTTCGCAATTATGATCAATCATTTATGCGCACCAACTGGCAGTACTGACAGAGTACTGATGAGCGAACACAAATGAGCCATCAGCTGCTCAAATGCCAGCAACAACTCACCTGGAATTATTAAGCAGTTTTCTGTTTGTCATTCCCTATTGATTTTTCCACCTCGTAGTTTATTTCTGGCAGTAAAAATACACCCTGAGCGAGGATTTACAGCTACTGAAGGCCTCGCCTGCTAGAGCTGCCATTATGAACAGATGAAAGCTGGAGGGGAGCTGGAGCCCTGGTGCAGTGTGGGATATTGTTTAAATAGCGTAAAAAGTGCCCCGCTCATTTACGCAGCCGGAGTGCAGGCTGGGAAAAAAAAAAAAAGCGCGGCTGTAATCCCGCTTGTAGCAGGTGGCGCTGCTTTAATATGGGTATAAAACAGGATTGAGTAGATGGATGGTTTTGGGTTGATCGGTGGTGACCGGAGAGATGGCGTGGGTTTAGGTTTTGTGTTTATTTTATGAATTCTGGACACTTTTTGAGTTGGGGCTGTCAAAGGGAAACTCCCTGTCTCCACCTCTCTCTCCCTTTCTCTCTGTCTCTCTGTCTTTCTCTCTCTCTCTCTCTTTCTCTCTTTTTCTCTCTCCCTCCCTCTCTCGCTCACTCTCATTCTCTCTCTCTGTCTTCTCATCTGAATTACCTGCTGGGTCCGAGCTCTTTTATGCTGTTGTTGTGACAGGTAGATTTATAAGGCTTGAAATTTGTACAAATCAGTTGTCATTCACTGCAAGCTGTCAATGTGTCAAGCTGTCAGGCCTGCTGTGAAGAAGGGGGGGGGGGGTGGAGGGGGGTGGGAGAGCTGCGTGAAGAGGGCAACCGCAGAGAAAAGAAAATGAGTTCAAACAGACCTGAAATGGAGCTCTATTCTTCCCTCTCCGTGCCCCTGCGGAGCCGCCATTGATTTTCCTTGATGTTGAGCAACAGCGTGCCGAAAATGACATGCCTCCTCCATCGGTCTATGGCTGCTTGCTTATTGTCTTTTAAATGGCAGGAAATCATTTGGAGGAGAATACAGGGTCCTGCAGTCGGGTGTTGTGTTTCTGATTGGTGGCCGGTGCATATTTCAGCGCCGCGCCACCTGCGTGTGCATGCGCGTACGAGTGTGTGTGTAAGTGTGTGTTTTTTGTGTGTAATGGCGGAGTCGTGCTGCTGTGCTGATGGGCCTGACTGTCTCCTTGACTCTGAGGGCCCAGCATGAATCTCCTCAGAGAGGGCAGCTGAAACCCAGGTACATGAGCAGGAACCTGAAGCCTGTCTGCAGATCAGTCACACAGGCCAGGCTCCCGGGAGCGCTGCTGCTTTTTCACTTTAATTATGATTTACCCGTAAGAGCTCCATCAAATATAGACCCACTGCTGGAGGGACTGTTTGTTTTGTATCGGGAAACCCTGCACTGTGTTCCAAGGATTGACAGCATCCGCTTTTATTTTACCATCCAATGCTCCTACATTTCTACATTCAGGTTCTGTGTCATCCCAACTATCATAAATGTAAAAAAAAAGAAGAAAAAAAAACACAACTTTGCTAGATGTCTCAACTATGTTGATAATTGACTATAAAGTGAAAGGTAAAATGCCGTCTTATTCAAGTTGTCAAAAAATATGTCCTCCTAATTCAGTCATTTTCATTATGGAGCGATTAATCAAGCTTCAACAGTAGTCAAAAATGTAGACACACATTCTCATTCAATATGTTTCTTTATTTAATTTATTTTCTACATTTAAGGACATTAAAACAATAAAAAAACACTTAAGGAATCATGTAGGAAACAAAATCCCATGACCTAAACCCAACTGAGATGGTGGTTTGAGTTGATTTTGGGATGCACTGGAACTTTACAGCATGAAGGAAAAGCAGCAACTATTGTTCAGCACCTTCAGGAACTCAAGACGTTGAGAAAACTATTCTAGGTGACTCTCCCTGATGAAGACACTGAGATTAAAATACCAACAGTGTTCAGATCTGTACTCAATGCTAAATGTGGCTACTTACAAGTATAAAACATCTGAAGTATAAAACATATTCTGGTTTGTTTAACACCTTTTTTGTCACAATATAACTCTGCATGTGTTCCTGTATAACTTTAATATCGTCTTCAATATTAAATTTACAATGTAAAAATGAAAATGAACATTGAATGAAAAGCTGACTGTTATTGTAAATATGTAGTTTTTGGAACAGCAGTAAACATGTGATTTGGATTTGTACACTTTTGCATTATTCGTATTTTAATGGTTGTATTAGGGAATAATGTGATTTGAAACAAATGTCCATCTTGGACTAAATTTGGACTTAAATCAGATTTAATATATAAAATGTTAAATTTTATAGTGAGGTCATAGTAAGCCAACTTGATTGAGCTCAAAATACAATGTCCAAATTGCATCTGGGGCTGTTTGAAACTTTCTTCCACATTTGTACGAAGCCAGAAAACAATCAAATTTAAGCTTGATTTTAATAAATGGTTCACCAACCAAAGCCAGGGATATACTATGATACTTTTGCCCTGGTTTTAGCTTAGGGTTTTTATCAGTCTGAGCTGATGGTTGGAGAAAGAATTGAGTAGTGTGTGAGGGGCTCCGACTCCAATATTTGGTGTGTTTGGAGCATATTAGTCAAAAAGAAAAAAACATATATTTTTTTTATTCACTCTGAGCATAGTGTATACATTTTTATCAACATTTTATCAAATTTTACATTACACCTTAAATGATGAACTTCATTCTGGTGCTAATACACGTTTAGTGCTCCAGCACTACTGAGGTAAAGGTAAATTTGTATGAGCAGAACCAGAAGTCAGTATTTACTCTGGTATACATTTACTATCACCTCCAACTCCCTCTGCAGTCTGCATACACCATGCAGATTCAGTTTATCTCAAGAATGTTTTTTTTTTTTCAGTTTCTTTTGTTTTGAGTCAGCACAAATGGTGATGTGAATCTGTGTCTCTTAGGTAACGCGAGCAGTGTTGGGAAGGTTACTTTTAAAATGTAATCCCTTACAGATTACTGATTACATCACTCAAAATGTAATTTGTAACGTAATCAGTTACATTACTTCAAGTGAGTAACGTAATCTGATTACTTTGGATTACTTACAATATTGTCATTTTTTAAAGCCTGAATGAATGTAGCAACCACATATTGCATATTATCCTTATATTTTTCTTTCCAGTTAACAAATAGATAAACAAATAAAACAGCCTTTTCAATCACTCTATAAAAATACTTATGAAACCATTTCATCAAACAATTTTATGAAACACTTCTATAAATTGGTGATAAAACAATTTAAAACCAAACAATGTAACAACAACTGTAAGCTGTCTACTTGCAGGTTTGCCACCAGTGTTAATTTTGACAACAAATTTTGATTTAGTCTTAGTCATAGTCTTGTGACGAAAATAGCATTTAGTTTTAGTCACAATTCAGTAATTTAGTCGACTTAGTTTTAGTCAACTTAATGTCATAAGAATATAGTCTACTAAAATTACAGTAAATTTAGTCGACTAAAATGTAAAGGGTGTAAATGTAAATGCTTTTTTCATCAGTTCCCTTGAATTATTAACTATACACTTATACGAAATGAAACGTTTAATAACCAATTGAGTAATATTGTTAATGTTTGAATGTGAAATATATTTATATATGATTTAATGTATATTATTATTATTATTATTATTATTATTATTATAGGTGTGTGACTATATATATTTTACATTTAAAATTTTGCTCTAGAAATCAGGTCATAAAACAACTGAATAGTTAAATTATAGTTTAAACAGAGCTGTAGATGCAAAAACAGCTTTTAAATGATCTAGTTTTATCTCCAGCACTAACCCAGCACACCTACTGGAGCTACAGTCTATAAATGAGATCAAAAACACACCTTCACACACTGTCCTGTAGAGATGCTCTCAGGATGTACTGAGAGACTTCATGAGTTAAAGTGAGAAACTTATGAGAAAGTGCTGTAAGGAATTTACACAGACTTTTGGGTTCATAGATTCACGTATTTTATTGTTTTATTTTGGATATATTATTGAGTTTCTTTCTGACCTGCTGCTGATTTAACACTAGCTGTATCTTTCCCACTGTGAGACTAAACAGATGATCTGATCTTAATGAGTTAGGGTTCTGTATCAGTTCTGTGTTTTAGTGCACTGCCGAGTTAAACACATCAGCTCATGAAATAACATCAGTATTAAAACGCGGATCTCTGCATGGAGATCTGTGGGACTCTGGTCTGCAGAAGCTGAAAGATTAGTGGTGTTTTTACCGGAGATGGAGTCGCTCCACACGGTTTACACGTTATCTTGTTTTTCGCGACGTCAAAGGAGAAATATATCGCCCCTCTCTCTCTCTCCCTGCTGAACACTGTCGAGTTAACTTCCAGTCGAGCTCCGTAACGACAGTTTAATTCCCGGGTTTGTAACTGAGCGCGCGGTGCTACTGCAGGAAAAACAGGTACTGATTGGATGAGTACCCCGCTTGTCCCGCCTCTCCACCTTCGCTAAAGTAGCAGTGATTGGATCTCTTCCTAACTGGTCCCTACCTTTCACAGAACTAAATCAGTTCTGATTGGATTTCGTCCCTGCCAAACATTTTCGTCTCGTTTTTATTCGTTGACCAAAATGTCAGTTAATTTCGTCTCGTTGTGTGTGGGGAGCCGCTGTCTGCCCCTCCTCTGTGTGTGTGTGTGTGTATGTGTGTGTGTGTGTGTGTGTGTGTGTGTGTGTGTGTGTGTGTGTGTGTGTGTGTGTGTGTGTGTGTGTGTGTGTGTGTGCAGCGAGATGGGACGAGGGGCAGAGAGTTCCCTGTCATATCAGAGCGTGTTCACCGCAAAATGTTATTTGCGTTTTGTCAGTGTTGGAAGAGCAAAAAAATAGGAAAGTACCGCAATGTAATCCTTTAATTTTAGCAGAGTAACTGTAATCTGATTACCATTTATTGAAGCAGTAACTGTAACGGATTACAGTTACTTATAATTTGTAATCTGATTACGTAACGCCGTTACATGTAATCCGTTACTTCCCAACACTGAACGCGAGGCACATGTTTTAGGGTGTGTTCAGTTCGGCGCAGCAGCCTTTTAAAGTCTTGAAGTGTATGATCCCTAGTCGCTTCATGTGTTTTAGATATATTTTTTTATCCTCTTAAAAAACTCAGTTGTTGTATATTCTGCTACAACTTTAAAAGTCCTGTAGCTATGAAAGTCCTGTAGTTTACCCAAAACATTACTGAACACTGCACACTTAAATCAGGGATTCAATAACTGTTAAAAGATAGTCTTTCAACAACTGCAAACTGCAACTGTGGCAAACCAGCAGAGAGAAGCTGGTTAGCATTAGCTTAGTTAGCATGACAACATTCTGCTCACTCAGCATTCTGAGGACTTAGAGATAGCAACAGAAACTCGCAGGTACATGTAAACATGTAAATCTTTCTTCAGATTAGTCACATGACCCTGTGACTCTTAAGAACTTAAAAAAAAATAAAACAGTTCACTTTGAGATTAAACGTGTAATATTATATTATTAAATTTAAAGTTGTAACATTATAAAGTTAAAGTTTTAATATTATAATATTATGAGATTAAAGTCGGAACAATATTGCAGGGTATAATATCTTTCACAACATTCAAAAAAGTTGGCGCTATTATTATTGCGTACAACGCGATATGGCATAGCCCTAATGTAATTTAGGCTACTTATTATTACAACTCCAACAAAAGTACTATCAAAAATAGACCCAGTGCCGGCGGGCCTCTTTGTTTTTTTGTTATTTTTTATTGGTAAACATCACATTTTCAACGTTTTCACATGCTTATCATATAAAAATGACTTCTAAACACGTTCACCTGCAGAACATGAGTGAACTCTGAGCCCCCGGAGCGAGAGCAGCGTAAAACATTTGTTTGGTTGGATGTGATTTAATTGCTGGTGGCATGTTTTTACTGCAGATTTACAGTAAGAGTTGAAGATTGGGGTCAGTGTTTTGAGAGCTTTAAATTTAACAGGAAGATGCCTGACACTGCCAAAACATCTCAGCGCATATTAATGCCGTAACACCAGCGGCCAAGTTAAATCTGCGCTGGAGATGAGCGATTGGTTTGCCGTGTTTATTTTCCCCCGGTGAGAGTATTAAATCTACAAAGGTAGTTCCAGAGCAGATTTTCAACAATAGACACTTTATATCCAGCGGAACTCTTTAAAAGATCAACACGCTCTCGTTAGAGACGTCGGTAATGTTATCGGACAGGCCGGACACGAGTTTGAGGGGTATTAGCTGAATTTTGTTTGAGAGCTGTGTAATTTGTGGGATGAGGCCTTGATTTCCTCACACATCTCTTGGCACAGACTCACTTTACACACACACAGACACACACACACAGATACGCACACACACGTACACATGTACGTACACCTCCTTCCTGGCTTGTGTCCAGCCTCTCTGCCTCATACACATCTGGCTTGTTTTGCTTTGGCTTTAATTAGCCCTATGATTTCTTTTGGAGCCAGTTTAACTGATCCATCATCTCTGGGAGCATGTTCTAAAAAAAACAAAAAACAAAAAAAAGGCGACAGTGTCGAGGGACGGAGCGGGAAGGTGACACTTGAGCAACAGTCGGCACCAAGAGGTAAAAAATTAATCAAAGATTTCCATATCGCTGCGAGCAGCTGGCCGGCCTGCCCCGGGTGCCTTTGAGCGGGAGGGGTCCGCTGAGAGAGGAGCATGATGCAGCCCGAGTTTGTCTTGCAAAAGTGCAGCTGTCCAAAACATGACAGCTACAGCATTAGCGAGGCCATTAAGAGGTGTAGAACATTTCCAGGGAAATGATTTGAAAAATGACAATGCAGGCTCCTGTGCAATATTAATTACAACAAGCGAGCGCCGAAAATAAGTTAAAATCTGCCTGGGCGGAACATAAGGAGATGTGTTATTTGGGCCTCTCTCTCTCTCTCTCTCTCTCTCTCTCTTTCTCTCTCTCTCTTTTCATTCCAGTCATTTGCAGGGGGTTTTCACACCCTCGTTAAAGGCGAGGTTTATGACTGCGCAGGGTTCCACTAAAACAATGGAACAGTGTTCACAGTTTTCCTCCCAGACTCAACGTACTGCAGCTTTAATGCAGGAGCTACCTCGTTGATGTTGACCTCCTTGATCTCAGTGGTGTAAACAGGAAGAGCATTCTGCAGCCATTGGGCTCCCACATGGATTTTTCCTTGTTTAACAAGGGCCGTCTCCACTACCGGAACGCTTTGGTTTGCAAATAGCCCTCATGTTTCGCTCAGCCTCCATTGAGTTGCAAATGGTTGTTAATTGTCAGTAACTCATTTGCGCATGTTAAGCAAATAGCCCGCACCACATGGAGGTCTTAGATCTTTCGCATCTCAATGCCTAGTTTGTTTATGTGACACAAGGAGCCGTTTTGTTTTTGTTCTATAGTATAAAGATGAAACAAAATCACGTTCTTCAGATATTTAGCTTTAGCATCAAACAGTGAAGCTGTGGAATAAAGAAAAAACAGCTACTAGTCTCTGGATGATCTGAGATGTTCTAACAAACACTATACTGAAGCTAGCCTCTTAAAAAACTAAATTAAGGTGCTTCATACTCTTTATTTCTTGTTTTTTTGTGTAGATGTACTATTTTTGGTTCCATAAAGAATTGTGTGTGCAACAGAGATGCTAGCAAAGAAAGTTACAGAAACATTAAGCAATGTTTTTTTAAAGGTTTCAGAAAAGTTAACTTGTTATGTTACAGAGAAAAGGTACCAGGAATATTTTAAAAAACATTTTAAATGATTTATTCCATGACAGTTTGCATTACAATGTTATTAGAATGTTTCTTACACAGTATTCTCAGTATACTGGAATACTGTAACTATAAATACATTGATCACAAATAATTTGATAAAAAACACATTGATGTCACACTGATAAATAGCATTTATTGAAAATGTCAAAAAACATAGAAAAGAATATGTTCTGAATTTATACTGATCTGGCATTACTGGGGAAAGTGAGAAAATGCCTACCAAATATGATATGCCCATTATTAGTTGTGATAATACAATTAATTAATGTAAATAAAAGTAGCAAAAACTTTTTGTTTGTGCTAAAAACTAAATCGTAACGTTCACTATAAATTTACTAACATAACTTTCACATAATGTTCTTCTAACTAAAAAATCTTAACTGGGACATGTGAGCACTCACACATCATATCTGTTACATGTTTCTTCATGGAACCAAAAGTGGTTCTTCTATGGTTTCCCTTAAAAAAAAAAACATTTAAGTTACATGTTTGTGTTCTGTTGCTTATGAGGTCTGATTAATAGTGGAGGACTTTTCTGCTCATTGATTTTTGGTTTTGGGTTTTAGCTTAACCAAGCAAGTGCACACAAGCCTTTCATCCTTTTGATCAGAGAAATGCTGATAAACTGCTGAATGCTATCAGTGTGCAGGGCTTAGCCTCTGCCCCGCTGTAGTCTGAGAGAGTCCGGGCTGAAGTAGGTGGTTTTTAAGAGGGGAAAAACCTCCCCGGAGTGAAGTGTTGGCCCATTAAAGTCAGACACCCAGTCTGTGGTAAGTCTTTTAATGGACAGAGAAACCGAGTCTGATGACAGACAAGCATTTTAATGAGGTGAGATGTGAATAACTCAAAATGCGCGCATGCAGTCCTGCGCTTTATACAGTGTGATTTAACTCCGCGGCCTGTAAAAGTAAAAACGAAGCCGAAGAAGTAGAACTATGTGAGAAACGGTGTTGGGTGGCGTCGGAGCGAATTGTTTTATACCTTCGCTCCGCCGTGTCTCGTGTGTTTTGCATTTTTGGTAACCAGCATCTGCCGTTTGATAGGAAATTAATTTGCAGTCCCCCTCCTTGTAAATCAGGCATGTAAAACAAAACCTGAACACACAACTAATTACAATCAAAGGGGCTGAGATCCGTAATGGTCTGCCTTCACTCAAAAGGGTTACTTTAATTGGTCGTAAATAAACTCGTGCTGTTTTTGTGTGAGTTGTAAACAGCTGAATGCTTCAATTAAGCAGAAATACAGCGAGCGCTGATGTGTTAGGAGCTGGTGTGTGCAGGAGAGACACTGGCATATGGAGATGATCGGAGCACCCCGTTCACTGTTTACATTTTTATTTTTTTTCTTTCACAGGGTGCGTGAGTAGGAGAGATATATATATATTTTTTCGGCCATTGTAATATTATAGTGGTTCATAAATAAATGCTTGCTGCCTTGGGTACTAAAAGTTTTCATTAATGCGGCCTGAGTTTCGTTATTGACACCGTGGGCTGCCTATGCGGGGTGGAACGAGACGAAATTTATCAGTGTGCTTTTCTGCACCTAATAAATCATCTAAACAGGGGAGCCATATGGCAGATAAGACCTTGAGAATGGGGGCTTCAGCCGAGGAGGAGTCAAGTGGCCTGAAAATCGGAGAGTGCCATCACAGCCCTGTTTTCCCCCTCTTCTTCCCCTCTCTCTCTCTGAATATCTGCTGCTTATTTTACACGCCATTTTCTTGTTCACCTTATCACCTCTTTGTCACTTGTTTTTCTTCTTTTCAGGAGGTGGGGGGAGAAGGGGAGAAAGAGAGAGAGAGAGAGAGAGAGAGAGAAAGAGAGGCAATTGTGGTGAGTGCAGGCAGGAGTGGGCAGAGATAAGGCAGGAAAGAGAGAAAGAGAGAGAGAAAGCGCCAGAGAGAGAGAGAGAGAGAGAGAGAGGGTCCGGGAGGTGCTCTGACTGATGGCGAGGGATGATGTATGTAGCGGCTGTGTCCCCGCTCTCCTCTGGCCCTTTGTCATTAATCATGGCCATTAGCTTCTCTCTCGGCTGCCTTGTCTGCGGCGGCCTATCAAAAGCCTTTCCTTTTCTCCCTCGCAGCCCACACCAGGAAAGGCCTCGCGCTCCTGCTTTGCTGTCACATGTTTTCTTTCCTCTTCTCACTGTGCCTCAGACAGGAATTCTAATTTGGAAAGTAGATACGGCCTGATAATAAACCCGCCGCGTTAAAATGCACCCGGAGAAAAACCCGACTTAAAGGTGGAAGCGAGTAATTGATGCGGATTGTGCAATGCACTCAAAGCCTTGCCACTTAAATGTCCACGAACGAGCATTGTTTAATGCTGCTGTATGTGGTTATTTTTTGACTAATGAGGGGGTGAAGTGACAGGGGGTAGGACAGTTCTCCCCTAACAGCACACAGAGATGTTAGCTCAGTCACAGGATGGTGTTTTTCAAAAGACAGTCTTGTTTACCTGACACCCACCAACCCTCGGCCAGCTAGCCGCTTCAGCTGTGCATCCCAGGATGCCGCTAGACAGGCATGTGCTCTGCAGCACGCTGCCACACTGATATAGAAGGTCATATTTTCAGTACGAGCCTGAGATGAAAACATGGGAACCTGCATGATACAACTGAGGTTAGAAGGTTTGCTGTGTGCGTTTGAATAGTTTTGTCTTAATTTTTGCTTTTTTCGTATAAAAAATAATCACTAGTAGTGTAGTACAATGGTCTTGTCGAGTAATGCAGTGCAATGGTCTTGGTATGGTATGGTTAATAAGTAAGATAAATCATATATTTATTATTATCACAATATAAAGAGCTGTGATAACATGAATAACACTAAACTCAAACCAAACGGCATTGTCCTCATGCAGCAACAGATGGAGCTCTTCAAACTGCAGACTGTGATCACATGACATAACTAGGCTGGAGGCAGAGTGAGGTAAAGTAAGATAAAGTAAGAGAGGGAGAGATCCGCAATGTACACACACAGCAAACTACTTCTTAACCTGAACAAAAAATGTGTGCAGAACTTTAATTAATGTATCTTGATATTTCACACTTTACTTCGATATCAAAATATCCTAATCTTGGTCTCATCTCTGTTTTAAGATAAGAATGGCTAAGAAATTTTAGTTTTTGAGTCCAGACAAAAGTAAGCCTCTACAACACTAATTCATAACCTGTGTGATAATATATGATAATCTCATGGAAACAATATTAATATTGGAATTTATTTTAAAAAATGTTTTGCATGGGTGGGTTATCTGTATTATTCACTATAGTGCAACTTAAAAAAAATAGTTAAAAAAATTTGGAAGTACATTACATTATACTGAAATTGCCATAACATCATTTGTTTTATCAATAATATATTAACAAAAGAAGGAAAATGTCATAATGACAATTCCATTCCAAGAAATGTGTTATTATTTTAATTGGTCTGTCATGAATTATTTACATAATAAAACACAATTAGTATTTGCAAGTACTGTTTAAAAACCATAAAATTGAAAAAAAATGTATTTTTTGGGAATGTGAACATGTGAATGGGCTTTCTCACAATAAGTTCACTATATTTCATTTTTTATGAGCAGGCTCTAATCCCAAATGTGTGCTAATCCCAAAGACTCTTCTGACAGCTGATCTCTAAGGAGCATTCATATGGGATTATGTAACTGATTAATCTTTTTATAGATATTATTATTATTTGTTTTTTTTTTTGGTTTCAATAAGCGATGTGCTTAAACAGTACTGGCAGCAAATCTGTTTCTGTGAGAAAATATATTGAGACTAAAATGGTTCCTATTCAGAAACATAACTACAGTGTACAGTTAGGAGCAGTCGGTATTCCCTTGGAGAATTCCTCATATTTGTCAGAATTTCTAAATGATTCAGCAGATAAGATTAAGAGAAAGTAGAGCAGAGTAGTTTAATGTGAAACAGCACACTTCAGAGACTAACAAAAAATCTCAAAGTTTGTGAGAGATTGTGGAGGCCAAACACTTTTTTTTCCTTTACTGCACAATTTCATATGTGTCCCTTAATTGTTTTTATGCCTTAAATACAAATGTACAATGTAGAAATTGAATTAAATAAAGAAAAACATTGAATGAGACTGATACTGGACAACCATAACAAGATCTTCCATCCTTTAATCAGCACCGCATTAAGAACTGTTATATAGTAATAGCTAATAGAAGCACATGGCTAAGGGCTTACTTTAGCAAACCCTTGTCAAACAATATAATACAGACTTACATTCACAAATACAGCTTAAAACGTTAGTGTGCAAAACTGAAGCCTTATAATATCCATTTACAGAAGCAATGTTGACTTCTCTAGGCTTGAAGACATTTTTAATACATTTATTTATATATATATTTTCCCATTTTCTCCCAAATGTAGCAAGGCCAATTGCCCAATCATTCAGCTGCTAGCCAGCTATATATCCCCTCCTCAAATGTGATGCTACAACACAAGGTGAGTGAAGACTAGCACACGCCTCCTCTGATACATGTAAAGTCAGCCACTGCCTCTTTTTGAACTGCTGCTGATGTAGCATTGCTGAGTAGCATCACAGCGCCTTTGTAGGAAAGCGCATTGCCTCGGTTCCGATACATCAGCTCACAGATGCCTTGTGCTAATAGACATCACCCTAGGAATGTTCAGGAGAAAGAGCGCCATCTACCTCCTCAGAGAGAGCAAGGCCAATTGTGCTCTCTCAGGGCTCCGGCAGCTGATGGCAAGCAGCATGACCAGGATTTGAACAGGCAGTTTTCTGATCATAGTGGCAGCACTTTAGACTGCTGGACCAATTTGTAAAAAAAATATGGAATATTTGCAGGAGCTTGGTGCTTGGTATCCTCACTTCTACAACATTTTTTAATTGTTTATCAGCATGCAGAATATTATTCACTATTGCAGAATATATTCCTTTCAGCTAAACTCTCTTACAGCATTACCATTACTCTTTAGACATCAGATCACTTTATCACCACAACCTTAAACAATTGTGACTCAGTGGGTTACTCTAGAAAAGCACATTTCATATCAAACCACTCTGAATGGCAATTTAATTAGGGTGGACTTCTTGGTGGAATTCTTATTTAATGAATGGCCATCAAAACCATCTGCTGATAGTTATACTGATAGTGAAATTCTCCTTTTATCACTTGTATCTACTTTTTTTATATAATCTTTTATACTTTTTAATGCACATGTTAAAATCAATGTCTGGTAGTAAGCTAATATCTTTATTATCCTCTCCAAGACAAGTAAGTATTGTTAAAATAATAGCAGTGCTTCTTCATTGTGGTGAAGAAGTGAGCGGTATTTGAAGTTCATTTATATAGTGTGATGATGTCCATTGATTACACCTTATGGGTCCTGGGAATGCATATACACAAACACACACACACACACACATGCACATATATACAAACACACCCATACACATTATACTGCAATTGCCATAGTGTCATTTTTATCAGTAATCCAGTAAACCTTAAAAGAGAAGCAAATTATCCTTAATAAAAAAAACATAGGTTTTTATTTTGATTGATTTGTCATGAATTATTTACACACAAGTAGTATTTTCAAATACTGTAAAAAAAACCATTAAAATGTTATATACATCTATATGTTATATTTAATTCTCATTGTATCTACTTTTTTATATAATCTTTCCTACTTTTTAATGCACATGTTAAAATCAATGTCTGGTAGTAAGCTAAAATCTTTATTATGCTCTCCAGTAAGTATTGGTAAAATAATAAAAGTGCTTCTTCATTGTGGTGAAGAAGTGAGCGGTATTTGAAGTTCATTTATATAGTGTGATGATGCCCATTGATTACACCTTATGGGTCCTGAGAATGCATATATACACACACACACCCACATATACATATATACAAACACACACACACACACACACACATTATACTGCAATTGCCATAGTATCATTTTTATCAGTAATCCAGTAAACCTTAAAAGAGAAGCAAATTGTCCTTAATAAAATAAAAAAAACATAAGTTATTATTTTGATTGATTTGACATGAATTATTTACACAATGTAAAACACAAGTAGTATTTTCAAATACTGTTTAAAAAAACATTAAAATGTTAAATACATCTATATGTTAGATTTAATTCTCATTTTATCTACTTTTTATATAATCTTTCCTACTTTTTAATGCACATGTTAAAATCAATGTCTGGTTGTAAGCTAATGTCTCGGAGAGGATAATAAAGATAAGTAAGTATTGTTAAAATAATAGCAGTGCTTCTTCGTTGTGGTCAAGTTCATTTATATAGTGTGATGACACACACACACACACACACACACACAGATATACAAACACACACACAGAGACACACAAAGGCAGGCTTTAGTAGGGATAGATGTGTGCCCCAGATCGTTTCCATTGTCTTGGCTAATGAGAATAAACAACTGGCCGGCAGACTGACCATCAGATATAATAGAGATATATAGCAGGCTGCTGCTGCCTGTGTGCCTCCCTCTCTGCTTCCCAAACTGAGACTGACACATATACTAAAGCACCATCAGGCCCAATCCCAGTGCCCCTGCACTGCCACTAACCACCCTGCATCTGCCCACTGTTCTCTCTCTCTCTCTCGCATTCTCTTCTCTTAATGCATCATGCTTACTCAGTGAAATTATTACTGGCTTTAATACACCATTATTATCAAGACATAGGGCTCTTTCAAACACAAACTGAGCCATATTGATTTAGTGCAGGGCTGCTGAGAGAACGGGCCATTGCAGGGCGGTGGGGGGATATTTTATTTACCTCCCAGGCGCAGTAATGAGACTGAACAAAGATGCAGGAGCAGACATTAAACTACAGTCCAGTCATTTTGCATGGCCACTTCATTATGCCTAATTGTTGCAAAAGCAAGGAGGAGAGGAAAAAAAAAAAAAAAAGCACATGCACTGCCACGCGCATTAATCTTGTGCTTTCAGCTACATCACGCTATTTTATCATTTGTAGTTTCGTTTCCTCTCTAAAACTCGCCTTATTTGCTGTATTTTCCCTAATAAATGGCTAAATCCGGTAAATACCTTATTCAGCAGGTGTGCGGAGCCAGGCTGATTTGAGGCGCTGTGTTTTATTTTGCGCTGTGTACAGTCCTCGTCCCGGAGGATTTATACAGGCAAGATCAGCACTTGTCTCTGCAAGCCCAAAGTGGCTCTTGTTAGGTGGCCGGCGCAAAGATGACTGATTTTGACAGCGCAATTTACATCTTTGTATGAAACAATCTGCGCTAGCCGTGCTGATTTAGGCCGGATTAAGCTGTTTGTCTCCGTCACCAGATAACTATTGCAATCTATCAGCGACCCTGCTTTTCCAATAACACATCCCTCTGCCCGGCCCTGGGGACCGGGGGGGGAATTGATCCAGAATATAGAGAGGAAAATTGTTGCCGCAACTTCATAGAGGCCCACAATTACTGAATCATGCAGATGTCAGTAATTCCATAAAACTGATATGGGGGTAATGAAAACATCTGACTGCTAGATGGAGTGTGGATTTATGGCTGCATTAAAAGGAAAGGAGGCTCGGGTGACAGCTTTGTAGCGCTGCTCCTGTTGTTTCACACGTGTAAAGGGCCAGATCAATTAGTGTCTGCGGCCCGACACACACAGCGCCTCTGACAATGCTTTTATAGCGGCATGAAAAATGCATGTGTTTCAGAGGGAGATTTTGGAGCCATTAGGCGTCTACATATATGATTTCACGTGAGTGCACATTTACGATGATGTATTGCGCTAGCGTCATGTTGCTCCACATCAGCAGTAAAGCATGGCCTTTCTCATAGTGCCGTCATAAAACTGCTCAGCCGGCCCATAATGTTTGTCCTCAACTTTGACAATTAAAATGACCAAAGATTAATTGGCTTTCAGGCCGCTGTGTATCGCAAGAGCGAGACCAGCGAGATCATCACAATCATGTGTCAAAAGCAGTGTCCATTAGAGGACTAAAAAAAAAACAAAAAACACACAGTTCAAATCCTCAGTTACATCTTCTTTGTTTGCACTCCATTAGAAACCAAAGAGGTTCGAGTGTAATGTTGTTTGAAAAAAAAATTAAAAATCATTCCATCGTAGTTCGTTCATGTTTAGTGAACGATTAAACAGGGCTAATGGTGTAATGGTTCATGCGTGCTACCTTCCCGTCGTTCGGTGATGGATATGAAAAGACGAAATGCCCCTTTTAATATTAATCCTGCAGAGGTGGAATGATCTCATTGTGTCCCTTCACCCCTCTATTCATTCTATTCTTCTCATGATTCTCTGCTGTCTCACTCATCTTCTCTCCTTTTCCTTAAGCCATACGTCTAATTCTAATTAAACAGTCATTACGTCGCCTCGCTCCCTCCCTCCCTCGCTCTCTCTCTTTCTCTGGCAGTCTCTCCCTCTCTCCCTCTCACTCTTTCCTCTCTCTTCTCTCTCTTCTGTGATGCTATCAGGCTCTGAAAGCTCTTATTACAGTAATAAGTGTGAAGGGAAATCTCAGCCTGCTGGTTCATATGCGGTCACAGGCTGGATGTGTAGAATTTGCATAACCTGTTAAGGAGATATGTGAGGGCCGGCATGATTGAATTTCGCTGCGCTGCGCTGTTAATTAATAATGCTGTGGATGTGACAGGCCTTTATCGTGCAGTGTGGATTGGTGATGATGTGTGTGCTAGTGTGGGCACAGGCAGGTGCTGGCATTATGATGGCAATGGCCCATGCTGTAATGAAGTAGTCACAGGGAAGGACTTGTTACACGAACAGGTCATTACTGGACAGCCGTGTTGTTCATTTGAAGTGGTGGGATGGAAGGAGTGCTGATTGGAATGGAGTCTGGAGTGAAGAGTCTGGAGTGTGGGCTGTTTTCAGTGCTTCAGAGAGATTACAGCACTGCAGTATACAGTGTGCGAGGTATAATGTGAGTATCGGATCATGTAGGTGAGTGGTTCTTTACCTATAGGTAGCTTTGCAGTCATTGTACATCCATAATGCTGCAGCGTCTCACAAGCGCCAGCTTGCTTATAGCAACTTCTCCGGGGAGTTGATGTAAGTGTCCTCTTGGGGTTTCAGTAGTGGAGCGCTGATCCATTATGCTGGATCGTTATTGGCACCTTTTAAACAGATCAGATATCATTCAGGAGGATTTTCCACATTCAATACAGTTTATTAGTTCTGGTCGTTATAAATTTGGAACAATACAATATTCTGGAACAAAGAGAATTTAAACAAATGACACTGTCCTCAACACAAAGTACATTCTGTTATCATTACATATGTTGGGCAAGCTTGCTTGTTAAATGTAGTAAGATAAGCAACTAGTTACCAGTTACTCTACTTTAAGTTAAGCTTCTAAAGTGACTCTAAAGAGAAATGTAGCAGGCTAAGCTACACCATCAGGACAGAAGAAGTTTACTACTGTGTTTTTCGCACTAAAAGGCACATCTATAATCAACAGTTTGCCGTACAATCCAGTGCGCATTGTGTTTGAACTCTACCAGTCGGGTTGTATGAAGTAGTAAAGTACAGCATTATAAAGGAGATTCAGGGGAGTTTTTCTCCAGCAACAAGGCTGGAGCAGTATTACCATTAGCCGCTAACCACAGTGCTAGCTCTTTCACCATTCAGAGGTGGGAATATCACACTGTAGCCTGCATGTTTACCGTGTTAAACCAAGCTACGTGGGACGAACCGCAAGCTGATAGCACCCTATAAGCTTCCTATAAATAAACCAAAGTGTGTTATACTTATTTTTGGGTACAAAAAAAGTTTTTGAGACATTAAGGTCTTAAAAGGCCTAGGGTGGGCATTTAGCTAGAATGTAACATTAATGATAATAAAATACTGCAATTTGTACTGCATTTAGTGTTGGCAGACTAGTACACTGCCACACATGACATTTGTCAAAATAGACTCAAAGCAATGTGGTTCTGTTCAATGCACACCTGTTGTGAACGCTACAATAGTTAGTAGCTTCTGTAAACACTAACACATTTGTTTTGAAAGGGGGTGTTTAATTGAAAATATAATGATTTGACACAATGTATCAATAATGTTTCGCATGCACAATATGGTGATATCCCTATTTTGTCCCAACCCAAGTTATCACCATGCTTTTGAAAAATAAATCTAGTTAAACTAGCAATGCTACCACATGTAGCAATGCTACTGCCCAACACTGGGAACCTTGGAAAACTGGGCTCAACTGCATGTTCTTTATAGTCTTATGATGGTTAAGATGATTAAGCTACTCAGGCAAAGTGTAGTAAGTGAATATTGTATGTAGACCTTCTTAAATTCAATCTGCTTCTTAAATAGCTATTTATAATGTATTTTTTGGCTAAGCATTGAATTACTTTTGTAAATTGCTCTGCATAAATGCTAACTGCCGTAAATGTAGAGTATATTCATTCATCTTTTAAATCTGCTGGTTTCTAGTCAGGGTTATTAAGGGTCTGGAGCTTTTGTGGAATCCTTGGGCACAAGGCAGAAATATGCCCTATGAATGCAGTCGTTTTAGATATGATAACAGTTAACAGGAGGCATGTTTTCCATGGTGGATTGTTGCATTGACATTGTGGTAATTCTTCAGTGCCCCCAGAACCTGTAGGTTTAAGGGCAGATTAAATGACATGGCGTGCTAGCCTGGCTGTCCACTAGCTCAAGGTTACCTCTTGAGGCGAAATATGTATGCAAAACATAGCCCTCTTCTTTTAATGTGCTGGCTCCATATGCCTGAGAATGTGTGTTTGGGGGTGCTGCCAGCTGCTACGGCTTAATATTCTGCTTCTCTCCGCCGTCCCTGTCCTTTTGGCCTCTCTCTGTTTTACTGCCAAATTAGGTAGCAGTAATTGCCAATTATGTTGATTCTTTTATGATATGGACTCAGCTCTAGACTGGACTGAAACCGAGCATATTTCATGTACACCACAGATGGTTTGAGACATTTGGACCAGCAATGACACAGCAATCAGCCAAATGGCAGTGTAGAAACAAGTCCACATGGGGGACAGAGGTTACAGGGATGACACGCTTCTTTTCGGATGTGAAATGTAAGTGTTCTGGACTAGCTACCAAAGCGGGACTTGTTTTAACAGGTCTTTCTCTTTGTTGCGTTCACTGTTTCCTTCCGAGTTGATTTTTACCCTGAGTGACCTGAAATTTGCTACATAACAGAGGCGTTTGCTGTCAGATGCCTTGCCTTGCTGAGCTGTATCTAGCAATGTTAATGAGCCTCTACAGCTCAGTTCTGAGACTATGACACAGGATGGCCCCCTTATTAGATTTTAAGAGTTAGAGTTTAAGAAGTCTGATGCTTTCTCTGTGATTCACACCCACATGAGTTGCATAGTAGGATGATAGTTAATGGAAAAGATTCTGGCTCAGATTGACTTGAGTAAATATTAATAAACATAACATTTAATAAATAATATAACATTATATATTAATGGGATGTTGTTCTTCCTGATATGCTGTTTATTTTAATATATTTAACCATATTTTTTCCGCACTATAAGGCGCACTTAAAATCCTTTGCTTTTCCCAAACATCGTCAGTGTGCCTTATAGTCCGGTGCTCCTTATGTATGTATGAATTTTACCAGTCAGGTTGTAAGAAGCAGTAAAGCCACTCTGCTGAAGTACAGCTTTATAAAGGAGCTTCAGTTTAGTTCTCTAGCCTCTAGACTGGAGCAGCATTAGCATTAGCCGCTAACCGTGCTAAGTGCTAGTTCTTTTGCTGTTCAGAGGTAAGTATTATCGACTTCTAGTCTGCTGCTAACCTCGGCTAGCACTGCTGGAGCAGCATTAGCCACTAACTGCTAAACGCTAGCACTTTCGCTGTATAGAGGTGAATATATTGGACTGCAGCCTAGGAGTTTAAGCTTACTGTAAATAAATGGAAGCGCTTTACTCACCCAAATAAACAGTTTTCAGGAGAGAAATCTATGTAGATTAAAATCCAGCCCTAGTTTGACTTTGAAAGAAAGTGTTTTTTTTTAAGAATTACAGTTTTGTTTTACAGTTTTAGCTTTACTTAACTTAACCTCCTGCTGAATTAGAAGGAAAACATGGCAACACCCCTGTTCCTTACTAGTTGTTGCATGACGTGCCTTATAATACGGTGGGCCTTACATATAAAAGTAGACCAGGAAATAGATGTTTATTGATAGTGCGTCTTATAGTGCGAAAAATACGATATGTGATATAAGCATAATCTATTCCAATGGACTGGTGCCCTGTCCTGGGGGTATTCTTGAGAGTAGGCTTTACTTTTTTCTATTGAATTTTTACCACTGTTTGTATACTCTTGTATATTTATATTTACACTGAAATGCCAAACGTTAATGAACAGCATTAAGTAAAAAAAAAATATCATGTACTGTTTCTGTATCTTAGTTCGGTAACGGATGGTTTGGGAATGCCTACAACTGTATATGTTGTGAGGTGTGATCTTGTGAGGGAGATAAGGTTTATTATGGCGAGGCAATGTGAATTATCTTCATAATTAATAAAAAAGTGATGCCAGATAATGTGTACCAGATGGATAATGGGACATTTTAATTATAGTTTGCATGAATGTAATATTCCTGAATCTACATTGTCATATGTCTGCTAAGAATATGCCACAAAAGGTATTCCCACCTACAGTGGACAGAGCAGTGGCTGGTAATGATCATGACTGGTGGCTTCTGGCTAGAACTGTCCATGCAACCAAAAAAATTATTTCTGGCTGAAAATACATCCATATTCAATGCAGGAGGATCCACACATATCCTGTAGGTCTTTGTACTATTTCCTTAGCTTCTGAGAGACATGGTAAAAGACGTGTAAGATGATAGTGGCTTGGTTGGTCAGTGTATTTTTTATATATAGCTTGAGTTTTTGAGCGATACGGGGTTATCAAATTCGGATCATTGTTTATATAGAGAATTTTGATATATTAAAAAAAGGAAGGCAAATGCTGCTGAACTGGGTATAGTGATAAACCGGTGCAGCCTCCCTACATTAGGGATGTGAAGTGCTCCGAGTAACTTATGTCCAAATATGAACCACCATTACTGTGTTTTATAGCTTGTTTGCTGACATTATGTAGCATCTTCAAAGGCATCGCTGAATTCCTCCAGCTTTAAATTGGTTGTACTAAATCAGATACACCTTCCATAGGGGACACAGGAGGCTTTTTTTTTGCGTCTTTAATGTTGCATACCATTCCCGCGAAGAGGATGCTTCAGTGCCCTTAATCTTGCCTGAAATGGGAGAATGTCAGAGTGTAATAGTACTGTCTTCATTTGAAGGTAACTTATGGAAGTAATATATTCCAACAAGCGCCGTATCATCGGTGGCGATGTAAACATCCTCAGTGGGACGCGCCAGTACGTGAAGAGATTTGCTTACATTTTCTCAGGGGCGAGAAAGAATATATATATATTTTTTCGTCTGCGTATATTTGATATTTAAAATGCATGTGCACATATATCGTTTTTTTTTTGTTGTTGCATAAAAAATGAGCTTTTTGTGCTCGTTGTTTTTGTGCTCTCGGACGACCTGGGAGCAAGGTTTGTCTGTAAATTGCTTGTACAATTAGGAAGGTTGGCACTTTGTCTAGCGCTTGTTAGATGCTTTTAGAGTAAGAAGTTAATATGCCAGGATCAGGGGAAATGTTGTCTCTTTTAATACCCTTGTATCATATTGAATTTAAATCCTTGTAATGGACCTCTGTGTGTGTAATTTGTCTAAGTGAGCGCAAGTCATTATTTTAAACCCCAAGCCCTTCTTAAGGTTTTTTTTTTTTTCTTTTTTTAAAGCCGTTATTGGTCAGGTATCTCTTTAAACACAACAAATAGGTGGTCTGTGACAGAAATAAGGTGCAAGCTTTCGATTCTTCTTTTTTTTTCTCCCTTGTCTCTCTCTCTCTCTCTTTTTTTTTTCTCTCCCTCCCCTCACACTCTCTTTCTCTTTTCTCTCAGCAATACAAAACCATGCATAATGTGCAATCTGATAAGTGTTGTGCAGCACGCTAACACCCCCCTCCACCCCAACTACTACCACCACCACCACCACCACCAACAACCCCACCCCGTCCTATACATCACAGTGGCGAGCTCAGCTGTGCTGTGAGAGAAGTGAACTCTGGGATTGGGCCGGCTGAAGTTGATTAATCGGTCGGTGCGGGTGAGAGACTCCAGGGCCAAGCAGTAGGTCCATCCTCGTGGCATGTGATGTTGATTGGCTTTGTCCTGCGCGGCCGCGCTGGAGGAGCGGACATTAAGATTAAGTGATGCTGTCGTGTCGGAGAGCGCTGCACTGCATCATTCGGAGCGAGAGACAGCTGCGGTGCTTAATCCTTCATCGCCAGGGGAGGCCTGCCAGCCCAGAGATATACAGCCAAAGATAACCCTCCATAACTTCTGCTAAAGATCAGGAAACTTTGAATTCACATCCATCTGCTCCATAAGCTCCCCTTTAAAAAAAATAAGAGCAATCGCTGCCCCACCAAATGTAAAGGAGGAGACGGCGTAAAGAAGGATGGTGGGATTCATCAGTGAGAGTGTGAGACGCGGTGTTTGTGTGTGTCGGCGTGGATGCTGCATGAATAGCCTCTCCCGCTAATAAATAGCCTTCATTGCTCTTTAGGAGCTGTGGCTGGTGTTGTTTATGCAGCTAGTGAGTGCTGGGAAGAGACGCTAGATTCAGAATTAAACACATTGTGGAGAATTTGGATGTTTTGCTTCCATAGACTTCCATTGTGGTTGACAATAAAAACTAGCATGTGTGGAGTTTTTGACACCATATACTTCCATTAAATAGAATTATTTTCTTTTTTCTTTGCAGGTTTTTATTTATTTTGCCACTTTTTTGCGAAATTTAATAGATTAATTAGTCTATGCATTAATAATTCTTTCTATTGAACAATTACATATTCCCCATAAAAATGTAATTGTTCTGTATACATTATATAATCTTTTAATTTTCGAACACAGAAAGCGTTTGTTTGTTTTTTTGCATTTGTTGGCTGAATACTTTTTGTTGCTGAATAATTTGAGGTCGTTTTTTATCTTTAATTGCAAAATACTGTCTTGTTTTTGTAAAATTCTGCAGTATTGAGTTGTCTTAATTTCTTATTTTGTTACGTCTGCTGTGGAGAATTTGGATGTTTTGCTTCCATAGACTTCCATTGGATTCGACAATAAAAACTAGGATGTGTGGAGTTTTGCCTCCATATACTTCTATTGTGTTTGAATTAAAGTTAGCACTTCATTAGCATCATTGATCCCTTTATCTATCAGTTTTAGCACTCTAGCACATTCAAAACATTCAGGATTTGTGCTGCCTTCAATCATGCCGGAAATAATACCGTATATTTATATATATATATATATATATATATATATATATATATATATATATATATATATATATATATATATATATATGAAATAAGTGCACATGAATACCACCACATCGGATTTTTATTATACCAATTTTCCAAGCTGGGATCGTGTCTAAAACAATAATAAAACATAAAAGAGCTAATATCTGTGTTTAAAATTATTTATGTTTTAGTTTTTAGCAGCAACATATAAACTTGTTATATTGTTTATTTTCATCTACACATAAAAAAACACAGATAATATTAAATATTGCTGACCTTATGCTCATATTTTGCTCTTTGTTTGGTTGTTTTGTTTGCAGTAATAAAAAAAAAAAAAAAATTGTTCCCAGGGTATTTATGTGTTTATGTGTAAACAAAGCCACTTGAACTGAAATCGTCATATTCACAAGTCGTAAGTATGACATTAAAAGGTGAAAAATTAAGATTTTTAGAACCTGTAAAAGATCCACATTGTAGCCTTACAGAAGCTTTCAGAAGTATTATTATTATTAAAAGAATGAAACATATTTGTAAAGTGTAAAGAAGCTCTACATAATTTGCCAAGACCTAATTAGGAGCCAATTTAAGATTGTAATCTGTTTTGGAAAACTGCTTCCTGTGGTGACAAGTTTGTAATTAGTATTGTCACTTTATTTATGATGTCTTGTTTTTTTTTTTTTTAAGATTTTTTTTTCACAACAAAACATTCCAATTTTTGTGACAGTGTAAGTTACATTCTGTGCTATTTTTCAGTTTTTTATTTCTATTTGGTGTGATTCGTTTCTGTTGTTAAAGTCTCACATTATACAGTGTAAATATAGCTTGAATTTAAAAACAAAAGTGAAAATACAAAATACAACACATATATTTCTTTTTTTTTTGGCGGAGGCTGTTTCTTTCTGAATGACCTTCCAAAGTCAAGCGCTGGAGTCAATATAACGACAGTAAGGCTAAGCTCCCTGACCGGGCTCATAAGGTTAGCACTATTGGCCTGCAGGCCTTCTTGATTAGGTTTAGTCACCTCCACTTTTTCCTTACTGCCTAATCGTTAACTCTGCACGTGCCGGCTGGGTGCTGCAGCTAGAGCCGGAGCCGGAGCCGGAGCGTGGTGCATTGTTCCTGTGAAATGGATGATATTTATTTTACAGTGGCTGGAGGAAGAAGGAGAGTCTAATATGAGAGAAAATAAATCCAGCGTGCAGCCTGGACTGAATGATTATTTTCTATGCAGCGATTGGTGGCGTCAGCATGTTTCAGACTGCTGGGCTTTGCATGTTTGCAGCTGGCTTGATGCAGCTGTCAGCCAGTGATTGATGAGTATCATCATTTAAAGTGTAAAAGAAAACGTCTCTGTGAAGGCAGACATGATGAACTGCCGCCTGCTGGCTCTCTCTGAGACACGCTCGGGGTTTTCTTCCCTCCCCTTTTCCTGCATTCTCTCTCTTTTTCCCTCTCTCCCCCCCTCTCTCTCTCTCTCTCTGCTCTCTGTCTCACTCTCTCTTTTCCACTGTCCTTGCCAGAGTGGGGGAGAAGTCATCAGAAGCTGCCTCTGCCCGAGCCCTCTCAGGCCTCTCGCTTTGATAGTTGTCAGATCGCATCAAACGTCAAAATTCACGCGGCCCGAGCGAGGAGATATATTTAGTGCGGCCGCTGCATACCTACGTAGCACCTCTGACAGTGACATATTAGTTCTGCTGTCTCCTGCAATCTGATATCTTTAAATTTGCCACCTTGTTAAGTTTTGATTAATGCGATTCCATTTCAGCGGAGTAATTGGCTGGGCCTGTTGGTAGAAAATACCCAGCCTCTCTGAACAGACAAATGCTGGGCCATGCTAATGAAGGAATGAGTTTGTTATATTGATGGCGCGGACTGACAGTTATTAATGATTGTTATGATAAACAGACGAGTGCAAATCAGGATGAGTCTGGCGAAAGTGACAGTTTAAAAATAACCAGCGTTGGAAAGTACTAACGAAGTAATATACTGTTAGGAAAACAATCATGCAGGTTGTCAAAGGAAGAAATGTAATTACTGGGCTACACAGGCTGCCAGGAAAGGACTAGGACCTGCGCGGTAACGAATGAAGAGGAATATGTTGTGACAGAGCCCACAGATTGATATGCACTATTAATTGGATCTTTTTTATGAGACCATTAAGGCCAGTGCAGTTGAATCATGCCATATATGATGTTTCTAAATGTTCTACAAGACATACAGCTGCAGGCACAAATTGCTTTCCTACTGTAACAGTGTGTACAGTATGTGAACGTGTCTGCAGGTTTATTCTTATGTGTTTGAGAACAGTGAATAGTCACATACAGAGGGAATATTTTAAAGGAATTATTTTTTTTCTTTTGCGTTTACTAGATATTTACAACATAATTCAAACAGTATATCAAATCAAATTTTTATTATTATTGTTATTATTGTCAATTTAGTTATTTCCCCACCCTGTACCAAGGTGATGCAGTGCTACTGTCAGTGTTGTAGGGGGAAGGCTTGCTTGTGCCTCCTTATAAATAATTATTATTGAAGCACCACATTCATTTTAAGCTGCCAGTAATGCAATGTAATTGCACAGCTCAACACTCCTTATCACATATGTGCCATATCATATCATATGCAATTATAAAACTCATTTCATTTTGTTGCAGTAGTGTATTCTTTAAATTTTTTTTTTAGTTCAGTGTTTTGTTTTGTTATCAAAATCGTGATATTATTTTAGGGCTATATCGCCCACCCCTAGTTGATATCATTGTCAATTTAGCCATTGACTATTACGACCCACTGCCTGGGTCATATATCTAAACCTGTTTCTACATTAGCTATAGCTGCACATTAACTTTTTGTACTATTGTTTTTTTTTTGTTTTTTTTTTTTTTGTACTGTGCGGGTCGACCATGGTCCTCCTAAGGTTTCTTCCTCTTAATATAAAGTTAATATAAAAGTTTAATATAAAGTTAATATAAAAGCTTGCCACAATTGCTGCCACAACCTTGCCACTGTTGGCATCAGTGTTGTGCTCGCTCATAAAAGGTTTGGACTGATTTCTCTGTAAAGTTACTTTGTGATAACATTTGTTATAAAAAAACATTATTTAAAAAATTTGAATTAAATTGAATTGGATGTTTTTTTGTATTAATTTAACTGCATTTGTAACTCTCTCCATAATGCTAATCAGGCTTTATCTTAATCCGTATTAGAATTGGCACATATGTACATTAAAACTAAGTTCTATGATGCTCATATACCAATGTACCATTACATTTTTATCATCAGTGATGTGAAATGAAAATGTTTGATTGAATCAAACACATTTTTCTTTGCATGTCTTTTTTTTTTAATACATTTTGCCACTTTTGTACAATTCAATAAATTAAAAAGTCTATGCAATTACAAAAGAGTAAAGTTTTTTTTTGAACATAAAAATGTAATAGATCTTTATAAATGATTTAATCTTTTTACTTTTGAACACAGGAAGTGTTTTGTGTTTGCGCATTTGTTGGTGTGGCGCAGTGGATAACACCACCCCAAGCCAGTGAGCTACCACAGCACATGGGAGACTAGGGTTCAGTTCCTAATTCTGGGTGAATGGGTGCTACACTACACCAATAAGAATCCTCAGGGCAGACTCCTAATACTACACTGACCCACATCTGTAATAGAAATAACCTTGTAAGATTTTAGCTATGTCACACAGTAATCATTTTGGTTGCTGAATAATTTAAGGCATTTTGAGCATCCCTGTTTTTTATGTATTGTGTTTTTGTCTTTAATTGCAAAATACTCCCTCGTTTTTTGTATAAATGCTGCATAAAAGCTGTGTTGTCTTAATTTCTTATTTTGTTATGGCTGCTGTTGTCTGTCCACGGTTTGCTTTGCTACAGAAACACATAGAAAAAGTGTGGAACTCTGAGGCGACTTGAGTAGAAGGTGTTGTTTAGTCTGGTTGCAGGTGGAGGGAGGTGAAGAGAAGTGCGTGTTTTGTCTGTTGTCATGTTTGAAGCGTGTGTGACAGGGAAACAGCAGTAGGGCAGGGCTGTTGTGAAATGGCTGCTTTTGGAATGTGATGATCAGATGACTCTGCTGACCTCCAGATGAACTTTGCGTGGTGTTGATTTAAGAGCCTTCAGAGATCAAAGCAATGGCCAGACCTGGCAGGAGGATGTTGGAGGATAGTGTGGGCTGTCAACAATAGCAGGCGGAACAAGCACTTTTGGACTACTGACACAGCACACACTTAAACCTGCGCATGCAGGAGGAATGAAACGAGGAGCTTTTAGCTGTTGACTCTGTAGGATGTGGATAACGGTTTGCGTACAGTGTGTGCATGTATGTTGGTGTATGTTAGATTAGAACTGGCTTAGATTAGAATCAAGTTTTAAAGGTGTGAAAAAAAACAAACATTTTTCGCATTATCAATAAAAGTATTTTCTGGTCTGTTTTCACACATAAGGCACACTGAATTAATTTTGAAGCACATTATGCAACACTAGTAAGGTAAAGGGGTGTGGCCATGGTTTAATTCTACAGCATTTTTACAGTAGGTCATGTCTGATGGTGGTGATAGAGGGGGGGCACTAAAAGCTAAGGTAAGTAAACAAAACTGTAATTTTTAAAACCAAAACATTTATTTTTAAAGTCAGATGAGCTCTGGATGTTAATCTACACAGATTTCTCTTCTGAAAACTGGTTACTGGTTAAAAATGACAGATTTTCACTAAGGCTGGGAGCAACAGCATTATCATAAACGGCTAACCACTAGTGCTAGCAGGAACTAAATACAGCCCAACAGCACTAAACTGAGGAACACTGAATGTTCTGGTAACCCAGGGTGATATGATCTAGCAGTTTGTCCAACATATCTTGTTTTAACACAGTAAACACAGCAGACTACAGTCCAATAATACTCACCTCTGAACTGTGAAAAAGCAAGCTTTTAGCGCAATTAGCAGCTAATGCTAATGCTGCTCCAGCAGTGCTAGCCGGGGTTAGCAGCAGGCTACAGGCCGATATACTTGCCCCTGAGTGGCGAAAGAGCTAACACTTAATGTGGTTAGTGGATAATGCTAATGCTGCTAAAGCAGTGCTAGCTGGGGTTAGCAGCAGGCTACAGGTCCAAAATACTCCCCTCTGAATGGCGAAAGAGCTAGCCCTTAGCGGCTAATGCTAATACTAATGGCTTTACTGCTCCGTACAACCTGACTGGTAGAATTCATACATAAGGCACACCGGATTATAAAGTGCACTGACAATTTTTGGGGAAATTAAAAGATTTTAAGTGCGCCTTATAGTGCGAAAAATACGATAGTAGTAGTACGAGTAGTAGTGAGGGTATTCAGTGTTAAGTGCCCTCTTGTACTCATCTGCAGTCTTTTACTTGACTTCTAACTCCTCTCATGCTAATGAACTTTTAAGGTATCATTACAGAAAAGCCTAAATGACACTGAAGAATAATTTGTGAGAGGACAGCATTAATCTCCCTGGATTCAGACGCTCCTGCTACACTTTTAAGGTTGATTACCTATAAAAATAGATCGGAATGAGCTCATAAATCATATGATTATTACAGTGTCATTTTAGCCACAAATTATAGTGATTAAACTGGCTGCTATCTCTCTCTGCTTTTATGTTTAGTGGCCTGGAAATGCTTAAATACCAGTTAAATACGGACAGATTCATGGAGTTCTCCTTTGCTCTGGGTTAAGCCATGATTCAAACATGAGAAATCACTACCATGAGCTTAAAGTGCTTGTTGGGTCTGGCAGTATCGGAGCCGCATTGCTCATCATTTAAGTCTCCTAGCCGTTTACAGGCAAAGCGGCTATATTTCACAACCCCTGGTCCCTGAGATATATTTTTAATATTCTTTTACTGCTTTGCACACAGTCGTAGACATGTATCCTAGTGCTATTTTCCAACAAGTAATCATCTAATGAAAAATAGATGAAAATACGTATAAACCTTCTGTTTTATTTGGTTGATTTAGCCATCCAAGAACAACACAGTGACTGTTGACACCCTAGTTAATTTTTGAGTAATGCTTACTTGCTAATGCGAGTACCACTTGCTCACCAGTACAAAGCTTGTATATTTGTGTGCAATTTACAATAAGAAATATTTAGTCATCTTTTGATTTTCATTCTTTTTTTTTTCTGGCCAAACAATGGCTGTAAGCTCAGATTTCATTCTTGTAGTTTTCCACCCCCTCTTCTCTGCTGATGACAGGTGCATAATAATTGCGCTACAGCAGAACAATCGAGCTGACAGCAGTTTAAGAAACTTGGACAGGACAAAAGGACAAACAGTTTTTCAATAAGAGACACCCAGCCAACATTTTCCGTGGAATTTGTATTAGGAAGTGCAAAGCCCTGTTTTTCATCATCCTCTGGAGCGTTGGGGTGATGGCCCTCCAAACACTCCTTGATCTGCTCTCCCCCTTTTGATAAATGTTCTTTTTAAGTGTTTTTCTTTTTTTTTTCCCTCCCCCTAAGAAATCACTACAGTCGGAGCTTGGAGACGAAGCTGGAGTGTGGAGATCACACACGCATGCACACAAACCCTTTAATATGGCACCACTGAAGTAGCTCTCAGCCTTTCGATTTTGCCCATTAAGAAGCACTCAAGAAGTGGAGCTGGCCAAGAAGCGCCGGAGCTTTTCCCGCACTCTGTATTGTGGTACTCTCTTCATGGTCCTTTTCACTTTTTTATGTGAAGACTATGATTTCGAGCCATATGGAGCCTATCCACTCATTGTAGTTGCGCTATTCTCTCTTTCCCAGCGGCCCTCATAAAGACAAAGCCGGGCCCGCTCGCCGCTCGGTGGCTGTCACTGTTGCTCGGGCTCAGTGTTGTTGATGTGTGGAACAGCACTGGCCTGATGTCTAAACTCACTTACAATTAATCTGAAGCCAGTGTGATTCACGAGCCGCATCTTCAAGGCAGCATAAGAGAGAGAGAGGGGCTCTTGGCTTCTCCGAACGGGAGCTCTTCACCCCTCCCCTCCATCGTACGCCACTTTTTTTTCTTCTTCTTCTTCTTCTTCGAATTACATCTTACACAATCCCGTTTAGATCATATAAATGAATAAAGATGAATGTGGAAGAGAGTAAGGGCATAATGAATATGACATTTATGAAAGTAATTACATGAAAAAGATCTCAGAAATTAAAAATGTAATGCATGTCAGACCAAATTAGCCCACATGCACACATGAACTCCAGCTGGTGAACCCTTTAATAAGCTTACATATCCAGCGCCGAACACCTGTTTCTAATTCATCCTTTCATGTACTGGGAACAGATTACCATCATTATGAGTGTATGGAGGAATGCTAGGCGCATACGCAGAAGTGGCCATTTTGATGTTTCGCTTTTTAAAGGGGTGTGTGGGTGAGTGTGTGTAATGGCAGACTCTGTCAGGCTGGTTGAGCCCTCTGTTCTGCACTGACTCCTGCTGGGAGACGAGGGCCAGACATCAGGCCTAACTTCAGCCAGCTGTTCTCCGTCACCCTCCATTCTTCTGCAGCTCGCTCTTCACTTCAGCCCAAACTCCGCAAACTCTGCAGAGAGAATTCTGGGGTTGAGAGTCATGGAGTGGCCACAATATCAGAGGTTTGGTTTTGATATTGTTAAATGTTAAATGTAGTGTCACTATGTTCGATACTAAGACAATAATATGGAACAAAGTTATAAAAATGAGAAAATAATTAAATATATAAACCGTTTTTTTTCTATGATATCATAGAAATTAAGAAATTAATAGCAAAAAATCTATTTAATAACTCAATGCATTTAAAAAATATTTTTTTAACATGTGCAACATTTATTTAGGTAAAATTGGCCAATATATATAATTAGCTTAGTTGATAGCCAGCCAGCTAACAATAGTACAGTATAGTTACACATGCTAGATTTTCTAATCTGGAATGAGTCCAAATATTTTACTGCTTCGGTTCATCTAAGTACCAAATGGAGTAAATAGCGCTGATCTCTTTTTCTGTATTTTGGTGTCATATTCAGGACTCAGACAAGTGCAGATGCAGATTTTAATGTTAATTAAGATAAACAATGGTACCGGGGTTGTCAAAATCGGAAACAGTGTATTACCAGCAAACAGGAACCACGTAGACATAAGCATACCATAAATAGGAACAGTCCAGAGAATCATACACAGGGAATCCAGCAGCAGAGGTAATCCAAAAGGCAGAAACGATAAACAGTCCAGGTCAAACACGGTAATTCCAAAAATAGAGGAACAGGCAAAAATTGGCGTAGAAGAAACAAAAAGCAAGGTCATACACGAAATAACAGAGACTAGAGATAGAAACGCTTTGTAATAAGGTAGAACCAACAATACTCGACACAAGTGTGTGCGTGAGGTGCTCTTTTATAGTACAGGTAATCAGTATTCGGGACTTTCTGGAGGAAGCAGGTGATATGTCACGTGATCGCGTGTGTGTGTGATGTCAGCGGGTGGTGCGTTCTGGGTAGTGTAGTTGTTAGACTGAGGACCTCCGTTAGAGCTGAGTGTGGGAGGAACAGGAGCGCTTTCAGCACCAGACGTGACATTTGGCGGAAACGTAAATAGTTTAACAATTAAAAAAAAAACTTTACATTTACTGTTGAAACTTTACACTAACTGGGTATCCAATGGAAAGAATCTATTTTGTGTCTGGTCCTTTAGGCTGCAGTGTAAACTCAAGAAAGGTGGCCTGAGACACTCAGTCTAAGTGAAGGGGCGGGCCTAATAAATGAGTAGGGAAATGTGGCTCTGCATCTGTTCTCTGCACAGAATCTGGCTGCAATTCCATTCATTCAGCCATCTATTTATTCATTCATTCATTCATCCATCCAACCATCCACCCATTCTTTCGACATTTGATTATAGTAAGAGGCAAGAGGATGTAAAACTATAAGAATTTGAGTTAGTGGAGGTCGCTGCTTCGAGCTATAAGGTAAGATATTGAACTAAGCTACAGAGGAGAGATATGGGGTGGAGCTCAAAACTTTGTCATGGTACTTAACAGATAGAGATTTCATAACGTCATAAAGAACTTTCATAAAGAAGTGTTGAAAATATCTGATATCTGGTAGAGCATTCCATGTTTACCATCATTCTGGATTATTGAAAAACAATTCAACTTTCAATATAATTGGCAGAGCAAACAGAAATATTGAACTCATGTCATGATGATTTTAATTACAGCATGAATGCATCAAGACTTGGAAATAGTGTGTAAGCGGACCGTTTCCATGCTTGTAAACAAGTACTGCCAATATAATAGGACTCTCTCTGAAAGAGATAAATATAGACCTACTGGCACCATATCTAATCCCATAGATTCTGAACTGCTGAATCAAATGTGACCAAATAATGAACATATTTCATACATATTTTTATTACATGATTACAGCAGTGTGACTGTGCCCAAAGCAGTTAAAGAACATTCAAAATGTAACTCAGGGACCTGGGGTTCTGAAATGTAGTATTTTTTGTTTTACCTATAAATGGCTTGTAGATTTGAATGATGAGTAGGGCTATTCATACATATATATATATATATATATATATATATATATATATATATATATATATATATATATATATATATATATATATATATATATATATATATATATATATATATATATGTGTGTGTATAGTTATGGTTCAACATTCTGACCTCACTAATGCTCTTGTGACTCAAGAATGCAATCAAATTCCCAGAGTAATGCTTCAAAATCTAGTAGATATTTCTAGTTTCTTTAATCTTAAAAATCCTTTTTTTTTATTTCCAAAGAGTAATATAGTGTATATACTAATTACTTGTATTAAGCATTCACTTTATGTTAACTATATTTTATATCTTATTACATTATATATATATATATATATATATATATATATATATATATATATATATATATATATATATATATATATATACAGTGAGTCCAAGAAGTATTTGATCCCTTGCTGATTTTCTTCGTTGGCCCACTAATAAAGACATGATCATTCTATACTTTTAATGGTAGATGTATTCTTACATGGAGAGACAGAATATTAAAAAGAAAATCCAGAAAATAAATCTAAGGAATATATATTAATTGATTTGTATTTCATGGAGTGAAATAAGTATTTGATCCCTTAGTATTCATTAGCAGTTCTGGCTTTTACAGACCAGTTAGACACTCCCAATCAACTTGTTACCTGACCTGAAGCCACCTGTTCTCACTAATCACTTGTGTGAAAAACACCTGTCCACAGAATCAGACAGATCACACAGATTTCAAGTCTCCAACATGGGTAAAACCAAAGAGCTGTCACAGGACCTCAGAGTCAGAATTGTTGACCTTCACAAAGCTGGAATGGGCTACAAAAAGATTAGTAAGGTGTTGGATGTGAAAGTAACAACTATTGGTGCAATTATCAGAAAGTTTAAAGAGTATAGCATGACAATCAACAGACCTCGGCCCGGTGCTCCAAAGAAGATTTCGCCTCGTGGGGTGGCAATGATGCTGAGAACGGTCAGAAATCGTCCTGCAACCACTCGGCAGGAGTTAGCAAATGACCTGAAGGCAGCTGGGACCACAGTTTGCAAGGAAACAATTGGCAACACTTTGCGCAACAATGGATTCACATCCTGCAGTGCCCGAAAGGTACCCCTGCTGAAGAGAGCACATGTGGAGGCGCGCCCCAAGTATGCCAATGATCATTTGAAAGATGAACCAAGTTATTGGGAGAAGGTTTTGTGGTCAGACGAGACCAAAATTGAACTTTTTGGCCTCAACTCCACCCGCCATGTGTGGAGGAAGAAAAATGCTGCCTATGACCCCAAGAACACTGTGCCCACCGTCAAGCATGGAGATGGAAGCATAATGTTTTGGGGGTGTTTCTCTGCCAAGGGTACAGGGCTACTTCACCGCATCACTGGGAAGATGGATGGCGCCATGTACCGCACAATCCTGAGGGACAACCTCCTCCCCTCTGCCAGGGATCTGAAAATGGGCCGTGGTTGGGTCTTCCAACATGATAACGACCCTAAACATACAGCAAAGGCAACAAAGGATTGGCTCAAGAAAAATCACATTAAGGTCATGGAGTGGCCCAGCCAGTCGTCAGACCTCAATCCGATCGAAAATCTAGGTCAGAGTTGGCAAGCGACAGCCCACCAACCTTCATGATTTAGAGAGGATCTGCAAAGAAGAGTGGGCCAAAATTCCCCCTGGTGTGTGTGCTAAACTTGTGGTTAACTACAACAAACGTCTCACCGCTGTGCTTGCAAACAAAGGCTTTGCCACTGAGTATTGAGTGTGTTTGGCAAGAGGGATCAAATACTTATTTTCCTCATTGAAATACAAATTAATTAAAATATATTCTTTAAAATTATATTCTGGATTTTTGTCTTGATATTCTGTCTCTCCATGTTAGAATATATCTACCATTAAAAGTGCAGAAGGATAGTGTCTTTATTAGTGGGCAAACAAAGAAAATCAGCAAGGGATCAAATACTTCTTGGACTCACTGTATATATATATATATATATATATATATATATATATATATATATATATATATATATATATTACATTAAATATCAGAGATGCTATTTGTGAGTGTTTTAGGAAAGGGTTAATTTTGATATTTCTTCTCTGCTTCATTCAATAACTCCATCCTTTTCAAAGAACTTTTCTTCCAGTGTACAAACGCCGCTCTTTGCTCCAGCTGGGATGGAGCTGTGAGATTTCTGCAGGCAGGGCTTTCATGTCCTGCGTTCTGGACTTCTGAGTCTTGGTCCTGTGTGATTAAGCCCATCACTGTGTTCTGTCACACTCATACACAAACGTGAAGCTCCACGGTGCAGAAAAAAACCCTCTTTATGCTCCTTGAGATGTTTCTCTTTGCTTCTTCCCTCGTTTTTTCCCCCGCTAAGTGCTAACATTTACACGAAGAGACGGATGAGTAAGTGCACGCTGAACTTCAAACCCCCCGTAATTGTGTTTCATGCAGGATTGAAACTTGTGAATTGGACGTGGATTGCAAAAGAACAACAGAGCTGATTAGCGGTCGTTAGCTTTGCTTGCTGGAGCGTTTTGACACCTGTCTCCCAGCCTCTCTCTCTACATGCTAGAGCTAATCCCTCTATATTGCTGGTCACATGGCTGAGAGACTGCAGGGAGGAGAGAGAAAGAGAGGGAGAGGGGGGAGAAGAAAAGACAGGCAGACAGACAGAGAGAGAAAGAGAGAGAGATAGAGACGGAGATGGATTTCCTAGCCTCATTCTATCTCCCTACATGACGAAGTCTAACAAAGAGGGTCAGTTGCTAGTTTTAAGCTTGTACAATTTGAACTGGTATCTGAAATATGAATGTTTGATGGCTTATCAGCTGATACTGAGAAATAAGAACGTAGCAGTTTAGTATAATATGAAAGAATGAAGTACGCAATGTGTTAATATAGAAGACTGTAGTTTTTGTTGGTGCATCAATCGTGAATTTTATAACAGAATTCTGATTGAGATTTTTTTTGCTGCACTTGCATCACTATTTACCATTTTTTCTAGTTTTCTAGTTTCTAATAAATGCTTCCGTTTATTTACAGTAAGCTTAGATTTTCAGATTTACACTAAGGTTGGGTGCAGCAGCATTAGCATTAGTGGTTGTTTCATGTAGCTTGTTTTAACATGGTAAAACATGCAGGCTAGCGGTTACCGCGGTTAGTGGCTAATGTTAATTCTGCTCCAGCCATGCTAGCCGGGGTTAGCAGCAGGCTACAGGCAGGTAATACTCAATAAATACCTATAAATGGCAAAAGAGCTAGTGATTAGCACAGTTAGTGGCTAATGCTAATTCTGCTCCAGTCTTGGTGCTGGAGAACTAAACTAAAACTCCTGTATAACTCTGTACTTCAGTGGAGTGGCTTTACTGCTCCTTATAACCTGACTGGTAAAATTCATACATAAGGCTCACTGATCATAAGGCGATTTTTGGGTGTGCATTATAGTGTGAAAAATATGATATGCAGCTACTTTACTCAGTTATTTTTTTTAATGGAACAAACTGACACTCTAAAGTAGTTTTTTTTGCTCCTAGGCTCCCCCTAGGCTCCCCCTACTATGAGCCTCTACTTATGGACAGCTATACACATGCATTTGCTGACAAGCTGAAAACAGAAATAGCATTTTAGGTGAAAACAAAAAGTATGCAGACTGTTGTGAATAATATTAAAAGGATTTTACACAGTACTGACTTGGATTTCTGCAAAGAACAAATGCTACATAATGTTATTTTAAGCATTTGTTTAATGTCATTTGCCTATTTAAACAACATAAAAGAAACTAATTAAGAGCTGCATTGAAAGTAAGAGAAAATTACAACATAGATCAGCCAAAATCAATATTGCTCTTGGCCAATTTCTGTTTTATCACCTATCAACTAATAATACCAACACATCCCTTATTTACAAACCAGTCTAAAGAAGTATGTGTTGTACAAAATCAGAATCCATTTGAAGCAACACATTTTAACACATAAAATAATGGAAATCAAACCAAATTCTGACCTAAAAATATTTGTTTGAAATTTGTTTCACCCCTACTGACAAATGAAATCAATGGTACGCCTCTGAGCAAGATCCTTTAGCAAGCTCCTCTCTGGCTGAACAGTACAGCTCACACTTTCTTCTACACTATCTCACAAATCACTCCCAGGAATGGTGTACTGGTTATTTTCTCATTTTTATCAAGTAAGCTCTGCGTGGTAATTTGAATGGAGAAGACTTGCAGGGTCTGCTGGCGGCAGTGTTGGTGGTGGTGGAGGTGGGGGGGCCTACAGGCTGCATGCTTTCATTTAGGCGGTTCTCTAGCTCGGCGTAAAATGCAGTACGTGGCAAACCATCTGGTTGCCTCTTGTTTACAGTACACAGTGTCAGCCCAGGCTTATTAATCATGCTTACACAAGTGTCTTAATTACTCCCTATGTAGCTGCTCCGACTCCAACCCAGAAGTTGACCTTTCTCTCCCTGTTCCTTTAAACTATTAATCATACACAATCAACGCCAGCAGAGCCAAGGAGAGGGCTACCCACATTCCCAGGCACAGAGAGGGCCCTCACAGACACACAGCAGAGCCCGGTCTGGTGCCAATGCTGGCCATATCTTTATTAATGACTCCCTCACTGCGTGAGTCCCGTGCACGTGTGCACAAAAAAAAAATAGCACATCAGACTCACCTAGGACATCCAAAGGCATCCTGAGTGTGCTCCTGAGCGTCTGCTGCAAATTGCATTTCTTGTTAGCGTTTCTTTTTAGCGTGTCAGCTTAACACAGGAATATAATAAGGATAATAAGATAGGATTGATAATAAAGGATAAATGGATGAATATATTCAGAGAACAATCAATGAATGATATGAATGAGATATTATATTTTACATGAAAAATGTCTTAATATGACATAATATTTGTAATAATAAGAGGTCAAAGCAATATATCTGTAATAACAATTCAATTGTATTATTTTTTTTAAATGCAATACATTTTCAAATACGAGACATCCTTCATTCTTTTCTGAAAGAGTCAAATGAAAATTTCAGGCAAGTATCCCAAGGCGAAACAAATGCATTTTGCCTCCAAATGCGATGCTCTGACATTTATTGCATGCAATGATTCATACATGTCACACGGTCGGGATGTACAGGCGCTGAGGCCGGTGAGAAACTCTGATGCAGGAGGGCTTCAACCTTTCATATCTTGTTTAACCAGGTGCACAGTGGATTGACGAGTGGAGCTTTTTCTAGCAGGTAACTGACATAGCCGGCTTCCCCCCCGCTGAACGAAAGCTTAATCTATCATTTGTCAGTCAGGGATGGACTTCCATTCAGTCATGTCATGGCATTCACTCAATATGCCAGCGGGAGCTATAGTCTCATGCAAAAAGCGCACAAGCAAGCAAACATCAGACTGGGTGTTGACTATTTAAACAGCAATGTTGATTAGAATTGTCAGTAAATCACACGCCCACAAAACACTTATCCCCACGCTTGATCACGGATCTCCCAGCCGTGTATTTCCAATGGAGAGAATTATTATATTTTCATAAGATTAAGTCATCTTGCATCGCTTAGAGACAAAGGGACTCCAAAAGTTCTGTAATAGTTTTATGGCTGCCCACAAATTGCAGCCATAAATTTTTCATTCTTTTTAATTTACGTCCATAAATCAGTCTCCGATCTGCTGGAGCAGCCTAAGTGGCGTTGCTGCATATTTTGAGCATGTGTGTATCAGCGTCTCGCTCCGAAACCGAAAGCCGGTGGAAGGTAGCCTGCTGCATTAATTGAAGGTCATAAATTATACAAGCTTCTTTTATAATGGCAGGTCATAAATAACCCTGGTGTATTGGAAATTGTAACACATCTGCGTTGAAATTATGTATTTGGAGGTTACGTTGATTTCATTATAATGGATTTCTCATAATGGGGGTCTGCTTACGTCTTCCTTTGAGGAACAAAAACATTCATTATGCTCAAAACTCTTTAAACTCTGTAACCCCTTTATAACTTTCATTTGTTGAGTCTTTTTTTTTCTACATTTATTAATACCAGTCTTTGACTTTTCAGACCTCTAGGTTGTAAAGTCTCTTAAACAGCTCAGATTTGTGTGTCTGCTTTTCACATTTCAGCACAGTTTTGTTATTTAATAACCTTTGCTGCTTCTTTTGATCCTTTAGGCATCTGGGGTGCTGGGAGATCCTAAGGTTAAGACCATCATACTCGCCAGACCTTCTTTATTCACCTTAAAAAAAAAAAAAAAAAAAATGCATTTTGAATTAGGAAAATTGTACGCTTGGTGCTGTGATTGCCTTGGTGTAGTTAGTACATGTCTGGCACATTTATAATGTAAATTGGTGCAAGAGAAACAAACAAAAACAGTGCTGATTGAGGCTCTGTCTCGATGTATCTGAAGCTTTATCTGTAGTTTTATGGCTTTCCAATCAATAGGGGTGTGACGAGACACTAATATCACGAGACGAGACGAGACCCAATATTGGGTCCACGAGAACGAGACAAGGTTTAAAAATACATTTTTAAAGAAAACATCAAAAATGAAAAATGGCTTAAAAACTAGAGTTTTATTTGACAAAATCATAAAACGCAAACTTAACAGACTGGTTTCTCTCACACACTGATTCTATAAGAAATAGAAATAAGAATAAAAATAAAAATAAAACTTTTCTAGGTCTTATATAGTGCAAACAATAAGTGCAAACCACAACCAGTCATATTAAGCCTGTGGTTTGTGGTTTTTCTCCTAAATCACTTGTAATTTAACTATGCATAACCATAACCAGTCATTTTAAGACTATGCTTGAAGTGCAAACAGAGACAGAACATTTTTTAATACAGTACAGAGCTAAGGGATTAGTACAACTGCCTATGAAACAATCATGTGTAGGATTTACTTACAGTATGTACATATGTTTTGTGTCTTTTTGGTCACTCTGTTACCCTTTATTGTTTCCACTGGAGCCAAAATGCAGCCAGACATACAACTTAAAAGTAGCAGAAGCATCTTCTATGCAGATTTCCAAATTTTCCTCTTCTGCTGAGAGCTGCTCTCCACCATACTCTATCGCTATCGCTACTGGGTTGCCGGGTCCCTCTTAAAAAGTCCACACTTAACTGTTTTTTTGCCCCGCGAGACAGGTTTAAGCCTGATGAGAAATATCGTCCGTTTTAATCTCGCGAGATCTCGTGCCACGAGATCTCATCACACCCCTACCAATCAAGGAACGGACATTTTGGTCAATAAAAACAGAGCTTTTCAAAAACGCACTCCGAGATGGAGTTTTTTTTTTTTGTTTGAATGCTGATGTCACAACACATGCATGAATCTGAGGCTGAATCTCAAATACCACCTTACTCCCTAGTGACACAAGACATACAAATATCATATCTAAACACAGATTTAGAACCATATTTCAGTGTTTGACATATGAATTTAAATCATGTTCATGAATCTGTAATTTTGTGATTAGCGTAGTGCACTATTTAGTCAGTAGTGAGTAGTTTGGGATGAAACATCTGTTTTTCTTCATTCTTCATTTTATTCTTTATCTTTATCATATTTTGATGTCTCTCTTTATGAGGTACAATCCTCCTTATACAGGTTGGATAGAGGAAAATCTCACAACGTTTCCGGATATATGTGGATGGGCTCTATCAAGCTTTTAGCCTTTGTAAAGACTACACATGACTTTATTACATTCTTAATAACTGTATTTTATGTGATGCTTACATTCAATAAATAAATAGTTCTAGGCTCAAGCTCATACAGCACTTCTAAACTAACCTTTGATTAATGTGGAAACTTACGTTTAGTGCAGATGGTCTTTTTCATTCAGTTGCTTTAAAGGTTCTTAAAACTCACACATATCTCCTCTACAACGTCCTTTTCACTTTACAAGTTGTATTCTCAAGTACTGTCCCACTTACGTGATTAGCTGGTTGCTAAATAGTACAGTCCCACCAGTGGGATTTAAATTTAGAGTTATAATGTTAAGCTTTGAGTAATGGTGCAGCAATCAGCTTTAGTTCTACTCATTCATCAAACCTGTCTGCTGATGTGTTTTTCACAACGTGCTGTGTGAGAATGAACGCTCCTGAACGCAGCCAAAATATGTATTTTATACCAGCAGTGTAGTAGGGCTTATGAAGCACGGATTTCTTCCCAAATTATGTAAATTATTGCTAAAACAAACGTGATTTAAATAATGAACTTTCAATCATTTTGGAAATATACTTACTATATGTGAAAAAAACATCTCTATTTTTGTTTGTTTTGTTTTAGTTTACTACATACTTTGAACCTACAAACTGTGTCCCTCACACTGTATCAAAATTTCTTAATGATTGGACAAATAGAAATTCTCAAAAATGACCAGAAATCACCTCTTTTTACATTGAGTTCCATTTGGGTTAAGATGGTTTTTACTCCCTCCTGTCGGTAAAGTTGTTGTTTTGGATATACCGTATTTTACAGACTGTAAGGCTCACCGTATTATAAGGTGCACTATCAATGAACATCTGTTTTCAGGTCTTTTTTCATACACAAGGCGCACCGGATTATAAGGCATATTTAAAGCAAAAATAGTAAGGGAAAAGGGTGTCGCACAGTAATCTACACAGATTTCTCCTCTGAAAACTTGGGTGAGTAAAGCACAAATAAAGCTTAGTAAGCTTAGACATAGCGGTTGGCAGCAGCGCTAGCTGCACTTAGCAGTGCTTAGCGCTAGTAAATGCCACCCGACAGCGCTACACTGAGCAACCTGACTGGTAAAATTCATACATAAGATCCACTGGATTAAAAAGCTCACTGTCTATTTTTGGGAAAATAAGAGGATTTTAATTGTGCCTTATATTGCGAAAAATATGATTATAATACATGATTTTTATAGGACAACGACGATATTCAGTTTAGAAAATAAACAAACTAAGTTAAATAAAAGTGTTCTAAAACCATTAAACAAATTTGACGCATACATTGCCCAATGTTCTACGAAAATGTCTAGCTGCAGCGTAGCTTGTGAGAACTGTATTCTAGAACTGCAGCTGTGAGTAAGCTAATCATTGCTTTAAAGGGTAGACAGAAAGATAGACAGAAAATATATTGTAAAATTATAAGTTTAAACAACTTTCCACATTCAAAGTTACTTTTAGGAACAAATAATTATTTTTTTTTAGGTTAATAGCTTGTTGTGCTAGTGCTATGGTGCTATGATAGATAAGAACAATGAAGAGCTGAGTAAATTCTTGAGTAAAGTCTCTCGCTGCACTGTAAAGCTGATGCTCTCCTGATGAACATGTAGTCTTGGTGCTGGCTGCTTATTACTGGATATTCCAGCCTCATTTGAGCCTCATCCCAGGAGTGTGAAATGCATGATTAAGTACAGCCCTTTACAGAGGCATTTGCAAACACAGTACGCATTGAACTCTTGAATGCAGTGTATTATCCACCATTAGATGGTGATATTAGCGCTACTGCCAGTAATGAGCTCGTAGAAGAATTATTCAATTGGCTCCCACACTGTGTTTCACTGGCGGTGGAGCGGGAGCTGAAGTGTGTGGCCGGGAACGCGCTGGTTTTATTAGCAAACTAAGGCTGATGATGTGGCGGAGGCCCACATAATTCACGCGTGATATAGTGGCAAAGCCTCGGCATGATGTACAACCTAATTATCATGGAGAGCACAATTGAAAAATGAATTCATTTAGTGATGATTTTATTGACATGGCTTTCTTTCACAGAGCAGAAGGAAAGGCCTGGATCGATAGGTAGCTCGAGATGGCTTCATCATGATAATCCTCTCCTGTGAGAACGTGGAAAGACGCTCGAGCACACCGCTGATGAGCTGAACTCGCCGCGCACCGCCTTCCCTTCCCTTTCCTCATTAATCAGCGCAAAGTTTCTCTATCGCTTAACCGGCGGAAGCGTCAGCATCGCGCTCTCGATCCTGCATGGATCTTCTGCCACAGATTCCTTTATCTTGATGTGGAGCGACCTTTCCCAGAGGTTAAAGTTCTGCCGTCCTTTGTGGATGACTTCAGCTTAATGTTTACTCAAAAGGACGCAACCAAACAGTTTTGAAAGCCGCTTTGAAGCAGTCACACCTGCCTATTCATTACTGAATGCAATCAAGCCCACAAAGCTTTTTTTTTTTTTTTTTTTGCGTCCATCAAACTTTTATTTCAGATGCTTCTGCGACAGAGTCGAACATGCTGGCGCAAGCCGCTGATAATGCTGGAGTAACACAATGCTGTTACATTTTACTCACGACAATGGTGTTTATATCAAAGTCGGCTCGACCATTCAATCCATTTTGTTGTATTGATGTTCCTGCTGTGATGTGGCCCAAGAGACTTCTTCTTTGAAAGGTAGAAAAGGGACAAGGTTCTGGCAGTTTTTTTTTTGTTTGTCACTCCTTTGCTCGTTCTCAGCCTGGGAAAGGACGGTGGAACAATAGCGTTCGGCCTGTGGCTTCGCTGGGCATATGATATGCCACGTGGAGATATTTTTCCGGATCATGTTTGCTGTGTCTGAATGGAGCCTGTAAAGCAGAGAGGCTTCCTTTTTTTCCAACATATGTGGATCTTACATTACAGTTTCCATGAGATGTTTTGATTTTAGCAGCAGCAGCAGCAGCAGCTACCTGCATGCAAGCAAGGCTGAATGTTTTACCTCTGCCATAATAAAAGTAAAAAAACCTGTATCTCACAGCCAGTACTTTGCACAAAAAATGCTTTGATAGCTTTGACACTCCCTGTTTGCTGTAATAAACAAAGCGGGCCTGTCTCCAGACAGCCCTGACTGGCAGACCAGGTAGGACATCTGTTTATGTGCGCTCGCAGGAGAAGCAGAAACATGGCCGCCGGGCAGGAATGGCCTTTCTTCAGGGTCAGCAGGTGAGAGGTCAGGAGGTAGAGCTCTGTCTGTGTCTGTGATTTACAGGCAATCTTAAGGGAAGAGGACGCCACTGCTGCTCTCCTCTGAAAGCTGTCACTCCGCTGTGTAATTTGCTTTCTGCGAGAAGCAAGTCAAACCATGAATAATGAAGGGTTGTTAGCCTCTGAGACGGAACAAGCAAAGCGAAACACAAAACACTCTGGCAAAAGAGCTGTAATTACCCACGAAGCAGTGTACTTTTGAAAGGAGTGTTATTGTGAGTGGACGACCTTTTAAGTCTTTGGCAAGTGCCACTGGAGCTAGGGGGGAATTCATATCTCCTCAAAGCATCAGAAGTCTGCGAAGAAACTATTGCTGTCATACAAAAAAAAAAAAAAAAAAAAAAAAAAGCAAAATGAAAATCACATGCTGTAGAGATGTCTGTTGTTGTGGGCACATTTTTACTTGCTTTTTAATATTGTTTACAATGCCTCTTTTCTCCCCATTTGCAGTCGTGCAGACTCTTAATCCCGGAAAAAAATTTACAAGCTCTTAAACACTTTGAACATTTTTAGAGCCCGCCGCATTTAAATCAAAAGAAAACACGCAAACAAAGCCAGAAAGATTTGGACCTGGGTTCACCAGCATTTTAAAGTTAGGGCTAGTTGTAAATTAAAAGAGTTGATTATAGCGTTTTTGTGTGTTAACTAAGAGGAGCATCTGCATGTGAAGGCAGCTCCCTGCTGATCGGTCCTGTGTTTGGGCCCAGGCCGGCGCAGACCACCCAGGGGAAGATGGATGGGCTAAAGCTACCTGTGTCAGCCCCTCTCTGTCCCCCTGGCTTGTCCCGACCCCCTGAAAAACCGCCCGCTACAAATGGTTAGATTAAACAGTGACTCGCAGATGACAAATAACGTGACGCAGCCTAAACCGCAGCACGGGAAACAGGATCTCACCTGACTTTTCAAGATTTATTTTATCAGTCAACTAATTAACATGATTTATGGCGCGGGCCGGCAGTGACGGAAAGTACAAAGAGAGCCGAGCGACTCCTCCTCCCCGAAGGAGATGCTATCAGGTGCTTTCTGCTGTGCTTGCATGGAGTCAGCATGGAGTTGTAAATCCGAGCAGCTCTGCATTGAAGTGCTGACCCCGCTTCACATGGGGAGGTCAGGAGTTCACATCCCGGCCTTAACCGGCAGAAACCTGGGGTTTGAACTTCTGACCCTTCTACTGTAGAGAGAAGCCAGTGTTTATCGGGGCCGTCACCCCAGGCAGGGGTACACCCCCGGACCAGCCCCCTGACAGCAGCCTGTCTGAACCGGCTACTCCTGAGTGCAGGCTGCCACTTAAGGACAGGGCTAGGATTAGCAGGGCAGGACTGGACACAGGGAGTTCTGTTAGTGCCCACTAGACAAAGGGAACGTCGCCAAGTCAATCAAATCAATCAAGTCATGTCAATACTCGTGTCCCAAAAATTCTAAAATTACATTAATAGAAATGAAAGACGGATGCTTCAATTGAAATGTATAATGTCTTTTACAGGCAGGCACCATTTTATTTAATTTTACAGCACAGCACACACATATTGATTAATATTTACGAATAATACATTTGCTTGTGCATTAAAGTAACATTACCTGCTGCTGAACTGGCATAAACAGAGACACATCAATATAAATACAGTTTTTCTTTGAAGAATTGTGAATGTACAGTACTATTAAATTACATTTCAAATGGGGGAAAGTATTGCACGTAATCATGTTGCAGTCTCCATGCAGAAAACCCTGATCAAGGTACCCTATGGCCTGATTTTGAGTCAGGTTGCCAAAATATATTATTATATTTATTTAGCATTTTTTTTAATAATGTGGATATACATATGACGTTATGAAGTTAACACACAACAAATTGCATTATTTGCATTATTGTTATCTTTAATCGAATATTTAAAAAAATCTAATCAGTTTTAGTGAATACAAGTATCTGAGTCATGAAGTATCGATACTACTTTAATCGATACAATATTAAAACATTATAGAAATAAAAAATAAAAAAAATCTGTTATCTAATATTGTAATCTAATAATTGTACATATTGCCAAAGCTAGGTAACCATCAGAATCTACAACTGCAGCTTCTGTCATACTAAAAGATCACACTTTAACCTTTTAGTAAGATTCAAAGCCGAAACAACCCCAATTATCCTCCAAATTTGGTTAACTAGTTGATTTTTTTTTAACCAAGGTTGGGTTACTTTCTGTGCATTTTTTTCCCTTTAAGAACTTAAATGAAAAAAATAAAAAATATATATATTTTTGATTTGTTTATATATTGCAGCAATTTTGAAATGATAGGAAAGGATGAAGTACATTGAAGAACAAAACAGAAAAAATCTAGAGGGGTCAAATCATAATTTTAGTTTTTAACATTTTGTGCATGTGTGCAGAATGTTTCTAGTGAGAAATATTTGTGTCTAGCTGAAGTAGAGAGGATTTCCTCTCATATTTGTATGCTCTGCTGCTTTATACATTCCAATTAGGTTTGCTCACAGAAAATGACAGAAGCGATTTAAACAATTTGTCCGACAGAAAATAGATATTCTTATTCATGCATTCATTAAGGACAGTTTTTCTTCTTTTATCTGTGTTCATCTGTTTTGCTGTGCTTTTTGTGTTTGTGAGGTTTTGGAGTTTGCTCCAGAGGCCTGTGTCCTTCCCCAAACTAGCTGAAGGGAAGAAAAAGAACTAAAAGCTTACAAGCTGATTTTATGATCTGATAAAGGCTGCTGTTTACTGCTGAATGATATACTGCCTGCCAAACTTTGTAAGTGGACGGTTCTACAACAGTGGCTCCATTATAACTGCGACTTATTGAGAGGGGTTTTCATTGCCATGTTTGTCTCTGAGCAGAGGTGTGTTCCATTAGAACAGCACAGTCATATAAAAAGCCACACCATGCTGGCAGGCCTCACATCCATCCAGAAGTAAGCTAAGCCTTCTCGCCTAGTGTAAACAGTTGTGGTGAAAAACAGTGTACTGTAAATACATAGTAAAACATATGGAGGGTTCAGGATGACTGATAAAGCAGCATTATAAGCACTATAAGCACCCATTTCCTACTTTGGCTTGCGTTTTTGTATTTTTATAATCATCCGACATATTCCGGATGATCCTCTTGACCACACAGACACATCCGGATCACAGAAAAAAATAGCATTTGTCCCTAGTCTCTAACTATAAACTTTATCATGAAATATAATTATTAAAATCCAACCATTTTTTTAAAATAAAGACTTTCTTGAGATAAAATCAAAGGAATTAGTGTACTTGCTTTTAAACATGCTTTTAAATGTCACTTGAGTTTTGTAACCATCTTCAGCTTAGAAACCTTGGACCTTTAAATTATTTTTTACCTTTTTCTTTTACTTTATATAAAAAAGATATTTTATATCAATACAAAACTTTCAATTTGGCACTTTTGTAAATAAGTATATATAAATATATATATATATATATATATATATATATATATATATATATATATATATATATATATATATATATATATTCAGGATGACTGATAAAGCAGCATTATAAGCACTATAAGCACCCATTTCCTACTTTGGCTTGTGTTTTAATATTTTTATAATCAGACGACATATTCCAGATGATCCTCTTGACCACACAGACACATCCGGATCACAGAAAGTGCGGCAGCCCAGCATCTGCTACAACACAGCGGAGTGATTTATCTCTGTCTCTCACAAATATTAGTTCAGCTAACCCAGCACAACTCCGTTTCTAATCAGACGGTGAAATCGGCCTCCTGCGTGACAGCTCGCAGCCCCTATAGAAAGCTGTTTACATTCGACTGCAGGATCCCAACATAAATTCCCGTTAGCAGAGTAAGCCTCTCTCTCTGGCTGGTGTGGAATTTTGGTCTTGCTTGCCACCGTGGCAGTGTGTTAGCAGTGTGTGTGTTAATGAAGGATTTACGGTTTGTTAGAACCCTGTTAATTACACATTGTAGTGCCGGCCTGATGTATTTCTGCTAATAACACTGTGGGGAGATATTTCTTTTGACTGTACTCTTTGAGGCGCTTGCTCTTCAGGTGTTAAGTGGATGTCCTAATTAAAAGGGGATGATGAAGCCTCAGTTGCATAGATTAAACAGGAAATGCACAAGTGCAAATTAACTGAAAGCTGGGAGAGTGCCTTTAAATTATGCGCTCCATTACAGAGTGCCAGTCCAAGTATACAAATGAAGTTGCAGGTTTATAGTCTGCAGTTTTTGAACAGCTAAGGCTATATGTGTCTGACAGAGCTTCACTGTAAAAAACAACTTGTCTTCTCTTTTAAAAAAATAAGAAAAATCTAATTACAAAAGCATTTCTTTATTCACTCAACTTTTTTTATTTCCGCTAGTGATTAAATAATACTTTTCTAAATAAGCTGCTCTGTGTTTGTGTTTATTAATAAAGGGAAACTGACCCAACTAATAAGAACTTGTCCAGGCAAAATTAGCAACTTTTGTAATTGTTTGTTCTACATACTAAATCTAATTGGCCAAACAAAATAATGTATATTAGACAAATGTCACTAAAACTGACCAAGTGTTAAATTGCTTGTTGAATATTCTGGCAAATCAGTGCCATTTTTGTCCCCAGGAAATTACATGTATACATGTACACATAAAATAACTTTAAAAAATACATTTTATTATTAAAAGTAGTGTCTTGTACATTGACCTAATTGCAAAAGTAAGATATGTAATTAAAACTATTAATAAAAACTACTTATAACAATGAAAAAATAGCATTTGTTACCTGTCCCCAGTCTCTAAATATAAACTTTACCATGAAATATAATTATAAAAATCCAACCATTTCTTTAAAATAAAGACTTTCTTGAAAGAAAACCAAAGGAATTAGTGAACTTACTTTTTAAAGGTCACATGAGTCTTGTAACTATCTTCAGCTTAGAAACCTTGTAAAACAATTAGTAAAGCTGCCTGAGGTTGACCAGTACATGTTTTGAATAGTCAAATACATGTGTTATTAGATTAAGAGTTGAAAAAAGATTAAAAAAAAAAAAAGTTTAATTTGGAAGAGTTACAACATTCAAATTGCACCCTTTCAGTGGAATGGCCCTTGTTTAGTGAAAGTAATAATAATGAATAATGAGTTTTATTATGCAAAAGATCTGTTGTTATTGTTTAAGACATTTGGATGATTGGATGCAAGCCAGAATTCGCTTAAAAACAAGACTTATACTTAAACAATACTTTTTTTAACTTAAATTTCCTAAAATAGATACAAGTTTTTTATAACATCACAAAACTATCAATTGGGCACTTTTGTGAACAAGAGTCAAGAGATATATATTTGTTGGTGTATTTACAGTATATTTAATCCGTTATTATATATTATAATACAACTCAACTACTCTGCTGGAAAAATAGACTTTGTATAATAAAGAAATATAAAGCTGAAGCAAAAAGAATTATAATACAAAATAAACACAAGGTCAAAAATACCAAAACATAAGCTAGAACAGATGCACAAAATTCAATTCACAAATCTTGGAAACCACAGAAAAAAAAACATATGTAACTTCATGTCCAATCTACTGTTTTTAGTAGGTACTTGCTAGCTAACTAACTTAGCTTGTTAGTGCTAAGCTAAGTTAGTTAGTTAGTTAGCATAGCATAAAGCTAACATAGTTATCATTTTCCATCTACCAGCATCTTTCTGTTTTATTACAGGTCATTTACTACAAGCTGAGTGTAGCTTGTTGACATTAGCTAGCCTGCTAGTTAGTTTAGCTAAAATGATGTAGGACTTAGTTGTAAGGCTAAAATATAAAGCACAGGACAGCTCATAATTTATACTTAAAATGAACAAAGCAAACTTTTTTGTAGGTTGGTCCAGGTCGCACGAGGTTAACACACAGTGCTGTAAATTTCCATACTTAAAAAAAAATACTTAAAAAAAAAAACATTTAAAGATCTTAAAGAATTCATGTTTATTTCCAGTCATCTCCACCCATTTAATCTACCATTTTTTCCCAGACCACAATTTGGCCTAAATATTGCAACAACAGATATTTTTAAATTGAAGTCAATCTTTTGTATTTTAACAGTGTAAAAGCTAGTATTGTATGAAACCCTGAACAATTGCTTTGGTTTTTGTGAGTCATATAATTCTTTAGAATGTATTATCCAAAATGTAGCATTTGGTGTGTTCTTACACATTTAAATAAACAATTTAAATCTAAATGTCAGGTCCCTGATTTTTTGGGATTTCCCTCGAAATATGCGTGCATCTAGCTAATAAAGCTGGTTTGAGTGAGCTTCATTCTCCATAGTTTCTGAGCCTGGAAAAATGTGCATTCAGTGTGCCAGCAACTCAATACCACTGCATTCTTCCAGCCTATGGGCCCGGCAGGGGCACTGAGTGCATATTTTCAGAGACATGATAAGCATCACTTTGGAGTTCACGAGATGGACAGGGAGCTGGCACCGGTTTGGTTAATGTTCTTTTTTGCTGAAATTGCATTATGGACTCTGTGAAAGAGAACATTTAGTTCCTTGCTTAACGTTTTCAGGCACTCTCTTCTGTGCGCTCGATGTTCACCAAACCCTGCCGCTCTCACATGATGACATGCCAGCTGTCAATGTCTGTTTTCCTTCGGACAAACAGTGAGTCAGATAGAGTAAACTTCAGCTGCATGCTTTCTTTAATCCTGTTTTTTTGTGGTGTAATTGTAATTTCCAGATCTGAATGTTACAGCACTTTTTAGTCACATACTGTTCAGGTTTTAGACAAATCCAGATAAATGATTGAGTAACACTAATACTGGGTTGATTGATCTATTGATCAATTGTGGTGTACGTTTTTTACACAGAGTTCTTTGGAGTGATGCCATAGAACAGTTTTGATTCCCTAAAAAAAATTAATTGGATAGTTCTTTAGGAACTAGAGTAATTAAGTTCCCGCTGTTTGTTTTACTTTCTATATTATAGATTATATTGAAGGAATCCATACTATAAAGTGTTTGGCCTCACAGTCACCCAACCTAAACCCAGATTACATGATTTGAAAGAGTCAAGTACCTCTGGAAACTTCTTTAAAACTGTTGAAGGCCATTCCAGGTGACATGATGATCTCATGGAGCTGGTTGAGAAAATGTGAAAAAAAAAACTGTGAGTGTGCAAAACTGACATCAAAGCCAAAGTTTTGGGAAGTTTTAGGAATCGGAAAGAAGAACATATTCTGGGTTGTTTAGCACTTTGTTTTTGTTGTTTTTTCATATAATTCAATGTGTGGTATTAACAATGTAGTAAATTAGAAAAAAAGAAAAATCATTGATTGAAAAGAGATGTGTTGAGAAACTTGTGATCATAAGCAACCTTGTTAAAAGTGGAAAAGGTAATTGTTTTAGTCATGTGGCTATGTGGTTCCAGGAAAAGAAATATTACATTTTTTATATTATTTCTATTTGGTATTTATATTACTGATACCTTTGAAGTTCTTAAAACCTGGAAAGTGTTCTTCTCGCTTGTTCTTTTATCACTCATATGAACCCTTATTAAGTGTTATTTTTTTGTTTATCGTTTTTATTTTGAAACATTTATTAACAGTTTTATTAGTTTCCACCCGAAATAATGAAACTTTTTCTCCTTCTCTCATTAAGTGTGTTTCTGTAGCTCGGTGTTGGAAGCTGAACACAGTAGCAGGCCTTTGTTGTTTGACCTAGAGAAGGAAGATTGCAGTTGCATACTAATAAAAGTGCCTAAATTGAGATGATTGATGCTTGCAGCCACTCCCCTGTACCGAGCATGACCTTCCCCAGTGTGTCCCTGTGCATATTTCCTTACTATACACCCCCACCACACACACACATACACGTACACACACATACACACACTCTCACACACACACTACCTCATCTCAAAACTCCAACACTTACAAATTAATGTCGCCCACCATGATCTAGGTGCATGCTCAGCTGAAACCAGCAGCTAAATCATCTCCCCTTTTGTCCACCGCCTGCTGGCTCCTCCCCTAATGCAGCGAAATGAAAGCTGAAGGAAGTTCTGTCTTTCTCCGTTTTCTTCTCTGTTGACTTTATTTCACCTTTCTCTCACCCATAACCCCCTCCTGCCTGGTGAACTCTAAATGCACTTTGACTCCTTCATGGCCACTTTTTGGGCATTTGGTCCGTGTGTGCTCTGTGTGTGTGTGTGTGCTCTGTATGTGTGTGTGCAGTAAATGAGTGTGTCCAGTGAAAACACCCCTCTTCTCACAAATATTCTGGCAGCCGAGTGGCTGCCCCCCAGAGGTCAAGTGGTTTAGGGCCCTGTGCTGAGCTGTGCTAAGGGATCGGGCAGTCTGCAGGCGTGATGTCTGTTTTACACAGACCTGGAAATCCTGACCACATGCTGCCATAGCCAAGTCCCTAGCAGCAGTGCAAATATTTTCACTCTTACTCACAGGGATGGACGCAGGGCCATGAAACTGAGGTCAAGAAGATGCCAGGAGCAGTAGTTCATGGTTTTCATTCTCTATTTGCATTTACTGTGTTTGTTTTAGAATCGCTCTGCTGTTCATTTTTGGCTCATAATGTTTTACTTCTGTGTGGGAGAAGCACGTAGGTAACCTACTGTTAGAATCATAAACCCTAGTTTGTTCTATTTTTAATTTAATATAAATACCTTTTATTTTTCATCTACAGCTCTGGAAAAAAAATAAGAGAGCACTTAAAAATGATGAGTTTCTTTGATTTTACCAAATTAAAAAACTCTGAAATAATCAAGAGGAAGATGGATGATCACAAGCCACCAAAGCACCAGGAGTGGCATTACATTATCCAAAAGCAGTGTGCAAGACTGGTGAAGGAGAACATGCAAAAATGCATGAAAACTGTGATTAAAAAACACCAAATATTCTTACACCAAATATTGATTTTGATATTGATATTGAACTCTTAAAACTCTATAATATGAACTTGTTTTCTTTGCATTATTTGAGGTCTGAAAGCTCTGCATCTTTTTTGTTATTTCAGCCATTTCTCATTTTCTGTAAATAAATGCTCTAAATGACAATATTTTTATTTGGAATTTGGGATAAATGTTGAATGTAGTTTATAGAATAAAGCTAGAATGTTCATTTTACTCAAACATGTACATATAAATAGCAAACTCAGAGAAACTGATTCAGTAACTGAAGTGGTCTCTTAATGTTTTCCAAAGCTGTACTATGAATTATTTTTGCTATTAAGTTATGCAAACAAGTATAATGTCCACTGACTTACGCCATGTCCCATGGAAGCTAAAGAACACTGCACTGGCTTGTGGGATATGTGCTTGGGGTCCCTTTTCTGTTCGCAATGGCAATTCTAGCCAGATGCTGCCGGTCACAATCATTACCATATACTGTGGTGTTCACTGTGGGTGATAATCATTATTAAGCCTCACTCCAGCTCTGATAGTTCACAATGCTTTACCATGAACAAACTGGCCAGTGGACAACCTCAGTCACAAGATAACACCTTAAAAATGTTACAGTTGTGGGCATTCCCAAGCCATCCTTTAATTAAAAAAAATGCAGTATTACTGAAATTATCACTGATAATGTTTATTTAGCTTGATCACACTCTTACAACACTTGCTTGGGGAATTTACTGTGGATTATCACAGAAAGGAAACTAGAACTGCTACCTAACTCACGCTAACAATAATAAAAAAATGCCACACCTTAGAGTAACAGTAACTAAATGGCAGGAAATTAGAATTGTTTCTAATATAATATAATAAAAAACAAAATGCAACATTAGCTGTGAGGCTAAAACTGGTTTCTTAAATTTCCCATTCCGCCTTAAATGTAATTTGGTTACCTAATAAGCTAGCTAGCTTGTTAGCTTAGCTTTTCTGTCAGATGCCATTTTAAAGTATATTAAATTATAACACATGAAGCTGGCTTTTATGTTTACTAACTAGCCGTATTGTGGTAAACCACTCTTTTTAGAATTGCTTTTAATATAATAACCAACAAAATGTAACATTAGCTGTCAGGCTAAAACTGGTTTCGTAGATTTCCCATTTCACCTTAAATGCAATTTGCCTACCTAACTACCTAGCTAGCTAGCTTAGCTTTTCTGTCAGGTACCATTGTAAAGTATATTAAATTATAACACATGAAGCTGACTTTTATGTTAACTAACTAGCAGTATTGTGGTAAACCACATTATTTTTGTAATTGTTTTTTATTTATTAACAAATAAAATGTAGCTGTGGGGCTAAAATGGTTATTTATATTTACTTCACTTTTTTTTTTTTTAATATGGTCACCACTAGAATATAACAGCTAGTTATACAAACACAACACTATTTAGGGTGGAATAGATTGCGCTATTTTAGATTAAAAGTCAAAAAAGTGTTGACAGAGAAGCATGCAGTGTGGTCGTGTTGTTAGTTAAGAATTAACACTTTTTTAATGTAACTCTGAAGAAGAAAGAATCAACACTAAGGGAGTGTAAAAATTACACTCTGTAGAGTTTTTAATTTAACTCTAAAGAACATAGAATTAACATTAAGGGAGTGTAAAAAATTACACTGTGTAGAGTTTTAAATTTAACTCTAAAGAAGATAGAATCAACACTAATGTAGTGTAAAAGTTACACTCTGTAGAGTTTTTAATTTAAGTCTAAAGGAGATAGCATCAACACTAATGTAGTGTAAAAATTACACTCTGTAGAGTTTTTTTATTTAACTCTAAAGAAGATTAACACTTACTGGTTTAACATAACACTGGGGTTTAAAATATTGTACAGTAAATGCTGTTTCAATTACCCTTTATCCAGTACCCTTAAAAAAATCATTAACGTGATAAAATATGTCAATATGCTTGTCAACCTACCGCCCAACCTTATTAATACAGTTAATATGGTCATCTGTTATAAGTTCATAAAATAATTATGGTATCTGTTTATTTTTGATCTATTGGGACAGCTCATGGCATGACTGAGGACATGTTTAATGGCATGTCTGTTTGTTGTTTTTGGCACTGGTGTTGGTGAGTGTGAGTTACGTCTTTGACTGGGTGTTTTCAGTTGTGCGGTTGTTTATCCTTGTTCAAACGTGCGCATGTAGGATGGGTGTTGCTTCAGTGCTAATGGCTGATCAATGGTGCAACGGCCATGCTCCCGGTCCCTCCTTTCTGCTTGTCATGGCTAACGTGGGCTGAAGTATCTGGGTAACGAAAATGGATTTAATGACCAAATATGCCTGATTATCTCCTCGCTGCATCACTTTGGGGGAAGTTCTGAGGGAGAGCAGAACGTCGGGGAAATATTACAAGTCATTCATCAAGTCCCCTTCATTAGCATAGTGCCGAGGACTTGCAGAAATCTAAATAAAAGTAAAGATTGGGTGCTTTTTCATTTTTTAATGAAAAGTCCTTGGCGAGGCAATATATATATATTTTTTTATCTTGGGCCAATGAGCCTCGGCCGTGCCAAGACCCTGGTCGTTTGAGGGAGGATTGTAGCAGAGACTGTAGAGAGTGGAGACACTTCTATTAAAAATGGACTTATTCACTCTCTAAACACTGGCATAGGTCTGAATGAAGAATGCTGAAGTAACCGATGCAGTGAGACCTTTGCTTGCATTGTTGTGTACAAATATTGATGAGTGGGCTTTGAGTATACGAGTGTGGGATTGGATTGCATTGGATGTCTATACAATCTTCTACCAGAGATTCTACCTTATCTGTTTGCACAGACAATTCTAGCCAAATGCCACCGGTCACAATCACAATAATACCTTCTATGACATATTGCAATTACGTTACATTTATATTTAAAGCATTTAGAAAATGCCCTTATCTAGAGTGACTTATAAAAAAAGTTCTTAATTTTAAATTAGATGCTGCTAATTTAAATTAAAGTCTGTATTGATACCTACAGGGGTTGGACAATGAAACTGAAACACCTGATTTTAGACAGCAATAATTTATTTATTGACAGTTCTGGTGGAAACAGGAGAGTTGAGGGGCACATTGAATTCTGTCGTGATTTGAGCAGCCGTGGTTTTATGTTTTTTGGATACAATCCTGGTTAGCACCCGAACAACCCTTTCAGACAGCTTCCTCTTGCGTCCACAGTTAGTCCTGTTGGATGTGGTCGGTCCTTCTTGGTGGTATGCTGGCATTACCCTGGAAACCGTGGCTCTTGATACATCACAAAGACTTGCTGTCTTGGTCACAGATGCGCCAGCAAGACGTGCACCAACAATTTGTCCTCTTTTCTGGTATGTCACACATAATGTTGTGTGCATTTGCAATATTTTGAGCAAAACTGTGCTCTTACCCTGCTAATTGAACCTTCACACTCTGCTCTTACTGGTGCAATGTGCAGTTAATGAAGATTGGCCACCAGGCTGCTCCAATTTAGCCATGAAACCTCCCACACTAAGATGACAGGTGTTTCAGTTTCATTGTCCAACCCCTGTAGTTCCTGGTGATATGTGACTTCCATATGTGACTGTGTGAACTGATGAATGTTAAATGCGCCATGTCTCATCCATGTGGCACCCACAATCAGCACTTTCTCAAACTGTGATCATTCATGTTGCCTTGACTTGTCCATGTCAAGTGTTCAGGCTCACTCACAAGATATCAACTTACAACTTATACAGGCATGGGGATTCCCAGGTCTTCTCATTAGGAAACACTTAATGTCATTTCAATTTACATACTGTAATCCAATGATTTTGCCATGTCAGTGTATTTTATGTGTGCGCCATTTTTTGCAGGTAGGTAATGTGGGAAGTAATAAATATATAGTACCATAATATTTTTTGTTAAACTTTTTGTTTATTAAGATAAGATGAGCAGTGGGACAAGTCAGTAGAAACAGTAGACGATAATGAAAATCAATCTTGGCTTTGCTCAGACCCAGACCATTCAAGATAGGACAGTAGCACTGTGGAGCGTGAAGATGCTTCCATGAAAAATAGACTTATTCACTCACTAAACATTAACATAGGTTTTGAATGAAGACTCTGCTGTTGTACTAACCGATGCAGCGAGACCTTTGCGTGCGTCTTTCCTCAGGAAAATTGATGAGGGGGGTTCGAGACTGGTTAACAGGGTAGCAGTAGTTATTGTAGTGATATTAATTAGAGGTTATGGCATTCTTAATTTTTCCATGTCAGATTGAGCGCGGTCCCCGGTGGACGAGCGGGTTCAAACGCGGAGCCCAACTTCCAAACGCAGAAATAATGAGATTCCTTCCTCTTCGCCCCCAAATTTCACTGTGATATACAACTAGCAATTAAGCATGGCCTGGTGATTCAGTGATTAATGCTGCTGTGAGGCCTAAAGGAGCAGTGTAGCAGTCCTGATCAGCATCTTCTCCTGCTTAACAGCTTCCCTCCTATTAGCAGCAAGATGGAAGGCTCCATTTACCATTCCCTAACCTTTATGACAGCCCTCTCCTTAATCAGTGCTTTATTTCCTTTGTAACACAAATGTCAATGCGCAGGAGAGACGCTGCTCTAGCGTGACTCGCTGAGAGATGGACGGAGAGATTTATACATTATACCGGAGCCTTTTATTTGTGTTAAACTAGTTGAAGTATGATACTGTTAGTATCTGTTGGTGTAAGCGGGATAAAAGGGGATATTGAATTGTGTGTGTGTGTGTGTATAGCTTAGCTATAGACCTTACCTGACCCTTAACTGACCCATCTGAGCTTGAGGCTAACACAAGATGCTTCTACTCAAAATATCTCAAAAATGCAGTAAAACAATGCAGCCAGAATGTGAAATATGTCCGTCAGCTTGTCTTGAATTCAGGCCATGCCACATGGATGTGACTAGCAGGCACATTCATTCCATGGGGTTGGAATGGACTGTGAGTATCACACTCTGTAATTTTCTCTCTAAGTTACAGTACATACTTCTGCATTGCTCAGTAGTTGTGTATGTAACATGTCACTGCTGTCTGCACCTCTGGAGGCTTTGAGAAGATGCAGTTTCTGACCCTGATTGTCGTGGAGGAAGCATGTGTAGTCTCCTCCCTCTCAGAAAGCTGATAGAGTGACCTTACGGGGAAGAAGCTACTCAGGGTAACTCCCACCCCACCCACTGCCACCCTTGTCCTTGGTTCTGATTAAATAAAGAGGTCAAATATAATATCTAATATGACTATGGTCAAATTGGTCGCACTTTATAATAAGTGTCCCTAAGTACTATGTTGTTACATGGTAACAATCCATGTAATTACAGTGTAACTACTGATGAAGTACACATTGTTACAGATTAACTACAGAGGAACAGGTTATGTAGTTACACATGTGTATTAAGGTTAATTTTGACTTGTGTAAGTACACGTGTACCAGGGTGAGTGTACTTACACAAGTGGTAGAGCAAGTGTACTTACATATATGTGTAATATATGTGTGTGTGATAAGTTGAGTACAACTTATCCAACAGCCATTGTCTAGTATGTAATTAGGGCTGATTGAGTACACACACGTTGTTACACGTTGTTGCTCTATTACTTGTGTAAGTACACTCTCCCTAGGACACATGTGTACTTACACAAGTCAAAATTAACCTTAATACACATGTGTAATTACATAACCGGTCCCTCTGTACTTAATCTGTAACAATGTGTACTTCATCAGTAGTGTAACTACATAGTACTTAGGGACACTTACTATAAAGTGGGACCGTGAAATTAATTCGGAATATTCAGTTGAAGTCAGGCCTCTCAAAATTTTTTGGTAATATTGTGGACAGAAACAATTATTGAGGTCGTTTCCATATATTGTACAATATAATCAATAATATAATTATTGTGACAGGCTTCTTTAAATTAAAAGTTACTTTAAAGTAAGAGGTTATGTATTATATTTATTATATTTATAGTTTAATACATTTTACTAGCATTAGCACTCCATGCTAGCTATAGAGATCTTTAGATAAAATTTGAATTAGGCAACCTTTTTTTTTTTTAGCTTTTGCGCTGCATGGACTTATATAGGAATAGTAATAATAATATATGTAAAATAAGCATAAATAAAAATAAAAACATAACATAATATTTGCTTACTGTGTTTATTTAAATATTTTTACTCTACTGGCAGCAAGCAGTTAAAGGACTGAAAAGGTGGTCTATCAGCTAGTTGTCCATCTCACGTAGCTTCTTTTAACATGGCAAATATGCAGACTACTGTCCGATAAACTTGCCTCTAAACGCATTTCGGATATCGGCTAATGCTGCTGCACCTAGCCTTAGAGCTGGAGAAACTTCACAGAAAAGTCACTCTTAGTAACACTGTACTTCAGCACACAGAGTGGCTTTACTGCTCCTTAATACCTGACTGGTTGAATTCATACATAAGGCGCACCGGATTATATTTTTACATTTAAAACTTAAAAGTGTTAAACAAACCAAAATACTCTGTTAAGTATTTAAGTGGCTCTTATCTGAGCTTAACTTGTGGTTTCTTAAGCTGGTAACTCTGATGAACTTATCTTGAGCAACAGAGGTAATTCTTGGTCTTCCTTTCTTGGCGTGGTCCTGATGAGAGCCAGTTTCATCATAACATTTTTGATGGTCTTTTGATGCAACTTCACTTGACGATACTTTCAAATTTCTTGCCATTTTTTTTAGCATCTTTCCCATATGGGGTAATTAAAACTTTGCGTCTCTCAGATAAATTGTACTGTATAGTAGATACTCTAAATGGAACACATGACCAAAATTCAGTTCACTCTGTTTATGATGAATATGAATTAACATATAGCAACTATAGTTTTCATGTACTGCATGACAAATAAACCAAATGATTTGCATTGACCAATGTAGTTTAAATGTTCTTTGTTTGAACCATGTAGAGGACAAAGGACAGTTTCTGATGGTTTGCTTTCTTTCAGACTAGACTATGACATACCATACCTTCACACGCTGTTATTCCAGTAGCTAACCCTGTTGACCTTCAGCTTTATATTCTACCCTATTGTTTCATATTGGGGTTGCCTAGATTGAGTGCTGTTGAAAATCGTAAAGCTGTGTATGTGATGTGATGCTGCAGTCAATATTCCATTCTGCATTGTGCATGTACAGCGTGTAGTATCTGTTTTATTTGGCCCAGAGCAGTGCTGTTGTGTGTGAGTACACTGAGGGGGCTCTTACAGACATTAATAGAACTATTTGCTTTGGTGGACATTGTAGGCCTGATAGGCTCCTAAAATGGGCATGCAGTTTTGCTCTCGCGTTGCCATTTCTGTTTAGTGGTGAAAGCTTTTGATTTAGCTCCGTCCCCCTGGGTGCTATTCAGTTGAATAAGCGACAGTGGTTGTGCAGTGCACAAGGGCACTCATTCTCTCTCTCTTTCTTTTTCTCTCTCTCTCGCTCTCTTTCTCTGTCTGTCTCTCTCTCTCTCTTCAGCCAGCTTGCTCGACCTGGGTCATTTCCTTCTCACACCCACGACTGCCTTTACTTGGACAGTGTCATTTTCTCTCTCTCTCTTTCCCTCTCCCTCCCTCTCTCTCTCTCTTTCTTTCTGTCTGTCTGTCTGTCTCTTTCTCTCCCCTGCACTCCACTCTCTCCTCTCCTATCAGCCTCTCTTTTTTTTTTCTCCTCAGCAAGTTTCATAAGCTCAGTAAAGCATGGCCTTCAATTCCCTTGTTCTAGTGTTTTCACTTAAGATCAGGAGTGATGAGCAAAAGGGTTTTCTGGCTCAATCCTTGAGCAAAGGCCTGTCGTGACAGGGATTATTATTTATTTGTCATGGTGGATGTAATAAGCTGTAGGTACAGCATGGAGAGCCCTTGATTTATTGCTCTGTCGAGCGCCACTAGCGGCCCGTCTGCTGTGGCGTGCAGGATGAATACGCTGCTGTCAGCGCTGTCCATCCTTCTCTCGCGCTCCGCTCCCTCCTAACACCTAGCCCATTTCATGCCAGAATACATAAACAATCTTTCATTATTTTGACGCCTTTTTTCATATTTGCTCTTCACTGAACGTGAAGCTTGAATTTATGGCTTTTCCTTTTTGTGTTATTCCGTGGCGTTCGCCGCCTTTTTATCTGAATGTGCATCTCTGCACTCAGATTTGATTTGTTTATTGCCGGCGCCTGCTGCCTATTGTTTGGCGAGATCTCTAAAATTGCATTGCTGCTGCTGCACACTTTGTGAAGGCCCACGAGACTCGACGGGCTAATGAATGATCTGAGCTGCCACGTGCAGCACGCGTCTATGTGTATGTGTACGTGTGTTTGAATGTGGATGTGGTTATATGAGCCTGGCCGGTGACACTCTCTCAGGATCTCGGAGGAGTGAAGGAGACTGGTGGTAGTAGACACGCTTGGTGCGCTTCCTGTTTGGTGCTCCAAAAGCGTCCCCACCGCAAAACCTGCAAAAACCTGCGCCTGCTGCATTAGTGTCAGCGTGGACGTGACGTTTGGACACAGACAGAGCGCTCGATGAAATATCATGCCCTCAACCGCTGTCAGAGACCCAGCACCAAACCCATCCTGTCAGCTTAATATTTCATGCTAAGCCAATCGCATTTGGTTAGTGGCTCGATGTAATCCAATCCCAGCCCATAAAAGCAGCACTTCCCCTCCTCCCCTCCCCTCCTGGGCGCGATGCTCCTCTCAGACCTGATGAACCGGTTGAAATCAAGATGTGGAAATATGGCCTAATAGGGCCTCGGCGCTGAAGGAGAGTGACTTGTCTCCTCCTGTCCTTATGTATTTACATTTCTCGCCGGCAGACTTAACCGCCTTACAGGGCTACGGGATTTGCTAAAGTGGAACTGACTCGGTAAATAGGGCCCTCATTTATTAGCGAGCTTTTTATTTGAGAACAGGCCTGAGTGAGGCATCAGAGCAGATACTTAGCCCACATATCAGAGACGATTGTAGGGAAGGGTGGTTTGTTGGGAAGAGTGTGTGTGTGTGTGTGGGGGGGGTGGGGGTGGAAAAGGGGGGTCCACTGGGTGAGGAGGGAGAGAGAGCGGTGGGAGACAGGAGTTAATTAATATGAGAAATTTGTTTTGTGTTCTAATAAAAGGCTGAGCCGGGGTGGTTTGTCACTTAAACCCGGCTCAGCTGAATGGCTGAAGGGCTTTCTGACTCTAATCTGTGAATTACATTACTCCCGGCGCCACATAGCCCAGCAGCGAGCGTGTAATGGCTGCATTAATACCGCCGGATACTGATAATTATAATAGAATTCCATTTTTTAAAGGCACAAATAAGTGTTAATTATGGAGAAAACAAGATCTTCTCACTCTACGCTGCTGGAGCCAAACTGTCTGTTGTATGTCTCCGCAGGAGGCCCGCGCTGTTTTATGGGTTAATTTTCTGCTGTTTCTACACTTTTTTTTTTAAAGAGTTATGGTCTTATTTATGGTTTTTGTTTGTTGTTGTTGTTCGTGGATTTTTTTTTTCCCTGGTCATCATCACTAACAGTATGGTTAATAGCAATCATTAGTTATCCGGCAGGGATGGGGGAGTGCTCAGATGCGGGCAGTGAACTGAGAATAGTCATTTGGTCGCTGAATGCAAGTTTGACAGGGCCCATTTATAACCGGCTCATTCCGTAATGTCCAGCCTATTAATAACATTTCGTTGCTGTCTAATTAGAGGTGTTGGATGCAAACAGCTCAAGAGAGAAGCACAGGCTGAATTTGTTTTCTCTTCATTTTAAACAAGCTTTGAAATCCTCCTCCTCACTCTTGTGCTTCCATGATTATGTCTTTTCCTCTTTGGCAGATTGTTCTTCAGTTTTTTCTCTTTAAGATTCTTCCCTTCCATGTTGCAGTATGATTTACGTGGCATATATGGACTATTGGGAATGCAGTATTAGTATTGCAGTCATATTTTAATGTATGCATAAGCAAAATGATGATATAAGATACAAAATGAAACCTGAAAAGGTTATAATGAAACATATCAAACCAAAAGCACAGCATGCTACATTTTTAGTAGTAAACAGCTCTGTAAATAAATAATGTATGTATTTCTAGTGACTCAGCAAACTAGTAAACTGCACTGGATTGTGTTGAATCGAGTTAAACAATTAAAATTGGCATGCTGCTCCTTTAATTGTGATGTTTCTACTTAATAAATTGTACAAGACATCTCTCTGTTGTGTCATATCTCCAGAAAACAAACTATTTCATCACAAACAATAATCACACACATGGTGATAGGGCTGTACAATGTAAACAATGTAAAAACAAATGTACGTGTGATAATACTATGAAATATCCCAGTATTAATGTGAAACATAATAAAGGTCCTAAAAATAATGTAAATAATTAAAATGTTTTTTTTTTCTGCACTTGGCTTGGCTGCACTAATTTCTCCCAGGCTAAAAAATAGTTTGGTGTGTGCATATTGAGTAGACCTTAACCTCACTTTACCTCCAGCCTAGTTATGTCACATGATCAGAGTCAGCAGGTTTGATTCACCGAAACTTTCACACAAACAATCGATCACCTGGAACTGTGATTGGTCAGGATGCCAACAGATCATGTTTATTTACATGTTACAGTCTCTGCAGCATTGTTATTGCAATAATGATGAGCAACTATATCATCACTCTCACATAAAAAAAAAAACCCATACCTCAAAATTGCAACTAGTATATTCATTATGATTTTATGTCAAAAAATGTAAAATATTAAAAAAATGTTTTTACATGAAGTAGATATATTGGATATAACTATCCCTACTTATACATACAATATATTTACGTCCAGACCAGTTATGTGTACAATCAGTGCCACATTTATTGAAGTATTAGCTTGGTGTACTTAATGTAGTAAAGATATTTTGTGATGTTTTACATTTTGGAAGAGAAAAGCAAGAAGGAAAATGATTAGCATATTAGCATTTTACGCGACATTTATCCACCTATATCTGTTTTGTGCTAAACATACAAATTTAAACTATAAAAGTTTAGTAAACATACTCTTTAAGAAACATACGAGTGAATTATTGTCATCTATTAATTAAATCATTGAGATGATTATAAGCATGTAGTAATACAGTTTATTTCTGTCTGTGCAGACACAGTGTGCTAAACTGCTAGCGTGCTAGTGCTTCTCGCTCTCTCGCCGGCAGTGAACACTAACAGTCCCTTCAGAGCGGTGCTGCTCTCAGTCTAAAGCACAGCTGACGTGGGCCTGATGAGCCCTTAATTAGTGATACATTTTCACTGTGTGATTTCTATTGATGTGCGGGCAAGAAAAGACAAATTGAGCTGCAGCCTGACCTGAGTACCAATTGTTTCAGAAAATCCAGTAAACATCTCTCCCTCCCCCTTGCTCCAAATGCCACCCTCCATTTTTATCACCCTCCTTTCTACTTTCTACCTCTCACTCTCTCTCTCTCTCTCCCTCTCTCTTTCTCACACTCTCTCTCTTGCTTTGTGTCTTAGTCTTTACCTTTTCTCGCTACCTGTCTAGCCTTTTTTAGGGGCATAAATTAGGTAGAGTAGATGTGTCAATCCGCATGCATTAGCACATCTCCAGAACAGTGCGTATGCAGTATGTGTGTGTGGATGAGTGAATTAGGGTTGTGGCTCTGTTCTATTATGATTCTTTTGTTTTAATTTTGATTTAAAAAGGGAAAGTGCTTACTTTTTATTTTTTAAGATAGCAGAGAAATAAGCTGTTTACAGTCTAGTGTGAGGAAAAAGAAAGAGAGTAGTTAGGCAGGTAGAGAAAGGAGAGCTGCTGCTGCTTTAGTGGTTTTTTGCTTGCCTGTGCAATCGAAGGCGACATGCCTCAGGGCCCCTGACTGCCCCGCCGACCGGCCGACCGCCTGCCTGGCCGTCAGCAGATGAGGATGAGGAGGGGCTGCAGATGCAGATGAAGGCTCGGCGGCTCCCCCCGCTCCTCCCTCTCTCCCGTGCTACGGCGTCTCCGGCGTGATTGCAGGATCCAGGATGAAGTCGCCGCTGACAAAGTGCGGCGATTGATGGATGGACAAAGCCGGGAAGTGGATGAGAGAATGGATGAGGGCAGAGGGGGAGTTAACACAGGCAAACAGGGAGAGACAGAGAGGAATGACCTGTTAAAGTATTCAGCCACGCAAAGCCCCACTGCAATTTACTCTCCGCTCCCCAAGCGCACCCAGGATCCTTTGCATCTGTACGGATTCCGGGCCCGGTGTGCACTTGGGCTCGTGGGCCTGTGACAGGCGGCGGGCGCTGCATGATCTCTGATAGTATTGTTCTACCGCCGTGTGCATATACTTAAAGTGCCGGCTGTCACCAGCGCGCATTTTATGTTTGTGTTTAAGGGGGAACGCGGCGACTAGGACGTCTCTGCAGGGTTTTATGGAGCCAGCGATGCACACAGTCGCAAATCAAGAGCCTCAGTTGTGGAATGAAATAATGTTCTAATTTCCAGAAGAGGACATGGGAGGCTGTGTCTCGGCTGATAACATTGTGTTGAAGCCATGTACAAACAAAGGGCAGTAAATAGGCCTACTATCATGAACTGACCCTTCTTCCCCATGATCTTTTTTTGAAGAAATAGGTATAAAATAACAATTTTTCGATAAATATAATAGATAAAAATCTTTATTCTTTATAATCTTTATAATAAGAGTCTTTAATACCTGTAGAAGTAGTTACACCTTAATAATCTATATAATAACAGCATCACTATTGGTGGAGTACTCCACAGGTTATATAATTGCACGTCAGCATCAATTTTGAATTTTTGTGTTTAATAGACCAAATTACGTGTGAATTTTCACACGTAAAAGTGTCTGTAAAATAAGTTATGTATAAAAGTATATTTTTCCAGCAGATATTTTCTGGTATGTAATTAGGATGTAATTAAATGTTTTTGAATATATATATATATATATATATATATATATATATATATATATATATATATATATATATATATATATATATATATATATATAAAACATTATTTAGATTTCTTTATAGAAAAAGATGTTGCTATGTCTAACTGACCTTTATACACAGGTAATAACATAACCTATACAACTGTAATCAACTGTAAGCAATCACTGTTACACTGTTATTTTACATGGATTGTTAATGTGTAGCTACACAGTTATTAGAGACACTTATTATAAAGTGTTACCAAATTTTTTCCTGTTTTGATCTTGCTTTAATCCTTATCAAAATAACTATTAATTAATACTTCCACAGTATAGTGTAACACATCTATATAATCTATAATCTATAATGTATTTATCTCCCTATACAGTACTATTTATAAAGAAACTATCCTGTTTAAATGGTTTAAAAAAAAACACACACAATGCTTATGCGACACTAAACTGCTGTGCTAAAAATGATCTGCCTTTTTTTTATTTTACTCCATTTTCACATAAGTAAATATGCATTTATATAATAAATGTGCATCCACTTCTAATTTCTATTTAATGTTGATCTATCAGAATTTGAATCAGAATTGTAAACATTTAGGAAATCGATAATGACGCACAATTCCCACACCAGTGCCAACCTAAACTCTAGTAGTGTAAAAATAGTCTTATATTTTATAGTGACAATATGTCCAAAATTACGTTCTTAAACCTGTATGTGATGCAAGTATGAGATTAGCTTAGCTTAGCATTATTTAGTTTCCCTAACTCTTTTTAAAGACATTTATTTTAGAATGTGAATCATGCATTCTCACATTAAATATATCAACCTACAAAAAGGTAGCTTAGCATTGACATTACAGTTCTTAGTGTGTACATGCTGCAATTCATTAGAGTTTAAAGTTAAAGGAACACCACCACAAGTTACATTTCCAAGTCTGAAAGTCAGGAGAGCCTCACAAACCGTGATTTTGGTATGCAAGATGGCTTCATTGCACATAAACAGTAGTAAAAGCAGTATATTGTCACTTTTGTCTATTTGTGACTCATTGAATCAATCAATCAATTAATCAATCAGTCAATCAAACACAACGTATATCTGTGAGCATATTTCCATAGCATAAAAAGGTTGTACACAGTACTGTGTTTAATGCATTATCAACTGGTGTTGCTAACAATAACAGTGCTAAACTGGGACATAAAAAGTGGAACATTAAAACAATGATTGTCAAACCAGTGGCAACCCCCAAAGTATTTAGCTGTTGAGCTGTTTTTTTTTGGATTTGAAAATAGTGAAAAATTATTGGACCATTTATTTGGAAGGCAGAAAGCATTTAATTGGCTGAAACATCATTTTCAACTTCAACATCCACCTTTAGAGGTAAATGTAATGCACTGTAAATCTAATTGACTTTACTATACTATGTTAGCTTTAGGATTTGTGTGGTATTAGTACAATTTCTTCAAATAAAAGCAGTAAAATGAAGTAGCTTAACATAGTGCAATTCTCAATTAGCTGTTTTTTAATAAGATTTTTAAACTAACTAAACTAAACTTAACTAAACTAAACCCGGATTTTGCATTTTTTATTATATAATATTAAGCTGAAATTAAGTAGCTTGAAGTAGCATTGAGCCTGCATTTCTCAGTTAGCATGTTTTAGTCTACAATAAGGTAGCTTAGCATTGACATTACAGTTCTTACAGTAGTAAAAGCAGTTTATTGTCACTTTTGTCTATTTGCGTCTCAATGAATGAATCAATCAATTAATCAATCAATCAATCAATCAATCAGTCAATCACAATGTGTAGCTATGAGCATATTTACATAATATTTGGTTGTACACAGTACTGTGTTTAATGCATTATTAACTGGTGTTGCTAACAATAACAGTGCTAAACTGAGACATAAAAAGTGGAACATTAAAACAACGATTGTCAAACAAGTGGCAACCCTCAAAGTATTTAGCTGTTGAGCTGTTTTTTGGATTTGAAAATTAAATTTAATTAGAAGGCAGAAAGCATTTAATTGGCTGAAACATAATTTTCAACTTCAACATCCATCTTTAGAGGTAAATGTTCTCAATTAGCTGTTTTTTATAAGATTTTTAAACTAACTAAACTAAACTAAACTAAACACAGATTTTGCATTATTTATTATATGATATGAACCTGAAATGAAGTTTCGAGAAGTAGCATTGAGCCTGCAGTTCTCAGTTAGCATGTTTTAGTCTAATTGACTTCCTTGCACTGCACCTCCCTGGCTTTAGTGACTGTGTGGCTGAAGTACAGTGGGAGACTCCAGCCATTTTCTGGAGCTTGAATATGTAATGGCTGCTGGAGGCAGAGACGGGGGCCGGTAACCTTGTTGTCCCGACCGAAGCCTTCCTGTGCGATATGGGGGGAGAGTCGGCAGCGGCTTGGCTGCGGAATGGATTCTCATTACGGCTGGACCTGCTCTACATTAGATGTCACGGGTGGCGGAGAGGGCCCTTTGGAGATGAAGACTAATGCTACTGGCCTCAGGAACTCCGATTAGAATCACACTCATTACTCAGCACCACTGACGGAAGCAATTTAAAGGCCCCGTCCATACTGTACAAGGGGCAGGGCAGACCTCTGTCTTACACACCCTTTGTACACACACACACACACACACACACACACACACAACTTCCAGTGCTTCAGCCTGTGTGCACCAAGGACATTTAGAGGCCGGCTGCCTCTCTCACACACTTCCCCTTTTACCCTTCATTGACTTAATCAGAGGAAAAGAACCCAAGCGGGCTGCCATTCCGCACGCGCCGCTCTCCAAGCCAGACGTGTATCGGAGAACTCATCCCAAACAATGAGCAGTAAGGCAATCCGGCGTGCGGCTGACGGAATATTGATACAAATGTAAGGTGAGCTTAAAAAAGCCCACTGTCGCTCCCCGGCTCCTTGCTAAAGATTAGGTGGTCAATACGCGTCAGGCGGGTGTCGAGGTCCGTGATTTAAAAAGGTGCGTGACGGTCTCTCGCGGCAAGGTTACCACCGCTCCCAAACCCCGGTGACAAGCGGCCTAAAGGAATGACAGTCGGGAGGTGTACCGAGGTGGCTGCCATTCAATAATGACTGATTGGCTCATCAATTAGCCCGCGTCACCGTGGGAACTCTATCATTGTAATGAAGGAGAAGACGACGCTCGAGCTTACTGTCACCCTAATGTCACTCCAGCTCGAGGAGATAAAGCGCTCCTCCCATGCTGGCTTTTAAACAGGTTTATTTGATAAATCGCTGTGAGCGAAGTGGGTGCGTACGCGCCCGCATGCCAGTGAGTGAGCGAGTGTGTGTGTGTGTGAGAGTGTGTGTGTCTATGTGTGATCATTTCCTTCAATTGACCTTGACAAGGCGGTTTGACGGGGGCAGTGAACAGTGCGAGATGAAAAATGAATGATGGGACAGAGGCAGGCAGCTAGTCATTCTTGTGTGTGATTAGCTGTGAAATCTCGCAAACATACAGCCAAGTCACTTTTTATGCCTTATTTATTTATTTCCTCTCAAGCTCAAGCTTCTTTCTTGTCCTGACAGGCTTGCTTTTCCCTAACCTACGAATTTTTCTAAGTGTGTCTGCTTTGTTTTTTACCTTTTACAAAAGTTGTTTGGCATTTGTTTCGCATATACACATAATTAAATATGATTTTAACGTAAACCATATGATATGCTGTAGAACTTGTGTGAACATTTATATATTATCAAAAATAAAGTCTTTCATATTTCTTTAAAATCCTGTTTATTGTCCACATAAGGCCACATAATGTAAACCATATGATATGGTGTAGAACTTGTGTGAACATGTATATATTATTAGAAATAAAGTCTTTCATATTTCTTCAAAATCCTGTTTATTGTCCACATTCAGTGGCTGGTCCTTTTTCTCAAAGCTCAAAGCCAACAAATGCATATGGACATCTGTCCATAAGGGGGTGCTCACATCGCAATTTGTATTTATGACAGTGGTGTAAAAGTGACTTAATCTCCAACACTCTCACATAAAGCTGCTTTAACTTGGAAGTTAACTTCATATCTCCATATCTAATATTTGGATGTATTTTTGTTCTATATAGAAGCAAGAATGCTTTGTCTATATTCTTTACTTTTATTTATAAAAGTGTACCAGTTTATGATTTTTCTATAATTCTGTCAATATTCATCTTTAAAATAGAGAAGTCTATGGCAGACGCTATTGCAGATGATATCATAAACCGTTTGGGGATCGTAAATGCCCGTCTAGTCCTGTGTTCTGAGGACAGCATTGACTGGTTGATGTTTTAATGCGTCCCCAGAAATATTGAAATGTTTTATTACAACAATAAAGAGAGTGCTTTACATCACCTCCCCATAGAGAGCCATTATTTCCATGTGTGTGGATCCGCAAAGCACTACGGATTGGTTAATGGCTGTCAATCATGAACGTGTGAGTGTGACAGTGTGGTGATGACTGTGGTCTGAAGACGTCTTGGGCTCTGCTGTCTTTGTCCTGCAGTGTGAAGATACAGTTATAAAAGCCTGAGAAGACTGCTTAGCCTTACATAGTGGCCCCCTCTCTCTCTCTCTCTCTCTCTCTCTATTCGCCTATTCTCTTTTTCCCTACTCTGTCCCTATTGCCCTATTTTCTCTCTTCTTTTCTCTTTCTCTGTTTTCTTATTCTCTCTCTTCCTCCTTCTCTATTTCCCTACACTATATCCCTGTTACCCTAGTCTTTCTTTCTCTCTCTCTCTCTCTTTTCTTTTTCTCTCTTTCACTCCCTCGTATTTCCCATTCTCTGTCTCCCTCCTTCTCTTTTCCCCTACTCTCTCCCTATTACCCTATTCTCTCTCTCTCTCTGTCTATCTATCTCTATTTCCTTATTCCCTCTTTCGCTCTTTCTCTATTTCCCTACTCTCTCACTATCTCCCTTTCTTTCTTTGTTCTCTTTTTCCCTCCTTCTGTATTCCCCTATTCTCTCCCTATTATCCTATTCTCTCTCTCTGTCTCTCTATCTCTATTTCCCTATTCTCTCTTTTCCTCGTTCTCTGATCCCCTACTCTTTCCCTATTACCCTATTCTCTCTCTATTTCTCTCTTTTTCATTTTTTCTTTATTCTTTATTCTTTCTTTCCTTCGTTCTCTATTCCCATACTCTTTCCCTATTCCCCTATTCTCTCTCTCTCTCTCTCTCTCTCTCTCTCTCTCCTTTTTCTCTCTCTCCCCCTTTATTACCCTTCTCTCACTCTCCTCTCCTTCTCTATTCCCCTACTCTTTCCCTATTCCTCTATTCTCTCTCTCTCTCTCTCTCTCTCTCCCTCCCTCTCTCTCTCCCTCTCTCTCCCTCTCCCTCTCTCTCTCCCTCCCTGTTTTCTCCACTCTTTTTAACAAATGGGCATCAACAGGCCATGAAATAATCAATGCTGATGATCCATCTTGGGCGCTGTCGATATGTTAATGAGTCTGCCTCATCGTTATGGCGACGAGGCCATAAATCATTCCCTTTTACCAGAATGCATAGCAGCTGGTGCGGCAAACCCCTGGCCAGGAATAAAACACTGTCTTTTAACGATTAATGTCCAAACATTCTGCTGCTCTGCTGCTTGATTGTTTTCAGATGCCAAAAAAGTAGGACGGATTGTAAATCAATAAAACAATAAGACAAAGTGTTTTAATAAAAGGAGAGGTTGCGAGTAAATCATCGTGGTTCTCCATTTAGCACAGCTTCCTGGGTAACGAATAATTGGATACCTGCTACCCAGAAGTCATTTTTAAGGTTATAAATGCTTGTGTCTGCTCAGGGTGAGAAGCAAGCTGGCCGGCTGCCTCCAATTTTTCAACTCTGTGTGTGTGTGTGTGAGTGTGTGTATGTGTGTCTGAGAGTGTGTGTGTGCGTGTGTGTGTGTTTCCATGTGTGAGTGTATGATTGTGGATTTTCTGCAGTCTGGGCACAGAAAACATAACGTTTAAATTATCTCTTTTTTTTTATTTGGATTCACAAATCTTCTACAGTTTAGAGCTCAGCAATGTACTGTATATCTATTAAACTTAACCTTTCAACTAACAGATACAAGTAAAAATAAATGCACCAGCATTTTTGGAGCCAGTGCGAAAAATAAAGCTTGGCTGCAGATTTATGTCTGACATCCCCAGCCAGTGAATTAATGTGTTCATTTAAATGACTAAATCACTCCATATAGCATATGTGTAATGAATAAAAATAAATATATGTGTAAACGTATACCTCAAACTAGACTTTAGACTAGGTATATATGTACAGTATGCCAAATGTCAAGGGACAGGAACTAGTGTTGTCTCCCATCACTTTTGCCATGTCCCATTAAGGCTATAGAATGACTATAGCTGTGGGTGATAATGCCTTCGATGACATATTCCCGGTACATGTTACACTGTGGATGTTCATTCTCACTCACAAGATAGTACCTCACAACTTATACAGTGCCGTTAACTTGTGGTTTCTGAGGCTGGTATCTCTAATTAACTTATTCTGTTGCAACAAGGTAACTCTTGGCCTTCCTTTCCTGGGCGGCCCTGATGAGAGCCAGTTTCATCATAATGTTTTTGATGGTCTTTGTGACTGCACTTGATGATACTTTCCAAGTTCTTAAACTTTTTCAGATTGACTGACCTTCATTTCTTTAAGTTTTTTTTTTTTCATTTTTACTTAGTTGAGTAGTTCTTTCCATAATATGCATTAGAACATTACTTAAATATGGCTTTTCATTGTATAACAACTCTACCTCTTCAAAACTTTACAACTGATGCTCTTATACACATTAAGAGGTCAAGATATTCAAGTAATTAACTTTTAACTGTAATTAAAAGCCATTTTGGGTGCCTCTACCTCATAAAGCAAAGCTGAATTAAAATATATATTCTCTGTGATTAATATATCGCTTGAATTGCTCCATAATTACATGCTTTAACGTCTAAAATGAAATAGAAAAACATGTAATAATGTGTAATAAAATGCAATGTTAGGCGCCGAGTGGTCCAGTGGTCTACAGCGCTGCCACTATGAGCGGGAGATCGCGGGTTCGAACCCCTGTTCATGCAGCTTTGCCATCAAGTTGCCGGCAGTCAGAGGGAGCAAAATTGGCCCTGCTCCCTCCAGGTGGGTAGATGGCGCTCTCTCCCCACATCACTCCTAGGATGATGTCCGCAGCACAGGGCGTCTGTGAGCTGATGTATCAGAACCGAGTCGCTGCGCTTTCCTCCGAGTGCGCTGTGATGCTGCTCGGCAATGCTGCATCAGCAGCAGCTCGAAAAGAAGCGGTGGCTGACTTCACATGTATCAGAGGAAGTTCATCTAGTCTTCACCCTCCTGGTGTGTTGGGGTATCACTAGTGATAGGGGGAGTCCTAACGAGTTGGTTGGATAATTGGCCAAGTAAATTGGGGAGAAAATGGGACAAAATTAGAAATAAAATTATATAAATAAAATGCAATGTTATTTATTGGTGTTGAAAAAGTGTTGGAGTTTTGCTTTAAATGTTTGTATATGTTTCATTTATTTACATGATTATTTACATTTGTTATATTGTAAGACCGGATACGTTGATTTAATTTAACTTTTTTAAGGCAGCCGGTTTGCTCAATTTTTTTTTTTTTTTTGAGTTAGCATAATTAAAACATCAAGTTATTACAACTTAAGGGGAATTTGATTTATTTCTAAGGTAGCTCAGGGAGAATCACTACAAACTGATGGTGAGTGCCATAAACTGTTGGACACACCCAGTATGCAAATAGATTGTTACAGAAGCCAATGAAAAAGAAGGTGCCAATGGCAACAGACTAAACTCAGTTATTATAAGATGGCTCAACTCAAAGATCTCAGTTTGAATAATACAGTATATGTGCCCACAAATGTTCAGCTTCAGACTTAAATCATTTGAGTTCAAACTACGTATGGGTTTACAGTGTATAAATACAGCATTTCCATTTTTTTATTCTACTGAAAAGCTTGTTTACATACTGTGCAATAAAAAATATATATACATTGGCTAATGAGATATTTACAGAAGATTTGTTTTCTCATCCAGCGCCGCAGTGTCAGCTGGTGTAGCATCAGTGTAGTTGAATGTCTGTAGGTGGAGTGTACTTAACAAGATTCCCAGCTATCAGAAAGTCACAGATAACGATTTAACCCGGCTCCAGGGCTAAAGCGTTAGCATCCCTAATGGAGCATATGGATTGTACCTGTGAGGCTGTTGCAGGTGCAGATGTTTGTTTGCGCAGAGATAGTTCCAGCAGCCGCTTCGCCGTGAATAAGCTGTGTGAAGTGTAAAAGGCAGTCATATGGCGTGGCAGCAGTGGAACATTAGGGGAATATGATATTTGTGCGCCGTGCTTCTCTCTGCAGGTGTATGTCCCACTGCCAGGAGCGCAGTAGATTGTATAGTGTTCTTATATCAATTTAGCTCCTGTTATGGTTATTGCAGCTTAATGCTGTTGTAAAAATTGAACATGACACTGGGGTGATTTATTTTCTGCGTGTTTTCTTAACCTTGGATATTGGATTGTTTGTCAGACTATATCCCTTTGATTTATGACAAAATGTGGGGCTGATAAAAACATGATAAACACACACACACACTCACTCGCACACACACACACACACACTCATGCACACACGTACACATTATGCAAAGGCGCCTCTATACCTCCAGTGAGAGAGAGAGAAAGAAAGAGAGAGAGAGGGGGAGAAAGAGAGTGTCAGGATAGTTTATGCAGGGACGTGCAGAGGCTCAGGGTGACAGAGTGTGTTTATGATATGTGAGGGTATGGAGAGTGTCCATGAGAAATGCTTTGACGTTTTACAGGACTCCTGAGTACAATCAGGCTTGAAGTCAAGTATACTGAGAGGCCCTGTAACTTTTACTGTCCATTAAAGCTACAGCCCTTTTCCTCCACTTCAGACGCAAGACCAAATGGAAGACAAGTTCATCTGATGACCGTTGGTTTTGTCCATAAATTGAAATGAAGTTTTTTGCACTATAGAATCTGTTTTTTGTTCCTGCGACCATGTTTCATAATACAAATATACAAATTTCTCCTATTTTACATTATTTGCACATAATAACTATTTGTTTAAACACATAATAACAATAATTTAACTACAATGTAAGAATGTAACTGGGGATGTACTTGGTTATGGTTATAGATGCATTACAGTAAAAGTACTCTACAGTGTGAATCGTTTTAGACTAAATGTTGATACACAAGTGGTATTTTTCGATTTAGATTTATGGTCAGCCAGATTGGAGCTCCATGTTTGTCTATCTTGCTAACTAATATAGTACTAACCTGCTTCTGATCTCTGATTAACAAGTACCGTATTTTTTGCACTTTAAGGCGCACTTACATTCCTATAATTAACAGGGCGCCTTATAATTTAGTGCGTCTTTCGCAGTGGCAAGCAGTGAATATAGTGGGTACCCCTTCTGTAATAACCCCCCTATACCCCCTACCCCGCCGCCGCCGATCGACATAAAGATAAATATTGCAATAAGTACATATTCTCTGTCTTAACTTAGTAGTATTAACTAAATACACACCAACAGCCCACAAATACAGCTACAAACTACAAAAGTGTACAATAGATCCAACAATAAATGCTTAATTTGCCTACAAGTACAGCCGTTCAACAAAGATCACTCATTTGTATATCTACAGTTCGCCAGAGCAGCCAAAACATTAAGTACACACAACAACTCACCAATCAGGCCACCTATTATTGTGAATTATCTGATTGGTTAGACTGTCCTTCGACTTTGCTAATAGATTCATTACTACACCCTTCTCAAAATCAGGAGAAGGGGCACGCAGTCACGTGGGGGCAGAAGCCATTTTAAAAAAAGCTTTAATTGGTTAAAACCGCTGTCAGTCAGATAAGAGTCCTGTAGCAATTAAAAAATACAGACTAATGCTTTTAATTAGTTGCTGTTTTTTTATTTTAGTTAATTTATACAATAAATTCTTACACATACAATAGCTATGATATATATTTCCTGATTAAAAATTATGTAATTATTTACATGCATTTATTGTCACACCTTCTCTAAAGGGTTAGAAGGGCCTTACTGTACACCACTGGTCTTTTGTATGAGTTTTACCAGTCAGGTTGTAAGGAGCAGTAAAGCCACTCCACTGAAGTACAGAGTTATACAGGAGTTTCAGTTTAGTTCTTCAGCACCGAGACTTGAGACTGGAGCAGCATTAGCATTAGCCGCTAAGCGCTAGCTCTTTTGCCGTTCAGAGTCGAGTATGGCGGACTGTAATTTGTGTGTAAAAACAAGCTATGTGAGATGAACGGCTTGCTAATATATCCCTGTTTTACGGGAACACTCAGGGTTCCTCAGGGTAGCGCTGTTTGGCAGCATTAGTGCTAACCACTGAAAGCCTCAGTGGAAATCTAAAAAATATAAGCTTACTATAAATTAACAGAAGCGTTTTACTCACCCAAATAAACAGTTTTCAAGAGATAAATCTGTGTAGATTAACATCCAGTGCTCGTTTGACTTTAAAATTCATTTATTTTTTAAGAATTGGCTTTACAGGTCTCGCCACCCAGCGGCCAGACCTGCTGAATTAGAAGGAATGAAAATACCAGAAAATAGATGCTCATTAATAGTGCACTTTATAATCTGGCGTGAACAATACAATGAATTCAACAATAAAAATGGTCAGAATGGTCAGGATGATTTTTCTTTTATTTATTTTTAAAATAAGTTTAAAATTGTTTTCATTTCATTGTTTTCATTCACCTAGTGTCCCTGTAAGCATACTGAACTTTAATCATTCCTTAGTTTTGGCAAATTATGTAAGCTGTAAGGTGTAGTTTTGTAAATTTTGTGTATAAATTTATTATACTTTTATAGGTGAAGAATATAAACAGGAAATAGAATTCAACAGCTATTTTCTCCCAACAAATACATATATTTCATGCAACAAACTTATTTTATAAAAGTGTAATCATGATAAAAATGACAGTAATAAATAATGCACTTTACATCGAATAAAGCCACAAACTAAATTCAGCCTTTTTCAGAGAATAATCTCCTAAGACCTTAAAGAATATGTGGGGGCGTCCAAAAAATTAAATGCTTGATAGTCAGAAATAAAAGTCAGAAAAATATCCCATTCTTACCTTTTATATCTTTTTGTTTTCATTCATTATGTAGTGAAAGCAAATGTAGGACTGAGGTATTACTGTTTATCTGTATCTATTTGTGGAAATATTATAGTCAGTATATAAAGCCTAGTCATTAATATGTAAAAACACAGTTATTAGAAGTATTCAATGTAAAGTAGGGTCACTTTATTTGTTCCTGTTCTAACTCTGGACATTCTAGCATGCTTTAAACTCTACATTTTACATATGTTCATACGTTTTTTTTGCTCCAAAGTTAGTAAGGGTAACATTGCGAGGGAACACTAATAGGCCCCGACAGTCTTGATGTAAACGGTGCACTGTAATCATTGCACAATTACTTTAGACCACTTTAAGTGAGATAAATCTTACTTAAAGTCTGGCTAAAGCAATTTTGGCATTTTAACAAAACAATATTCAGCATGTTTGGTAGCTACTAGTGCTCTGTGTGATTGTGTGGAACCCACCAGGCAAGCTGTGTGCTGATGTGATTTGATGCAAAGCATGCAATTCTGGCTTCAAATGTGGCTTTTAAGAAACATTAAATTAAGTTTGAAGAGAACAATATGAACCGCAGTCACATGGACAGCTCTGAATTTATTTCCGTTTGCGTTATGCTGCTTAAGATCCACTCGCTTTCACTTTGTGTTAGCTTCGGTAGTTAGAAGTCATCTTCTAGCTTCTAGTGCGTACGTTTAATATGTGCTAGAGTTTAAATGTAGAACCTGCCTCGGTTGATCAATCCCTTCAGAGCAAACACATACATTCTTTGTGTCTCCAAAATAAGAATGAACTTGGCTGCTTGCAGAACTGCATTGGAACAGCAACGTCTCTCCACTGCCATCCATTTCTTACCCTCCTGCCAAGTGCTGGATTCTGTGCTGGGCTGGTTTTTATGCGATCCTCTGGAGATAGTGGGGAATCATAAATGTCCACGATTACAACTCTGCTAGCGAAGTGAATGTTATTCACACCAGTGCCCTCGGTTACATTGCTTCATATATATTGTACAGCAATCATCTAGGCCACTCAAGGCCTCCAGCGTGGAGAGGGATTACTGCATAGTTCAGCTCCCCCAAGGTCCTTTCTACTGCTTAGTCAGTGCAGGTAGCATGTATACTTGAATATATATATATATATATTTAGCAACAAATGCTCATAAGAGCCCCGCATTCAGCAGTCCAGAAGTTCAGGTTCAGTTCATCGTCACGTCGTCAAGCTAAAACGTATCACAGAAGCAGAAAACGGAGGCAAAAACATGGTTTTCATCCACTGTTCTCCTTCAGATCTCATGAATACAGCTGGAGTCTCTCACTCTCTGGCAGCCTCCTCCATAGTTCATGGAATGCCTGCAAGCATTAACCTTCCCAGCATATTTACATAAAGGGAATTTACTTCAGCCTTTGACGTCTAAAATTCCTGTTATCTCCTTTGGGCTTAAATCATATCTGTTATACCAGAGCAGTTTTTACCTCACGCTCTCCCTCTCTCTCTCTGCTCATGCCGAGTATTATAATGATGAATCTGCTTCTCTGCTCTATGCCAACCCTGGGCGGACATAACAGCAGTTGTTTAAGTTTCCAAAATAAATAGAGAGCGTTTCAATAGAGATAGATAGCAGAGACGAGTCTGGGAAACTGCAGAGTTTGACGTGTGGAAGTTGCCTTTCTAAACTGTTTTTGTTACTAAGACAAGGAACATTAACTCCAGATGACAATGAAAGTAAATAATCTATCAGTAGAGTGCAATAAATGCCATGTGTTGAAGAAGCAAATGAGGTCTATATTTTCTCCCACATCTATCCATTAATCTGCACACGCCAAAAGCTGTAAGATGTCAAAGTGTTTTCTGCTCCAGTTTGCTGCCGTGGTTCTACTGAAGGTTGGAAAAGGAGTGTAATTGATTCTGATGATCTCTGACCTCCGTGCGGAGACGTCGCCTGTCTGTACACTCCACTGTACATTAATTCCTTTGTACTCTAGGAATCTTAGACATCAAAGGACATCACGACCCAAACCAAAATACTCCAGACAGAGATTATTTTCTTCCAAGGTTCACTCTTATTGTGGCAGGTACTGTTGAGGTTTCGCTCAGGTTCTGTAAATAATGTTTGAGGAATGATGCTGCCTGACGTTTCTATAAACCTAGCATGAGCATGTGGATGAGCTGGTTTTGGTTTAAAAAAAAAAGAGGACACTACAGACACTAGAGACGTCCATCATGGTTAGGATGTTTAGGTTTGGTGGTTTAGCTTCAGGTAGGCCTAAGAAAACTGAAAGTGTGCACATGTAAACCTTGGGTTCCATGTGTAGCTTGCCCTCGGTTTGTCTCTTGTGCGTGTGTTCATAGCTGCTTGCATGTACTGGTGTGGCCGGGAAGCACAGAGGCTAATCTAATACACTACTTATTGAATTATCTGCTACTTTGTTGCGAGACAAAAAAAGGAGAAAATTGTGTTAAATTATTGCAGAGAGCTGCTGTGGTGAGTTTAAATAGGCTTTAACTAAAATTAACTGGCTTAGAAGTGTTAAGATACAAGACAACAAGTCTTTGTGATGTATCAAGAGCCACGGTATCCAGGGTAATGTCAGCATACCACCAAGAAGGACGAACCACATCCAACAGGATTAACTGTGGACGCAAGAGGAAGCTGTCTGAAAGGGATGTTGGAGTGCTTACCCGGATTGTATCCAAAAAAAAAAACACGGCTGCCCAAATCACGGCAGAATTCAATGTGCACCTTCCTGTTTCCACCAGAACTGTCTGTCGGGACAATAAATTATAGTGGTGTAAAACCAGGTGTTTCAGTTTCATTGTCCAACCCCTGTATATATATATATATATATATATATATATATATATTTTTTTTTTTAGACAAACAATCATTTCAGGGAGGTATCTCTTTGTAAAAAAGTAAGAAAATAAAATACAAGTATTCTAGAATCTCCTGAAAATAACATCCAGTCTCTGTGAATGTTTACTACAATGTACTTTGTGGTTTTTAGTTTAATATAGTTATGTCAAACTATTAAAATGTACTTCAAAATTGGTTGTGGGCACTAAATGTTTAGCTGTCCTCCCCAGTAGAAGTTAAATCGGGACTAATCGTGACTAAGTATAATCGGGACTAATCGACTAATCAAACAAATAATCGGTAGATTAGTTGACTACTAAAAAAGTTGCTAGTTACAGCCCACAAATACCCTAACACTCTTCTTGTTAACACAGTTCTCATAGAAATAGTTTTGGCAAAACCTGTTTTACTTCCTTAAATGGAGATGATCAATCAAGACATGCATAAAGCATGAATTTTGTTCTGTGGCTTTGCCAGTTTCGCCAACATATTATTATTATTATTATGAAAGTTTATACAATTAGCTCTATTAATAAAATGCTTTCTGACATTGAATGATTAACAATTACTACTTATGAAGTTGAACAAATGTTAAAAATAAAAAGTTTACTTGTCAAGATGGCTTCTGCTCTTGTATCTATGCTAAAAACACTCTACAGTCCATGATATGCTACTTTTACTAGCTTGTAGTATCTTTTACAGATAATAGTATCTGTATCATGTTGTGTCAGAAGCCATGTAAGCAAATCTGTCTGAGATTACTTAACAATTCAGCGTCAATTTCAAGTCAATTTTAGGACAGGCTTGTATGATGCTAATTAATTATGCAGTATACATTCATTATACATTAGCTTAGCATGTTAGACTTGTGGCTTATGAGACAGGCGGGAGTTTGTCCTGTAGTAGAATTGTTTTTTCTGAGCAATAATATTGAAAATGCATTGGACGGAAACTAGTACCATGTCCCATGACTTTTGCCAGGTGCCATGGGAGCTAAATATTGCTACACTAACCTGTGCATGTGTGAGTTGCTTGTCTGTTTGCATGGAAAGTTCTACACTGTCCACTGTGAGTGATAATGCAGATTATTCTATTACAGATTCCGTCTATCTGTCTCCCACTCAAACTTCACTCAAACTTCGATAATTTGTGTCATTTTGCCATGAGCACACTGACCAGTGTTCAGCCTCACTCACAAGATAGCACCTCACAACATATACAGGCGTGTGTGTTCCCAAACTGTCCCCTGAGCTAGCGCTTCACAATCAGTTTGCATACTGCTATCACATGACTTGATGTCAGTGTATTTAGGATAATAAAATAAAAATGGGGATGTGTTAGAGGGGATGATGGGATCAAGCCCTGCTTGTCAGGCATTTTTTTTATTTATACTGATACTGTTGTCAAGAACTAATCACCCTGTTCCCACTCTGTTCAGTTCCTTGTTGAACCTGGATCATATCCAGATATCTTTACAGAACACAGAGCAGCTGTTCTTAAGGGGACTGCAGATCAGAAAACACAGGAAAGTCCATGAATTACATTAGTTTAACCACGTGTTACTGTATATCACACTATTATCCCGTGTGATATCAGATAGAACAGTGACTGCAGAGAATAAAGCTTTGAAATGACAGGCTCTCTTGAATGGCTGTTCAAAGATCTCATTTGTTAAAGCGTGACAGAAGCACTTTACTCATATCCTTGGGGTCATCTGCCTAATTATTTGCTGAAGCCTATTTTGAAACTACACATAATTTGGACTGTATGAAATTAATGAGGGAGATTCTTATTAGGATTCCTGGGAATTGCTGTTGATGGGAACAATCTGTGTGCAGAGAAAAATGATTTAGCGCTCTCAGCAGGAGTTGTAGGATTTAGCATTGTGGTGTGATGCTATTAATTCTCATTGTATTGCAAAGCAGCTTGATTGCACACCGTGAACACTGTTTATTGGAGAATTAGTGCAATTTTTGCCGCAGTTGTTTTGGTGTTCCACTAAATGCTAATTAGGCTCTCTTACAGTAATTAGAGCCTCTCGCCAGACAGACCAATTTAACTAGTCCCGCACTCACAACATTAAGAAGATTAAAATACACACCGCTCGCGCTCTGTAATTAGCTCTATGCCAACCGCAATCCCTGACAAAACCGGGGGGTCAGAAGTGGTTTTCTGTTAGTGGTTCTGTTAGTTTGAGTCGAGCTTCACGTGGATCGCTGTGCTTTGTATGCCTGGCATCTGCATTTCTAATCCTTATACCACCCAGGCTCCATCAGGCTGCAGGTAGACTCAGGGTTACACGTCCCTGAACTCGAGCAAGTTTTCACGGGGTGTGTTTTCTTAAGGCGGCCCCCTCCGCAGCAGACCTCATGCTGGTGATTGGTGGCAATGTATTAGAAAAAAACAGCCTATTCCTGAATATAATTGGCTCTCATTCATCATGGTTGTCATGTCACATGTAATGTGGAGGAACAGTGCACGGCACGCGCATCAATCTCCGGCTGGCCGCGCTGACAGGTCTTCTGAGGGCTGTGGCAGCAGGGAGATGGCATCCTCCTCCTCTCGGCCCTGCACTTTCAAACTGCTCGCTTATGCAGCGGATGGTATTTTACTTAAGCACTCCTGAGAGCTTCTCAATCATCCTCCTGCATGCTGTGTCTTTCAGAAATCCACTTGGCATGGCTCTGCATTAGCATAGATACCTTTTCTCTCACTGCTGCTCTTCCAATTTTTGTTTTTTTTTTGCTTGTTTTATTTTGTTTGGCAAATTGATTTCCGCAGCAATTGTTCACTTTAATTAATGCCTTCCAAGTCATGCCTTATTGCCTCTGCAGATTGTCTGGGTTCATGATGATTAATGCCAAGCATCATTGACACAATTTTTTTTTTTAAAGTAGTTCATTGAGGAACAGAAGGATTTTCCAGCAAATTGCTTTGAATTGCTTTTTTTATTTTTTTTATTTTGTCAAATAGTCTCCGCAGTGCACATTCGCCTACAACCAAAGCAGAGCAGCTGCATTAGTCAAAGTCATGCCTGCTGACCTCTACTCCCAGGTCGTGCTGAGAGAAATAGCTGTTGAACTAAGATGTATGTACATACATCTAATATTAATACAAGCATTAGGCTGTGCTGTTGTTGTCTGGGTGCAGATGCGAGGCCCGGACGGCGGCCTTGAGGCGATCGGCAGCCCACTTCATCATGTTTTTTGCTCTCATGAATAATTAAAAAACTTAAATTACTTGCCATGTACAAAATTCATATGCCGGGTTGGGGGAAAAGATACATGAAAATTAATTTTCTTTTCTCTGAGAGTGACAGGAAATCAATTAATCTTGATGTATTATTTCATGCAGGACAGGGTACAAGAGGCAGCAGATAGAATGGCTACAGCTGTTCTCATTGGAAGGGCCATATATTATAGTTGGCGTGTTTGACAGCTTCTGAAGGAAATGGCTGAAGGATATCAGGCAGGTGAAGCAACTGTAAAAATTTATTGGAGGATACAAACTGTTCCCAGAGCCTGACATAAAGCTTACAGTGATAGGAAAACAATACCACACAGCATTGCCACAACACAACACTGATTCTTATAATACACTTTATACTACACCCCAAAAAATCGATCTAAAATAAGGACTTGTCTGTATTTATGCAGTGCCCCTGTATAAGAAACAGCCTGTGCGTTTGATTAAGTAGTCATGTACTCTCTCTTATACTAAGTCTGTTTCGTAATTTATTCGTTGTGTCTCTCGCCACCTTTTCGGGAAGAATAAAGATTTAGCACGGGCCGGATAAAGGTGTCCCTGTAATATAACACTGGAGGGTGGAATGACAGGGCTATTTACAGCTCACTTAAAGTTTTATAACTTGTCAGTGTTTGCAAGTTGTTGTCCGGTGCCCTCTCAGTCTCAGTCTCTCTGCTCGGGCTGTAAATAAGACTTTTGTGCAGAGATATGATTACTCTCTCAGCGGGCTGTCGGATTCGGCAGTGCTATTTGGGCTTTTTTTATGTGCGTCTGAGTCAGAAAGAGGCCTGTACATTTGGAAAGATTAGGGTGTACCTTGTTAAACTCATAACTGTGAACCCAGCGAATCATTTGAAGGCTGAAGGACTCGAGCCTCTAGAGGCATGCTATCATTTTACCACATTAATATAACTTGGCCGGAGTTGCTCGTATTGCGGGGCTTATTTATTACCTGTCGGAGTGAACTTGAGATTAAGGTCATCACATGAGTCGCCAATGTGACAGCTATGATTTCCATCTTAAAGTGACAATGCGGGCTGATGGAGTGACGGAACAGGTGAACTTTGCGTGTAGGTGACTCTTCCTTCTCCAGGATGTATGATAATGTCCTTGTGCGGCATGCAGCTCGAGCACGGCGTGACCTATGCACGCGAACAGCCTAGTCCCTCTCAGCAGTGAAAACCTGCCATCCTACTTACTGAAAGATTAATTGCGGCGCTGCCTGCAGTCATTGATGTTGAGTGACAAGCGGCGTGCCATAACTCCCCAACTATTTGTTTTGCCGTACGAGGTGTCAGTGTCCAAACAGTTGCTTCCTCTCGCGCTCGGAGAGCAGGACACAAATAAGCCGTGCGCAGTGCCATGAATGCGTGGCTCGCGCTGTCCTCTGCATGTGTGTGCCATTCTCAGCAGCAGGAACATATGCTGCTGTACCTCCGAGGGAAAACTGGGCGACTTTGTCTCGCTGTTCCGCGACACGGAGAGTTGGCACCGTGCTCCGTCCTGCCAAGGAGAGAGAGAGAGAGCTGTGTTCTGGAGCGCAATAAATTCCGTTCCATTTATGAACAGATTTCTCTGGTCAACATGACCGGTAATCAACAATCAGTAAACATCTGTTACTATCTATTAATAACGCCGCTCTGCAAATTTATGGCTGCAGACCGCTGGCATATTTGTATGAAAATATATTTCCCACAGCTGACGGGCTACAGCTTGGTGCAGCGGTCGACACCATTTGTAAATGCGAGACAAATTAGAGAGCAGAAGACAACTAAATTAAAAAGGCAAATGACCCCGGCCAGATGGAGCTCAATATAACAAATGGAATAAGTTGTTGAGTTGCCAGTTGTACAGACGCTGATGGTGAATTGATGCGGGGGAAGCGATGGCCAGCCAGACGAAAGGTTATATCGGCAAACTTTCACAGCAGGCCGTCCAACGCGCTGCCACACCATAAATATAATATTACACAATCATTGTTTAATGTCACGGCGCTTGTCAAATTGTAATTTAGAAATTTCCTGGAGGTCGTCAGGTTCGTCTTTTAAAGCAGGAAAGTGAAAGTTCAGACTTTTCTCTAGCTCATTTGTCTTCAGCACCTTAATGGCCCATAAAAGGTGGAATAACTATGCACTATAATTATTTATAGCAATATACAGTACTAATGACAGATCCCATAAACATCATAAACATGTCATAATTATTCTTTTTAACTTCTCTAGGCTCTAGGCTCATTATTTAGTTATCAACCTTAAGACTTTTTATCTTTACTTGTTGTTAATTATTCAGTAAGTACAGTGAAATATGCCTATGCTTGTCAATGTTGCTGTTAACAAAATATAGCATATAAAAATCTGTTTGCCAAACCACACCAATATGCTGGCAGACCACACAGAGCACCGATACCATGAAGCAGTTACTGACATGCATGCATCACCACTAGATGATGCTTGACTGAAGCCTATGCTTGATGTCTGCAGTGTAGGATTATTATTTTAGATTATGTGTGAATTTGTTACTGCAATATTGCAATTTCTTGGCAAATATTTTCATTATATCTTGAAAATGTTCCATTATGCAGTTAATCAACCCGGAAATGGTGTTTTTCGAGCTTAATATAAACTATGTGGCATACACTTTTACATAAAAAAACATGAAATTGGTACAGTACTGTGTTTTTCGCACTATAAGGCGCACTTTAAAGTCTTATGTATGAATTTTACCAGACAGGTTGTAAAAAGCAATAAAGTCACTCCGCTGAAGTACAGAGTTATACAGGAGTTTCAGTTTAGTTCTCCAGCACCAAGACAGGAGCAGTATTAGCATTATCTTCTAACTGTGCTAAGCACTAGTTCTTTAGCCGTTCAGAGGTGAGTATATAAGACTGTAACCTGCATGTTAACAAACCGCCTGACATTATTATTATTATTATTATTATTATTATTATTATTATTATTATTATTATTATTATTAATTTTGGAATCAGTAAGAGTGTAGCATGCCTAACCAGCTGAGGGGAATTTAAAATGTCAGATTTTTACATTTTTAATAGATTGTAATGAACAGTAGGTCTAAGCATCTTATCTAATCAAGGCCAAGCTTCTAACCAATCAGAACTGATGTTTTCTTTTAGGTAATTTATTTACAGGTACTATCAATAACACATTACTACTACTAATGGCCTTAATTCCACATTATGTGTTATTATACTACACTGCACTAAATCCAGTTTACCAATACTAATTGTGCTTTCTTCATAATGAAACAAGCAGCTGATCAGTGTAATAGTTACAACAAAAAAAAAACACATGATGGCCTATTGTGACATTGGGCCAAACAATGTGCATTATAATTATTTTCAGCAGAAAATTAAATGAATAAAAAATGAATCATAAAACCAAAAGCACCCACCTTAACTCTAGTGACAGTAGTGACAGGGCTGACTCTGCCCTCACAAGTGTCACATTACATTCTGCATATTGCATAGAATGATTTCTTGTCCGTGAAAGCCTCTCGGCCATCTGTTTCTCACGCACTTGGCTGTTCATCGTAACCATAACGCTGTCATGTGCACATGCTCCAGTATTATTCTGAGCTTGAGTGTCTAAATGTCGTAAAAGAAGATGAAAGTTAGTCCGGAACTCTGACTTTTGCTGAACTTGTCCCAGGTTTTTTAATAGTATTATAATAAAACCTTTATTCATTCACTGCATTCACTATGAACTGGGCTGATTGTTTACCAAATATTACCAGCTATTACCAGATTATAGCAGATATTTATACCCTTGATTCTGCATTCATAAAAATAACAAATCTACAGTAGTGAAGTAGTTTTTTGAGTGATGCCATAGAAGAACCAGTTTAGATTTTTTTTATTGTTTTTCACACTTCAATTCTGTTAGTCTATTACAAGCGTTTGTTTCTTTATGGAACTAAAAGTGATTCTTCTGTGCCTTCGCTCAAAGAACCACATGTATCACCTTTAATTTTAGGAGTAAAAGTGAGACAAAGCAGGTAGTCACAGTTAGAACACAGTGCTATGGCCTGTTGCCTGAAGGTGCTACTATAGTAATATTATTTTAGGGCCATATATATATATATATATATATATATATATATATATATATATATCAGCAAAGTACAACTTTATTTGCTGTAGCAAAAGGAAAAATATTACATATCTACTAGAGACAGATTGTATCTGTTTAGTATAATGTATTTTAATTAAATTCTGGATATATGAAGTGCATTATTAGTATCAAGACATGTTGGATCATTGATCTGGAGAAAACCCCCCAAAATTAGGGGAGTGCTATATTATATTGTATGCAATAATAATATGATCACCCAATAAAATTGAATATTCATTTTGCTGTAGTAGTGTATTCTTAAAATTATATATTTTTTAAATTCAGAGTTTTGTCATTTGCTGAGAATATCATTATTGCAAAAATAACCTGATGTATTGTCTTATTATTTTAGGGCCATAACTCCCACCCCTTATCAAATCCATACTTGCAGGAACTAGTACCATGTTCCATGACTTTTGGCATATATGCTAAAGTACTTAGCGCTTAGTTGCACTTGTCGGAATGCATGGACAATTCTAGCCAGATGCCATCGGTCACGATCATTAACATTTAGAACACTTACATCACTCACTGCTCAGTGGGCTTGCCGGTGTTGTGCTAAATTAAGCACCCGCGCCATGCAAAGCACCCTCTCTCGGGAGCGTGTACACTTAACACTTAACCATGTTTTTTTACAGGAATGTTGCATCACTGACATCATCTTGTCCCATGCTTGGGCACGGATAGCACACTACTGCATGCGTACCGTGCTCGAGTCCAAGAGAACCGTGGTCTGGTCCACCTCTTCAAGCGGGCCAGGGCACATTTACCGTATTTTTCGGGCTATAAGGCGCACTTAAAATACTTATTTTTTCCCAAAAATCGTCATTGCGCCTTATAATGCAGTGCGCCTTGTGTATGGATTTTGCTTGTGTTTACTGACCTCGATTTTTATGTGGTACACGGCGCTCTGTTGTGCAGAATTCCTCACCCACGCCAGAAAAAGATCCCCCTCTTGGGCTAGCGCGCGGTTACCTTTGACTGCCGTACTGCCTCTCGGCTGTGGCTCAGGGTAGCTAGTTTCCACTGTAGCTCCGTGGCAAGAACAAGGTGCCGGTAAACTTTCCTTTCCACCCGTTCTGGGGTAATAGCACAAACTGTTTCTTTTTAGCGCCCACTTCTAAGTAAAGTTAACCTCTTAACACGCGCTGGCCCACCGGCGGGCCAGAAATATTTAATATTTCATAACTGGCTGTGTTTCTGAATAGTTATGAACAGTTACAGGTTCAATATAGACATCCAATATACCATTTTAAAGCTTAGAATCTCTGCTTTTGAGCTATTTAGCCTATTTAGCGGAATATCCTTTCAGAAAATAAACATTTAGGGCGAAATATGCCTTGGTTATGATTTTAATAATTCATAACTCTCATATTTGCGTTTATCGTTCGTCCATATTTCATCGAATGCGGTCATGTCATACACCATTCGAACCGTCTGGCTCTCCGGATTCCAGAACTGTGCTTTTACTGTAGGATGTATGTTTCATGAATTAGAGCTGCGTCAGAGCGCATGTTTCCAGTAATAAAAGGCTCTCCTTTTGTCCGGGGTTAACCTCCGGTCACTGCCGCCACCCCCCGAACACACACCCGCGCTCAGCCACAGGTCCTACCTTCAAAACGCGTCCAGACTAAAGAGAATCCATCAATCCAGTCTCCTGTAATCCACAGTTATATCCAAACAGCGCTGGAAATCACTTCATCCAGAAATGAAACTTATCCAATCTTTATCTCTGTTTTAAAACCGTTTTATTCACCGAATTCGGCACAACACGCTATTATAGTCAGAAGCCTCGCGGAGTAATGCGGTACTTGCTGTGCTTCAACATAATATTATGGTCTGTCGGAGCGTTGCGGCTACCGTTGTCAGGAGCGTCGCGGAGTAATATGTACTTGCTGTGCTTCAACATAATATTATGGTCTGTTGGAGCGTTGCGGCTACCGTTGTCAGGAGCGTCGCGGAGTAATACGTACTTGCTGTGCTTCAACATAATATTATGGTCTGTCGGAGCGTTGCGGCTACCGTTGTCAGGAGCGTCGCGGAGTAATACGTACTTGCTGTGCTTCAACATAATATTATGGTCTGTCGGAGCGTTGCGGCTACCGTTGTCAGGAGCGTCGCGGAGTAATACGTACTTGCTGTGCTTGTTGATTTATTGCTCAGAGATGTTGTTATTTTTCACAGATATTGTGAAGGATTTATTGCTCAGAGTTATTGTTACTGATATAAATAAAGTTTCATTTAGTGCGCCTTATAATCCAGTGCGCCTTGTGTATGGACTAACACTAAAAATAGACCGTTCACTCATCGTGCGCCTTATAATACGGTGCGCCTTATAGTCCGAAAAATACGGTAAGTGAACCTATCATACTAGTCAAACGAGCCGTGTTTTGAGGGTAACCGTGCACGGCACGGATTGCCTAGTGTGAGTGCACCCTTACTTCACTATCCACTGTGAGTGGTAATGCCTTCTCTGACATATTCCCAATACACAACTGACACTGTAACTCCATTAAGTCACATTTGATTTCATTCCATATACTGGTCTGGGCATTCTCAAACCATTCCCCTGAGGTATATTACACTCCGTGATCAATTTACAAAACATACTGATATCCCATGACTTTTGGCATGTCAGTGTACGTAATGTAACTGGTTTATGTTTCCTAAACCCCCCCCCAAAAAAAAACATCTCTTCAGAGCACCTTGTGATGCTGATGCATTGCACTGCTGCTACTGTAGGATAAGGAGTATTAGTATTTTCAGTCTTGTAAATGGATTTGCTCTCACTGGGCAAAGAATGCATTTATTTGGGTTGAAGGCTGCATGTTAATGAAATAGATCATGAGTGGTTCCATTATGGTAATGGGTTACTGCACTTCCCTAGTGGCCTAATATTTTATTTATGACGACTTCTTTAACTTTGATAATGATTTGTAGATCATTGTATTGCCTTATACCCTTTTATTAATACACATATAGTTAGCTCCGACCAGATGCAATTTGTTTAGTCTCATTTAAGCCTCTAAATATAAATAGGGATTAGAAGTGGGTTAATGAAGTCATGTTCTGAGGGAGAAATAATATTTCTCTCTTATGCCGAGTACAGAGCCATTCTCGTAATTGGCTAATGTATCATTTTATACACTCTTTATACGGAACGAAGTGGCCGGTGCCATTTGTTATTTTGAAATTAGTCTAAGTGAAATTATGGTTATATGCAGTCAATTGCTACATCATTGTGGTGCTGCTTTAAAGAGCAGCACAATAGCAATACTGTTGGAGATGTGTGTGAGCTCTGTAAATAAAAACACAGCTTATTAGACTCATTCTCATTGGCTGTTGTAGTGGCGTATTAATGGTAATAACACTTGAAATATCACATATAAAAACATTATGAAATCAATATGTAAGTATGTATTTATCGGGGTGTGCCATATTGTATTGTACACAGTAAATATTGGAATAATGTTTGAAAAAAAAACAAAAAAACATATTGTAATAAATTGATATTATATCTTGAAATCAGTCTATTTTGCATTTGTTTTGCTATTTACTAAGAAACTTAAATAGGATTTTTTGTAGAATTGTTTATGTTTGCATTAAATATATTGCAATTTATTATACTGTGGTAGATTATTTTATTAAATTACATATTTTTTTATGTTACAGCATTAGTTAGTTTATTAGTTAGTTATGTTCATACAAAATCTTATGTTACTATTGTTTACAAAATACAAAAGTTTACAGATTGTTTTGTTTCTTTAGTACAATAAGGGTTACAATTACAGTTTTTACAACAGTAGTAAAACATTTAAAATAATAATAAAAAATGTCTAATTAAATAATTATTAACTAACACTAGTTTAGACATTTTTAAACATTACCAAATTTTAATGCATAGAAATGTTGTAAATAATAATGATGTGAGACATAAATTAGTTTAAATATTAGCTAATTTCTAAACTAGTGTCAGTTAATAATTAGTTGGCTCAGGTACCATATTTTTCGCACTATAAGGCACACTTACAATCCTTTAATTTTCCCAAAAATCGTCAGTGCGCCTTTTAATACAGTGTGACTTATGTATGAATTTAACCAGTCAGGTTTTAATGAGCAGTAAAGCCACTCTGCTAAAGTGCAGCATTACACAGGAGTTACATTAAAGTTTCTCCAGCACAGAGACTGGAGCAGTATTAGCAAATCTAAGATTACTGTAAATAAATGAAAGCACTTTTTCTCAGGAGAGAAAACTGTGTAGATTAACATCCAGCGCTGGTTTGACTTTAAAATATATATTTTTAAAGAATTACAGTTTTGTTTAATTAAATTAACTTAGCTGTAGAGCTCTTCTGAATTAGAAGGAAAATATGGCGACACACCTGTTCCTTACTAGTGTTGCATAATGCATCTTATAATCTGGTGCGCCTTATGTATGAAAATAGACCAGAAAATAGACGTTTATTGATAGTGCACCATATAATCGGATATACGCGGTATAGTGTAAAAAATACGGTTTATTTGTTGTTAATTAACCCACCCTTATTCTAAAGTGTTTTTAAACTGTAACATTGCTATTTTGTTGCATTAGTATACTATTCTTGAAATGAACCTATTTTTTTGTGTGTGTTTCTATATCACCATGAATATCATTATTACAAAAATACCATGAAATATCGAGATATTATTTTATGGCCATATCGCACACCCATAACATGCATGATTTAGTATTGGGTTTTTACTTCATTCTGCTTATTCTACAGTACAGTCTTTCTGTACATCTTTACATTGCACCACCCTCTCTGTCTTTTCCTTCTAAAATAAATAAATAAATAAATAAAAAAACAGAGACAGGAAAGCCAGCCCAGGACTGACAGGCTCAATTTGTTGTGAGGATGACACGGGGACGACACACAGTAGATTATAAAATGCAGAGACGTGCAGAGGTCAGATAAACAATTTGCCACCAAACTTGGGTACCCATAATGCTCTCTGCCCTGTCTGCTCAATATTAGGTTGAGGGGGGGCTGGAGAAGGATGGTGGGGGGGTTTGGGAGCACAAAAGAATAGCGAAAAAGCCTGGGAGCTGATGGCAGTCAGGTTTGCATTTTTTTTTTCTGGGTTAATTCACTGGATGAAAAGCTGCACTGTGCGATGTGTCATATATCAAAGGCAGGGCATCAGTAATCTTTGCTCAAGGGCACGGATAACAGACAGATAGACATGTGAATGAGATGGAAAAAAAGCAACTCATCCTTTTCTGCTAACACCACAGAGGAGATAAAGGAAGATTTATGAGTCATCTTGGACCACATACCAGCATGCGGCCCCATTTTTCACATGCTCCAAAAATTGGTGCTGGAAAGCAATCTGCTTGTCACTGTGTCCATCAGGTGCTTCAGGAGGAAATTGGGTCCTTCGGGCTTTTTACTCCACAGTCAGCTATTTTCTTTATAGCGCTTTTGTTTTTAATGGTATCCATAAATATATGTAGGGTTATAAGTACCTTTATCACCCAAGGTGCTTTTTTGTGTGTGTGTGTGTGTGTGATGTGATGTGCAGTCCTGGCTGCTGCTTTTGAACTGAAACTGGGCTGATAGCAGCCATGCAGGGAATTATGGGAGCTGCTAGCTGCTCGGCGCATTGATTGACACTGATAAGATGGTATGACTACCCTCTTGTTCAGAATGATTGGCAGACATTTCCCTTCATGCCATGAGGAATGTGTGTGTGTGTGTGTGTGTGTGTGTGTGTCTGTGAGTGTGTATCATTTTTTGCCTGACTTTGTCTATCTTTTTTTTAATGCAAATACCATTTTTAATTTTTAACATAGTTGTTTCACATAAATGTATAATATACTGTGAATATACAGCTGTATGAAGTGTATGAAGTCTCTATTACAATATGATAAGATGTGTGTATAAGTATATACATTTTAAAGAATATACATAAGCTATGTGAAACACGCTTGGGAAACGCTCCATATAAAAATTTACACAACATTAAATATCTTTTTAAGTTTTTTTTTTGGAGGATACTTAGTGCAGGAATGTTTTAATGCTTCTTCGGCTAAAATACTAAAAATGCTGAAAACCTGTTGAATATGATCCAAATATGTTTTAAATGTGACACAGAATGCATTTATCAAGTACTTATTAATTAGTTATTAATTAGTGTTAATATAGCTGGTGAGTGAGTTTGTTTGATGTAAAATATGCCCAGGTATGGTTTTACATGTCTGTTTAGAGGTTTGCAAATGAAAAAAAAAAAAGAGAAAAATGGAAAACAAACAAAACGAAAATGTTTACCACTGCATAAATTAAATATCCTAAATGTATTTTTGCATTGCTTTTCAAACAAATCAAACAGCGCTATTAGTCATTACATATTATCTGGTATTTGTACGTATTCATTCGAATAATATCAGTTGCCAAATAATTTTGGTTTTCCAGTATTCAGAGAAGCTCTCTATCTATACCCATGTTGTTTTTAGTGTTGTTTTAAATGCGCTGATTTCGATACAGAAGGTTTATGAAAAAGTAATATTTACATCAACAGATCATAGAAAGTGCATATCATAGCAAAAATGACTTTTTAGCACTGTAACAGTGTTGTTACTGTCCTCTCTGGAAAGCACTTCTTGTGGTTGGTCAGGTACCGTTAGCATTTAGCCTAGCACCTGTTTCCTTTTCTAGGTTTGTCTGTGTAGAATCTCACCTTCTGATGTGTAGTTAGCTTAAGTTTTAGCTAGTCCAGTTTGGACACACCCCTTTTCATTTATATATCATTTTCTTAATTGTAGATTAATATTGAAGACATCAAAACTATAAAAGAATACATACGCAATTATGAAGTAAACTAAAAAAGCCAAAATATGTTTTATGCCAACCTTGCCCTTTCTTGGCTGATTCTCTCTTTTGGCTTCATGAGGTAGAACATGGAATGGTTCTCCGACTGTCTTGAAGAAGTTCTAGACGTGCTGAGCTCTTAATAAATGATTTTCCTTTACTCCACGCTCCGACTTATTCCAAAATCGGAATTTTATGGAGGCAAGTTTTTTTTTTGCTATCTAATTGCATACAGTGTGTGTTCCTTTATAGTTTTTGAGTCTTAAATCTGAATCTACAATGTAGCAAATTATACAAATAAAGATAAAAATATTAATGAGAATGTGTGTTCAAACATTTGACTGGTACTGTATATTGAAATACATTTTTTTTACCAAAACTGGATGAAATGAAACATTTGGCCAAAACCAGAATATAGAATGTTGCATTTCACAGGTTTCAGTTTATTTAAACTCTTTTTTTTTAGAATTGCTGGATTTATAAAGATCACCTTACTTCAAGTTAATTGGTAAAAAATGTATTGTTTTCACTTAGATATTAGTCAGTTGACATTTTGACTTTGACCAAACAGTGAAAGTGCTTTTTTTTTTTTTTTTGCCATTTTCAGATGAATAATTTCAGTTACTGAATAGTCAATGCATCCCTACTGTATTTTTGAAGAAGCAGACTTTGTAGAGAAGACATGGTAAAAGCTTTAGTTCATCTTATAGTATTGCTATCAATCTTGTTAATTGCCTGAACTGTGCAGTTCAGTTTTTATAGCATGTACTGTATGTAAGAACTCACTCTTAGCACTGAGAAACTTGTACAGTGACATTACTGATTTTATCGGATAAAATCACAGTGTCCAGAATTGTACTGAAAGACACACATATACAGTACATATGTGTGTGCTTCAGTACGGGATCATAAAATGCTCCTACACAGCCATGTTTTCCTGAGCATGCGAGTGGTTTCAGCTCCCCATGCAGCGCTGCCACTACAGCTAATGCACTTCGGAAAACCTGTTAAACTTAATGATGATTCAGTCGTGCTTAACAAAGAATGTGTTTTACTGTTGGGAAGGGATACACGTAGCTCATTAATGCCAACATTTCACAGCACACACTGTACATATTTATAACAGGCAATCATAAATCACTGCATAATGATGTTAAGCATGTGCTGGGTTCATTTTTTTTTGCCAGGCACAGAAAGTCTTATCTTATAAACATCTCCTTGATTTAGAGTGAGTCTGAAGTCTGCACGGAATACATTTAATTTTATAGGAAACAAGTATAAATGCACAGTTCCCTTTCCCTAATCAACTCTGTGGCTCTATGATGGCTAGTCTCTGTTTTTAGATCATAGTTTCTGTGGTAAGTGTTTGTATTGTTAAGTTTTCTTATTTCACAAATCATTATTTTACATTGTTCTATGATTCATTTAACTTATCAACTGAATCCTTCACCTTATTTTGATGAAAGCCATCTTTGTTTACTTTGTGACAGCAGATCTGTTGATATAAATTACAACCACAGTGATATAATGCACATAGATTGAGTAATATAATATTTTTAGTTGGACCATGTCACAATTAATGTAAAAGGAGGAGAATTTAACTTTAAAAACAGTGTTATAACACAAAAACAACACAAAAAGACAAAAAATGTGAGTGTTGTGGGGCACCAAATAACTTATCCTCCACTTTCCAAACATCACCTAAATATCTGAACATCTGCTCTTACCATTTTTTTGCAGGATAAAAAAAAAAGAACTACAACATCCTTACACAGAGAAATGGCAAAATTATGAAGCCCCAGTGAAGTAGAGCTTAGATTCTCTGCCCGAACCCGACCTGACCCGAGGCCCGTCGAGATTTCCCACCTAATTCCTCGGGCCGGGCCGGGTCGGGCTCCAGAAAATAGTCCGAGAAGTAGGCATCTGTTTTTTAATTCTATTTTTATTTTATATAAAGGTCTGGTGTGATAATCACAATGTTGATAACCAATTATTATTGTTAATGAAAACAAACCAAATAACGAAAACTGAAAGTGAAAAAACATTTGTGTTAACTGAATCTAATAAAACATAACTAACTGGAACTGTATTGTGTGTTTAAAAAACTAACTAAAACTAACTGAAATTACTGATAGAATACCCTCATTTTCATGTTTAATTAATTTATAAGCGCTGTTTTCACTCCCAGAGTTTTACAGCGGGCGGAGTCGTATTCGGCACAACAGCGGCAGCGCGTGGCACCTCGTGGCCCGTGACGTTAGTTCTTGGTTAAAGCGCTAGCCGCAAAATACGACAGAAAACACTGAGAACTGCAGAATTATGAATGGGATTAGAATATGAGCGCGAGGGAGATAAAAGAAAAACAGGAGATACAGTATGTGAGAACCTTGACCTGTGAGTGGCTCATACACCAGAACACGCAAACCTCTCTCTCTCTCATTTTAATTAAAGAACAGTTCTATGCTTCTATGTTACAGCGTTAATACACATCATTCTGATCATATTTTGCTCATTCAAACAGCCCGAAAACAGATTTTGGTTGGATAAGAAGTATAAACATATCTGATATCCAATTGGTTTATATTCGATCCATCACACCTGCACAGTTAACATCATACCCCTAAAAGAACATAGCAGATGTATGTAGCCTAGTATGAAGATGATCCGTGCAGAGAGTCCAGAGAACTTGAGTGAAATAACCCAACTAAGCTTCTGTAATATATTTGCATTGTACTAAAATACATTCATTTTCAATGAACATACTGTACAGTATATGTGGCAGAAATCATTATGGGTTTTAGAAAAATGTGTTTTGTCCTTTATGGCATTTTTCCCCTTTACATTACTTTTACTTTTATACTTAAAGTAGAATTGAAACCAGTACTTTTACACTTTTTCTTGAGTAAAAGTTTGAGTTGGTGCAAAATATTTTAAACTTAAGTTAAGTTAAACTAGACTTGAGTGTGTCCTGTGTCAATTCTAAGAGAAGCTCTTGAAACTGGGCGTGGCAGATGAGGTGAAAACATGATTTCTTAGCTGAATAAGCATACAGTATTGCCACAGAGCTAATTAATTTTTTTTTTTCATATACGCACAAACTAATATTTGCATGGTGGCAAATTAAGACACATTAATTTTGCCCAGCTAAAACAATAAAGTCCACCTCTGTAGCATAGCATTTTATATTAAAACTCTAAATTTAAATTTCTGAATGGATTTTTTTGTGAATGTTCTAAAAACAGCTTGTCTAACCCCGGAATGAGTGCTGTGAAAGACAGCATTTGTGGACAGAGGAAGGAAATTACAAGCCTCTTCCATATATTATTTTGAGTCTATTTAGGGTTCATAAGTCACGCGTTTGATTGATGAAGCTTTCAGTTTAGAATAACCCCGGAGATGTTGAGTGCTAGCTGTAAATGACGGGTCACGCTACGCGTTCGGGCCGCAGAATGGAGCACAAAGAGAAACTCTCCACAGAGAGCTGGAGTCACAGCTAATACTCAGCAGTCTGACTGTGTCTCATGAGGACATGAGCAAATGTTTCATCTTTAAGTGTTCAATTAGGAAAAATATGGGATAATTGCACACAAATGGAGGACTAGCATGAGAGCTATGTTCCTCTGCAGCTTGTTGGCAAAAGTTCACTGAATCGTACTACTCCCATGTTCCCCCAAAATGATTATGTGCATTTATTTCTACAATTACCGCACTTATGTTTTAAAGTATGACATGAACATGACATTCATATTCTCAACATTTGGTTCCCATTTTTAGCTATCACTTTCAATTTAGAGTTTTCTTTAAAACTGGAGAGAGAATGTGTATGTGTGTGTGTGTGTGTGTGTGTGTGTGTGTGTGTGTGTGTGTATGAACTGAAAACAAAACATTATGAACTATGTACAGTGCCAGTCAGAAAGTTAGGACACACCTCTTCTCATTAAATGTGTTTTCTTTCGTTTTAGGATTTTGAATTTAATTTAAATTTAATGTTGAAGACACTATTGTTTTAAAGTTATACAGGAACACATTTAGTGGAATTATTTATTTATTTATTTTTTTAAATATCACATTTAACTTTGGTGGTAGATCCGCACACTCTCGGTATTTTAACCTCAGTGTCTTCATGAGGGAGAGTCACCTGGAATAGTTTTCTCAGCATCTAGAAGGAAGGAGTTCCTGGAGGTGCTGAACAATAGTTGCTGCTTTTCCTTCGTGCTGTGAAGCTCCAGCTTATTCTAAATCACCATCTCAGTTGGGTTTAAATCAGGGGATTGAGGAGGACAAACACAGTTTTGTTTACTGCACATTTCCATAGGTGTCTCTTAAATGTTCTCATGTCTTTAATAAACTAAATAAAGAGATACAGAAAAGCATTGAATGAGATGGTGTGTCCAAACTTTTGACTGGTGCTGTATGTATGTACATATATGTTCCATATTGTATCACATGTATTCACAATAATATCCTTATAATTAGATTGAGGCAATATGAACATATTTAATTAAATTGTGATATATTTGTTATTGTGATGAATTATACGAATCTCTGAGACTTTTGTGGATTTTATAAGTGTACAAATATCACATAACCAACTGCAAGTATTATTACAGATAGTGTAACTAGTGCTGTTTAACTCAGTAACAATCTAAATAACTTAAATAAATGCAGTGTTTAATATTTTTTAAGAAAAAAACTACTACTAATGCATTTTGTCTATGTGTGGAAATGTGATGATAAATAATGTGCATCATGAAAATGTTTAATATTGTGATGCAATATTGTGAACTATTTTCACCATACTGCCCATTACTGCTTATAATTTTTTTAATTATAACATCCATAATAATATGATAATAGCAGTAATCTGAAAACAGCCATCTATATTGTTGCACTTTTACGTATGTGTTATAACTAATTATTCATGATTTTAAGGCATTTACAACCTAATTAGTAACAATTAATAAGCTATTTGTAAACCATTTATAAACCTTTTATAAAGGTAGTCTTATTTTAAAGTGGTACCAATTTTTTTTGTTACATTAATATTTATACAAAATCAGAATTTTAGTGTGCTACAAAAGTTTACTACTGAATGTTTGACACTGTTATACTTTCTTAAACTTTAACATCTATTTTTTTTAATTAGTATAATCTTGCAAATGATGAAATATTTTTCAGTGTTTTGGTTGTTTCATAATGCCAAGAATACTCTTATTGTGACAATACCCTGAAATCCTATGTATACCTCTAATATCTACTGAACTACAGAATGCACTTCATTCATGTTGGAAAAAATATATATAAATGCTGTTTCTGTCTGCAATTTGCTCAAAAACAGGATTCAGTAAATAAATATACACAAAATAAATAAATAAATAAATAAATAAATAATCAATAATAACATTTTAATATATATATATATATATATATATATATATATATATATATATATATATATATATATATATATATATATATATACATATATATTTATATTTTTATTTTTAAATAAAATAACGAAAATAACGAAAACTGAAAGTGAAACTTAACTATTTTATTTAGAAGCCTCTTTTCACTCCCACAGTTGTACAGCGGGGGGTGTTGTGCCGATTCTGTCCGCGAAGCGAGAGTCGGATCAGCAGGGAGTCGGACTCGGTACAAGCGCGGCGGCACCTCGCGGTCCGCGGTGTTAGTTGTAAGCGCTCGCGCTAGCCGCAAAATACGACAGAAAACACTGAGGGAGCTGCAGAGTCAATATGGGACTAGAATATGAGCACGAGGAGATAAAAGAGAACCTTTACCTGTGAGTAGCTCACATCAGAACACGCAAATCTCTTTCTCTCTCTCTCTCTCTCTCTCTCTCTCTCTCTCTCTCTCTTTCTCTGTGTCTCTCTCTGTCTCTGTCTCTCTCTCGCACGTGAACTCCTCCGCGTTTGACCTGCAGCACTGTGTTTAGCTGTTCTTAAAAATCATTTTAATTAAATAATAGTTCTATGCTTCTATGTTACAGTGTTATTTAACATAATTCTGATCATATTTCGCTCATTCAAACAGCCCGAAAACAGACAGTTTATGGGGCGGGGCGGGGCGGGCTCGGGTTCATAATGACAGTTTATGGTGCGGATCGGTTCGGGCTCGGGCAGAACGTGCACGGGCTCGGGCTGGGCCGGGTTGGATTTTTGGGGCCCGATCTAACCTCTAGTGGGCGGGGCTAATCTACTGTTTGATTGACTAATACATGTCTATACTGATTAATAATAGGTCTTAATCTGTGTGAAGTGAAAGAACACACAAAAAGAAGAAAACACACTGTGTCCATTGTAATGGATGCAGGGTCTGAAAGGGTTAATACGCTCTACTTATGTTTTTCACATATATAGTAAGAGCCTGAATCTCATTTTGCTTCTGTTCTATTAAAAGAAGAAACTCTGTGTTCTTGTACAGGAGCCAGATTAGCATTTTAGGCTAAGTAAGTAAGTAAGTGAAGTGGAACACGTGGATTCAGCCTCTCGTACGTGTAGGTGCCAAAGTGTTCTGTGTTCTAGTTTGCCTTTTGTCACTGAGGTGTTATTTTTCTCCTGAAAGTGTTAATTGACTGCCAGTATTAATGAGGAACGCAGCTGACATACAGCACAGGCACTTAACTGCTAGAACTGCCGTTAGCTAGCACTGTCCACTGAAAACGTGATAATGTGCTCTATAAGAAACTCCAGACACCGTAAAGAATTTGCATATAATGTATATGTGTGCAGCGTTCTCCAGTGGACCGTACAGAGCATGTATCTCAGTATCACTACTTACACAAACAGTGTGAAGCAGAGAGAGAGAGAGAGAGAGAGGGGCTGTACCAGTAGGTGGAGAGTGGGTCATGTGTTTTTCATTACCAGTATGAAGATGGTTTAATGAAACGCAGGCTAGTTAGTTGTTCTGTATCCAGTGTGAAACTGTATTACTGTATCCAGTGCTGTGCAAGTTTTAGGACCTTGAGAAACTTATAGAAATATAGTGCCAGTCAAAACTTTGAACTCACTTCTTCTCACTCAATGTGTTTTCTTTCTATTTATGATGTTTTACATTGTAAATTTAATATTGAAGACATTAAAGCTATCCGAGGTGGAAAGTAATGAATTACATTTATTCAAGTTACTGTAATTGAGTAGATTTTATTAGCAATTTTTAACTTTTTAAGTAGTTTTTAAAATAGGTAATTTTACTTTTACTCAAGTACATTTTGAAACAAGTAATTTACTTCACTACATTGGAAAACTCCCCATTACTAAGTAAATAACTAAATGCAGGGAGAAAAAAACTAATTGTCTGAATAAAAAAAAAGAATGAGTTTTGTTCTCCATGGCAGCGCAGCTGAACTTTTCGCAGCAGTGTTTATTATGGTTAGCGGGAGAGACACTGTGCCCTAATCAGCCCTAATCAGCTGTGCCCTAAGGAACCGGTGTTCTGTCGAGTTATACTACCCATCAATATGTGCTTTACAACATTGCGCATGCGCCGACATGTATGATTGTATGATTTCATGTTTTTTTTATGATAATTCCTTAAGCTTTTATTGAAAACATTAAACAATCTGCGTAAATGTAAAAAACAAAACATGTAAGTAGCAGTTAAAGCATAGCAATGGCAAGTAAAAAAATAATAATGAACTGTAAAACTATAAAAATACGGTTTATAGTCACGTATATGACCATAACTTTTTAACAGTAAAGAAAAAAAATGGATCATAGAAATCTGTGCCACTTGTTCTTGAAACTGTTTTATGGGGTGGTCTGAACAAATACTGCCTGAATGGTGGAATGTGGAATAATAATTCATTAAAAAATATTTAATTTATGATTTGTACTTTTTTACATTAAATAATTAAAAGTAACTATGTAACTTTTACTCAAAGTACATTTTAAATTGAGTACTTTTTTACTTTTACTTAAGTAGAATTTTAGCAAAGTAAAAGTACTTTTACTTAATTACAATTTTTCAGTACTTTTTCCACCTCTGAAAGCTATAAAGGAACACATGCAGAATTATTTTTTAAACACATTTATACTTTAGATTCTTTAAGTATTCACATTTAGCTTTGAGGACAGATCTGCACACTCTTGGTATTTTAATCTCAGTGTCTTCATGAGGGAGAGTCAGCTGGAACAGTTTTCTCAGCATCTTGAAGGCTCCTCATACACTGTAAAAAAACTAAATCTTAGCCAGTGAAATTTTCTAAATTTAAGGCCATAAATCTTATTTTCTTCTCTGATAAGATGTTTTGTCTTACTAAGCATTGTAAGTATTAGATTATTTCATCTATTTTAGGGATAATTATTTTAATCATTCTTACTTAGAATTTGTACCTTATTTTAAGTTATTTGAACTCAAAATAAGCACAATCAAGTTATTCTGATTCTTGTGTCCAGAAACAGTGACTTTTTTGCTTGATTTATGTGTTACTTCACTCATTTTGAGACTTTGCCATTGCCTTTTGTAAGTTTGTAAATTTTGCTTACTCCATTGGCAGATTTTTTTGCTTAATATACATATATTTGTCTTAATTTGCATATATTTTGTCTAGTTTTTGCCAATAGATTTTTTTGCAGTGTATATCTGTCTGTCTGTCTTTCTGTCATTTTATATTTCTTTATTTTCTTCTTTGTTAACAGAGAAAACTTAATCAAAAATAATATTTTAGTTAGTTAACAGCAACAAACTGGAAATAACTAGTACCAACTCAAACTCTTAAACTCATAGTGAGAAATTACTTTTTCACAAAATACATTATATTAGAATAAGCATTGCAAAGTTTGCGTGGCTAGCTAATCAGTGTTGCCAATGATGAGTAAGCTGCAATACACAAATACAACACATAACAATTGAAAAGTCCTAGGTAAAAAAAAAAAAAAAAACTAAAAGAAATTATGGTTATGCCGTTTAAAATCCTATATATTGCTGCTTTGTATTTTGCATAATAAAATAATAAAATAACAGACAGTAACTTAATTTAGGGGGGAACCACAATTTTAAACACAACTGATTAAAATAACTCTAAGAGCTTTTTTTTGTCTTATTTTTATTAGAAAAGTAGTAAAAGTATTGCAAAATATTGATGATCAACATGTTTGGTCAGTATTTGTTCTTCAGCAGAGCTTATAACCTCCTCCTTCTGCATGTCCCTCTAACAATAGACTGCAAAGGAATGCATAGCTTACACCTTGATGAATCTCAACGCTTTATATTGACTCATTGACACTTACTGTAGCAGGTCAGAAGTGTCACTCCACGGATAGTCTTAAGTCTTAAAGAGCATTTTATTAACCACACACCGGGTAAGGTCAAAATATTGCAAGATGTTGTTAAATCAATAGCTTTTTGGCCTCATTTGTTCTGCTGTAGGTCTTTACTTTACCTCCCCCTCTCTGTGTCTGAGAGCTGAATGGCTGGCCTGAGTGAGTCAATCTCTCTCTCTCTTGCTCTCTCTCTCTCTTTCTCTCCCTGTCTATCTCATTCTCTCTCTTTCTCTTTCACTGGCTTGCTCTCGTGTATCAAGTTGCGTGGAGGGCTGGTGTGTGATGGCTCCGCTGGGCTTTCAGAAAGCTGGCAGCTCAGAGGGGACAGTGGGGATGAGCTTAGCACAACAGGCATATTGACTTTGATATCCTATCTGTTACCACCACTTCCCTTTTACATGGCTGCCAGCAGAGATGACATTAGAGCATTAGGCACGGCGCTAGAACCGGGCTCAGTCTGCCCGGCGGTGGGCGGGACATGTGTTCACGCATGTTCTTCTCCAGGCCGGGTAGACTGGAAGACACGCTCCTCACACCCTCCTCCTCACCCTGATGCTCCCTCGTTTGAGGAGCGGCGAGGAAAGGCGGGTCAAGGTGAGTGCGGGGGGGCGAACGCGGGTTCAGCAGGCAGATGTTCTTTGATGGTAATTGCGAGGCAGGGAAAGGCGAGGGCCGGCCCCGGGATGTAAAAGCATGCACTTGTTGTGCGTCTTGTCAGTGCCAGGGGCCGGGCAGCGCTTGTGTGTGTGTGTGTGTATGTGTGTGTGTTTTTTTTTTTAACTCCCACCCCCCTTGAGCTCTGCCATACCTGCTGTTGCTGTCAAGCCTCCTTGCCAATAGTGACATCTGTTCCTGAGCGTGCCTGCTGAATCTGAATGTCAATATCCCTTCGCCTTGAACCGCAACAGAGAAGTATTTGTCACTCAGCGACAATCATCCCTCAAATGAAAGGTTAGCGAGACGACGCGAGCCTTTAATCAGGCGGCGGGAGAGCGTCTGTCAGCGGTGCCTTTTAAACATGCAGCAGCCTCCGCCAGCCGCCAATGAGCCGAGTGATTGATCTGCACAAATCATTTTCTTTTTGCTACTGTCAGTGGAGGGCTGATGGCGAGGATGCCGTCACGAGGATTAAATATGACTGCTCTCGGCTCTCCGGACCCTTGATGAATCCTCTCCTCTTCACATTCGCCCGCCTGTCACAGGGTCCGGCCCAGTCTAGACTGAGACCATAAAACATCGTCCGCTCATCACGTCATTAAAAGCCTCCCACACTTATGATACTTTAGCGCGATACTGGCCTTACTGACCCCGTCCAGGGTCTGCCCCCATAAAGAGGACAGAAGAAGCACTTCCTTCATAACCTCCACCGGAAAATATCGTAGTCATTATTGTATTGTGTTGTGATATTTTGTCTTGGAATACTGTTTTGAGTTTCAAGATTAATTTTCATGTAAATATTGGTGTTACACAGTGGATTATTTGTACTTTGTTCCATAAAATTGCATAAAAAAAAAAAAAAAATCATTTTAAATTTTTAAACTAAAATTTTATAAATACTCTATATTGCCGAATCACTGAACTCCATTTCCAATCACTTCCTTGGCCACAGTTGTATAAAACCAGGGACCTTCTCCTGCAGACTGCTTCTACAAACATTAGTGAAATAATGAGTCTCTCCTAGGAGCTCAGTGAATTCCAGCATTGTACTCTGATAGGATGCAGCAAGAAGTCCAGCCCTGATTTTTTTTTCCTCACTAAGTATTCCATAGTCAACTGTCAGTGATCTTACAATAAAGTGGAAGTGACTGGGGACAAAAGCAAAGCGGATGCTGAGGTGCATAAAGTGCAAAAGTCACCAACTTTTTGCAGAGTCAATCAATAGAGACCTTCAAAGTGTATGTGGCTTTCAGTTTGAGTTGGAGCTCCATGGAATGGGTTTCCATGGCTGAGCAGTTGCATCCAAGCCTTTTATCACCAGACACAGTGCAGGCGAGTGGATACTTTTGGCCAGCATAGTGTATGATAGGGTGTTTTTTAGTTGTTTTAGTTTTTCTAACATTTAGTTTAAACAATTGCAATATATGGCCTTGCTTACAGTATCAGTAGGATGAAATCTTTTTTTTTTCTTAAACCCATAAAAGCCCAGAATAGATTAGAAAGCTTCTAGGAAGCTGAAAATTTAAAATCCTCTGTAAATAAAGAAAACCTAATTGTCCTTTAAGGGTGAGGTTTGTGGTATCTTGAGGTATTAAATGGTCTGTCAGGCCAAAGTATATTAAGCCTGGTTCTCCACTGCCTAAACCTATCCACACCCCAAAACCTATAAAGCACTCACACATAAAGCTCTAAAACTTTAATAGGATAGGGCACTATTTTTACCAGCACTTCGTTTTATCATTCAACTGCGTCATGGTGTTATTTTAGCATATTTCTGAACCGTATTACTGCGATCTCGTGCTGATTTATGTAGTTATTACTGAGCCCAAACTCACAATAGAAACGATACATTAATCAGAGTTTTACTGTAAGACAAATGTTTTTCCAATTGAAGAGAGTGCGGTTGCAGTTAAAGGGATCCTCATTAGGTTCTCGTTATTGGCTAAGTGCTTCTCATTTTCTTGCTGGAAGCCGGGCCTCACTGATCTTTATACCCCTCCGAAGATTACCTCCAACATCGCCCGCCATTCATTTGCTCTTTCTGACGCAACGGTTACATTTATTTTTAATGTCTGGACCATGTCGTTGACCTTCAATTCCTGCTGAGTCTAGCACCTGCTGACCCTGCCCTTAAATCTGTCAGAGCCGAGATATATACGGGCCTGCCGCGTCACAGGCCAGCCCGAGCCTGCCTGTCATGTACCTCTGATGTTCTACATCTTGTTTGGGAGATATTCCGCCCGTAATGTTCTGTGACCTTTTCCATTGAGCGTGGCGGTCGTCCAGCGGCTTGAAGAGGGGCGAAATTGAGCTGTTTCATTCCTCCCCAAGGAGTCTCACGTTTCCCTCTCTGGCCATTTATTTGATAGCTATCATTTTCTTGAATTCATAGACGAAAATTGGCATTGATTCGCAGGATGATGGATGCTGAGAGTCCCTCTATTGACACAGCCATTGACAGTTTTCAGTAAATTCTGCATCTAATTATCACTCTTGGCTAAATGATACCCCTGACTGGCTGGGAGAGGTGGTCGATGGGTCTGGCTGCATTGTTCCTGAAGGCCCTATTGAGCAATGTGTCAGGTTGGTGTGATGTAGCTGAACTGAGAGCACATTTCTCTCAGTTAGCACCGGCGCGTAATTAAACCTAATGCTGACTGACGTCAGAGCTGGAAAAGATGCACATGGGAGATTGACGTGATTAATTATTGCTCTCAAGTGCTCAAATGCTTTTATCAATATACTTCTTTTATCTGTCTTTTTCGCCTATAAAAATATAAAAGCCCGATTTGAAATCTGTGACGAGTATCATTCCAAATGTGTAATTAGTATTTCGTGGACACCATGCTTTCTATCAATATGTTGATTACATTTACTTCCATTTTTCCATCCGCTGTTTAGTACAATAGGGTAAGCATTACTGACACAAATCAATATCGGTGCCGACTCCCGAACGAGAGCGGCTTAGTGCTCTCTGACTGGCGTAAGTCATTGCTCTAGGAGTCCGGGGTGCCAGCGCTAGGCACCTGCTGAAAGAGGTGCGACGGGCCGGGGTTAGCCAGGTGAGCTGAGTAATCTGAACCCAAAGCAGCCTTCCTTTTCCCACAGCAGCTATGAATCGACACTTCAGCACAGCTAATGGCTCACTCCAGCTCCTTCACAGGCAGCCTATTGTGCTTTGGACCAAGTACAGAGGGAGGGGGGAATGGTGTAATCCTGAACGTGCCCTGGATCAGTCCGTTTGAATTTCACACCCGCACTGATGAGCATGTCCGGCCACACTGAAGGTCCTCTATGTGCAGCGTTCCCAAAGCGACTCTTCACAGGATCATAGAACTACCACGGCCCCTACCCTGCTGATCCAACCCCAATTAGCCCCGCAAAACCAATGTAGTGTAGCTTTCACTCCTAAAAAATAAAGAAGCCAGGGTTCTTTGGAGTGATGTCATAGAAGAAGCCTGTTCGGTGCCCTGAACCAACTTTTTTTCGTAAATGAGAACTTCAAGGAACCTTAAGGAACCATAGGATCTGGGTTGTTTAAGATCTTTTCTAGAGCCAAGAACTCTTCAGAGCCTAACAACTTTAAGGTACTCCTATGAAAGTGCACTTAAATGAAGATTCTTAAGTAGTTCTAGATTTGGATGTTTGATTCTAGGAGAAGTGTTTCAAAACTATAGATGCATTGTAGATACTGTATTTATGAAACTCATGTTCAGAAACTCTAAAGACTGGCTTAGTTTTGCCAATACCGATTATTTTTATTATTTTAAATTCTGTTCATACTTTTCCCACTCTGTTTTCTTGTACTGTCCCATTAAAACATACTACCACATTTGTAGTCACATGACTCCACCCTGTCCAGTCTGCAATTTGGAAACGATAAAAAACATGGAGGACTTTTGGAACACTGAGCAAACTGAGCAAATTGAGATACTTGCACCAAATAAAAATTCTAGGTTTTCTGTTTATTAAACCAATTCTTCATTCATCAGAAACAATGTAAAATGTTTAATTAGTCATATTGATTTAAAGGTATACTGACAAGCAGTAGTAATAGTAATTGCCTCCTACAGATTTTTAAAATCGTAATTTTGTTGAAACATCTTAAAACCTTATTTTTACCCTAAGCTTAACCTCCATCCAAAGCCAATACCTAAAGGCCAACTTACGCTTGTGTGTTGAGTCTATGGCACAGCCTGTGCTTAGCCACACACTTTATGCCATAGCCTTTGCCTCTAGCCTATGCTGTAACCTAGCTTATACCTCCCCAGAAATGTAACTACATGCCACAGTGACACACAGCTACTGTGATTGGTTCACTGAGCAATGTATTACCACCCTGTGCAAGTATAAATGCTCACAATGGTGTAGGCCATTTGGCACAGAAATATAATACAAGCTTAACCATTACCCTGGTCCTAAACCTAACCCTTACTCTGAAGTTTTGTCAAGTAGCAGTGGTTGTCAATCCTGGTCTTGAAGTATCACTATAAATAAACCCTATAGGTTTTATATTTTACACTAACACCTGATCCAAATAATGATCTCACTGACAAGCCCTTGCTGAGGTCAACTGGTGGTGTCACAGTGAGAAAACATTAAAACTAGCAGGGTAGTGCTACTCCAGGACCAGGATCTGGACTAGGATGAGAACCACTGATCTACAGGAAACTAAATTGTGTAGAGAGTGTATAAAAGTTGAGTTTCCCAGAGCCAAAAGTGGTTGTTCTTCAATCATCATTCTAATAAATACTTTAAAGCACTTTTATGAGTGTAATAAGAAAGTTGTGTAGTGATAATAGTGAGGAAGCAGCAATGCGTAGACCCACTCTCCGGCCCCTTACAGTCTGAGGGGTTACTTGAATGTGTTTTTTTAGTTTCTCACCTTTTTATTACCGTGAAAGACCATCAAAATGGTGCAGAATTTGTAGTAAGCCTCTCTTTCCCGTCTTGTTTATGTGTGGTTTTATGCGCTCACGGCTGGGGAGTGGAGCAGCCAGCTGTTGTGGTTAGTAGCCAGAGCAGGCTGGTGAAATGGCAGCAGCGCGGCACCGGGCGAGCAGAGAGCATATGGCCCGGATGGCGTGACTGAGCACACCGAACAGAATGCGATACCACCGTCTTCCCTCGGGGACTGTCACCATGAGGAACAGCCCTCCAGACGCAAATCCAAAAGTACAGCAGATCAAACTGTGTTTGCGAGCTCAGTGCCTAGGGGAGACTCGTCTTGCGAGGTGTAGCTTGGCAAGTCATCACTGAGCACGGGAAGCGAGCACTTTTACTTTCCCACTGCTTTAACCGAGCACTGTTCTGTAAATTGTAGACGAAGTGCAGAGGGTGTTCCTCAATACTGAGAATGAGAAGAATGGACTTGTGTTCTTGGGAAGGATGTTCTTGAGAAGATAGCTTAAAAGAAATACTCATAAGAACTCAAGAGGACACTTGCAGTTTCATTATATTAAATGATAGTACTGTCTATTATTGACCATAATGGTAAAACCTTTAAAAGCCTTTCTAGTTAGCTAATATTATCTAAAGCTAACCAGCTTAGCTAAGACTACACAAGAGAGTTTTGACAACTTTACTACCCTTTCTCAACTCATTTTAAAACAGAACTAGCTGCACCATTTATTTAACAGTGTATAATTGTGGGACTGATCAGCGAATTCACAATGAATTAAATGTAACAAATGAAGTTTAACCATTTGTGTTCCAAATATGTTCTTATTGAAGTATTGGAATGCAACAGCAACACAAAATCACACAAGAACATCTATAAGGAAAGGTTTTAAGTAATGCTTTCACCACTCGTGTTGATTGTACCCTTCGCTCTTGCATAAAACCACATTTTCTCCCTTTTGGTTAGCTGGGTCGGAAAATACTGTAAAATCCCATTCAATTTTGGTCATGCTGCTGTTCAGTGTATTAGACAAACGTGAGCCCACACAAATGACATTGAAATAAATTGATGTAATGACAAGAATTTATGCATTGACACTGTTCAAGGTGTAAAATTCCGCCCTATGATTTCAGGTTTTGTATTTGGTACAGCATGTATCGTGAACTTAGACGCGTCAGAGGAAGATAAATCCACGTTTCCTCTTTTTTTTTTTTTCAGAATATATGTGGGGCCGAGTGAGCACTGCTGTGGGTTGTTTGAGGAGCTGGTGGGAGAGGGTTGCTGGGGTTGCCGCTTTAGTCCAGTCCACCTATATTGTAGTGCAGAGATAATTGCTTGATGGCCAGAAGGCTTTGATTGGTTGTGCAGTCAGAGTCCCAGTAGAGGCTGATTTCTTCTGCTGTGCGTGGGGTTTGCGGGAGGGGGTGGTGGGTGTTGGTGGGCGGTGGGTTCATATATTACACAGATTTTTTTTTTTCTATCTCTCGACCTTTGGAAGGGTCACGGAGGCACGCGGGGTCACTCAAAGTTCAGCGTGGAAAGGGTCATTGGTGAACACTTAAACACAACAACCTAGTTGTTTACCAGAAGAACTGGCAGTGTGAGTGGGACAGGGAATTAAAAGAAAAAAAAAAGATAGTTTGAGTTGAAAGGTTCAGATGATCATTCTGTTTTTTTTTTCAGGCATTGGTTTGTAAAGTTTGTAAAAATGCATTAAAGCTTAGTTTTAAAGTGTCTGTACTGAACGGTGAGGTTGGCCTATATTGTATAGTACTGAACAGCCACCCATAGCTCTGAGGTATTTGTAGGTGCAGGATCTCTGGTGAGAAAGGACCTCACCACCACACCACAATTTTCTGAGATACTAAATTTTAGGTTTCGTTGGCTGTAAGCCATAATCATCAACAATAAAATAAATAAACTTAAGAAAAACGCTTAAGAAAACAATAGTCTGAGTAGAAATATATATAAAAAAACTTTTTATAGATGTTATGTCTACAAAACTGTATAAATAGCACTTATAAAACACTGTAATGCATCCATACGTTTCTTGGTATTAACCTGAAACATGTTCTAAACATATTCTAAATATTCTAATCACAATTTATTATGCAAAATAAACATGCATATAATGTGTTATGCATTTTTATAAAGCCATGATTATAATGCATTATTAATGCATTATAATATGTTGTGAATGTGTTAATATGAGTCTTATTAACACGACATTCATAGAAAGTGCCATTGGATTGGATTTTTTTTTTTTTTTTTGGTTTACAGCACATTTCTACTATGTCTAAAACACAATAAAAGTGGATAATTAAAAAACTATAATAATAAACTTTTAAAAATAATTAAAAAGTACAAGTTATCAAAAAATTACTATTTTTGCATTTACCTTTAATTTAATTTCAAGTTTGAAACCATAGATAAGGACTGTTCTGAGAGTGCGGCTCTGTGTGGGTTGTGTACAGAATCTCGGTTTTGAGTATAAGATTCCACAGTTTGGCCACTAAATGCTAATTTTGTCTGGGAGACATGCCTATTAGATTTCAGTAAAAGCCATAATTTTAAGATATTTTTAAGATTGAAATATTACAAGGCAGATACACAGTGTTTTTCTTTATCTTTCTGTGCCATTCCTAGCCATAATCATACAATTGTCCATAGACAAAATCCAACTGGCAATAAACTTCACATTAATAGCCGTATCCATTCTCTCGCTCTTTCATGTGGAAGAGCGCTGCTTATCGGATTGAAACCACACAGGCTCAGTCCAGCCACTGAAATGTTCCTTTAACCCAGCAGCACAGCCTGTGTTTAGGGAATAGCTGCAGGTTAATACAATGGTGTTTTCCAGGGTTCACATCTAGTCCTGTGTCCAAAGTCTGGGCAGTGTTTGCAGAGCTTGCATATCCTTTTAGACCCCCTGCAGTGCTCTTACAGGGGGACGGGAAGATTGGAGGCCCTGCTGGTGCCAGGTGGCAGGATTCATAATACTTAAGGCAGAAATAGATATTTGCTTTATCAATACACACATTTCATAGAAAGCCATATTTTCCTTATTTTCTTAAAATAGTAAGATTTGAGATGCTGCATGTAAACACTATTAAATTTATTTCTGTTTCTGGTCCATATAGTCCAGTTAAGAATACTTATCCCACTTTAAATTAATTGTTTCTGTAAAGTCACAGAAACCAGGAGATTTTATATTCAGCTGTTCAGCAGTTTAAAATGATCTGCTTTAGCTCAGACTCTTTTTTTATGGGATGAGTGTATGATAAAACTTTATATTTGTATGCCTAGTTTTATTACACACTTTATATAAATGATAAAATAGGACCATTTTGATTAATTCAGGACTAGGGAAAAGTGGGTTAAAAGAAAGCTGTGTTCATATACTTTTTTATTATTATTTATAGGCACATTAAAGTAGGTCTGTAAACACAAACTTTACAAATACAGTATGAACTAAACCACCTGCAAATTACAATAATTGTAAATGGTCATTTAAATGACTGAGCAAACAACAGATCACTGTTGCCTTTTTAATTGATGTGTTGTAACTGCTTATCAATGGTTTTAAGGCATTTACAACCCAATCAACAATACTAAATAATCTAATTTATAAATCATTTATAAACCCTTTATAAGGGTAGTCTTATTTTAAAGTGGTACCATAAAATGTATAAAACAATATTTCTCACTTTGTTTAAGACAATGGGAATCTGACAGTTTCTGGGAATCTAACTGTTTCAAACTTTCATGAAAAATGCACCAATAGAAATGCTTCAAAATGACCTGAAATTAGGTTTTTATATTTTACAGTCCATTAAAAGTTAACAAGGTCATTTTAAATTTTAGAGATAAGCAGTTTTAATTTGACAATGACAGTAAATGTTGTGTGTGAGAAAATCAGACTGGATTAAGTTGAAAATGATCACATGAAGTGTCATTTTAATTAAAAAAAGTTTTATATTTAGGCTTTTATATAGACCACTGGTTTTTATTTGTCTTTTTGTGTTTGTGAGACAGTATTTTTGGTGTTTCTAGTACAGTACATTTCCTGATATACAATGTTTATAGTGTAGAATATATAAAATATATATATAAGAATGCTGTTATAAAATAAATTCTTTCCACAGTTTTTTTTTTTTTTTCAGAAAAAACTTCCTACATTAAACGTTTTCAATTTGTGTATTTAAATGAGTTCATAGTGAAATCGCTCACTTGTTTGTGATAATTATTTGGCAGCTTTTAGCAGCTGCTGCCGTCTTCTTTCAGCCGTTGGACTTTGCCCAAATAAATGAAAGCAAAATGAATGTTGATGTAGTAGCATTTTTAACTCTGTATTGAAAATCAGTCAATCAGCTTTTGTGTAAACATTAGGGATGACTCTTAATTTAGAGTGTTGCTGGGCAATCAGAATTAAACCAAATTTAATTATGTAGCACACTTTATTTAAACTGATGTTGTAAAGAATTTTTGGTAACATTTTCTATGAATGTCATGTCTGGTAGACTCTATAAACACTCTCATAACACATTATAATAAATTTATTCAGCGTTTTAAACATAAACATGAACATAAATATTTATAAAAATGTACACATTACACATTATAGCCATGTTTATTATGCATTATGAATTGTGATAAGATTAATACCAATACCAAAAATCTCAACAAAGATGCCTTAACTAAGCATGCTATAATTAATTACTTTTAACCACTCATTAAAAAATTACACTTATGTTAAATATTATAATAGCTTATATTACTTTATAATGTATTATAATGTGTCATTCTAAGTAAAGTGACATATATGCATAATGGGAACATATTAATAGTTACAGATATATGAAAATTAAACCTAGAGGTGTAATATATCACATATCCAAAGCTGCTTACTTAAAGGATATTCGTATTACAGAAGTCGGCCAATATAGTGTTAGATATAGTGTAAGGTCTTGCCCAAGTACACTTATAGGTGTAGCTCAGCTTATGATGCACCATAATCACAATTCATAATTGCAATGCATAATAAACATAGTTATAATGTGTTATACATTTATAGCCATTAGGGGTGGGCAATATGGCCCTAAAATAATATCACAATATTTCACGGTATTTTTGCGATAACGATACTCTTGGCGATATGACAAAACACTGAATTACAAAAAAAAAAAAAAAAAAAAAAAATCATCAATACACAACTGCAACAAAATGAAATTTTATTTTATTATTGTATACGATACGATTTGGCAAACCCCTAAATGAGAAATTAAAAAATACAAAAGTTTTATCTGAGTTGTAACAGAAGTCAATGATCCAGAATGCCGTTATCCTAAAGATGCACTCCAAATATCTCCATATATCTAGAATTAAAATTGATATAGTAGATATATAATGAGAAATGAGAACAGTGTGATTTTTCTTTTGCTAAAAACAGCAAAAAAAAAAAAAAATAGTACCCTGATGTGATAATTGGGGTAAGTAATATGGCACGATATTTCAGGATAAAATATCGTTCACGATATTCAAAAATGTGGGCGATATTATCGCGTACGATATGATATGGCACACCCCTAATAGCCATGTTTATAATTCCTTGTGAATGAATTATAATGTGTTATGAGTATGTCTATATAGCCTAATAGACATGACTTTCATAGAAAGTGTTACAGGGGGAATCTGGTGGTTGGAAAAAGAATAAAAAGACACACAGAACATGAAATTGATATATGGATATATGGGTCTAAGAAATGGATACACAGATACAGTAAGAACATCTTGCTGTGCTGTGCTGCTTGTGACAAAACGTGTGAAACTTGGCTCCTGTGTGCAGCAGCCGTCTTGTAAGTGGCATTGCCACCCTGCTGCCATGCTAGCGAGGCACTCCATGACGCGGCCCTGATTTGGCACGGCTGAATAGAGTGTCACGTTGTAAAAGGAGCGTTTTTTTTTTCCTTCCCGCTTCTTTTCTGTTCTGTCAGTAAAGTAAAAGAGCGAGGGCTAAGGGGGGAGGAGGGGGGGAATCGGTGGAGGGCGGGGGGCAGAGGTGTTTGCCATGCCAGCCTAACTCTCTGAGCGAACACGGCCCCGGGTTGAGGAGCTGATTGTTGCTCCTTTTCTCTTGCAAGCCTTTGCCTCGCCCGCGAGTTTACATGACCCTTCAACTCTGTTTCCACACAGGCTGAGAGCAGCGCTCACAGGCTTCTGTCTGCGCCTTGAAAGAGGCAGCTTTTGTGGGCTCGCTCTGGTGGGATGTCGAGTTCAGCAGGGCCCGGAATAACAGCCTCCTTTTGGCTGGCCCGCGCGACGCTCGCTACATCATGTGAAAATCATCAGCGCTCCAGCTTTATTAATCAACATGAGGATGAAGAAATGTGGTTTTGACTGGGTTAGCGCTGTCAGCGAGGCTAATGCTGAAGAGTGAATCCCTACGGGGAGGAATTACTTCGCTCCAATTTTTAAATCATTCCTCTGTCAGAATCCAAAAATTCTGGGAGCCCCCTTTGCTGTTCCTTTTTCATGTCTTCCTTTTCTCATTTTCGTTTTTTTTTTTTTTTTGGAACGCGACTCAGGGAATGTATTTCATCTGGTGTTGTTTGACCTTTTCACTTTACTATGAGGCACTAATGATGAGGACCAGTTATTAAAAATGCCAGAGTTTTAAAACAAATCTGCTTATAACTCATTTCATGTGTCACGCTACATTTCAACACAGTGAATGCTTTGGAAAGCATCCGTGCAATAAAAAGAAAATGCTATTTATGGCTACTGAGGTGCAGTTTGTTTTATGTAAAACTGGAACATTACTCATCCGCAGTGCTTTGAATTAGGTGAACATTTGCAGCCATATACATACAAACGGGATCTTTCACCATTGGCAGCTTCTTTTTCATTGGCTCCTCTCACCATCTCTGTGCATACTGGGTGTGTCCCCCATTTCCTGACACCCACCATCAGTGTTTTGTCATTTCCTTCAGGTGAACTGGATTATAAGGCGCACTATCAATGAACAACTATTTTCTAGTCTATTTTTATACATAAGGCACAACGAATTATGAGACACATTAAGTGACACTAGTAAGGAACGGGAATGTCGCCATGTTTTCTTTATAATTTAGCGATGAGACCTGTAAAGTTAAGCAAAGTTAAATAAACAAAACTGCAATTCTTAAAAAAAAAATGAATGCTGGATCTTAAACTACACAGATTTCTTTGCTGAAAACTGTTTGTTTGGGTGAGTAAAGCGCTTACAGATATCCACTAAGGCTAGACGCGTTTTGCACCCAACAGAGCTACACTGAGGAACCCTGTGTTTTCCGGTAAGCCAGGGCGATATCAACTAGTGGTTTGTCCCACGTACCTTGTTTTAACACTGTTAACACACAGACCACAGGCCAATAATACTCACTTCTGAACAGCAAAAGAGCTAGCGCCTAGTGCAGTTAGCCAGTAATGCTAATGTTGCTCCAGCAGTGCTAGTCAGGATTAGCAGCAGGCTGCAGGCTGATAATACTCACCTCTATACGGCAAAAGAGCACAGTTAGTGGCTAATGCTAACACTGCTCCAGTCTCCTGTATAATGTTGTACTTCAGCACAGTGGCTTTACTGCTCCTTACAACCTGAATGGTAAAATTAATACATAAGATGTCGCACTGACGATTAAAGGATTTTAAGTGCGCCTCATAGTGCAAAAAATACGGTATTTTAAGTTAAATTTTAAATCATATACTATAATTAACTCTTAGCTGGCCTTGGTGTTGTAGGATGTAAGAGCAAGCACAGTTTTCTGAGCTGCTAACTCTGTGTTGTCTGTGTTCTATCACTCTCTATCACTCTTTCTATCATTTTTTCTCCATCTAATTTCTGTGGGTATTTCAAATCTTTGTTTTGATAAATGAAAACATATTTTATTCTCTTGATATTTTAATTTGAAATAGAATAATTTTCCAAAGTCATTGGTAAAACAACAACAACAAAAAAAAACATCAATTAAATTAACGTTAGCATATTTAGCATAGTAATTTTTAGGTTTTAAGTTTAACTAACTCAAGTTCTCAGTAAACATTACAGGTTTTTCTTAAATTAGAAAGTAAATTTAACTAATCCAGGCTCACAGTGTACATGCTTGTAATGGATTTCACACTGCAGTTGTCTTCTTTATAAATAGGTCTCCGTTCAGGGCCCTAAAATACACAAATTTCTGACACTTTCTGTCAGTTTTGTCCAGAAGAATAGTTGTGGTCACACACAGATATTCAGTGGCTTCAGATAATACAAAATAAGCAAATCCTGTATGTCTTATCATTGTCTTTCCTGTTGTAGAAGGAATCTCTTTCCTTTTCCAAAACCCAGAATGTATCACCAGATAAATTGTGAGCTGGAATCTGATTCCACAGACAGGCAAAACCACTTCTGAGCGGTCTCTCCCGGTCCAGGCGGCTCCACGCCGTACTCCACTGTACAGAATGGAAAGTGTATCGTGAAAAATGGGAGTCCCATCAGGATGAAATATGCCTTTCATCCCACGCGGCATAATCAGAGGCCACAGTATTCCTGAGCTATGGTTCCAGTGTTCCTCTGGAGCCTTCACTTTATCGTTAGGAGAGCACGGTGGAGATAATGTAAAGGATAATACAGAGCCATTGCCTTTGAGATGACTGTCAGAGTGCTGTTAGCCTGTCAGGCCCTCCCCTGGGGGGCAGGGTCAGCCTGTCCGTCAGAGCTGATTGACACCTGAGGGGTGTAAGCTATCAAAGCTTCTGTCAGGGAGACAGGGTAGAAAATAGGTGTGATGGGTGAAGAATTACTGAGAGTTTAGGAAAAAAGTGACAAAGAAGAGGTGGAAGATGTTGAAAAGAGAAATTGGGAAGGTTAGCTCTTTGTTTCATTTATAGTATTTCTACCTGAATGACTCTGCAGACAAGAAAGAAAGAAAGAAAGAAAGAAAGAAGATACTGTATGTTTAAGTCTTTGAAGTATTTAACAGTTAGACCTTGAATATAATGATATGTTAAAGACTTGAAAACTTGAATGCAAACAGATAAGTGACTCTAACAGAAATAACATCCACATTCAGTGCAGGAGACCTCAGAAATGTATTTCACAAGTCAGTGCAGCGTTCTTTAGCTTTCATCGGACATAGCAAAGGTCTTGAGATATGATACTAGTTCTTGTACCATAATATGTGGCATGCCAGTGTATTTTGATTAGTCAAACTTTGTAATTATTTTTATTTTTTTTTAATTGAGTAGTACACATATTCTGTAATAATTAATCGAACATAGCACAAAAAAATTGTTGGAATCTATTCTTCTGTCCAATGGTATAGTACTGCCAATGTGACTAGTGGCAACATGTTCCCAAAACATAATAGATGCAATCCTGTGCTTCACAGTATATTTAATGTGACCGATTTTTTTTTTCTAATTTCTGTTTCTGTTTCTATATTTCTATAGTGCTTTTTTTTCTTCATCAGTTCACAGCTTATCTTCTTGTGGTTTCTTTTTTATGATACTTCTGTGTAGAACATGTATGTGCAAGCAACACTGTAAAGTCAATGGCATTGAACAGCTTTAATTTAGGTTGTTGTCTGTCTTGTGGGCTTTTTTTAGTTTACCTTTCTTACCAGCATATGAGACACTCTTTTTGGCCTTCCAGCCTCATTTACCATTTATCCTGGACACAGTGTTATGGTGAGCTCACATGCCCAGAGTGGTGGGCAGCCTTTGCTCTAGTGTCCATGGAGCAAATAGAGTTAAGGGCCTTGCTTAAGGGTCCAACAGTGGCAGTTTACCAAACTTGGGTATTGAACACACAACCTTGTTATCAGTGGCCCATCAAGTGCTCTGTCCACTGAGCCAGCACTGCTCTTATTAATAAATTCTCTTAACATTTACACTGTATAAGCAGCTTGCTAAATCTTCTTATAGCCTTCTGTTTGCTTGAATTAACTTAAATTAAATTGATTGTCCATAGGGCAGCATTTTCATTACTTAGGCTTTTGGCAAAGTTGTCCACCAATTGTGAAGACGTGTTGTTGTTGTTTGTTTCACACAATTATTAATCTTACTCAAATCATTTATATATATTAATTAATTGAAAACCTGAAACATTATTATGCCTTATTCTCCTCCAGGCAATGAACATGCTGGGGATGTGAATAGTGTAGCTTTTGGTGAATGACACTGAAATAAGTGTGTTTTGATATAGTCACATCTGCTGTGGATTTGGAGGGAGAGTGTTGTACTTGTTTGAAGGATGTAGACAGAGACAGAGTGAACGCACTTGTCTTCTTTCTTATCGCATGTCCTCCTCCCTCCATCCTGGCCTCCGTCTGTCGGAGCTTCTTAGTCCGTCTCCCTCTTCCCACTCTCTGATTAGACCTGACAGAGAGTTGATTCAAATAAGCCTGCAGTGTGGGCATGGCTGGAGCGCAGTGTGTGCTGCTGAATGAAAAGAGGAGAGAAATTCCTAATAGGGAAACAAATAAGCACCCAGGCCCCACTTTCTGCAATTATTTCCACTGCTTGTACCCACAATATTGACAGATGCTGGAAATAGGCTGCCCCTCATGCAAGTGTTTAGTATCCATTTATATTCATTCCTTTTTCTTAAGGAAAAACAATGATGAAAGATTACTGCTTTTCAGCACCCCGCATAACCCCACAGAAATACGATTCCCCCTGCAAAAGATTAATACTGTATGCTGTGTTTACACGCACAAAGCGCCGAGTTCATGGCTTACAACTGTAAAGCCTTTTTTTTCTAGTGCAGTATTAAAAAGTGTTTCATAATAGTGTTCTTAGGCTGTAACAGTTTTTCATTAAGCTCTAATTGTTATTGGGATTTGTGGAAGTCTATTATCAATCTTTATCTATATGCTTTGCAAAGATGTTGATCAATGAAAATGCTTTCCCTTGTTGAATGTATTGGACACAACAGAGCAGCCACTAGCAGAGCTATTTAATAGCCTCTATAAGATCCCAGGACCAAGATCAATAAGGCATTGAAATAAAAAGATGAAATTACTTTTTTCCCCCCTTTCTTTTCAGGAGCTCCATTACAGAAGCGAAGGCGCGCAAAGTTTTTCATTCAGCTTCCGAAATAATTCAGTGAAAAGAGAAAACACCATCTTAATGTTTTTTTATTTTATTTTTATGATTATTATTTTTATTTTATTGCTTCAGCCTCATTAAAATTCTTATGAAGTTCATACATATCACTACATCAAATACACATGAATTATGAATGCCTCACATAACAGTCTTGCGCTGGTAGCCCGTGGCTTGCCTTAAAACTGATTTGGTCTGCAGGCGCATGTGAACTTTGCTGTTACACTGGCCGAGCAAAATTGGAGTAATGCGGTTCTCCGTCTATTAGCGTTTGCATCACAGGGTTCCACATGTAAATGAATAAACATCTCCGCCTTCAGGTTTCACTTTGAAATTGCGCTTGTTGCTTCAGTCAATGAATTTGTGATGTAATGTTAGAGCTAAAAAAAATGGATTTCAGGAGTCTGTCCTCAGCAAACAGCTCTGCTCAGAACTGTAAGTTATAATCAGACGTATGAGGTATGAGCACTGTTCTACATGAATTGAGTGCAACTTGGCTGGTTCTGCTAATGGAGACAGAACGAAAGTGTAAGCAAACAAAGTCTGATGATATTAAGTAAAAACTAGTCAACAAGAAGGCAGCAAATATGGTGCCATATGGTTGGAAAAATAGCTGAAGGCTCCTGGCTCCTGACTGTACACAGAATACTTCAGAGTGAGAGCTACATCAGATGGGTAGTGACTAATGGATTGAATTTGTTGAATAAGTATGTTTTACATTACATTACATTTGGCAGACGTTTTTGTCCAAAGCGACTTACAGTAGTGAAGTACGAAAGTAATAGAAGTTAAAGGGAAAACAATCTTATATAGGGCCTAAAAGAGGTCAAATGGAAATAGTGGAATAGAGGAAGGAAGAAGGAAATGAGGTTAGAAGTAGTTAGTTGTAGTTAGAGGTGTTAAGAGAGTAAGTGCTATTTAAAGAGCTCTGTCTTCAGGAGTTTCTTAAAGATAGCGAGAGATTCTCCTGATCTGGTAGTGGAAGGTAGTTTGTTCCACCATTGGGGAACTCTGTATGAGAACAGTCTGGATTGCTTTGTGTGAATGTTTGTTTGGTAAAGCGAGGCGACGTTCATTGGAGGAGCGCAGCGGCCGGGAGGTAGCGTAAGCCTTCAGGAGTGAATGCAGGTAGGAAGGAGCTGTTCTGTCATCACTTTGTAGGCGATTGCAAGAGCTTTGAATTTAATACGAGCAGCAACTGGTGGCCAATGGAGCTCAATGAGCAGCGGGGAGACATGTGCCTGTTTTGGCTGGTTGAAGATGTTTTCATCAGATGTTTCAACATCTATCATGCAACAGCTTAAACCACCTAAAACCAGCTATCAGGAATGCTTGGCCTTCAGATGATTTTCAGCAGGGGACCCTTTATTTTGTATATATACCGTATATTACCCATTATACAAAGAAAATCTAATTACTAACAACATTTTTTTTTCTAGTCCAAGCAGCTGAATGTTCTACATGACCCTTACCATTGTATAATTTGAATAATTGTTAAAGCTATTGTGAGGACACATATTGTACAGTATTAGCCTACACAAGACCATTATCACATACTAAAACCTACATAGAACCAATATGTTAAAAATGTAGGTAACACTTTACTTGGATGGTCCATTTGATGGCCTCTTTGATGCTCAACTGACTTTCAACTAACATTCAACTACATGTCTATTAAATGCAAATGAACTAAAAGGTGAAAGTAAATAGTAGATTCTCTATTGAATGTAACCCTACGTTCAACTCTAACCCAAACGCTTATCTTCATATATTAGGATTGGGTTTAGTGTTCGATTTTAAGCTTAGGTTATGGTTAGGGTAAGGGTTAGGTGTAGGGCTTGATTTTATGCTTGATTAATGGTTAAGGTTAGGGTGAGGTGTACGGTTATGTTCTATTTTGGATCATTTAACATAGGGTTAGATTAAATTTAATGGACATTCAATTCAGTGTTAGTTGAATGTCAGTTGAGCATCGACAAGGCCATAAAATGGACCATCCAAGTAAAGTGTTACCAAATTTTACGGCAATAAAATGTAAACTAAAGTGGTCATTTGTGTTGATGTGGAACAAATCACCTCTCCTTTTCATTATACGAGTTGCCGACCCCTGGTTTAGAATGCTACGGTGTTATCATATTGTTCACACCTACAGTAGTAGTGAATAAAGATATGAGTGTGGAAAGATAGCTGGCAGGATTAAACTGACACCTGAGAGTACGGAGTTGTCCGCATTGCTCTGGAGAGTTAGCTTAAAGTTGTGCTTGTGTCACTGTGAGTTTCCACCACACAACCTCTTCCCTCATTACACACATGCAGACTATATAAAGTCAAGGTGACCAGACAGGCCTCGGTTGCATTCTGTTGGACTGCTGGACGTTCTCTACCTTTCTGTGTCTTTGTACTGTAAATAGTCTTGGAGCACCTTGTCACCTCTCGTATTGCTCTGTAGAGCTAGGTGTTTGAATTCCCAGTCTCTGAGGTTATATCACATTCTCCTCTGCTATTTGATGGTGTCAGATCATGTGCGAGGTCCAGGGCCTCACTTGTAGACACATGCCTACTGTAATACACTTCATAATGTTTCATTACTGTGTACATAACCGCCGGAGCTGCAAGACAGATCGCTCTGATGATGTGTAGAACAAACCTGGAATCCCGACGATCAAGCTGGATCAGTTCACAGTGTAAAGCGGGATAATAAACACCTCTATTTGTTTTCCTTTCCCCGTCCAATCCCGGCAAGCTCGCTCGGAGTGAGATGTGGGTAGTAATAAATTACTCCATGACGTCATTCGACCTGCTCCAGGACTTCAGGGGTGGACCGGTGGACCGGTGGGCCACTGGGGGGAGGGCTCTGGACACATGGATAAATAGCTGCTCCTCGTTTATGCTTGTCAAGAGTTTTAGCTTAGGGCCGGACTTCACACTGCGTCTGTTTTGCCTTCCAAGCTATGATTTATTCCTCGTGGCCCAGCTGAGGTGCCACAGCTGTTTGCTGGACGGATAGTTTTACAAAGGCACATGTTAAATAAGCTTAGCTCACTGCCGCCATCCATCCCCGCACTTCCAGAACAGCCACGGTCCTGAGTGGCTCAGTGTGAACAAGTACAAAGACTCTTCCTGTAAAGTCCAGTTAAAGGTCACTCTTTCAGGAAGTACATTTCAACGATGGTTTACACAAAGACCACACTATGTCTACTGTACACTCCAAGCAGAAAGGGTTCTGTATTGGACCGGAAAAAAAAAAAGTTATTTTACTCATGATGATAGTGGAACTTTGAAACTTTAAAAAAACTTTAACTGCATAATACACTAAAAAAAAGTTTTTTTTTTAAATATGTGAACAACCATTAAAGTTGGCACATACACTTCAAAGCATCCAATGGTTCTTGTAAAAAATGTAAATAATTTGTAATGAGTTGCAATAGTACATAGAGACAGCAGCTAAAGTTGGACCGCTGATGTAATTTTTTGTGTAGGTATATATTTACTTGTGCTTTTTTTTATATAATAACGAGAACAAAACTTTTCTAAAAAAAACTATATCCATATAAACATTTAAGCTGCTTAGCTATTTAGTTACCTTAACACCCAAGTTAGCTAGTTAGCTAGCTAGCTTAGCTATTTGACTGTCATAGTTTTGGTCATGTTTGAATTAAATTTGATGCTACCAAATTTATTCAATTTTTGCTAGCAATTTTTTTCTAAGAAATGTGTTTATCAAAAGAACTGACAAGCAGGGACATAAAATACATAGTTAGCTAGCTAGCTAGGTTTTCCAGCTAGCTAATACGTCTCTGTAAATGTTAGCTCTAGCTAGTTAACTAGGTTGACACTAATGGGTTAAGCTTGAGCTGAAACCGAAAAATGGTCTGCAGGATTTAAAGCCTAGTTTTAGAAATGATTGCATGTGTAAACATTGTATAAGATAAGATAGGATAATATCTGTAATATTCAGGTATGGTTACGAGGCTGGATGATGCAGCATATTTTAGCTTATTGTAATCAGGTCATATTTTTCTGTGTTGTTGACAGTCACTGAAGTCCTCTCTTAGCTTGTGTGGGGGTGCTAGTTCTTCATTTTACTTTTGTTTCTACAGTTTTTTGCTTTTAATTCTCCAATTAAAAAGTAAGTTAGTTTCTTATACTGCTAAAGTACAGCGTTATACAGGAGTTTTAGTGAAGCTTTTCCAACACAGAGTCTGGAGCAGTATTAGCATTTGCCCATACCACAGAACTAGCACCTTCACCGTTCAGAGGTGAGTATATCGGACTGTACTCTGCACTTTTACCGTGTTAATACAAGCTACATGGTACAAAACGCTAGCTGATAGTGTTCAGGAGAAATATCTGTGTTCTTTTGACATTGAATTTATTTTTTTTTTTTAAGAACTACAGTTTTGTTTAAAAGATATTCATAGCAACACCCTTGTTCCTTACTATTATACTACTATATAATATGCGCCTTATAGTCTGTAAAATACTGTACATATACAGTACAATCTAAACTTTCTCTCCTGTCTGTCTCATCTCAAGACCCATGCTATTAGTGTGTAATAGATATACAGTATTAAAAAAAATAATAATGCAGTGAAAAAAAAATTAATGCTTGACAGAATTGACTGAATTTAGCAACTGAAGGATCAAAGACTTCTGTTATGAATGATCATTAAATGAACAGGTATTTATTACTTTTTTAAGTACATGGAAAAACAAAATTAGATAGGATTATATATGAATTGATTTCAGCATGTTCAGACTTTAATATTTATGGTATTGAGAGTACATAACCAATGTAGCATACAGATTCATATATATATATTATAAATTCTGGAGTACTCAGTACTTCTCATTAATTTATTAATGGAAAGCACAAACAAACAACTTCGAGAAGGCGTATTTCAGAGTGACTGTGGTGTAATAGTGTGTGTGTGTTATTCACCCGGCCCGTGTGCTGTGTCTCGTATTATACCCTGCAATTATGGTGTGGGATGTAAGTATCCCCCTCCGTTGTTCTCATCAGTGTTACCATAGCACTCTCCCACTCTCTCTATGGGTGTATGATAGCCACAGCCTCTGATGCAGCCTTTTACTGTAATGACCCTATTTATGACTTATTTACTATTTTCAGATTTCCCTGGAGCTGAGCAGAAAGCTTTGATTCCCATGCTTGAGATAGCAGACAGCATGTCCTGGTATTTTAACTCGCGTCTGTTTGAGCCATTCACTCGCTGAATTCATAACCAGCTGGAGATCAAACGCAGGCCCGATTTATTAGGCTCAACTGCAGGGATGAAATGTATGACTAATGTGTTGTTTGTTCAAGTCAACATATTCTTGGTCCATATACACTTACACGGGCCTTTCATGTTCGTCCTCGGGGATGTGCCGTGCTGCGCGAGCGGTGCGGCTAAACCCGATGGAAAAGGCAGTTCGCAGATAATGCCTATCATCGGGGCTTTGGACATCTGCCATGGAAGTGACATGATTCTGGATGGCTCTCCATAATTGATGTTTTAGTGGTGTTGCGGTACTTTTGGCCACTTTTGATGAGGATTCTTTGAGTAGGCGTTGCTGACGAATCTCCCTTGAAACAGCTTGAAGCTGTCGATCCCTCAGCCAGCTCAGCTAACTTCTCAAACACACACACACAGATATATATATATATATATATATATATATATATATATATATATATATATATATATATATATATATATATATATACGCACACACACAGACATATATCTCACAAATGAAAAACAGAGAGAAGCTTTGTCATTTGTTAAAGCGTAGTAGAAAGAGCAAAGCAGGCCAGCAGACGCCTCATCAAGAACACTCATTCAGGATGATGAATGTGACCAAATACACATTTGTCCGTAAAACTTGCAGAGTGGATGAGCATCATTAAGCATGAGAAATAGGTGCAGCCCCGCTGAGAAGTGAGCGCAGCAAACAGATGTTGGGAATTTTTTCAGGCATCTTTCATCCAGAGGAGCGTCATTAATAAAGCTGAAGGTGATTCTCCTGGTTCTGTTTAATAGGAGCGCGTAAAGTATGAGCGGCCGCGGAAATCGCTGAATTAACAACCTTACAAGGCTTTTTTTTTAAGTCACTGTAGGTATCTCCTTTGTAAATGGTAGCTGGCGTCAGGCAGCACTTACAGCATTATTATTATTATTTGTACGGCCGCTGCTGTTTTCCCAGCTTCTACTCCCGTATCAGGCGGCCATGTTTTATGGAAAGCAGTGGAAATGCTCACCTCCATCAGCCTGGAGCTATTTGACTAGGCCTCGCAAAATGGATCATATTGACTGTGAAGTGAGAGTCCAGTTCAAACTCATTTGTCTTCCTCCCTTTCGGAGGTGAATTAGAATAAACACAAATGATCTCTTTATCGCGCGGCGCGACACACGCGGCGAGACGCGGGCTGACGAGTTTGAGAGAGGGAAATTGAAGGCCTCTTTGTGAATGTGAGCGAGCTGCTCAGAAGCTCTAGTGGCCGCGCCTGCTGTCTTATCTGTCCGAGTCATTCATCAAGGATCTGTGGAAGGCTTGCAAATCAAGGTGCTGGGAGAGTATGGGTGAAACCGGGCCGGTGTTAAACGGCTCGGGCCCAGTTGTTGGAGCTCTAGCTCAGCTGAAGCTGTCTCATTTTATAAACAATCCCAGGCGCAGAAGGTATACTATGAATAATGCTTAAGCCCTGAAGAATCCCGCCACCAATAAATCTTAATACAGCTTCTTAGATTCCAGTGGGCTGCCCACATCTCTTTCCTGCCCGAGCCCACTCTATTTCACCTCCCCGCACGCTGGTAGCAATTTCTCCCCTGGCAAAACCCACACTGGCTTGAATTTGCGCAATGTGGCACAATTTAGCCGCATACAGGATTACATGCACATGGCCCATGCAAATCAACGAAACCGTGTCAGGATCGTTTAGCCTCCTAGCTTTGATAAATGCAATTTATCACAGCACAGATCTGCACTGGAGAGCAGGTAGCGGACGAAGTTTGATCTCCAGCAGTGGACTTTTGCCGTCGTCAAATGTTTGAGAAATGTATTTCTCATCTGTGTAGTTCTCTTGAATTCTGTGTTATTGTATTTTGGTTCGGGGATCTGTGTTCCACTGCGGAGGCTGTGTGGAGGGGAGTGCTACCCCTTCTCTGTTTCTCTCAGTGTTTTTTCTGGCATGCCACACTTGGATGAAGTGCAGACTCCAGCCTGAAATCGTTTTCTCAAATACAAGTTGGATTATAATTGACAATTTGCATTTGTGCCTTAAAACAGCACATCATAGATCATTTCTGATACTGCTCCTTCCAAGGTTAAGCCTGAATGAATCAAGTTGTTTTCCCCAGACTTCTTTGGCAGGCTGAGACGCAAGATTGATTTAAGTCATAAACTGCTGTCATGTTTGCACCGGTTCTGTTGTAAATTGGTAGTTTTTCTGAATATTAACGGTGTCATTCACTCTGGCCAGTATAAATGGCTTTTACATGGCTCTCTTTTTCCCTTCAACGTTATTTGGCATCAGGGATGTGCTACTCTATGAGAAATATATGAGGTAGCTCACTACAGACATTTTTGCTGCTGTATATGTTTATATAAGGCTCTCAGCTGGGTAGTTTGGACTCGGTCCTAAGTTTTAAACGTGAACTGTGAGAAATCAGTCATTCTGTACCTCTCTTTCTCTCTGTCTGTGTTTATGTCTGAATAGTAAGTAAGGGAGAAAGGGAAGTAAAGAGAGTGCTGTTGCTGATAGTAAGTCACCTTGTGCGTTTGATTTACTAAAACTATTAACATTTCTCAAAACAAATGTAAAAACGCCAGCCAAATACATCGTCTTGCCAAGATTGTGCCAGTGCAAATATGGCTTACGACTGAATAGAGCTTTGTTAAAGGAGAGTGTACCTCACAGGCATAAACCTGGCACACAATGAGAATCATCACCTACAGTGTGTATTATCATCATCTGTTAAAACGCCTCTTGGCGTGCTAAAAAACAAAGTGCAGAGAACAAAAGAACCTAACGAGACACCCATAGCTGTCATGCTGTCTCCAGCTGGCTCTGCGCAAGTTATTTCCTGTTATTTTACTGTTTTTGCGTATGGGAACAAACATTAATTAATATCACTTGCCAAGCACTCCCATCCCTCATTCATGAGTTTATTTATTTCTTTAGTGTTTGTACATAGCAGGCATTAGCATGTCTGATATCATCTATTATCCACATAAATCCTTGGAAAGTTAAATCTGTAAAGACTGTAACTTTACTGTAATGCAAAATCATTTCATCTACATATTTACCAAAGTTTCAAATGTCTAATTTTTATGTTAAAATGTTATGGTTGGGGTGAATGGAGTTGGAGAATGGAGGGTCAGTGTTATGGTTAGTTTTACTCTAGCTCATGATTAGCATCAGTAGGTTTAAAATTAGGGTAAGGGTTAAGATTAGAGTTAGTAGGGTTAGAATTATAGTTGCTCTATTCAAACATTAAGATTTTAGGGTTATGATAAAAGTTAGTTGAGTTAAGACTAGGTTAATTAGGTTATGGTTATGGTTATTCTTAGGTAACAGTTAAGATTAGAAAAAGGTTTATCGTTAGAGTTAGGAGGTTTAGAATTATTAGAACTAATGTAAGGTAAAAGTTAAAATAAGGGGTTTTAGGCTTATGATTAGTTAATTAGTTGGGTTAAGATATGTTTAGTAAGATTAAGGTTATGTTTAGTCTTGGGTAACGGTTAAAGTTAGGGTTATTTTGGTTATGATTGGATTTAGCAGGGTTAGAACTTACTTATAATTACCTGTAGGGTAAAAGTTAATATTAGGGGTTTTACGGTTATGATTATTCAGTTAGTTGGGTTAAGATTACGGTTTGTAATATTAAGGTTATTTTTAGTCTTAGGTAATGGTTAAGATTAGCATTAGTAGGATTAAGATTGGGGTAAGGGTCGAAACTTAGTAGGGTTACAATTATAATTGCTGTAAGGTAAAAGCTAAGATTAGGGGCTTTAGAGTTATGATTAAAGTTAGTTGGGTTAAGATTATGGTTAGAAAGATTAAGGTTATGCTTACTCTTTGGTAACAGTTAAATTTGGATTATTTTGGTTAAGACTAGAGTTAATAGGGTTAGAATTATAATAACTGTCAGGTAAAAGTTAATGGTTAATTAGCGGTTTTACAGTTATGATTTTTCAGTTAGTTGGGTTAGGATTAGGGTTAATAATGTTAAGGTTATAGTTAGTCTTAGGCAATGGTTAAGATTAGCATTAGTAGGATTAAGATTAGGATGAGGGTTAAGAATGAGTAGTAATTGTTGTAAGGTAAAAGCTAAGATTAGGGGTTTTAGGGTAATGATTAAAGTTAGTTGGGTTAAGATTATGGTTAGTAAGTTTCAGGTTATGGTTAGTCTTGGGTAACAGTTAAATTTAGGGTTATTTTGGCTTAGATTGGAGTTAGTAGGGTTAGAACTTATAATTTCCTGTAGGGTAAAAGTTAAGGTTATGATTGTTTAGTTAGTTGGGTTAAGATTACGGTTTGTAATGTTAAGGTTATTTTTAGTCTTATGTAATGGTTAAGATTGGTATTAGTCTAGATGGAAATCAGAGGTCCACGAGCACATAGTGGATTTTTTTTCACCACCTGTTTTTTCTTAATCTTTGAAGTGTCTATTTTAAGATTCTGACAGGTAACAGGATGAAATAATGTCCCATGACATTTATTTTTAACCCTTTAATGCATCTATGCCAATTCCGAACCGGAAAAAAAATATGAAGAAAATGGCATAGCTTCTTGAGTTAACAACCTATACAGACACATTAGCACACTTTCCATACAATTCCATACAACATTTTTAAGTTTTCTACACATTTTAAGTCAATTCTGGGACAAAAATGTCAAAAATAAGCAGAAAATGTTAATTTGCCTAGATGTTTTCACTTTATACTAAAATCATGTGCATTAAATAAAAACATCTTGAGATTTTTGTTAATCTTTGAAGTGTCTGTTTTAAGATAATGACAGGTAACAGGACAAAAAATGTCCTGTGGGGCTTATTTTTAACCCTTTACTACACCTATCCCAATTCCGAACCTATATAATATAATATAATATAATATAATATAATATAATATAATATAATAATTAGAGTTATTACGGTTAGAAGTATCATTACTAAGGTAAAAGTGAAGTTTAGGGATTTTAGGGTGATTAAAGTAAGTTGGGTTAAGACTAGTGTTAGTAAGGTTAAGGTTATCGTTTGTCTTAGTCAAGGATTATTTGGGTTTCAAGTTGGGTTACAAGTTAGGTTTATTATAGTTACTGTCATGGTTAGTTGTAGGTAATTATATATAGTAGGGTTAATTGTAATGAGTAGGGTTAAAAATAGGGTCATTAGTTTTAGGTAATAATGAAGATTATCATTAGTAGGTTTAAGGTTGTAGGTTATGGTTAGTAGGGTTACGGCTATGATTAGTTAGGTTGTTAAGGTTATGGTTACTTAGGGTAAATAGGGTTATGGTTATGGTTAGTTTTAGGTATTGGTTAAGTTATTATTAGTAGGCTTAATATTATGATTGATAGGGTTAAGGTTATGGTTAGTTAGGGTAAATAGGTTATGGTTATGGTTAGTTTTAGGTATTGGTTAAGTTATTATTAGTAGGCTTAATATTATGATTGATAGGGTTAAGGTTATGGTTACTTAGGGTAAATAGGGTTATGGTTATGGTTTGTTTTAGGTATTGGTTAAGTTGTCATTAATAGGCTTAAAATTGTGGTTAGTAGAGGTAAGGTTATGGTTAGTTAGGGTAAATAGGGTTATGGTCAGTTTTAGGTATTGGTTAAGATTATTATTAGAAAGGTTAACTAGCTAACTCGCTAACACTGCTGTCACCAAAAATAGGGCAGACTGAGGTTAAGTTTAGTCCCTTTGTGAGCGATCACACCACACTATTCCATTAAAAGTCCTCGGGCACGACTCTTAACATTACGTTCCTCCACCTCATGATTAAATTGTAAGAGTCTCTGCACTGGAGCATCTGTCAAAACACCATAAATATATGTTATCTTTTGCTGAAGATTCATTTACACCTTCTGTAATGATTCACTGTAGACCTTGCTCCAACTCTGAATGGTAATCTTTTGCTTAGGTTGGACTTTGTGTCCCATAACTCAGTTAAAAGGCAATTAATTCTAGTTAGGGAAAAGTCTTTGCTTCATACTACTGTGCGCTTCATTTGTATGGAGTTCAGTTTCTGCGTATAGGTGCACACATATATATCGTGTCATTCAGGGTGCTTCGACCCTGTTAATGGTAATCATGCCTCTGGAATCATTGGTGTATTTCATGCAGGGCCGCAGCTATTCTTTAGCCTTGTTCTGAAGATAAATTAGTAGCTCCTAAATAATGCACTGAACCCTAATTCTCTTTGATTAGTAGTGAGTTAGATGATAGCGACCCATTGAAATTGGTCATCAGCATAAATAATGACTGAATGAACTGATAAAATGCAAACTCGCCGGCCATCATAAATCAAATGAAATCCACTTGCTGTGGAAGTCATTGAAATTAGAAGTCCATGCTCCTATTAATTATGTTGCCTTCTGAAGGCGACAGAGTGATAAATCAGGCCTGAAAGGTACTCCAGTTAGGGAGCTGAGGAAGCGAGACTGCCTGCAAATGGCTTTGTATACCCTCCTAATTGTTTCTTAAATAACCTACCTCTAGAGGCACATCTGATAGCCATGCTTTGTGGAAGAGTAGGGAATACTCAGCATGGTCTAAATGCATGTCTGTGAAAAAGGAGTGATAATATGTCTTTTTGACGCTTTGCCTTTTAGGGATTTGCTGCTACTGCTGATGGTGTTGCTTTCGGAAGCTATTCTAAAGGTGCCATTCCAGTAGAGTTTCACAAGGTGCATAGGTAACGCAAAATGAGCCACTTTTGGGACACTGTTCTGCCTGAAGCTATTTTGAAGGATGCTTAATCTTCCATGAGAAATTACTGTGTGGAAATTTTTTTGTTGTAGCTTTTCAGTAAAGAATGGTGTTTGCATCTGAATTAGGGGTGTAATGAGTCACAAAACTTGGTTCAGATTGGAACACAGATCAGCAAAAAAAAAAAAAAACAGTTATTTATTTAATAAAGTAACAGTGGCTATACAATTGTATTCCACACTATTATAATAAAACTTTGGCAATTCATTTGTGAAAAAATTCTGAATTTTCTCCTAATTTAGCACCCAGTTAAGTCAATTGTCCCACTCATTCAGCTGCTACTCAGCAGTATATCCCCCCATCACTAGTTATGCCACAACACAAGTAGGATTAAGACTAGCACATGCCTCCTCCGACACATGTGAAGTCAGCCACCACCTCTTTTCCAACTGCTGCTGATGCACTAATGCCGAGTAGCATCACAGCGCATTTGGAGGAAAGCGCAGCGACTTGGTTCTGATAAATAATTCAGCTCACAGACGACTTGTGCTGATCGACATCACCCTAGGAGTGACGAGAGGAAATAACACCATCTACCCATCCGGAAAAAAAAAAACAAGGCCAAGTGTGCTCTCTCAGGGCTCCGGCAGCTGATGGCAATTATTTCAGGATTTTTTCTAATTTTTTTCAAATAAATGTTTTAAATGACAATATTTTTATTTGGAATTTGGGAAAAAAGTCGTTTGTAGTTTATAGAATAAAACATCAATGTTAATGTTACTCAAATACATACTTATAAATAGCAAAATAAAAAAAACTGATTCAGAAACTGAAGTGATCTCTTAAGTTTTTACAGAGCTTTATATTATTGTTTAAATGATGATATTTGTAAATAATTATAAAAAATGATAAATAATGATATTTCAGGTTCTTTTTTGATAACTGTTCTCTTGGTGATATGACAAAAGTCTGAAAACTATTTTAATACGGGTAAATAAATATTAATATGTTTTACGTGGCATAACAATTTAAAACATACAGTAGAAACCGGATGTCTGTAATCAGTTTTTTTCCCTGTTTTGTAAACAATATTAATTTACCATCACTACTAAAAATATCAAGTACAAATGTATAGAAATGTACACGCATCCATATAAACTGCAAAACATAAACAGTTATAAAAAAATACCTATAAAGCTATACAGTAAATAGCGAAACTAAATTGAAACTAAATACAGCTCTTATCACAATATGGAATTTATTTATTGTTTCAAAAATGACTACAATATTTTTGTGTACGATTACAATATGGCACACCCCTAATATGTGCACTCTATCTCTTTCTGGCTCATGTAGGGTTTATACACAGTTGAATCGGGCTGTTTTTTTTTCCGTCTGGCCCAGTCGTCCCAGTGCCCTTAGTGTCTGGCATTTCTGCTTGCATGTGTTACTTTCAGCCCGTGAGCTGCGAGAGAGAGTAAGTGTAGGAATCCAACCCAGGGGCATAAACAGGTATTGGTCTCAGATTAGAAACTGCTTCAGGGGGAGCGGTGTGCTGCTATGCAGCCGCAGCCTCGGCCACGGTCTCATCAATCACGCGCTGGTATTAGGTTGTCCCCTAGCTGACGGGAGCCATTTTAGAAGGCTCCTTAGAATAATTGCATTACGGCGCTTTATGTTAGTTTCACCTGTTTTGTAACGTATGAGAGGTCCTCACAGGGTCAAGTGGCCGGTCTTAGATTAGCCGAGCAGCTGCACCTGAACAGAGTTAGCTGAGGAGAGGGGGTCCTGGTGGGATAATACTGTGTGGATTTTATGAAAGAAAGGCTTTCATGATCTGAGATATGCAGGACTCTTATAAAGAGGAAGTCTGCAATATGTGGCCCAGCCAGAGTCCCTTTGCTTCATTTTCATTTTTCTGACTTTAAAAATAAAAGGTGAAAAAAAATAGAAGCTGAAACAGAGGAACAGTTCCAGGGTACTTCTACTGTAGACGATGGAGTGTGAGTAGGAGTAAGGGATAGTATATGATGTAAGTCAAGCTCACAAACATTTGTGTGTTGATTAAGGTTTTACCCAACATCACAAAACCTTTCCTAAACAATATATATTAAATATATATATTTTTAAAACACATAGCATAGCATTGATAGATTTTACAAGCTTTGATAAACCATAAGAGACTTGTTTAATTTGTATGAGCCATTTCTGTTCCATGCGGTGGAGAGAAAAATAGAGAAAAACAGTTACACAGTAAATATACCAGTGTTAAATCAACTCTATAAACACTAAAATTGCTAAATTAACACTTTTTTAATTCAGCATACAATAATTATAACTGTTGGTGAAGAAAACACTGATTAAAATCCTTTAATTTTCCCCAAAAAGTGCTCCTTATAATCTGGTGCGCCTTATGTATTAATTTTATCAGGCAGGTTGTAAGGAGCAGTAAAGCTGAAGTACAGTGTTATACAGGAGATTCAGTTTAGTTCTCCAGCACTGAGGCTGAAGCTGTATTAGCATTAGTCGCTAACCGTGCTGAGCGCTAGCTCTTTCGCCGTTCAGAGGTGAGTATTATCAGCCTGTAGCCTGCTGCTAACCCTGGCTAGCACTGCTGGAGCAGCATTAGCATTAGCCGCTAACCAAAGCACTAGCTCTTTCACCGTTCAGAAGTGAGTATGATTGGCCTGTAGCCTGCTGCTTATGTTTACCGTGTTAAAACAAAGTACGTGGGACGAAATGCTATAGCTAATATCACCCTGACTTATTGTAACACTTATTACGCTGTGGGGCAACATTAGGCGTTAACGCTAATGCTCCAGCCTTAGTGCTGGAGAAATGTGGGAATCTAAGCTTACTGTAAATTAGCGGAAGCACCTTACTCACCCAAATAAACAGTTTTCAGGAGAGAAGTCTGTGTAGATTAACATCCAGCGCTTATTTGACTTTTAAAAGATTTTTTTTTTCAGTTTTGTTTACTTAGCGTAGCTAAGTAGCTAAGTGTTCCTTACTAGTGTTGCTTAAAATGTGCCTTATAATCCAGTGCGCTGTATGTGTAAAGTTTAATATATGTTTATTACCACACATTTACCTTTTTAAATATGAATGAATTTCTCCCTGCTGACAACCATTTATAGCATACTAAGACAAATAATTACAGCCTGCTTTTTGTCTGTGAATTCAGTAATAATGTTTTTTGCTTAGTTTCATTTTACCTCGTGAATGAATTAGTCCAGTAGGTAAACCGGCTCTTGCCTCCTCCTCTTCATCTTCCTCCAGAGCCCTACAGAAACCATTTAGGGTAACAAATGGAGGCAGGCCAGGCCTGAGGTGTCAGTGCCGTGGTGATGAATCACAGGAAAAGCATATTAAACCCTCCATGTGTACTACCTGTGTTTGGTAGCTGGATCTCTGTCCATATCCTCACACTCCAAACACAACGAGATCCTCCTGTAAAGCGTGCAGAAATATGGCCGTGTGCAGTGAACATAAAGGCAGGCCTGTCTCAGCAAAATTGATTTATTTGATTCTGTGACATTTTAGTTGTGGTCGTTAGGTTATATTTATGGGGGAATTGCTGGAGTCTCTCATTATGCTCTCCTAATTTATTTTACATACTTTTATGGCTGCTTGCACCCGCCGAGACTTTATTGCAGCTGTTATTGAAAAGAGGGGGGAAAAAAGGGGGTGAGTGCATATCGATTGATATTTACATGTTTATTGCCAAGATCATGATTTATTTGAACTTGCTCCCAGAGTAGAATGTGGTCAAGCAAAAAAAAAAAAAAAAAAAAAAAAAAAGCACAAAAAAAGCTTCTAAAGTCCATCTGTGCGTAGTTTGAGTCAAAGTGCTAGGCTCAGACTACACTGTATTTTATTGTTGTCTTTTAGATTAGGCATTTATTGTGCTATAATTTCATGCCATGTCCTGATTGGCAGTTTGGCAACAATGCATGTTTGACACCGACCAATCATCGTTCATGTCCTTGTGTAAGTTCATAGTAAGTCCTCAGAGAGGAGGATCAAGAAACTGTTAACAATGGCTACAGAAGCGATGTGTGTGATGTTGGCAGTTTTGTGCTCAGAAAGGAAAAAATAATACGAAAAAAGGCTGTCTATCCTTAAACAAAATCTTGAGGTTACATGTTTATAATACTATATATATATATATATATATATATACGTATATATATATATATATATATATATATATATTTACATTATATACGTATATATATATATATATATATATATATATATATATATATATATATATATATATTTACATTATATATAATATAGCTACAGCTACCAGCTGAAAGCCTGGATGTAAGCTGAAGGTCTTGTAGAGGAAAAATGACAAAAAAAATGTTTTATCTTTTTAACTCTTACTTAAACTAAAGTAACATACTGTACTGTATATGGATACATTGTTTTGGGTACATACTGTACATTGTGCAGCAGCAGCCTAGTGCTGCAAACAGTAAAGCCACCACTGCTTCTGAATTTTATAAAAAGTCACAAAATCGCAATTACAAAACTCTGCAGAGGGTTTTTTTTTATTTGAAACATCAGGTACAGAAGGAAGACAGTAAGAAAGAGAGACGACAGAATGATTAATGGCTAGCTAGCATAAGTAAATCAGATGCTAGGTTCTAGGGGTGGGCGATATGGCTCTAAAATAATAACACGATATTTCAGGGTATTTTTGCGATAACGATATACTTGCCGATATAGGAAAACAGAAAAATAATTAATTAATTTTAGGAATATAGTAAAAGAGTATAACAGCATAATCATAATGTGGCAAAATAAATAATATAGCATAAAGTAATAGAAAGCAGCTAAAAATTTTGCAGAATATTTAGTGCATGCATATAAACTACAAACTAAAACAATTATACAATAAATACTCTTAAAGCTTCACAGTAAATAATAGACTACTTTTAAGACAGAACATATCTATTATCATGATATGGATTTTTAATATCACGATATATCTGTGTCACGATATATTGTATACGATATAATATTGCCCACCCCTACTAGGTTCTACCGTTTTTTATACAGTAAAGAATATTCAAAGTACTGCATGTCAACAGACAAACTTTGGGCACTGTTTAGATTGTTCAATGTGCCACAGTGAGCCACATAGCATTTTGACAGTACTACATACTGTACATTTTATAAGCTCATATCTTTCAGATAAAAAAGAAATGTTTATTTCATTATTTCAGTGTTTTTTTCATTATTTAAAAAATGTCTTCAATCTAGATTAATACTAAAGACATCCAAACTATGAAGAAAAACATATTAAATTATTTAGTAAACAAAAAAGTGTTTAACAGACCAGAATATATTATTTTTTATCTTGCTAAGGTGACAGCTCACTGCACATCTTGGTTGGATTTTCTTTTATGAGTCAGCTTCATGAGGTAGAATCACCTGGAATGGCTTTTAGTTAACAGCTGTGTGGAACTTGTCAAGAGTTAATTACTTGATTTTGTTTGCTCTCTTAATGTATTTGAGAGCATCATTTGTAAAGTTGTAAAGAGGTATACAGTGAATATCCCTGTTCTTATCCATATTGTGGCAGAACTAAGTAAAGACAGAAAAATAGGTCAGTCAGTCCAAAACATATCAAGAACTATAAGAGTATCCTCAAGTGCAGTCACAAAAACCATTAATATTAACATTATGATGGAACTGGCTCTCATCAGGATCGCCCAAAAAATGGAAAAACAAGATTTACCTTTTTTTACACAGGATAAGTTGATCAGAGTTACCAGCCTCAGAAACCACAGGTTTACAGCACCCAAGACTAGACTCCACCTAAATACTTCACATTAGATTATTTTGGTTTGTGTAACACTTTCAAATGTACTAAATGACTCTGTAATAAACTTTAAAGTGACCTTTAATCTGAGGAACCTTTATTTTTAAGAGTGTGCTCCGTACTCTGTTTCTCAGTTCCTAGCTTAGCTTAGCTTAGCTCAGCTCAGCTTGTGTTAGATGATTCAGTCATTAAAGGTGCATATGGAGGTAAATCAGCCTGAGATCCATCTTTTGCGCGAGATCTTTCGGAATAATTAAGTAATAAAAACAATCAAATTAAATTACTTAAACTTTTGATGCATTGCATAATGACCAGAGATGATTCCTCTGCATAAAGTAGAAGTAATTAATGGGTGAGAAGAAGTCATTATGAGCTGCTGGTTATTAAATTGTAACCTCTCGCCATAAAAAGAACTGGCTTTTTTTTTTTTTTTTGCTCACTCGCCCGCTTGCCGAGAACTTGATATATGTGCGTGTACTTCTGAGCATCGCCTAGCATGAAGTTTAGTGTTTCCAGGATATTTAACATTAGCACACAGTTAAAATTAATTCTACATGCACTTTCCTGAAAGAAAAGAAAGCTGACAACCAGCGTCGATAAATTGTCCAGCAGTGGCGAGTGGTGACAGTAAATCTGGCGCAGGGTGTGTGGCGGTGGTGGTGGTGGTGGGGGGGGGGGCGGTGGTTAGGTGGGCTGTGATGCTATTGTCAGAGGGGGCGGATGGGTGAAGATGGATTTGGAGGGGAGGGCAGGAGAGGGGGCGATTTTAAACCCCAGCACTGATTAGTTGAGATGAGAGGCAGCCCGTGTGTCCTTGCGGTGACATTCAGGAGCTGATATTTGTTTGGCTTTAAATAATGCCTTGGACAGTGGCGGAGAGTGATGGCCGGAGCAGGCTGACATTGCGCCTGGGCCAAGGTGACTGACTCCAGGCTTCTCTGTCTCTCTCTCTCTCTTTCTCTGAGCACTCCTCTCTCTACCACTGTCTCTCAGCCTCTCAGCCCTGTCAATACACATCCAGCAGCCTGATGGGGCTTCCTCCGGATCATTGTGCTGACACCGCCGCGTCTTCATCACCAACTGCCGCTTCACTATAACGACAGCTCTGAGTTCACCGTTCACTCCAGCTTCACAACAAGGCCTAAAAATAAATAAATACTACACTGCGAATGTAGACAGTGCTCTGCTATAGGCAACTAATTTTATTTATCTGTGCAGGAGTGCTTGATTAAAAAAAAAAAAAAAAAAAAAAACATACAACCTAAAAAAGTAACATCACGGAATGTACCATAAAATGCACCGGATTATAAGGCGCACTATCAATGAACGTCTTTTTTATTTGGTGTATTTTCATACACAAGGTGCACTGGATTATAAGGGCGCATTTCATGTGACTCTAACTAGTAACCAGTAGTAGGAACAGGGGTGTCGCCATGTTTTCCTTCTAAATTCAGCAGGTCTGGCCACTGGGTGGTGAGATCTGTAAAGCTAAGCTTAGCTAAGTTAAATTAACAAAAATGTAATTCTTAAAAAAAAAAAAAAACATTTTAGACAAGCCAGACAAGTAAATCAAGCTCTAGATATAAATCTACACAGATTTCTTCTCTACTCTTTATTTGGATGAGTAAAGCGCTTTCGTTTATGTACAGTAAGTTTAGATTTATTGATTTCCATTGACTTCCAAAAGCTGGAACATTAGCGGCTAAATCAGAGGATTTTAAGTGCGCCTTATATTGCAAAAAATATGATATGTGATTGGTCAAGAAACCTACAAATGCTTCGGGCATAGCAGTGTTCTTTCATAGCAACAACTGTTGCTAAGTCAGACAGGCTTTTTTAAGAATTGTGACAAAAGTCTCATCCAACAAAATATCATGAATTCAGACTGAAGTTAAAATTCTCAGAATAATTGTAATAATTGTAAGGTGGACTGGAAACAAATGTTGCTTAAAAGAAAGGAAAAAAAATATTATGGCCTTTATACTTATACTGATAAGTATAAAACATATCATATGGTATAACGTATCTCGTTTGCAACAGTTGTTTTCATCAAAGTATCTCAGGACAAAGCTATTTTTTTAGCTGGTTGATACCAGTTAATATGATCTTAACACTAGGAACTCTATCTTACACTTTCCACAAGGCATGTCTCGATGCCTATTGCTATCTTACACCCATCACACAGTCTATTTTCAGCAGCCTTCGACCTGATTCTGAGCTGTGTGAAGCATACTTTTCCTGTCGTTATGATAGCAAAGACACACTCACACTATAAATCTAAATTGCATGGTGTGCGGTTGAAGGCTGACTTAAATATCGCCCAAAGAACTTGTTTTTATCTGGTCACTTCATGTGACTAGTATCTGAGTCATGTATCATGATAAGATTTTAGCAAATACGAGTCACAAACTTTATTATTAAAGGGGCAAGAATTACAAGAGTCGTGAGGGGCAGGCAGGATAAGTAACAAAATAGCAGCAAATATAAACAACATACCAGAGGGTAGTCAGGGAAACCAGGGTCATATACGGTAAATCCAGAAAAACGAGGGAGAAGGCAAAAGAGAAGTCAAAAATACAAAAAGGTCAGCAACAATTAATCAGTTGAGGGGGCAAGGCAAAAGATGAAAAACAGTGATACAAAAACAGGTTGGTAAAAAAGGAAATACAAAGAAACGCATTGTAGAAAAGCTAGGAAAACTAGATTCAGTGCTCAGCAAAAAGCAAGACAAACTGAGGGATATCTATACAGAAGAGAACAGGTGAAAACAATCAATAGCTTGGAGAGCAGGAACACAGTACTGTCACGTGATCAGTCTAGTAAGGGAAGTGTGGTGTGGGTGTATGCTGGAAAAGGTAGTCTTTGGTAACAAAGTGCGGAGCCGGAGCAGGCAGGCTGACCGCATCAAGACTGACATTTGGCTACTTTAATTAGCTCCCATTGCTGACACACTTGTGCAAATGCACGTAAAGCTTAGTCTAGTCCCTATAATGAAGTATACTGCCAAAAGAATAGGACTCTCTGGTGCAGATAAACATGAACCTATTGGAAGAATGCCATAGTCACTCTACCAACAGCATGCTTTATACACACACTTTATTATACTACAATATACTAAAATATTACAATAATAGTACATTTTGCCATTTGATTTGATTTGATTCTGGCATCTGTAGGCCAATTATGGTAAGGACTCATACAGCGAGGTTTCAAACTACACTATGGCATAAGTACATTCTTTTTACAACTTTACAAAAAGTAAAGTTACGTCTTCATGCAGCTTAGATGATGAGATACTGTGTGATATTTAGATAGATTCGTAGCATGACACTGGTGTAAAAAAAAAAAAAACGACCAATAGACAAAAAAACGCTGCATTGGCTTCTACTGAAAGTGAGAAGAAGAAGTTTTTATTTGTCCTGTGTGTTGCCCTGGTGGAGATTTTTGTGTGACAGGGACGATTTACAGCATTGCATTTTATATTGTCTAAGAAGTGCCTTGTTTAGTGTTCTCAGAGGAAGTCATAGCTCATGGTTTTGGCAGGCCGTGCTATTGTTGGAAAGTCTAGAATGACTAGAATTTCCCAGCCTGCAGCTGATGATATGGTGTTGATTAAGCCGGGCCCGGTCTAACCCCACTGAGGACTGCCAATGGAGTATGATCCCTGTAATTATCGCCTCTCTCCGAGTGATTTACTCTTATGGGAGCTTGATGCATCTTCCCAGAGAAATTACTGACTGTACACCAAGTACCCAATTTTCCTCAGTGACCCTTTTTAATTGGGCCCATTTTGGCGACGCCGTGATTTACAGTGGGAGTCGCAGCGGATGACACAGGCCGCACCACTCAGACAGCACTCCTCCTCCGCCGAATAGGGCCGCGAACCCTGGCCCCGCTACTCCGGGAGTGCCATTCATTTGCATTTACTGACTCTGTCAGCGCACACCCTCATGCGGAGTGACGCGGCCAGTCAGAGTGCATTTGGCCCTCTCTCTTTCTCTCTCTGTCTCTCTCTATCTCTCTCTATTTTTCTCCGACTTCCACGAAGGGCAGAAGAAGAGAATGGTCACTCATGCATCTGAGCGCAAAATGTCACTGTCACCAAATGTCACAACGGGTAGTACGGCCGGGTAAGACGGGCTGGAAGATTCACATTTAGGGTGTCAAAGTGTCAATAGATGGTGTGAAGTAAACAATACACCCTATCTGAAGCGCTAACGCTGAGAAAACAGAGAAAACAGGGAAAGGCCCTCGAGAGCGCCGCATTTGATGGATATGAATGTTGTTAACGGCAAGGCGGGCTCGGCCTGGGTACAAAAATATGTCTGTTTTCACACTTATTAACAAAACACATGCACACACACACACACACACACACTCTCTCTCTCTCTCTCTCTTTCACACACACACATATAAAAACCAACCACTCTCATTGTTCCATTTGTTTCCTAATGAAGTGATGTTGACAGTAGCACCCTGTCACAGTGAAGAAAATGTGTGTGAGCGAAAGAGGAAAGTACACTCCGCAGTATCTCTGTGTTTGTCAAATAGGAGTTGAGGCATTGATTTTTCTAATTCATCTTGTCTCTGTGTGAGATACTGTCTCTCTCTCTTCCTCTCTCTCTCTCTCTCTCTCTCAGTGGTTTGACTCAGATGCTGACATGCTGTGAGAGACTACAGATCCCTCTTACCCTAGCCTCAGGGGAAATGCAATTATTTTACTGTTTGATGAGGAGGAGAAAAAAAAAAAAACAGAAACGGCCATGTTCCTTTATCAGACAAATAATAACAGAAGTGTCATATCCTGTCTGAATAGACGGGGTTTTATCTGATATTGAATTATAAAGCAGTGTCCCATAGTAGCACGGCCTGACTTCTCTTTGAGTGTTTCGCTTTGTAGTTAAAATGCAATCCATATTGACATCTCCCTTGCACCCTCTCTAATGAAGCTGCCAATCTCGTCCCGAACCCTCAGACTAAACCGCGGCAAATATCCCTACACGTCGCACCATTATATTAACATGCCGCGTGCCGTCTCCGCAGTTGCCCGCAGAAAATATCACAGAAGAACCGCAGAAGTGTTTAATAACGGCAGCGGATACAATCCAGCAGATAGCGGAGCCGAGTTCACCTAACTCTTCAGCGATCACGTCTCGCGCGCATCAATTATCGCAGTTTAGTTACGTTCATTAAATGCTTTGAAGTGTGTGTCACCGAGTGCATGGTTTTTAGTCCCTGATGGTATTATCCTATTGTCAAGCTATGCGTCGCGTATCCTTTATTTAAAGCATTGTATGACAGGTGGGCAGACACATTAATGACTGCAGTGCCGTGTGTTCTAAATGATCCTCACGCTTGATTGACATGCCACTCTCTTTTTTTTTTTTTTCTTTCCATGTTTATGCTCACCGCTGCTGCTGCTGCTGTTGATGAATCTCTATAAATAGGTAAGTGCTGAAAGTTATGTTATGAGCTGATGGAAAAGTGTAATCACATTCATTTACGTGAATGACAACATCATTATTTATTTCTTGTCTATCATGTCGTGTGTGCTTGTATAGCTCTTCATTATGTGTTATTTCTATGTTCCGTGGCTGTTTAAAAAAAAAACTCCCTGAAAACTTGTGAAAACAATCAATTTTTTTATTTTAAAGCACACTTTAACTGGGTTGTAATTAAATTCTAAACCCCTCCTGCTCTCGAAAACATGAAACGTGTGAAACACCTCCTTCCCCATGCTTTTAAAATGGCGCTGAGCTGTGGTGCGTGCGCTATATGCACATGAAGTTAGTGAATTTACGGCTTTAATTTCCCCTGAAACATGCCCAGCCTGCAGGTGCTGCGGTGGCGTGGCTGTAGGCAGGGGTCACTCTGATTAATGGCCGTCCTTTCATGGGGGATGACAAACCCCCTGAAATGTTGTCATCAGGAGTCCAGCTCCTCTTTGTTCCTCCCCAGCAGCTGTGACAGCCTGGCAAATCAGGACTTTTCCAGGCTTAAATCTGCCAAACTCGCAGACAAAACACAGCCATCATCGGCTGAGCAAATACAGCGCGCCCCCGTTCCCCTGGCCGCGCGCGGCGCAGAGATTACTCGCCGTCTTCTGTGCTTATAATTAGCCGTAAGTGGCAAATAGTAGGCGCGGGCCGTGTAGAAATTGTTCCATTATGCTTAATTAACACCTACTTGATTGTGGCTAATTACTACTGTTTGATAATAAAGGAGCAAAGTTGTCAGTCTCCAGACATGGAGAAGCCATCTGGATCACTGATAACCATATGCTGACGCTTTGCTGCTGCTTGAGCTGTCAAAGGCCCACAGACAGGCAGGTGTCTCCACGGCATGATTCTAGCCATTGGCAATTAGTAAACATTCATATGCAAACACCTATAGTGAGTGTGTGAGTGTGCAGGCATTCGTACTGTACACATCTGTTTACACTGAGTTTTATTGAAAGCCTCATGTTAAAAAGTTGGAGATACATAACTGTATGTGCACAATTACAGAAAAGTTTAAAAATGTCAATTTGCATTTAATATAATAGAGTTGACTAATTAGAGTTTGGTACATGGAAGTTACATTCTGTGAACCTCACTCACTGTTGTCTCTTAAAAAAAAAAATCCAATTCCAGGTTTTGTACCAGTCTGTTTTTTTTTTCCTACATTGTGAATAAATGCTGAAGTCATCCAGACTATGATGGAACACATAAGGAACAAACCAAAATACTCTGCAAAAGTAATTAGGTGGCTCTTATCTGGGGTGCTTTTAACTTGGTCCTGGTTGTCCCTGGGGCGGTCCTGATGAGAGCCAGTTTCATCATAACATTTTTGATGACCTTTGCTACTGTATTTGAGGATAGTTTTAAAGTTCTAGATTTTTTTTATTTCTCAAAGTAATTGTTTTAATTACTTAGTTAAGTAGTTTTTTGCCATAATGTGGATTAAACATTACACACTTTCACTGTATTTCAAGTATTTCACAACTGATATTTCAAGTGATTAACTTTTGAAGAGTTCAGTATAGCTGTTTACTGAAAGCTCACATTCAAGGTGACTCTACCTCCATAAAGCTGACTGAGAAAATCCAGCCAAGATGTGCAAAGCTGTCATCTGAGCAAGAGGTGCTTACTTTATATCCAAAATCTAAAGAATCTAAAATATAAAATGTATTTTGGTTTGTTTACTAAATCATTTCATATTATTTCTTCATAGTTTGGATAAGTTTAGTATTAATCTACAATGCAGAATATTTTTAAATAATGAAAAAAAAAAAACACTGAATTCAAAGTTTGCCCAAACTTTTGACTGGTACTATATTTACAAAGTTCCAAAATGTACATAGAGTACATCCATCTCATTAGATAAAACCTGTTGAAAAGAGTATATTGCTGTTGAAAGCGTATATCATGAAGGCTGTGGAAGAGTTTGAGGTTACTCACACTATACTGAAGAGCACCACATAATCTCTAGACATGGATATTTACAGAAATGCATGTTGCTGTGTGCACCACAAGACTAGGGTTAGGCTTTTTTTCTGTCAGTGTCTTTAAAAGAGGGGGTTAGAACTAGAAACTAGAAACGTGACCATGCAAATGGAGGTCTGCAATAGGCTAAAAGCCAATGCTAATGCTAAAACCTCTTCTTTTTCCATGCACACAAAAAAACTGAATACCAAACTGGAACAAAACAGATAAAACTGGTAAAGAACCAGACTTACGTCTTTTTCATTTTTTTATTTTATTTTTTATACAAAAAAGACTCCAGAAGGCCAAAGCTGAGGAAGGGCTAAACGCTAACCAGCTACTATTTTATCAGAAAGCTAACCACACATCACACAGAGAGAAAGCAGTAGGAAGACAACAAGACTGTCCGTTAAGACTACAGTGTTAAAACTATAAATAATGTGGGTTGAGCCAATCGCAGTGTTGGAGTGTCGTAATCCCGAATCAGTAAAACCTCCCTCTTTCCCAGTATAGCAAAATCATTGTGTTTCATTCTGAAGCAAGAGAAGATTAGCATTGTAAATAGGCTTGTAACTTCATGTGAATCGTTTTAAATGGAGTAATTGGAATCTTTAAAGTAAAGGATAGTAAACAATAGTAAATAGTAAAATATGAGCAGCTGTGGTTGATATGTACAGTCCCCTCCAAAAGTATTGAAACAGTGAGACTGATCCCTGTTTTCTGCTGTAAACTGAAAACATTTGGGTTTGTCATTAAAAGATCAACATTTCAGCGTTTTTTTTACTTCCAGGTATTTACATCATTTTTCTTATGGAAATAAAAGCTGAAACATTGATCTTTTGACTCACATTCATCTTTTAATATCAAACCCAAATGCTTTTTAGTCTACAGCAGAAATAAATGATTTGACCTCACTGTTCCAATACTTTTGGGGGGACTGTATAAAACATTACATTACAATTTTTTGGGCAACCATACATTTTATATTCAATAATAATTTATTTTACAATACACCACTGCTAACTAAGTAAAGTAGCATAATGGCTATAACATTTAACAGTGACAAAATGGGTTTTTCACCCCAAAAAAAAAAAAAAAAAAAAGGCAGAAATTAAAGTATATTGTTATTCAGTTGAAACTTTTTTATTTAAGGTGTTTTCTTTATTTTTTATGATTTTTTTTTAATATTGTAAATTTAATAAGGCTTTAATAAGGCATTAAAGGCATTTTTTTATTATTTTGTACACAATACGTTTACAAAATAACAAACCAGAATATCGTTGCTGATTTAATAATTTTGCTGTTTTTTAGTTTACTACATCATTTGAACAGACAAACTGTTCCACACACTGTGAAAATTGTTTTTAAATAAATGGACCAAATGAAATTCTCCAAAATTACCTGAAATTATCTCTTTTTATATTAACTTCCATTAAAAAAAGTTAAAAAGGTTTTAGCTCTCTCCTGTAAAGTTACTATTTTGGAGATACATGTTTTTCATTGGACAGCGACAATACGTTTTAAACTTATTCTCTGATTCTCTAGGTACCACACTTAGCTTTGAGGACAGATTTAAACACTCTTGGTATTTTAATGTAATATCTTCCTGAGGTAGAGATACCTGGAATAGTTTTCTCAGCGTCTTGTGCTTTTCCTTCACGCTGTGAAGCTCCAGCTCATCCAAAATCACCTCAAGAGACATTCCAGGATTTTGGTAGATTTCAGGGGTGGTCACTTCTGAAAATTTGATCTTCAATTTGATCATTTTTAGTCATATATTTATTAAATACAGGTAACAGACTATCAAAAAGTTTGATTTGTCAAGCTCATGTATCAAAGCAGTTTTTTTTTATTAGATTATGCAATATATTTGGTAACTTACAGTAACAGGGTTGCAAATCTAGGCTAAGTTGTGGTTTTACCCCAGGAACAGATGCTAACTGTACAATTTAGCTATGTTTACAAGATCAAGGACAAACATGGTTATATAAGTATATAAAGAAAAAAATGACTCTACTCATTATTAGTCTTACAATATGAGTAACAGGGTTGGGTTCACTGAGTGACACACACAACTTGGACAAACATATTTGGAAAAAAAACTTGAAAATTGTTAGAGCACTTACTCTTGGTCTTGCCATGTGGGCAGAAAATGTCCTTGTGATGTCACTTCCTTTGTGCCAGTAGACAAATATTTTTAACTCTTTCTCTGCCAGGTAAAATTCCTTATGGTAACAGGGTTGCCCACATGTTGTGGGACACAAATTAGTAGCATAAAAACTGTAACATGCAATACAATGCAGACCAAAGAAGTTGTTTTCATAAGTAAAGGAGATGCAGATCAACAATATACAAGAGGAAGTCATTTATTTAGAGCTTATTTTAATTGTTAAATTTGCCAAAGGAGTTGGTCACCCAATGTGTGAGACAAGAGAAAATGGCCATTTTTTGAAGTGGTCCAAAGGTATTCGGTTATTTGAATAATATCTAAGGAGCTTATTTTTCCACCATATTTTACAGTTTGTCTTATAACAAGTACATTTTTCACAAAAAAATAGTCATTTAGATATTTTGGATAAGTACATTTGAAATTTAAGTAGTGGGACAGGAAATGTACCAAAATCCTGGAATGTCCCTCAAATCACTGTCTCAGTTGGGTTTAGCTCAGATGATTGTGGAGAACAAACACTTTTTAGTTTACTATGTAATCCTATATGTGTCTACAAAGTACATAACATAAATTAAATAAAGAAATAAAAAAATACATTGAATGAGAAAAATGTAGTGAAATACTGTAAATGCTGAGTATTATTAGACAAATAGGGTACATCTGCTTCAGAAGGCTTTTATTCTAGAAGGTTTTTGATGATTTAAAAAAACTGATGATACATACAGTGCATGCGTACAGAACCCAGAACTGTGCACCGCATGTAATAGCAGATGATGGTAGATGTTGAGGAACCTGTTATTTGAATGTTTTAGAAGTGTAAAATGCTCTTAACCTAGAGTTAATTGTAACCTCGGGATAATTGTAGCCCTTCACGAGGGCTCGCAGTGCAGTTGTTGTTTGAAACTTTTTTTTTTTTTCTCCTGAAAGGAGAAGCAGGGAGTTGTACGGACACAGCCCGGGTGCCACAGAGCCTGAGAAATCATTTTAAACTGCAAGCACCCCACCGTAAACAAAAGAAATGATCCCTGCCTGTAATGCCTGTCTGTCCTTGTTAATTAGCTGCACACACTATGTGAAATTAGCTATGAAGGCACAACACCAAGATAAATAGTTCCTTATTTGAATGAATAAAGTAAAGATTCGGGGTGTGTAGCATTTGTCATGTTTAATTGCTAGATCAATTAAAGTTGTGGGTAATGGTGATTTATAAAGCTTTCTGTGTAATTTGGTATTCATTAGCTCAGCCAGACTCATGGTGATATCAGCTTGTTAATTGTGTTTCCTTTTTCTTGAAGGGGAGCTTGTGAGTGCGGCTGGCACAACGTTTCCTAATTTTGCTAATACTGATGTATAGCAGTGCAGAAAAGCTGGCCTGCAACCACCTCCTCTCTCCTCCTTTCGCAAACTTTACCCAAAACTCTGTAAAACTTTAAAGAGTGAACACTCGCTGGTGTAAACAAGCTGACCTGCATTGCTGAGTTCGGGCCAGTGGGGATCAATGGGGCTTTAGAACTTCAGCAAACTGTTCCATGCTTATACTTTACGTGGCATGAGGCTTTTTTTTATATTGGGGATGTCATGTTAAGTGAGCCAGACAGATTAGGGTTTTTATTTTTTTTTTGGAATACCAGTCAATACCACTTCTTTTGGAGAGAGTGCACTTTATAACAGGAAATGTTTAGCTTACTTTGTAAGAAATTGTAAGATTTGCTGGCTAAAATACGCTTATAACATATTTACAAACAATTTACCACAATGTAACCACTGTCTGAGGTATTTTACAGTTTTAAATTAAAAGCCTCATCAATCAGTTCAGATTTTTTGCTCAGATCAGATTTGGCTATATTGATTGTTCACATTCTGGGCCCTATCGTACACACTGCGCAAGATGCACATTGCTATCTTACACTCTGTCAGCAGTCTATTTTCACACCTTGCGCCCATGCCGTTAAAATAGCATGGGCTATTTTAGGTCTGGTAGTGAGGTCTGTTCAGGTAAATATCTGATGTGCTTCTAAATGTTGGAAGCATATGTTGGAAATACAGGTGCGCCACTGACTGATTAAAACCCTGACAGCAGTCAACAGTCAGACAGCCAATCCTATCTTAGCCATGTAGGAACATCATGCGCTTTGTGTGAGCTCAGCATATGTACACACCCCCTCTCACATGTATTCATGCATGTGAGTAGCACACAGCAATAAGTATGTAATTTTTTGTTTATGTAAGTATAACACTATTATTTTTTTTTCCCCAAAACCACACTCATCACTTATTGATGCACACTTTCTCGTACAGTAGTTTTCATATCTCGTTGTTTAAACAGAGAGGAGACGAGCAAAGAGATACAGCAACATACATCACAATCAGACCTCCCACACTTGTCCCATAAACAAGATGCACAGTGCAATTCTGCTTGTCCGATAGTGAAGAGCAGCATCTCCACCCTTGCTCTCGCCCTCTGTCCTAATTCAGAGCGCTGAAATGCTCAGGATGAATTAGAGCATGTATGCTGGGTACATTTAGTGCAGGACCATGCATACATGAACAGCTTTAAGTGACAGCCGGGCAGCAGCGGATCGCTTAGAGAGACTCCGCAGACAAACGAGGGGCCGTGCGATTTGGGCAGCATCATGTAAACACTTCATTATGCACATGCAGCTCACGCAGGCTGAACACACCAGACAGGAGCGATCGGAGGACGGCGGGATGACATGCCCCGCTTTCCCTCCACAGGGCGAAGATTTAGGCCAAGTGGAAGTGCACCAAATGACTCAAGTAGCACGGCAGAATCCCCTCTCAAACAGGAAAGTTCCTTATTCATTTCCTTAGATTATCATCACATTTGTGTCACCAGCCGAAGAGCTTTATTGACTTGCAGAGACGTGGTGCCTTCGCGGCGGATTGTCGTTATTTGGCGCGCTGACATATTCATGTGTGTCCCCGCTAATGCTTCCAAATTACTCCGTCCGTGGACGTCACAATCGAACAGATAATTTTAATAAGATTCGGCTTGACTTTCCACCGCGCTCCTCTCCCACTTTATGGAATACAAATTGTAACCTGTTTTTAAAGCCACGCGAGGCGCTGAACTTTAATGGGATTTGACAACATCATATTAGGCACAACAACTACGCATAATGTACCGAAAAATTGGACGTGAAATTGGAAACATAGCCGAGAACAAAGTGAATTTACATGGTTTGGTAGGTTGGATGTCTGATATCATATTCTCTCATGCAGGCACTCTGGGGAGAGAGGGAAAAAAGGGCTAGGGGCTTTAACAATGGATATCAGCAGAAAGTGCTTTTAAAGTTAAGGCTGATGGATGGCTTGTCAAAAAAAATAATTGCACTGGTTGGAAAGTGGGGCTGCGTGCTGAGGAGGGGGGAGTGCGGGATATACAGAGAGGATGATGGGAAGTGACAGTGGTCTGTCAAGAAGCAGTGGCTGCCCAGAGAAGTGTGAAGCCCAAGCTATAAGGTGGCAGAATAGAACAGGCTGTCAGGGCGGGAAAGTGGCTTTAATACGGCGAAAAGCAAAGGAATCCGCCTGTCAGCGCTGCTCAGCCAAGCCGAAACACGGAGAGGAAAAACGGCGGGAAAAGGTAGAGATGGGGAAAAAAGAAAGGGAAGAAAAAACAAGAAACACCACCGCAATGAGTGTGTACCTGTGTCAGGGTACGAAATAGTACGGTGTGTGAGTGAGTGTGTCAAGAATAAAGGCTGGTGTGTAGGACACGTTGGAGTCCGGGGCCTTCCGTCCAGCCTTTCTCCTGCCACGGTGATCAGAGTCATCGGGCTGACTGCTCGCGGTGTGCTTTTTTTTTTTCGCGGACGCCGAAGACCCGTTGATGAGACGAAGACGTTTTTTTTTCTTCATCCTCGTTCTCCTCCTCCTGCGCTTCCTCCTCCTCCTCCTCGGTGCCGGCGTGGAGTAATGAAAGGAGAATATATGAGGACACATACAAGTGTCATTTCATATTTTCTGATCTCTCTTGAAGGCTCATTACAGAGGCGGGACAGGTTTACAATTATACAGGCCAGCTTCCTAAGGCATTTACATGAATTGGTGGAATAAATTCAATAATGCTTGTCTGCATAGCCTTGACCTTGGGTGAAAGGCACTCTAGTTTAATTCATTACTCTGCTACTGCTGAAGGGCTGATGTGCTGATTGTACCTGTATAGAACACGCTCTGATACTGCACCAGACCTCAGCCTTTCTCCCAGGTTCACACTCAATACAGTCCAGCACTACTGTGCACTACAGTTCCGCAGGATATGACCTGAGAGTAGGTGGGAAAATAGGTGGGAATGGGCCAAAGTTGAAAATCTAAGCCTTTGGGCAGATAAAGAATGTGAGAAATACCTATGGTTTATGAATTGTCTGCATGAACAATTCCGTTCTACAGCAGTGACCCATCCATTTTAGCTTATGTAGCTTCAACAGTATGTAAGACATAAGATTGAAATTCTCTAGATTGCCAATTTGCTCTTTCTTACTTGTCTGACCTTTTTTCTTCCTTATAAACTACATTGTTGTAGTACTATGGTGCTTTCCCTTATGATGTTGGTAGTCAGCTGAAATAGTCGAGCTTTTTTTTAAAAAGAAGTGGGCAGTAGGGAAATTATGGTAAAAGCTGCTTTTAGCCTAGCACACGTACCAGCTCTCTTACCCTGTTTTTTGCAATAACCCATGCTAAAATTAAGAACCAATTCCATGGCACAGTTTTGAGGTTTTGGAATTAAGCTGTTTAGCTTCTTCTACAGCTATCAGGTTAGCTATGATGCTAACAGACTGACTAAACTAGTTAAAACCAAATTGCTAATAGACACAACAACTGGTCTCAGCATTGCTGGATTGGGTTTAGCCGCAATGCTAACAGCCAGCCTTAGCTTGATGCGTATTGGCTAAAGATTTTCTGTGCTGCATTATTCACTGAAAGTTGATTATGTTGCACTGATTAGATACTGTAGGGTAAGTCTCACTGTTTTATCACATAATATGTTTCACATGTCTGTACTTTACTTTGGTTCTCAGTTATATGATGCTAAATGTTTGCAAACTGGATTTCTTACATGCACTGATTAGATAGGGTAAGCCTTGCTGTTTGTTACAAAATGTGTGTCATATCTGTATTTTATTCTGGTGCTCATTTATAAGGCTGGAATAACAGAATAGTTTTGATGCTATGTCCTATTGCTATCTGAATTACTCGCTGATAATTAATGGAATTACAGCTTTGGAAAAAATTAAGAGACCACTATACTTCTTAAATCAGTTTCTCTGATTTTGCTATTTATAGGTATATGTTTAAGTAAAATGAACATTGTTGTTTTATTCTATGAACTATGGGCAATATTTTACCCAAATTCCAAATAGAAATATTGTAATTTAGAGCATTTATATGCAGAAAATGAGAAATGGCTGAAATAACAAAAAGATGCAGAGCTTTTAGATCTCAAATAATGCAAAGAAAACAAGTTAATATTCATAAAGCTTAACTGCTTGAGTTCAGAAATCAATAGTTGGTGGAATAAACCTGTTTTTTATTCACAGTTTTCATGCATCTTGGCATCATTATTTTATTATTATATCTGTATTTCCCTGGCCCTCAGTTATGGAACTCTAGCATGTAGATTTGTACTGGCGTGTGCAGTAACTGTCGACTCAATACAACCTCGGGCCGGTTCAGCAATACTGAATCATCAAAAATTTGCAAAGAATATGAAGCCATTGTTGTTGATACATTTTTACATATTGAATTGTATTATATATTAATATCAAGTTATTGTCAAGCCCTATATTCACGTATGATAAAGTGAATACATGGCATTCTGGGACAGTTTTAAAATTACGCTTAACAGTAACGTATGGTATATTATGTATTCTGTATGTAATATGTGTGCATTCAGAATTATCAAAGTGTTTAGTTAGATTATATTTTTGTACACATTCTGCTGTTATTGACAGTGAAAATGTAGAGTAAGTGTATCTAAAACAAATGATTATTGATTATTGATCTTATGTGTGGACAAGCTTCCGTCCTTTAAACTGCTCTCTACAATAGGCTCAGACAGAATGTGCGCGAGTACGAGAGCATTTCCCTTCTCCGAACATCAATGATGACAGATCTTCTCATTTTCTCAGCCCGTCTTATGTATGATAGATCAAAATCCATGATCTGTGTCCTCACATTCATAAGCAATTAGGCCTACCATAATTTATTCTCCATTAAAAAGATAATTAAAGTCCTCTGTAGTTTCTTTGAAAGTTAAATTATAGTCTCATTTTCCACAAATATAAACCGTGAGATTTAAAGGGCCACTAAGCATTCACATCATGAAATTAGTTCTTCAGAGAACTTATCATTACAGATGATAGTATAATGATATGTACAGTCATGAACTTTTTATTGTGTCATCGCCACTGGAGCATACTTAAAGAGCAATCGCTATGGAAACTAAAAATGTGATCCTAATGAGAATATTATGGGCACGTATTAAAGCTGTCGTGTTCCAACCTTCACTATACAGTTTTCAAGTGTGCTGACAAGGTGATATCTGTATTAGGGAGAAGAGGGATTCTAATGGCAGGCAGAGTCTAGACAACACACACACACACACACACACACACACCAGGCCAGCATTAGCCAGCATCTCAGTATCAGGCTATAATAACTGGATTGTAATGAGTAAGTGTGAGCAGATCAAGGTTTCTCCTCACATTTTATAAAATAGTAATAGAACAGGGTGCTCTCTGACACACACACACACACACTGCTGAGAGTTCTGGCAGGGAAAGTGAGTCCACTTCTGATTGGTGCTGTGATGCATGGACTGCCCTAACAAAGAAGGGAGTGCTCGCAGGAGCCAGGCGGCTCTAATGGATGGAGAGAGAGAAAAAAGAGAGAGAGAGAGAACGAGAGAGCGAGAGAGAGAGCAGCCCTCATTTAGAGGAGGAAGGCTGTTTGCCCTGCCAATATGACACAGGGGGAGTGGACAGCCATTGATCTACAGCCACAAATGACAGCTGAGAATTCAGCAATAATCATGACAAACGAGTGGAAGGGCCACAGGATGGAGGGAGAAAATGTCGATACCTCCCGCCCAAAAAAGGAAGCCCAAGGTCACGGGGATAGGGTGCGGTGTGCCCCTCTCCTCAGGACTTCTTACAGACAGAGACACAGAGATAGAGAGAGAGAGAGAGAGAGAGAGAAAGAGAGCTAGAGAGCTGTTTAACAAAGATTGTCCAATCACTGGTTCCAAACAGTGGCAGTCTGTTTATTGCATTACTGAATGGGCGGGGTTTGATTTATGTGGGTGTGGCCTATACAGTACATATAAGTGGCTATTGTCCCCATTAGAGATGTAAGGACATATATATTTGTGTCAAATGTCATTGTACAGTATTTTCCGTTTTTCTTTTTTTTATTGAATTTAATTAAATGCACTAGTACTGAACCGTATTGTCCAAAGTGTTGTCTGAACCGAACCCTGACATTTCTGTACCATTAAATCTTTAGCCCAGATCATAACAAATTCAGTTGTTTCACAGTTGTACAGCTCATATTTTGGGGAGGGGGTCATTATTAGCATTGCAGTCATACTAATATGGTGGTGGCATAAGTGGATGGGACACAGCAGTGCTGCTGGTGTTTTTAAACACCTCAGGACTGAGAATAGTAGAAATATCTAGCTAACAGAATCCTAAAGGCCTCAGAGAGCAACTCTACCATTTCCTTCATTAAAGCAGCACTAGGTAGTATTTTCTTGATCTTTTTAAAGAAGTAAAATTACAGCTTGAAACTCACTGAAGCGCAGCATTGAGGTGTAATAGAAGGAATAGCGGTGCTCTCGTGTCTGTGCCGGAGCTCCTCTGAGCGCAAACCAGACTCTGTAAGTTTTCCTAGGTGGCCGCGACCAACGCTCACGAGAACTGCGACCTGCTTTCCGACCTTTAGTTCTAACAGTTCTATAAGGACTACTGGTTCATTCTTTACAAACTAACATACAGACACTCTGGCAGAAGCTGGAAAGAGACCGAGTATGTCTGTGAAAGCCAGAAAACGAGCAAGAGAAACTAATCCGCCTTAAACATTTATTACACTCTGCAACTGTAGCGGGAGCCCGCAAGCATAAATTCTCAATCCTACCTAGTGGAGCTTTAATCAAAAAGCAAACCAAACTAATTCCTGAGGTTTAAATATATCAGGGTCCGTCAAAATCCTATTGTTCTAGATTTTCTAATCATCTGCAGCTGAGTTGCATAGTAATGTTATCATGTAGGCATATTAATGTATGTAAGGATATCCTAACCTTTTCCAGACATAAAAATTGCATTTTGTAATTTAGTTTTAATTTAATATATTACCTTCATCTCTAAGTGTTGTAGTACGTACATACTAATGTTACCATGAAGAGAACTAAAGCTAGCGATGAGCTATCTAACCTTAGCGACGAGCTAGCTAGCACACTAATGTTACCAGTGAGAGAGCTGAGGCTAGCAATAAACTAGCTTACCTAAGAAACAAGCTCAGAGGTCTCTTTATAGTTTTTGCTTGAGGGCAAATTGTGATCCTTTTTTTACATTTTATTATAAAAATAAATGGAATATGATTAAATTGACTTCATGTGGGGACTTCTGATTAGGTTTTGGATTTAATCTTAATCTTGTCTTGGCCTTGATCTTGGTCTCAGTTTGGTCTTGGTCTTTACTCAAACTCGACTCTAGCGGTCTTGAAAGATTGTTCAAATGTAAAGGTTTAAGGTATTCATGGGGTGTCCAATTTTTCACAAGACTATATTTATATCCCCTAATGCTTTTATTACTATAAAAATTCGTTCTTCCTTTGGTCCATTTCCTCTACCCATGAATCTACCCATCTCCCATAAAGTATGTATAGGTTTCCTATTGAGCAGTGCTGAAATATTAGCAGGCAGGAGAGAAAGTGGCTGTTGGACGATGTGCATTTATTTAGCATTCAGCACAGTCACTGAAGGAGAAACATTTCTCTTTGTAGATTGGAGTGAAACAATAATGATTAAATTGCCTGTGCAAATCAATGTGGCTGTGTGATAAGCTCTGATCGGTAATGGCCTGTGTGTTCTTGCTGGAGGACTGCGGTAGCGGCAGTGGCAGCAGCAGCGGCAGCAGCAGACGCTCGGGAAGCATCGCCTCACTGGATGAGGCATTTTCTAATCAGCTTTATCACTCATATCAGAATTTATCTTATTCGAGGAAAATGCCAATATATTAGCCCGGCGTCTATGATACACAAGGTGACCCTGCTGACTTAATGACATAATACATTATCCTTAATGAAGTCAATATCTTGTCTTTTAGCTGTCTGTCTATTGGGGCGATTAATTGCAGTGTCATTAAAGTTAGCTCTCTTTTCATTTGAGCCTGGCAAGTGGCATAAAACTAATGTTCTTAGTTATCAGCCACTGAAATAGAATGGAAGGTGGAGGAAATTGCACAGTGGGCGAGGGGGGATCGCACGGCCCACCGGACGGCAGCTTTCAGCGACTGTTTACACAGACAAACCCAGCGTAGCACAGCAGAAATATCAACTAAGAATCATCACTTTTGCATAAAACATTGACTCTACATTTTTTTTACTTAATTTGAATCTGACATTCGTTATTTACATTATGTCAAGATTTCAAGATGAGTAGACTAACAGAAATGTTGTAAAATAACCTGGAATAAAATCCTTTTATACTTACTATCATAAAAAATTATAAAGATTTTCTTTATGTAAAGTTACCTTTTTGAATATATATATATATATATATATATATATATATATATATATATATATATATATATATATAAGCTTTACCCGTAGCTGTATGCTTTGATGGGTTTTTTTTTCACTTACCCACAAATTTCCCATAATTTTTTTAGCAGTCAGCTTGTAAAGAGCAGTAAAGCCACTCCACTGAAGTACAGCATTATACAGGAGTTTACAGTTTAGTTCTCCAGCACCGAGACTGGAAACTGGAGCAGTATTAGCATTATCTTCTAACCACGCTAAGCACTAGCTCTTTTATCTTTCAGAGGTGAGTATTATCGGCCTGTAGCCTGCTGCTAACCCCGGCTAGCACTGCTGGAGCAGCATTAGCATTAGCCTCTAACATGCTTAGTGCTAGCTCTTACAACGTTCAGAGGTGAGGATTATTGGACTGTGCTAACCCAGGCTAGCACTGCTGAAGCAGCATTAGCATTAGTTGCTAACTGTGCTAAGCGCTAGCTCTTTCGCCGTTCAGAGGCATGTTTACTGTGTTAAATTGAGCTACATGGGATAAACCACCAGCTAATATTGCCCTAGCTTTCCAATAACACTCAGGGTTCTTCAGTGTGGTGCTGTCAGGCGGAATTTACTAGCACTAACCACAGCTAGCTAGTGCTAGCGGTTATTCACTAATGCCAATGATAATGCTGCTGCACCCAAACTTAGTGGAATAAAAGCGCTCGTTTTTTAAAAATTAATAAGAATTACAGTTTTGTTTATTTAGCTTTGCTTTACTTAACTTAGTTTATCCACCCACTACCCAGCGGCAAGATCTGCTGAATTACAAGGAAAACATGGTGATACCCCTGTTCCTTACTAGTGTCGCATAATTCGCCTTATAATCCAGTGCGCCTTATGTATGAAAATAGACAAAAAAAAAAAAATAGACGTTCATTGATAGTGCGCCTTATAATCCAGTGCGGCTTATAGTGCAAAATATATGATATTATAGACAATGCATGGTAATGTGTACACTAACATGCACTATATGAACTAAGCATGAATTGTTACCTTTATGGAACACTGTCTTGGAAACACCCGCACTTTTATAAGTTGTTTTCTTGTTAGTATGTCTGATTATGATTGAACAATAATATTCAATTCAGGAGGCTCCACTCCTGAATATCCCACAGGTCAATACATGTACAAAAAAGTTAAGACATGTCTAAAATCATGGGACAGGATTCTATTTTCTTCTGTAGTGAAGAGGAAGTTTAATGTAAAATGTAAAAAGTAAAAGAGCATCAGGTTATACTGCATGTTGTAATATTAGTCCCAGCAGTTGGTGTCGCGTTTTCAAGGTCGATGCTGTGGTGCTTCATCATGCGAGCTGATTGACAGGCTTTGGGGGCGGTGGGTATGAAATATGGCACTTTGCTGCGAGTGTGTGTATTAAAGAGAGGCCGTGCCGCTAGCATCTCGCTCCTAAAGTCACACCAGGCTGACAGCGCAGGACCCTATATTAATCTCAGCATGGTGACGACTGCCCTGGGCCACGAAAATGGCACTTAGTGATCAAAACAAATCAAAGCTCACATGTTACGCTGTCACTGCATTGCACACTCCTTACAAAATGTGCTGTTTATCACACCAGCTGCACAGAACATTATTGACCCTTTCAATCGTCAGCTATATCGGAGGACAGGTAGTGTTATTGTGTTATGTTTAATAGATGTTCGTTGTGCATTACTAAGGCATTATCGGTTTTCACTTTATGTCAGGTGTATTAAATTCACAGAACAAAGCCGTATAAGGGTTTAGTAATGGTGCTTAGATGTTAGTAATGCATTACTAAGAGATTATTACAATTATTATTGATTTCAACATAAAGAATACAGAGCTCTTTGAGTAATTACCTTTGATGCAGTACAATATCTGTTCATACAATTGTGCAAAATGTATGTTGCCTTCCAGCTAAAATGCTAATGCACACTCATATCTGCATATATTCAAGATGTAATGTCCTGTCCAGGCTGACTGGTGTAAGGGAATGCTATGTCCAGTATGAGGTTCAGTGGAACTTAGTAGGTCCAGAATCTCTGTGTGAGAAAGTGTGTTAAACTTCTCTTTTCTTATTTTTTTTATAGACATTTGCTGAAAGTAAATATTAAAGCTCCAAAGTAAAAACTGCAAAGAGCTACAAAGAAGCAATACTCGAGTTGAACCTACATAACCAGACGAGGCCGGTCTTTGATGTATTTACATATGGCTGCTGCCAGTTAAAATAGAAAAAGTACTGTATTTTTCACATTATTAGGCAGCAAAAGAGCTAGTGCTTAGTGTAATTAGCGGCTAATGCTAATACTGTTCCAGCAGGTCGATAATACTGACCTCTGAACGACAAAAGTCCTACAGCTTACAGTGGTTAGCGGCTAACAGGGTCCATACAGTGATGAAAAACCTGGAAAAGTGATGGAATTTGAAAATAACCATTTTCAGGCTTGGATAAGTTTTGGAAAAATTTAAATACCCAGAAAGTTTAAAAAAAAATCATGGGAATTTGTTTATCTATGGAGAAAATCTTTTTTGAGCTAAAAAACAAAACATCAACCCAGAGTTATTTTAGTAATTTAGGCCTACACAAAGGTGCTCTCAGGATCTGACACACATTTTATTATTAAAGACTCATTTTAGGCCTACTATAATCAATTTTAATTACACGTTTAGTTTTTTTTTTGTTTGTTTTTTGCTTTACTGTCCATGTCTGCACTGATGTTTTAAAATCGTATGGTCATGATCATGGTTCATGTTGGAAATGTATTGGTTTAAACATGGATGAACCTTGGGCTAATGCTAATGCTGCTCCAGCAGTGCTAGCCAGGGTAATCAGCAAATTTTAGTCTTGAGTCTTTGTGATTCTTGCATGCCACTCTGGTGGTCCTGTCTTTTTTATTTGTTTATTTATTTATTTATTTTTTTTTTTGCGGGTAAGACTGATGACCCCTGGTCTAAGAGATAGAGTCAACAGCATGATGACAAAGTAGCAGAACCATCTCTCATAGCCATGTCAATGGAGCTGTCTTTGGCACCTGTAGAGGAGTGACATTGAGAAGGCAAAACGGAAGGGGAGGGGAGGAGATAGAGGGGAGAGGAGCGTAAGAAGAAAAGAAAGAGAGAGAGAGAGAGAGACTAGGTCCCTTTCCCTCCGGCCTCGGGTTCCCCCCGTGCCTTCCCCCCGCCCTTGCTCTGAAACAAGCAGACGGGATAGGGGTAATTTACAGCGTGTTATCTTTGTCTATAGCAGGGAGATGATATGAAGTAAATCAAGGTAGGAGTAATGAAAGACTGAGAATTTATTCCTGCGAGCGCATTTTAAGCGTAGTATCCGTTATGGTGGCAGTGTCTGAACAGGCCGGAATGAGACGGGGTTGGGGCGGGTTAAGGTGGAAGAGGGTGGGGGGGGGGGTGAGGAGGAGGAGGGGAGGGAAGGAGGGTTTGGGATGAAGGGCAATAAAGCTGCAGCAGGGCCTCCATGTTAATGCTGTCTGTCTGGGGTTAGTAATTGGGTTGCGCTGATGAGTTGCGCTGGAAGACAAAGTGTAAATCCAAGCAGCCGCTGTAAATCTGGCATTGTTGGAACAAGGTGCAATCCCAACAAATATTGATCCTGCCTGGGGGCTGTTGCAGGGCGAGAGAGCTGTCGCTGGCTGTGTAGCTCCAATTACTTTAGCCAAACTAGCGCCGCGGCGTGGGGCCCTCCACCCTCAGCTCATCCTGTGTGTTCTCCCACTGCTTAGGCCTGCCTGTACTACAGCTAACAGCTGGGCCTGACCACGTAACACACACAATGATGATCACACAACACTGAAGGTCAGTAGATGGACAGTGGTCTTGTGAGTTGTGGCAGGCCACCGAATAACAGCTTAATTTTTTGGGTCGTTTTCACTCTTGAAAGTCCAGATCAAAGTCTGGATCAAGGTTTGTGTGATGTGTTACAGTGTGTTACAGTGGGTACATTTGGTCCAGTTCAGTAAGCAGCTTAGGGTGTTTTCACACCAGCACTATTTGGTCTGGTTAAAAACGACCTCTGCTCCTGGTGTGTTGGGGCATTACTAGTGATAGGGGGAGTGGGTGGGGTAATTGGCTGAGAAAATGGGGAAAAAAGTAGAAATAAAATTGTGTAACTTTAGTGCAATTCGATTAAGCAGGTGCTAGAACAGTAATCTCACTCGGATGCCAAGACCTGCTAGAGAAGGTGGTCTTAGTCCGGTTCCAAACTAACTCTGGACCAGTTTGCTTGTGATGAGAACATAATCCGGGCTCGATCCAACCCAGCTATTAAATATAGTCCTTTTATTTGAGCTAAACTGCCGATAAGACACAATTAATTCTGGTACAGTATATTAACCAGATAATGTTAATTATCACAGCTGTGAACAACAAACGCTGTGTCCTTGTATTTATATTTACTCCCACGCCAGACAGCTCCGACCAATCAGAGGTCACAGCGTGAACACATGGTGTATTGGCGTGCAATTTTGGCGAGCCAAACCAAACAGAGGGAGAAAAACGCTTTAAGTTAACAAACTCATCAACTGATTTGGACAAGAGAAACCAACTACAGGTGTAAAAACGGCCTTGATTTTGATTGGTTTGTAGAAGGACATGCGTCATACAACAACATATGCGTGTTTTCAATTGAAACGTGATTTTCAATTGAAAATCAGATTTCATTTATTTCTGCTTATGAGCAGGGGCGTAGCAGCAAATTCTTGGCCCTGTACACTCTCAATGTCAGTGGGCCCCTATCCATGCCAGTACACAAAGAACTGGAACAAATCAGGATTTTCATGGGCCCCTCTCTCTACTTGGGCCCTAGGTACTTAGGTCCACTTTTCCCCCCACTACCACACCCATGCTTATGAGTAATAATTATTCTACAGTAACAGTAGATACAGCAGTGGCTGGTGGTTGGCGCATGTACAGTACAGTGTAGAGTTATTTTTCTTCTTCTATTGTTTAGTGGGGGATGATAATCTGCCTAAATTTACTGTAATTGGTCTGAAAGTTTAAACCTAGCAAGTTCAAATTTAGAAAAGATTTTCCACACTACAAACAAACTGTTTCATGTTTGGGTCACATTGATCCACTGACTCAAGACTAGTTGGGTTTCAGGTGCACATGCTGTCTAAGTGGGTTTGTACATGTGTTTTGTACATGTGGGACCCAGTTGGGCTTCAAATGGAGCCCATCGTTACATCTTTACCCACCTTAATCTCACATGGGTCCCATCAAGGCCTAATGTTTAGTGTACCACCCATATAGAGCACAAGTTAAGTGAACCTGGTTCCATTATTGACAGTGGCCCATACTTATCAAGCTTCTCACAGTACGAATGCTGATCTGATATCAGTTATCAATACTCTGAGATAACTCTTGATAAATGAGGCCCAATGATGGTGCCCTACCACTTACATCCATATGTGGGGCCAACATGGAGCCCATGGACAAAACCTTCAGATTCCCAGTTGAGCTGCCCATACAGGCCCCACATGAGCCTGTTATAACTTAATCTTTTAGGTAGGTTTAAAAGCAATGTAATTTCCCCAGCTTGAAAGCTAGTATCCTTAGCTGTGAGAAGATGTGAATGTGAAGGCCTGTCATCCTTATTACGCTGTCTATCTCTATAACTTTCTGTTCAGATCCTCAGAGTGCTTATTAACACTGGGCCAAGGCCTTCAGTTTGAGCCCGGTCCTTTCAAAGACCACACATATATATAGCAGCGATGTAGGCAGTGGCGGAAACGACACGATCCTGTCTCAAAACCCAACACATTAGATTTAACCTTTTGCTTTGAAACTGCCTTTCAGTCTTTGTTAGCGGCGTGGCAGCGTCTGCGTGTGTGTGATGAAGTCAGACAGCTTATCGTTGCAGATTTCCTATCTGGTTTGACAAGCTGGTGGCAGGAAGTGCTCCCTGCCTCCAAAGCCAGCGCTGGTGTTGGCCGTCAGTGACAGCCTGCGTCCTGCTCCGCGATGAATATGTTAATGTGAAGGGATGTAGCTTTTCATTAGATGAAACCGCAGCCCTCTCTCCTTCACTGAAGAGTGTGTGCGGATTTCATGAGGGGAACGGTTTGAGGAGTAATTTAGAAAGTTGCGCTGACGTGCGCTGGAAATGTAGCCTGAGTGTGTTTGACAAATGGAAAAGGTCACGTCTGTTTCAGTCGCAGTCACCTGGTCCTCTCCTCCCCACCTGTCTGTCCGGCAGAATTATCATCAGACCTTTCGGACATGTGCTACGCAGGTTAACCCTCCACTGCAAACCTCATATACTCAAACTGCACCGCCTAAAGCTGTCATCCAGCGTAGGTTTTCGTAGCAAAGTGTGGGCAAAAGTCTTCAATGGGAACTATACTAACCTTACATTGGTATGTTGTGAATCGACAGTGTATAGCTGGACAGAGCATCGTCTCTCAAAAGTGAAGCCACCACAGGTCGGGCGCCCCCTGCTGTTCGGTTGCAGAAAGCTGTGTAACCCCACCCATCCCCATAGGTTTCAATGGCAACACAGACAACTTTCAATCACGTTTTTTTTTTTTCTAATATACTGTAATTCTACCTTCATTATTTAAATGCAACAGCTAGTGTAACCTCTGCTCATATTGTCAAATTTTTATATCCCCACAGAATTTGTTTTTTAAAACGTTATTCAGCTCTATTCAAAAAGGTGTGGTTATTGTAAAAGGGCTGGGTTACACCTAGCCGGGGTGGGACCAATGACTGCATGGGCGGGACCATAGACTGTGTGAGCTCTGTGGAGGCAGCCCTCAGGGGCGGGTTTATTTAAATGAGTAGGCTGTCTCTCCACAGTCTTCTCCTTCCTCTGGTCTCTACTGCACAGACTCGGGTATCAGGATCGCCAACATGGCGGAAGACTTTGGCTTCATTTTCAGTGAATGAATGGGAACGGCAACACGGCGTCCATCTTTTTTACAGTCTCTGGATTGAATGGATTGAAAGCTGCGTTTCAAAGCATAGGATAAAGTCGAGGGAGGGTGGGTCATCAGTAGTGATGAAGAAAAAAAAACTCTTGTGCTTTTAATTTCCTCATGAAAATTAATTATATTTATCATAATATTAAATCAAACTTTGACTCTGAGGCTTCGTTTTCTATCATTTTCACCTTAATTTATGGAAAAGATACATCAGTTGCGTCCTTAAAACCGTCCCGAATGTCGGCTGCATTTCTCAACTACATGCTAAGAGTCCTTCTCTTAGAACCAGCCTGTAAAATCATCTACATCCTAGGCTTTGGGATGCAGCTAAAGTGTTAAACAACAGAAGATGTGCAGCAACACTCTCATACAGTAAATAAAACACTACACCACATTGTAGTGGCTGGTGTAGTGTAGTGGTTAACAACACTTTAAGCAGGCTAGGGTTCAAATTCCATGTGTTGACATGCAAATTAAACTAAACCAAAAAGTAGTCCTTGGACAAGATTCCTAAAGCTACATTAGTCTAACTGCTTGACTACCATATTTTTCACACTATAAGGCGCACCGGATTATAAGGCACACTTTGAATAAACGTCTATTTTCTGGTGTATTTTCATACACAAGGCGCACTGGATTATAAATTGCATTAAGTGACACAGGTAGTAAGGTACAGGGGTGTCACCATGTTTTTCTTCTAATTCAGCAGGTCTGGCTGCTGGGTGGCAAAACCTGTATAGCTAATCTAAGTTAAGTAAACAAAACTGTTAACTGTTTTCTTTAAAATTCAAATGAACACTGGATGTTAATCTACACAGATTGTTTTTTAGAAAACTGATTATTTTGGTGAGTAAAGTGCTTCAGTTTATTTAAAGTATGCTTAGATGTCCAGATTTCGTCTCACGTAGCTTGTTTTAACACTGTAAACATGCAGGCTACAAACCGATAATACTCGCCTCTGAAAGGTGAAAAGGCTAGTGCTTGGTGCGGTTAGTGGGTAATGCTAATGCCGCTGCAACAGTGCTAGCCAGGGTTAGCAGCAGACTACATGCTGATAATACTCACCTCTGAACGGCGAAAGAACTAGCGCCTAGCGCAGTTAGCGGGTAATGCTAATGCTGCTCCGGCAGGGCTAGCCAGTGTTAGCAGCAGGCTACATGCTGATAATACTCACCTCTGAACGGCGAAAGAACTAGTGCTTAGCGCAGTAAGCGGGTAATGCTAATGCTGCTCCGGCAGGGCTAGCGAGGGCTAGCAGCAGTCTACAGAGAGATAATACTCACCTCTGAATGGCAAAAGAGCTATCGCTTAGCATGGTTAGTGGCTAATGCTATAATGCTCCACTCTCAGTGCTAGAAAAACTGAAACTCCTGTATAACTCTGTACTTCAGCAGAGTGGCTTTACTGCTCTTTACAACCTGACTCGTAAAATTCATACACAAGACGTTCCAGATTTTAAGGCACACTGATGATTTTTGGGAAAATGAAAGGATTTTAAGTGCACCTTATAGTGCAGAAAATACAGTACATGTTTCCAATGGACAGCCATTTATCTGTCAGTTATCATGAATGAAAATGGAAATGCTACATGCAGGGCTTAATTTAAGGGATAAATCAAGGGTGGGGGGAGTAAATAAGTAAACAAATGAAAAAAACAACCCCACCCCTTGTCAGACTGCCATCCTTCATTTCCATCTGCTTTGCATTAATGAGGTCAGCCTCTTAAAAAGGGGCTTTTACTTAATTAGTCAATGTTTTTTTAAACTTTTGGTATTCTTAAACTTTCGACAAAACTCAGAACCAAATTTTTTTGTTTATACTGTGCAATTTTGGTTTGGGTACAACACTGGTTCATAGTCTACAATGTATCAGTATTAGCATTAGAGCTTTTTTTTATTGCACAGCCCTATAACAGACCTGTTTGAATTCATCAACCGGTAAACAGTAATCATGTCTGTATGTAACTACAGATCATTCACATATGCCGTTTTGGTTTGGACCAAACAAGGTACACTATATGTCCAAATGTTTGTGGATAACCCCTCTATTGAATGTATTCGGCTACTTTAAATTGCGTGACTGGTGCCGAGCGTCCACCTCCATATTTGGGCCCACTGTCCCTCTTGTTTGCAGATTAACCCTTTAAAAATTCCATTGTCCTTTATACAGGCTACAAGTGTAGATGGTACAAAACCCTTATTCTCTGCAGTAAAATAAGTTATTCACATTTTGAAAAATTTGAGGGCTTTAAAATAGGACACCTGCAGAAGCTGCCTGTTCACTCTCTATTCTACTTAACCCAAATTCTGCAGGTTTGAAAATAGACATAAAAACTAGACAACCGTAACAAAAGTAAAGGTTTGGAGTATGGAGTTAAATCAGTGTCACCAGAACCTGAAACAAAAAAACATGATTCTTGAAAATAAAGAGTGTGTAATCTGGTGTTCTTGAAAATGTTACCTTCAAATATTTAGATATTTAAAATTCAGGTCTTGAAATTTCAGATAAGGACTGTTTTAAAAAATTCAGGTACAAAATTTTTAAGTAAAAAAAAAATCATGTAGCAAAAAAATAATTCAGGGATTAAAAATTCAGGTTGTAAAAATTCAGGTTATAAAAATTCAGGTCGAAAAAATGCAGGTTATAAAAATTCAAGTTGTAAAAATTCAGGTAAAAAAAATTCAGGTCGAAAAATTTCAGGGAAACATCCGGGGTACACAGAATGACCAATCAAGCGCAGAGCTAATCGAGCTCACAGCGGCCAATCACAACACAGCTCTGAAGCCTGTGGGAGCTGCGTCTTTTTTCACCTGTGGAGAAGCTCCGTGGCAGCTGCTGGGAGAACACAGCTCCTACAGTCGTAAGTAAACTATAACTTGTTTACTCGTCCTCACGTTCGTAAAAACTCTTAAAACTAGTGTTTATTGTTGAAATGGTTGTGTGTTCATGATTGGAAGTGGCTCAGAGCGCGAAATTACGTTAGGTTAGGAGAGGGTCAAGTTAGCTTACTTTAGCCTAGTTTAGCTTAGTTAAGCCTAATTTAGCTTACTTTAGGCTAGTTTAGCTTACTTTAGCTTAGTTAAGCCTAGTTTATCTTAGTTTGGGTTAGTTTAGGTGGAGTGATGTGAGGCAAGGTGAGGTTACGTTATTTGAGTCTAGTTTAGCCCAGTTTAGGTGAGGTGTCTTATGTGTTGTTAGGTAGCTGGCATTGAGACTGGGTGACTGGATGAAAATAAACAGTGAGTAAATTAGCTATTTAATAGATATGTAGAGCGTCCTCTTATCTCTGTGGTTTATTATTGACTGACGAAATCAGTTTATTTCTGTTTTAGTTAGTTAGATATCTTGTGTATGTAACTATTGAGGTTCGTACACCATGCTATTGCCAGATTCCCCATTTAACAGACTGGCGTTGGCTAGCTGTTATATTTAAATATGTGTATATAAATATCTAATTACCTTTCCTGGACTTTCTGGCTGTTAATTCATGTCAGTGCAGTTTAATCAGTTTAGATGTATTTGGCATCCAAATACATGTTGATTACCAATATCTAATGTAACATTATCATTAATGTTGAATTATTTATTTTTTGCTTTATTTTGTCTAACATACATTCTGTTGTGTCTTGTTTTTTAGGTTGTGACCGTGCGAAGTACTGCATATTACCAAAACTAGGGGAAATGTGCTGTTAAAAACTGGTTTGTATGTGTTTATTAGCGTGTATATATATATATGTAGAAAGAGGATCACACAAAGTAGCCATAGAGTGGCTTACATACACACACACATATATATATATATATATATATATATATATATATATATATATATATATATATAAACACACACATACATATACATATATATATATATATATATATATATATATATATATATATATATATATATATATATGTGTATATGTGTGTGTGTGTGTGTGTGTGTATGTAAGCCACTCTATGGCTACTTTGTGTGATCCTCTTTCTACACAGTATTATATGTATATTTGTTTGAGATACCACATGTAGAATGTTTTAATATTGGAGAATGATTTATTTTATGATTGTATTTTTGCACCAGCTAATGTTCTGTATGTTTTGTAAACTCCTACACTTCATAGAATAAACATGTTTTCTAAAAAGACTTGTACTTATGTCTAGTTATTTTAGTTATCTAGACTAGTTATCTTAGGTCAAGAAAACAAGAGTTTTACCCCTGAATGTCACAGCTGTAGGGGATAATTATCAAGATCCACTGCATGGCAATAGGTTTTTATTTCATTAACAAGTAAAAAAGCTTATTTTAGAGTATGTCAAAATCCTCGAGTAGACAAAGACTAATTGTTTGCTAAATGTATTACATTACTAAAGCAAATTATTCACAATACAAAAAGTAAACATATTTATTGACCTAAATATACTCATTCTTTTCAGGACAGTTTCCATCTGTTTTTATGTGCTGTGATTTATAATGACAAAGATTGAAATAATATTGTGTTCTAAACATAGAACTTTGCAGTTTGAAACGGAGACAATGAAAAAGAACCATTAAACAAGGTTGGTGGAAGGGTTTACACATTTATTTACATAAAATAAAAGTACAATGTCTATCACATTTGGCTTAAACGGTCAAATACACAAAATGTCAGTGTATAGATATATAAAACGTAAGTGATTGTATAAAAGTATTAATTATCCAATTTCAGGTAGTTGGTGTTACTAGTCTCTCAGTTAGTGAAATGGGGATCAGCTGAGTGCAGTATAAAGACACCTGTCTGAAAGCTCTCATCACTGAACTCCATATAATTAATTGTGAGATTACTGGGACAAACTACCTGGACCTGAATTAGCTCAGTCACTTTTTAGGAGGTCAATATACTGTATATGCAATTTAATGTTTACATAATGGGCAAAGGAACTCCTCTTCTTCAGGTGGGTTTCCTACACAGGAATGATGGAAGCACTTGTCGCATCCATTGCAGGCAATAACGAATGAAAAAAAAAAAATCAAATACAGTGGTATGAAAGCTTTTGAGCACCCCTGATATTTTTCATGATTTTCTTTTATAAATCATTGGTTGTTGGGATCAGCAATTTCAGTTAAATATATCATATAGCAGACGAACACAGTGATATTTGAGAAGTAAAATTAACTTTATTTTTTACAGAAAGTGCGTAATTATTCCTTAAACAAAAATAGGCAGATGGATACCTTTGGGCACCCTTGTTGTATTGATTTGAATATATTTAGCACTAATTATTGGAACATAAAATTAGTTTGGTAAGCTCATTGACCCTTGACCTACATACACAAGTGAATCTAATTATCAGAAAGGGTTCATGTAGCCAATTGCAAGTTTTTCCTCCTCTTTACATCTTCTCTGAAGAGTGGCAACATGGCAGCCTCAAAACACAACTATAAAATGAATTGAAAACAAAGATTTTTCATGTTTTTGGGGAAGGATGCAAAAAGCTCAGAGATTTCAGCTGTCAGTTTCCACTGTGAGAAACATAGTGAGGAAAGGGAAGACCACAGGCACAGTTTGGAGCAGAGACGAAGGATGGCGAGAACAGTCATAGTCAACCCATAGACCAGCTCCAAAGACCTATATCATCATCTTACTGAAGATGGAGTCACTGTGCATCTTCAAACCATTTAGCACACTTTGCACAAGTAGAGGCTGTATGAGAGAGAAATGCAGAAGAAGCCTTTTCTGTGCACACGCCACAGTCGCTTGAGGTATGCTAAAGCAGATTTGGACAGCCAGTTTAATTTTAGCATACAGTGCTGTGGGCTGATGAAACTAAAACTGAGTTATTTAAACATCAGTGACGGTGTGCATGGTGGGGAAGAGGGAAAAAAATTAACATTTGCCAGTTCCATCATACTGCGGGGCTGTATGGTGAGTGCAGGTACTGGGAATATTTTTAAAGACAACGACTCTAAAACACTAAACTCTGATCAAAATCTACTTAAGAATTCATGCAGAGGAACAAGTATGACATTCTGGAATGATCATCTCAGTTCCCAAACTTGGATATTAATGAAAATCTGTGGTGTGATTTAAAGCGGGCTGTTAATGATCAGAAACCATTAAACCTGACTGAACTGGAAATGAAGAAAAATGGTAAAATATTCCTTTAACCAGAAGCCAGACTCTCATTGGAAGCTACAGAAAGTGTTTATAGGCTGTTAATCTGCAAAACAAGGAGCTACTAAATATGGATGTAATTTTTCTTTTGGGATGCCCAAATTTCTGCACCTGGCTTTTGTAAAGAATTATTGAACACTTTCAATAAATCATATAAACTTCATTTCATTTCTCAAATATCACTGTCTTCATCTGCTTTATGATATATTTTACTGAAATTGCTGATCCAAACCACCAACGACTTATAAAGAACATTTTTGAAAATGATCAGGGGTGCCCAGACTTTTTCATACTACTGTTTGTACATTATATCAGACTGTTCTGACCTTATCTTAGCAATACAAGTAGGTGACAGCCAAAGAACATAAAATAGATACTGTCATTTATTGGCAACAAAATGTTTTAAAACAGAACTTCGTTTGTACCCATTTAGGAGGCAAAGCAGCTTCCAAAGCATGATGTGGAGTGGTTTCCCCACAGTCTGCACACATCAGACAAATCTACAAAACACAACAGAATACATTTGTATGCAAATAATTGAAACACTAAGCACTCATTTTTTTTTTAGCATAAATACACTTGTGTTGTCTGGTAGGATATGTCAGTAATTAAATTAGGCTGCAATGCAGACTGTTTACAGTATTCTTCTTAATGCGTCAGAACTGGAACGTGCATTTTGATACACTGATTGCTAAATAATCTATGGGTGGGTGGAAACAAATAGTCGAACCGTTGGTATTGATGGACAAACCCAATTTGACTGACAAAATCCTGAGCCGGGTACAGCCCTAATATGTTTAGAATACAGTAACTATTCTCCTGAAATGTTTTTGCCGTAGTCAGCAGTAAAATCATAAATAACACAAATAATAATAACAGTTTTATGCAAACATTTGAACATCACTGGCAACACAACTGTGCCTAAACGTTTGCACAAGATGCATGTGTATAACATGTACTTCAAATATGCTATGATTCAACATTACTTGTTAATAATTCATAATTAATTGAATGAACTTAAATAATGAATTAAACCACTGAGATAAGAGGACGCTCTACAAATCCATGAAATAGCTAATTTACCCACTGTTTATTTTTCATCCAGTCACCCAGTCTCAATGCCAGCTACTTAACATCACATAAGATACCTCACCTAAACTGAGCTAAACTAGACTCAAATAACGTAACCTCACCTTGCCTCACATCACTCCACCTAAACTAACCCAAACTAAGATAAACTAGGCTTAATTAAGCTAAAGTAAGCTAAACTAGCCTAAAGTAAGCTAAACTAGGCTTAACTAAGCTAAACTAGGCTAAAGTAAGCTAAATTAGGCTTAACTAACCTAAAATAGGCTAAAGTAAGCTAAACTAGGCTTAACTAAGATAAACTAGGCTTAACTAAGCTAAAGTAAGCTAAACTAGGCTTAACTAAGCTAAAGTAAGCTAAACTAGCCTAAAGTAAGCTAAATTAGGTTTAACTAAGCTAAACTTAGCTAACTTGACCCTCTCCTCTCCTAACCTAACGTAATTTCGCGCTCTGAGCCACTTCCAATCATGAACACACAACCATTTCAACAATAAACACTAGTTTTAAGAGTTTTTACGAACGTGAGGACGAGTAAACAAGTTATAGTTTACTTACGACTGTAGGAGCTGTGTTCTCCCAGCAGCTGCCACGGAGATTCTCCACAGGTGAAAAAATACGCAGCTCCCACAGGCTTCAGAGCTGTGTTGTGATTGGCCGCTGTGAGCTCGATTAGCTCTGCGCTTGATTGGTCATTCTGTGTACCCCGGATGTTTCCCTGAAATTTTTCGACCTGAATTTTTTTTACCTGAATTTTTACAACTTGAATTTTTATAACCTGCATTTTTTCGACCTGAATTTTTATAACCTGAATTTTTACAACCTGAATTTTTAATCCCTGAATTATTTTTTTGCTACATGATTTTTTTTTTTACTTAAAAATTTTGTACCTGAATTTTTTAAAACAGTCCTTATCTGAAATTTCAATACCTGAATTTTAAATATCTAAATATTTGAAGGTAAATTTTTCAAGAACACCAGATTACACACTCTTTATTTTCAAGAATCATGTTTTTTTGTTTCAGGTTCTGGTGACACTGATTTAACTCCATATTGGAGGGCATGAATTGTTTAAAATTAAGAGCCAATTCTATAATTGTTGTTCATATAATTGTTGCAGATTACATTTTTTTTTAAATAATTTCTATTACAATTACAATTAGTAATGTTTATTATCAAACATGAAACCTTTTAATGTAATGCTTGAATAGAAATCCTCAAGATTTAGGTTTGTAATATCAGGCAGAAAAATGACAAACATGCTGGCCTGTTAATGGAGTTAAACTCTTGAGTACAAGAGAAACTGATGAACTTCTCTATTTACTTGAAAATGAGTTTTTTTAAATAGCACTCCCTGCTCCTGTTTACTCTTGCTACTCGACCTCTACACACAATGCCTATCAGCTGCTAGTAGCTCAGTGTCTACAGTCTGCTTCCTGTGTCCATCTGGGAGAGGAAGAGGATGGTGAGTTAATATGATGGCTGCTTCTTGGCGTAAGATAAAACAGCGTGGTCAAGAGGCCATTAATAACACTCATATTTTGGAATAACCCGGTGCTTACGGATCCAGGTGCGTTTAATCTCTTTTGAGAGGGGGGGGGGGGGGGGGGGGGGGAGAAGAGGAAGGGGAGAGAGGAAAAGAGAGCAAAAAAAAAAAAAAAAGAGAAGAAAAGTAAGGTCAACAGGGAGAAGCTCATCCATTTCTTCTCCGTGCTGCTGAGAGTGATAGGCCCAGGTTTTCCAAGGTAGTGCATTTGTCTGTCAGAAGTGCTGGCTGGCACAGTGATTTAGTTTGTGTCAGATGATGCTCGTGTCCGGCTGAAGCCGCTGCCGGGCTGGATATGGGGAAATTTGTTACTTTTAGCTTTGACAGGGAGATAATTGCTGATGGTTAACAGAACTGTGTGGAATCCAAAAGGGTTTTTTGGGAGCGGGGCGAGCGATAGAAAATACAGCCGGGGCTCGAGCCCTTCTTTCCACGAGCCTCGTCGTCTTTCTGCACGGTACAGCCCGGCCAACTTTACCTCCTGCCTGTTTGAATGAGACACTTAACAGGCCAGTAGTTGCAGTGGAGAGTAAATTCTAAATTACTTTACTGAAAGACAAGAGTTAGGACATTTAGGACAGCCCTGCTCTTACCCGCTGCCTTAATTAGGCTAAAAACACCTCCAAATTGATGACCCTCGTCCACCCCTCTGGGCCCCTGTCCATACCCACAGCCCTCGTGTCTGCCCCGGCTGCCTTGTCTCAGCTTAGGATGCCTTTGAGTGCTTGGATCAGGCCTGCTGTCAATCAGCTGTCGGCGGTGCCAGCGCCATATCGCGGGAGGAGTGAAAGAGGAGGCGGAACTGAGCTGCGATGTGATGGGCTGAAGGGCAGTAATTGACAGGTTAAGCCTCGACTTAATTGTCTGCCCCTCCTCGCATTTCTGCAGAGTCTAAAGGCCTGTAATAGGACAGGTTAAAGAACACAACTCTATAGGCAATAGCCTTCTGGTTTTTAGGTGCTCTATTAAATTATGTCTAATGGGATATTTCAGCAAAACCCATATATTTTACTATACTGTATTTCAAAGAACCATTTCAAATGTATAGCCAGAGGTGTCTTATGATGTTTGTGTAGGAAATTTTTCCGTACCAAAAAATGTTCTGGGAGCTCTGGAAAAAAAATAAGAGACTTGATTTTACCAAATTGAAAACCTCTGTAATACAATCAAGAGGAAGATGAATGATCAAAAGCCATCAATCTAAGCTGAACAGCTTGAATTTTTGCGCCAGGAGTGACATAAAGTTATCCAAAAGCAGTGTGTAAGGCTGGTGGAGGAGAACATGCCAAGATGCATAAAAATTGTGCTTAAAATCCAGGGTTATTCCACCAAATATTGATTTCTAAACTCTTAAAACTTTATGAATATGAACTTGTTTTCTTTGCATTATTTGAGGTCTGAAAGCTCTGCATCTTTTTTGTTATTTCGGCTATTTCTCATTTTCTGCAAATAAATGCTCTAAATGACAATATTTTTATTTGGAATTTGGGAGAAATGGTGTCTATATTTTATAGAATAAAACAATAATGTTCATTTTACTCAAACAAAATAAATAGCAAAATTAGAGAACCTGATTCAGAAACTTATTTTTTTCAGTCATATGACAGTAACTAGTATAATGTAAACCCAAGGTGCAGCAACTTGGTATTTATCTTTATCTATTTTATATATTCTATTTTTATTGTATTCTTTATTTTATCTATATATCTATTTTAATAACAGCTCTTGGGTGTAAACTGGATCGTGAGATGACAATTTCATTCCACCTCATGTACCACATGTGATGCGAATGACAATAAAATCTCCTTGAATCCTTAAATGCTTGAATCCTTGGCATAGTATTTAATCAGTAATTGCACTCGGGTGCAAATTTTTAGCAGTCTGTGTTAAAGCAGCTTCACACTGTACAGATATACACGCTGGAACACAGAATCTTCTTGCTATATTTACTTTCTTGCTTACGCACCAGACACCTCTGACCAATCAGAGGAGAGAATGTGCTCGCATGGTTTATTGGTGCGTAATTTGGTGCTTTTAAGGTTTGTGCCTGTGTGAAACCAAATCAAGCAGACGGAGAAAACACTACTCAACAAGTAAACAAACTCATCCACTGATCCGGACCAAACTACAGGTGTGAAAACACCTTCACAAGATAACACCTCACAACTTAAATTTAAAAGGTGTGGGCATTCTCAAGGTATACCATTAGTTTGGCATGCCAGTGTAAATTAACTCTAGGTTTTTTTGACACATTTTTTGTGATTTTACATGTTGTAATGAAGTTTGTATACATTTATTATGGTATAAGTAGTGAATGGCGTATTACGTATTATATAATTTGGAAACGTTTACATTCTGCATTTCAGAAAAAAAAAAAAATCTCAGACCCTCTATGATATTGACCCTTAAAGACTGAGAGTCCTTTTTCCTCTCTCGAGTGCGGCCCTGGTCAGGTTTTCTGATCCTATTACATAAATCTTAGCTTGTTGTCTTAACAGAAATTAACAATTTACAAACGAGGCAATGCATCCTCTCCTCTTTTCTTGACAGATAATTCTCCCTGAAGAAAAGGCGCTGCCGCTGTCTTTTGACCCTGCATCATATTCTTATTTTGGGATGTGACAATGAGAGTAATAGGAAATATTGATTGGCAGGGCAGTTAAGTTGTCACCGAGGCCATTTAACATGTCAGGAGGAGCTGTTAAATTGTCAAAAAATCACTGGAGGACTCTCTTCACGCCTGATACTGCTCTACAAAAACACTCCACGCTTAAATTGGTGGGGAGTCTCTTTTTTTCTTCATTTTTTTTCCCTCTCTTTTCTTTTCTGTTTTATTTATCGGCCCATTTTGGCTAAAATCACGCGCACCTGTAGGTCAGCTTGGAGAGAACGGTAATTCTGTTTGTTCTTTAAAGGTTGTTATTGGAAGGTAATTTTTCCAGCGAAGTGAAGGGCCTGTTTGTGTGGAAATATTAGCAGGCTGAGTGGCTACGTGTGTGTGCTGGCTATGTCAACTCATAAAAAAATAAAAAATTAAAATACAGAAAATCAGTGTGATGAAGCGCGGCCTATGTGGTCTCGGGTGGAGAGCGGCAGGCCGTGGAGGGATGTGTGTGTGTGTGTGTGTGTGTGTGTGTGTGTGTGTGTGTGTGTGTGTGTGTATGTACTGTATATATGGTCCGGGTTTGGCTCTGGTGGCTGGGAGGCCATAGAACAGCGTGGGTGGTAACAGGCCTCAGGCATACTGGCAACTAGTGGTTCTACAAATGGCCATCTGTAGCCAAGCGAGTTGAGCCAGTGGCTGCTTACCGGGCAGAGCAAGGCCCGCTGTGGCTCTGAGAGTGGAGCGGAGTGTAGAGGCCAAGCTCCACTATAAAACTTTAGAGGAAGCTGCTGCTGCTGCTGCTTATGCTGCTTCTGCTGCTGCTTCTCCTTGTCCACTGGCTGTTTGCTGAACCCTCAGTAACCTCAGCATGTATTGTGTGGACACAGTGTATGATGCAATGATCAATACTCTCTGGAAAGAGCGGGGTGAAGACAGAGCGCTGCTCAATCAGTGGTTAGTGAGCAGCTTGTTCTAATCGGTGTAAACAAAGCTTGACCTCTCCTCTGCGTTCTGAGAGTTTTACAGCAGATTTGTTCACATTAATATTTAAACGAAAGGTCTGCTAACTGAATTGGCTGCTGCTGAATAATATTCTCCCACAAATAATAATAATAATAATAAAAAAAAAACTTCTGAGCTGAGAAAGATTGGGTTAATACTCACACTGGTCTTACACTGAGAACTGGGCTCTTAAAAAAAGAGATAAATTAATTAAAGTAGATGGGTTTTGATTTTCTGAAGAATATTTTAATGCATGTTTGTTTAACAAGTAATAGGCAAATCTTATGAAAATAAAAATGTGATTAATATATATTTTAGATGTGCTGTCTTAAAGGACAGATTTATTATCAGATATATAAGATTATTATTATAAGATTATTCAGCAGCTAAAGTGAAACCTTACACTTTATATATGTACTCTGAAACATCAAGGTGCTAAAAAAAGAATTCTTTGTAACATTATCCTAAAAGAATCACTTTTTTCTACCTCAATAAACATTTTTTTTTCGTTGGATTAAAGATTCTGCACAAAAAAATATATAGAATCTCTTTTTTTTTGTTATTATATAGTTATGATAGTAAATATTTAACTCTTTCACTCACTTGCATCTTAAAGCAGCATTATGCAAGTGTTGGCATGTCTTGCTCCTGTGCTCTCAGTACAGTTGGAAATTTGAAATCTGCACTTTGAGTCACCACTAAATCACATGCTTTTCACATGCATTTAAACAGCGGAGAGATACTGAAGTGAAAGAAGCATGTTGACTGTCACATAAAGTGATATTGCAGGATTTTACAACATTGTTTTCTTAAGTACTCAGCATTACCCAGTTCTTAAAAGCATTTTCCTTTACTGCAACAAAGATACATAGTACAGTTACTGGTCTGCCAGCCTGGTGTAGCACAGATAGTGGTGCATCAACAAGTAACACGATACTGAAGCTTTTATAAAGGTCCTCACTTGCATTTGCATTCCAGCCCAAACAAAACAAAACAAACAAAATCAAAAACAAGAATAACAAAATTTAGTTCTTTTTGCATAAGCTGTATGACAAGACAAAATAATAAAACAGCAAGTTTGTTTTAACGTATTTTCCGCACTGGATTATTAGGGACACTATCAATGAATGTCTGGTCTATTTTCATACATAAGGCGCACTGGATTATAAGGCGCATTTTAATCAACACTAGTAAGGAACAGGGGCATCGCCATGTTTTTCTTCTAATTCAGCAGGTCTGGCCACTGGGTGGTGGGGTAGGCTGACTAATTTAAGTAGAGCTAAGCTAAGTAAACAAAACCATAATTCTTTAAAAAACTACATGGATTTCTCTTCTGAAAACTGTTTATTTGGGTGAGTAAAGGGCTTTCGTTTATTTACAGTAAGCTTAGATTTCCAAATTTCTTCAGCACTAAAGCTGGAGCATTAGCATGTAGTGTGCTAATCCATACCAACATTGCTACACTGAGGAACCCTGAGTGTTCTGGGAAGCCAGGGCGATATTAGCTAGGGGTTTGTTCAACATAGCTTGTTTTAACATGGTAAACACGCATGCTACAGTCTGATATATTTGCCTCTGTACGGCAAAAGAGCTAGCACTTAGTTAGCACAGTTAGTGGCTAATGCTAATGCTGCTGAAAAACTAAACTGAAACTCCTGTATAACTCTGTACTTTAGCAGAGTGGCTTTACTCTTCTTTACAACCTGACTGGTAAAATTCATACTAGTAAAAGTCGATTTTTGTAAAAAATAAAAGGATTTTAAATGTGCCTTATAGTGCAAAAATACTGATAATACATGAATTAATACGTTGCTCTTAACATATAGCTGTGATATATCCCACAAAAATACACTTAAGAGCATAATAACATCAAAACAATTAATGTTTACTACAAGAACTAACCTGCATGATACAAACAAAATCAGGTAATGCATTATGGAACAGCACATAGAACATTTACAGCTGGTGTATAGCTATAGGTTGTAGGAACTAAATGAATCTATAGCTTGTTAAATAATAAGCTTGTAGACTACACTAAACATGAAAAATGACCTTATCATTAACATATATTTCAAATAAGCATTTCTAAACATATTCATTGAACATGTTTTAAACGTTTTTTTTTTTTTTTTGTCAGATCAGTTTAAAGTTTCAACATTTAAAACAGACCAGACTTTTGGAGTGAGTGTCTACATGATGCCATAGATGTGATGATATAGGCGCACTATCAATAAACGTCTATTTTCTGGTCTACGTTCATACATAAGGCACACCAGATTAAAAGGCGCATTAAGCATCACTAGTAGAGATGCATGCTTGAAGTGAACAAGGGTGTTGCCATGTTTCCCTTTTAACCCTCCTATTATGTTCATTTGTCAGGAAAAGCAATGGTATTCCGGGGTTAATTTTGACTCTGCGCATGTTTTAAGATCCAAAAGGTGTCTGAAACCAATTAAATCCCTACAAGCAGTAGAATTTTTTTTTTTTTACTAACTCCTTTGCTAATTATTTTGATCAATATTTAGTGCAATGGTGTTCCTTACCTCTAACAGGTAATGGTTCAATTAGGATAATTCACTCGTTTTTCATAAAAAATACATGTTCAACCTTTTTTATTGTTTCACTACTTTATTACTTTTAAAAGACCAACATGAAAAAAAAAATGGTTTACATAGCGCTATAACATAACACTGCAATTTTGTTTAAGTTTTTGTTTTTGCAGGGGGTGGTTGCAAATATGTGAGATGAACCATTTTTATATTATATGTTGATTACACTAATAAATAAATAAATAAATAAATAAAAAATACTTTTCAATATATTTCCTAGATCTTTAAACTTTAAACGGTTCAAATTGACCCGGAACATAACAGGAGGGTTAATTCAGCACTATGGGAAGGGACCTAAGTAAACAAAACTGTAATTCCTAAAAAAAGCCTTTTCTTTCAAACTAAACGAACACTAGATATTAATCTACACCAATTTCTCTCCTGAAAACTGTTTATTTGGGTGAGTAAATCACTTCTGTTTATTAACAGTAAGCTTAGATTTACAGTATTTTGTCCAAGGGTGAGTGGCGCCTGATATAATGCAACCTGATATAAGTAGACTGAGGAACCCTGAGTGTTCATTTAACCTAGGGTGCTATCAGCCAGCGGTTCATCCCACGTTGCTTATTTTAACATTATTCTCATTCTCAATGCTGAAACAGCTAGCGCTGCGGTTAGCAGATAATGCTAATAGTGCTGGAGAAACCTCACTGAAATTCTTTGTAATCCTTTAAAGGAGTGTCTCTGTCTCTCTAAAGGTGCTCTGTCGATTTTTGGTAAAATTATGGTAAGTTAGGCTCAGAAATGTAACCTTTTGACAATCTATAACCTACATGACAGAATTGCTTTATCATAATCAGCACTAATAGGGTGTAAGGAAAACACAGCTTTTTTTCTCCCATGTTGCTCTGCACAGTCCATGCTAACCAGGTTGATTAACTGGAAGTGTTGACCCACAAATCAGATTTTTTTTCTTTTTTTCCCTCTCTCTCTCTCTCTCTCTCTCTCTCTCTCGATGCCAGCCTGCGGAGGGTGACTAAAGAGACAGGTCGCATTAGGCAGCCGGAGCAGATGCAGAGACAGGGCAGTTAGACTGGGGGAATCTGGCAGGCTCGTCTGGGCTGGGGTTTGGGGAATATAGCTCTATAATAGCTGCTCCTGGGTCAGGGAGCGCTCACCGCCTCTGTCCTCCTGTGTTTTAACTAACACTCACCAGCTCCAGCCCAGAAAGAGTCTTCACAACGGGAGCCTTTCCCCTTTAACCTCTGAACCCCCTAGCACACAGTCAACAACACACAATGTTGTGGATTTTTTTTTTTTTACCAACTGCACCTCTCTAGATCTGACTGATCTAATATAATAAAAGCAAAAGCAAAAAAAAAATAAATATCACTGTCAAGTTAATATAAGTTCTTATTTTTGACATTTTTAAATATTTTATCTATTGAGATGTTCTATTGCAAGGTTTTCGAATTTTAAATTTGTAACTGAAAAAAATAAAAAATAAAACAACAATAGAGATTAGACCGTGATGGAATGCACATGCTCATTCGTGGCATTCCTGCAATGATTAATTGGTGTTAACTAGCCCAGGATGTGCCAAGAAAACATTCTTCACACCATTACACCACCTACTCCATCTGCCTGGACTGTTGACAAAAGGCAGGTTGGGTCCAAGAGTCCATGCTGTTCGTGCCAAATTCTAACCCTACTAACTGTGTTCCCCAATTCCCCTGTTTTTTATCTCTCTTTTTCTCCCACTGCAGCCTCAGCTTTCTGTTCTCAGCTGAAAACTGCTGTTTTAATTTATTTCCTGTATTGCCTGTTGGTAGCGTCAGCTAAAAGCACTGTATATTGGAATGCTGGGGATGAATGGAGGCAGGCTATTGGATAAATGTTTGTACTCATCATGTTTTACTACAACCCAAGTGTACCATTTCACACCGGAGTTCTCTTTTAATATTAATTAGTTCAGTCTATCTTTCACCCTTCTCTTCTTCCATTGTCTTCCTTATGTCCATTTCCTTCCTGTACTTCATGTATGCCCTGTTTCAAAATAAAAGCCCTATTTGAATTACTATATCATGATGTTTTGTACATTCCTGAAGCAGTGGTGGCAATAGCTTTAATATATGAAATGGAAACACAAATAGGTACACCTAATGCTTAAAAAAAAAAAAAACATAAAAAAGCGATACATTGAATAAATATATGATTAGTACATATATATATATATATATATATATATATATATATATATATATATATATATATATATAGACATCATGACCTTTCCTGTTTCATTATTTCATTATTTTTGGAGGTCAAAGTCACACATTTGATTAATGAACGGTACATTTTTCAGCCACTCTGTCATCTTCCCCCTATTATCCCTCTCTCTCTCTTTCTCTCTCTCTTTCTCTCTCTCTCTCTCTCTCTCTCTCTCTCTCTCTCTTTCTCTCTCTTTCTCTTTGTCTGGATGTGTAGAGAAATGGAGTAGGTATATTTGCTCACTGTCTGCATTTAGTGGCGGGGATAAGGGTGCGCAGTCCTTGATCTGTGAGGTGTGTTTGGAGGCCTTTAGTGTAAGCCTCTGTGTGAGACAGTGAGCTGTCCCTGTGCATACTGCTGGGGCCTGTGTCTGGGTTAGCACCATTAATGAAGGGTGCCTTTAAGAAGTCTCCAGCGAGCAGCCAGGCATTACAGATTAGGTCAGTGGAACGGCTAGCGGGTTGAGCATGATGGATGAGGGGCAGAATGAGTTTCTGCTGCGCAGTATTGTGAAATCTTTTCATTGTCACCGACGGGCCTATGAGGCTCTGACGAATGAGGGAGCAAGTGTCAGAAACGCCCTTCCCCTGCTCCCTGCTATGCCTTTAATATCTCCCTGAGCTGCCGCCAAAGTATTGATAAAAGTAAAGTTTAAAAATAGCCCCGGCAGCAAAGAGAGAGAGGATCCGGAGCGCTCGCAGAGATGATTAAACAAGGTCGCTGTTGTGCTTCTGCGAGCTTCATTTCTGTAAACACACACCCGCACCGGCTACGGGACTTCCCGCTTCCAGAGAGAGAGAGAAACACAGACAGAGAGAAAAAGAGAGAGAGAGAGAGAGAGAGAGAGAGAGGGAGATGGGGTGAGAGAGGGAGCCTCTTTATGGGAAATGTTTGTGACCGGGGTGACAGCTTGGCTTGATGGATGGGCTGCCTCCATCTGGTTGCAGTGCATGTAATAAATTTCCATGCTCATGTTTGACCTCTCTCACTTACCAGACACATCTTTCACTTTTGGGACGTCCAAGAGGGACTCACAATTACGAGGCGAGATGCCGCCAGGGCGCGGGGATAGTGCTGTTTATGGGCCCCAGCCCAAGGGCAAAGAGGCCGAAAAAATAGATAGCTGTAAACAATGCCTGCCGCTGCCGAGAGAATTCTTCTGCATTCAATAACCTTTCACACCTACTCAGCTCCCCGTGTGCCCACCAGCACACGGACCCCGGCCACGTTCCTACGGTCCCCACTCCCACACGCTCACTAAACTGCGCACGCAGCTGCACACGGCTCCGCAGGACCTGCACATTACTTACGCTTTTGGATGGTCTGCTCCGATTCCCAAGTTCAGTTCGCGAAGCGAGGCGAGATGAGTTAGAGCAACGCATTCCTGCTTAATTCATAAATTCACCAGCAAACACAAAACTTTACGAAGGCCAACGATTGTGTCATTTTGGCAGTTTCTACCATTTAACTTTCAGATCATTTAAGGGAACAAATTTTCAAAAGATTTTGTAAAGGATCATTAAGACAGTTTAGCATGATATGAAGGTATAATATGCACAAGTAAATAAGATACATAAGACTAAAACATAATTAAATGTAATGACGGACCAGTATGTACACAGCCACCATCAGTTGTTTTCAAAACTAGGAGATATCATTCTGGATGTTTCCAGCCAGGACAACAAATATATTACTTATGATATGCATTACTCATATACTTATTATATTAAAAAAATATATAGTTTAATATATATAAGGAGGTTTCTTTAAGGCATACACAAAAATGAAGGAATATCACAGTTTTCATTCAAATTATATTGAATGAAATAGCAATAGCATTAGCTACAGCTCTTTCTAAAACTTTATAGCAATTGCTATGCAGGCACTATGTGTTTTCAATGAAAAGTTTCAGAATGGATCAGCAAACACAAATTATTATCCACAAAATGGAAATAGCTCATTTTTAGCTATACAGAAACAATAAAACAATAAAACTGGTTGTGTTATACAATCGTCTTGCTTAACATGTTGCTTAAAAGCACACAAGAACTACTCTTAGCTTTATTGCTAATGCCAATGTAACCAATGGGTATTAGTGATTTTAGTCCATTGTTGTAGGAGGTGTTTTATTTTTTCATTAAATTCTATTTAGACTTTTCAGGTTTTTGGTGTTGTCGTTATAACTAAAATGCATTTTTAGGCCTCAGTTTTGTGACTTAATTAATTCTAAATTAATTATTGTTCATTACTAAAAGTAATGTTTAGCACGTTTGAGAAAAATGCCAGCTAGCATCCAATATAGCAAACAAAATCAATGGCGGTAAGAAATATGCAGCATAGTTGCAAAAAAACTCAAATGAAATGAATAATAAACACGTATCCCTGAATTTAAGTTACTTCTATTAGGAATTTCGTACTGCTCTAGTCACATTTTGACTACGGCTAATCTAAGCTACAATATATTGCACCAGCTTGCAGTTCTATCAATTTATTTAGGTATATACTGTATTCTATTTTGCTTGTTTAATACAGCTCTTGTGAAGAAGTTTGAATAATAGGAATTTAAACGAGTTAAGGAGCCCAACATATGTTTCTACAGCAGATGTAGAAAAAAGTGTTTGATAATATAAAAAAACGAGGCCTCACTAGTTTTCTGTAGCACATAAACTAAAATCTTATCACCTAAACAAAATATAAGTTTTTCTTTCTTGCGTTTTTCTTCACTTCTTAACCTGTTTTGCAGACGACTGTTTACGTGCTTCTCCATATGAACACAATTTGCTAGAATGCCCTTAGAAGTACGGCAGTGCTGCATTAAGCAGGCTGTTTTTTCAGTAATAGGAGCAGATAGCAGGCCATTGGATTTTAATAAAGTGGGATAATAATGAGGCTAAGAGTGGAGTGAATTGTAAAGCAGGAGGCTAATGAAGTTCCTATGCGGGCAGTATGTGCGAAATAACCTATAACCTATTAAGAAGGAGCCTAACTGGCTGGGGTTGAGTCAGAAACCCTGATTGAATTAGTGGGCTCTTTAATTACTGAGCATCTTAGATGGGAGCTTTGAATTTAATTGAACTTTTTTCATGCTCCCTGCTCACCCAGCCAAACAATTTGTTCGGGAAAAAAAAAAAATTGAATTAAGCACCGGACTCTTTTTTTTTTCTTCTTTCTTTTTTTTCTTTTTTTTTTTTTGGATTGATTATTATAACATTAGGAGAGTCCCAGGAGTTTCCAGGCTGTAAAAAAACCAAATTGCATAACATTACTCACAATAACGCATATGTTATAATCGCAAAGAACTTACTTAAAATTCAATCCACTTTGGCATCATTATCATGTATCAACATAATAAATGAGCCCTTCAGAGCATGGTAATTATAATTTGATAAATCATCAGCAGAAAATTAACTGGATGTCAAAACATTCATTGGAAAGGGTGATGAATCGAGGATGATTGTGGTGATGAATTGTGTTAATCTGCGCAGTATGAAGCCGGCGAAATGGCTAAGCAGCCCAAGATGGATGGGGCATAGAAGCAGCAAGGTCAGGACACAGCACTGCAGAACTGAGGGAGAGAAAAAGAGGAGGGAATGAGGGAAGGAGATGGAGGGGGGGAGGCCGTGCAGTGTTCAGGGCTTTATCTACCTTCACATTTTACCTTCGTTTTTCACTGTGGGTTTCAGGCAGGGGGCTTTTTTTCCTGTTTTTTTATTTTTTATTTTTTTTTTTATAGCCTGTGTGACTACGCCTTTAATCTTCGCCTTCACAGAGTACAAATATGGGCTCCGGTTAAAACAATGGAGTGTGTTTAACTTTTGCTCCACTCTAATACAAGTCAGTTGTTTTGTGGAAAAGGAAGGTTAACAGCATGTGAGGGCGTTTAACCCTCGTATGACACAGCTTGCAGTGTGTAGCCTCACAGCACACACAAAGTAAGCTTTGTGAACGCACATAGACGTGCATTGTACGGATTTTATGATTTCATGGAGGCGAGAGGACGCGTTTGGGCTCTTTTCTGTGATACTCTTCCTCTAAAAGTGTAAAACCTGTTACTACTTTGCCATTTATTCTCATGACAGCTTCTCGTTAAATCTCCCTTACACACAGTACAATTACGTCCAGTCGCTCCAGCATATTATGGTCTGCGCCTTGATTGAAGGTTGCTACTGTGGATGTAAAATGCTCCGTAGGACCTCTCAGCCCTACAGGTCAGTTTCAGATGTAGTGAATCCATCACAGTGCGCAGTGCAGTGCCAAGCCTTAATGGTCCTGTGCTGAAGCCTTGCTTTCCTGCAGTTTGAATTGCTGATCCTGCAGCTACCCTCCATTTGTACCTAATATACAGAGATACAAGTTGAATTTTTCACTGTTACTGAGAGTAATGTTCCCGCACCGTTCCGCACACAGCTCATTCAGACTCCAGATTTATAAAAGACTGAGAGTTCATTTAAAAGAGTTTAACCAGTTCTGTCTCACCACCGTTAACGGACTGAATAATACACACTCTTTATTTAGATAGTCTAATATATAAGTCTGATCTGCAGGTGCTTATACTGATCCACACTTACCTATCTATCTAATCTATGTGAAAGTGTGTGTTCATTAGTAGTCTTAGGAAAAGAATCTGGGTAAGAACGGGGGTTGGGTTACAGTAGGATTTTGCTTTGAGATGATTTAAGGAGTGAGTTTTGCATTTTAAGGCGCACCTAAAATCCTTTAATTTTACCAAAAATCAACAGTGCGTCCTATAATCCGGTGCGCCTTATGTATGAATTCTACCAGTAAGAAGGAGTAAAACTACTCCACTAAAGTACAGCGTTGTAAAGGAGTTTCAGTGACGTTTCTCCAGCAGCGAGGCTGGAGCAGTATTAGCGTTAGCGGCTAACTGCAGCACTAGTTCTTTTGCCGTTCAGAGGTGAGTATATCGGACTGTAATCTGCGTGTGTACTGTGTTAAAACAAGTTATGTTGGACTTACCACTAGCAAATACCACCCTGGCTTAAGCTTACTGTAAATAAACACAAGAAATCTGTGTAGATTAACATCAGTTTGAATCAGTGTATCCATCAGTGTAAATACTGTTGCTATTTAAACAATGAGCATCGTCATGCGCCTTGCTCAGGTTGTAAGATGAGGCCCTGACTGTTTTACTTCAACAAAAGCAGAATACACCTTTTTTAAAAGCTTTGATTTCAGAAAAAGCAAGCAGTATATATTCCAATATGTTTGTCCACATTACAGGATAAATTATATCCTGTATTTTTCACACTGTAAGGCTTTAATTTTCCTAAATTAATTTTTTTTCAAAAAATTGTCAGTTCGCCTTATAAGCTCGTGCACTTATGTATGAATTTTACCAGTCAGGTTGTAAGAAGCAGTAAAGTCACTCAGCTTAAGTTCAGTGTTATAAAGGAGTTTCAGTTCACTATAGGACTGAGACTGGAGCAGTATTAGCATTAGCCGCTAACCACGCTAAGTGCTAGCTCTTTTGCTGTTTATAGGTGAGTATTATCAGCATGTAGCCTGCTGCTAAACCTGGCTAGCCCTGCTAGAGCAGCATTAGCATTAGCCGCTAGCTGCGCTAAGCATTTTTTTTTGCCGTTCAGAGGTAGGTATTATTGGCCTGTAGCCTGCTGCTAAGCTAGCCGTGCTAAGTGCTAGCTCTTCCGTCATTCAGAGGGGAGTATTTTGGACTGTATCACTAAATCATTTTAAATTCCTAGTTTCTAACCACCTTCAGACAGCCTGCCACTGTTTTTGCTCATAGTAGTTTATTTTTATGATCTTTGGTATGTTTCTTTATTTATTATTTATTTATTTATTTATTTATTTATTTTGTTAGTTAACTTTTTATTTTTATTTTTTATGTTGGTTTGTTTTAGCGGGTTTTATTTATTTTTAGTTTCTTACTTTTTCTTTTACTATAGTTATTGCTTGTTTATATTTTACTATTTTATGTGTTTAGTTTTTTATTTATTCATCTGTAGTTTAAATTTTATTAGTTCTATTACCTTTTTTTTGTACCTATGATTTTATGATTCCAACCCTTAAATTATTATTTTTACCTTATTTGTTTTATATCTTAATATATATTTTTTATTATTATCCTCTTTTTTGAATAATTCTTATACCTTATTATAATGCTGTTTTTTTTTTTTTTAATTACTTATTTTATTCTATCTACTTTTTGTTGTTGTTGTTTCTGTGAATCCCTTCCCTATGTAAATGCTCGGCTGCATTGTAAATGAGGGCCACCCTCAATGTACTCCGAGTTTAAATAAAGGTTGATTGATTAAATACCCATAGTTATTGATTTAATTGGTCAACCAATTAGTAAAAAAAAAACATTATATGAAAATTACCTGTATTTGTATTCTTTTACATTATTGATGTAAAATTTTGCATAGCTGACTACAGGCACATGCTATAGGTTTGTGCATTGCTGTGCATCTAACTGTTGACAGTTAGAGTCTAGACTGTTTTCAGTCAGTGGTGCACCTGTGTTTTTCATTGCAAAGATAGTAATATGCCAGATATGTACTTAAAAACCTCATTTTAAGACCACAAGTGCTGTATATTCACAAGCACCGTTGCTATTTAAATGAGGAGCATTGCTATAAGCCTTGCTCAGAGTGTAAGATAGGGCCCTTTTAAAAAAAAAAAAAAAAAAAAACTTAATTTCAGAAAAAGCAAAACAGGAACAAGCAGTAAATGTCCCAATATGTTTGTCCACATTGAAGAGGAAGTAATACACAAGAAAATACATGTTTGAATACGGCTTTTTAAGGCTTTAGATGCTGCGGATGTGTATACAGGCTCTGTGTTCAGCCTCTAACTGGGCACTCTGTGCTGTGAGAAGTTTGCGGGTCCAGTGCTTCCTGTAGGTTAGGTGTATTTATGGGTGCTGGAGAGCGGTGCTGTCAGATGTACGGGTGTTTACAGCTGCTGCAGAACTGCGATCAGTCTCTCAGCAAAGCCATCAGAAACTTCCTCTGGACTGTGGAAAAACCGGCCGCGTCCGCCCGCAGCCGGCCGCCGAGCTCCCTCCATCACTCAACGCACCGCAAAAATTAAACATCCCCAGAGAAACATATTTTCCTGCTATGGAGGACATGTCCCTTAAATAAGATGTCTTTGGGTGATGACTCTTAAATAAATGTCTTGTGCAGAGCGGCAGGCAATGACAAGTGCAGCGTAGCATGCGTACAGTAGGTGAACGGAGGGAAAAGGTCATGCTATTGAAGTAAGGTTTGTTGACACTGCCACTGGCCGCATAAAAAGCTGCACGGCTGATTGAAATGGATGTACTGTTTTTCATTTTTAATGCAGATGCCCCGCATGTGGAAGTGACATTTCAACAAACAGTAGTAATTGCTTGTCACTTAGTTTGAAATGTGACAAATTAGACAATGCTACTTTCACTAAACTCATTAACAAATCAGGAAATGAGTTTATTTCTTGCTTTTTTCTCTCTTTTTTCACTCAGTTGGACATATATGATTCTCTTGCTAACGTTCTGAGTGGTGGTTTGTGAAGATTTCACTTCAAATTGCTCTAGTTAAATAGTTCATTCATTTCATGTGCAAGTACCAGATGCAGTTGTGGTTGGAAGTTATGTACGTAAGTATGTTATCATGAATATTAAAGCATTAATGTCATGGCAGAATTGAGCGTTATTGATTTTTATTGTATTTTTGGGTGGGGTAGATTAAGTGTATAGAAATTTACAGTACATACACCCAGTTAAACAGTTAATTTAGTGGTGATAAAAGTTGCAAACGTGCCGATCAGTGACTGAACCTTATACTACAGTCACTTTAGACACATTCTCTCCATTCCGATTATCATGCTTCATTGTTTACCACCTCTGATTTTGAGAATAGTAGGACCAAATGCCTGGACCTGTTTCTGCTGAATAAGGGCATTCACTTTAAATAAGCTGAATATTTATATAATCACATGTTTTATATGATATGTTTGTGAATATTTTTATAAGCACTGTCTATTGAACTTTAAACATATCCAGGCAATAGTTACCCTTCCTTTAAGGTAGGCTTTGGGTTAACAAAACAAGTTTTACTGTGGTAAAAAAAAGCTTCAGGGAAGTGAGGTAACTTTATTATTAGTTTGACTAATAAATTGATTTATGTTGTGCTGTTCGATGTGTCTTTACTTGAATTAAAGGAAGCAGTGTTATATAACTGTTACTGTGGTTTGAATGCATTGTCAAGAGGAGACTTGCTTCTTTCTTGATAATGGATTAATACCTGCAGTAACATTAGCAGCAGGTTGATGGCCTTGTTCAGCATAAGTACTAGTGCATCTCAAAAATTACTTAATGTGAAACTCATATAATATATAGTAGATGTATTTCACACAGAGTGATATATTTTAAGTGTTTCTATTCCTGTTATTTTTGATGATTATGGATTACAGCCCAATAAAAAAACAATAAAAAATCTGTGTCTCAGAAAACGTGAATATTAAAACACAGTGGACCAACACCAGCAGATGACATGACTCTCCAAACCATCACTGACCATCAGAAAAAGTTGCATTTTATTCGGAAATCAAGGGAGCAGAGTCTGGAGGAAGAGTGGAGAGACACACAGTTCAAGTTGTTTGAGGTCTAGTGTGAAGTTTCCACAATCAGTGATGGTTGGAGAGTCATGCCATCTGCTGCTGTTGATCCACTGTGTTTTATATCAAGTCTAAGGTCAGTGCAGTGTTTTCCCACAAAATCTTACAGCACTTCATGCTTCTCTCTGCTGACAACTTTAATATAGATGCGGATTTCATTTTCCAGCAGGACTTGGCACACTGCCCACACTGCCAAAAGTACCAACTGTTCTTATGTAATGTTCTAATTTTCGGGGTCACTGGCTGTCAGATACACTACCGTTCAAAAGTTTGGGGTCACCTTGAAACGTCCTTATTTTTGAAGGAAAAGCACTGTACTTTTCAATGAAGATAACTTTAAACTAGTCCTTACTTTAAACAAATACACTCTGTACATTGCTAATGTGGTAAATGACTATTCTAGCTGCAAATGTCTGGTTTTGGTGCAATATCTACATAGGTGTATAGAGGCCCATTTCCAGCAACTATCACTCCAGTGTTCTAATGGTACAATGTGTTTGCTCATTGGCTCAGAAGGCTAATTGATGATTAGAAAACCCTTGTGCAATCATGTTCACACACCTGAAAACAGTCTAGCTCATTACAGAAGCTACAAAACTGACCTTCCTTTGAGCAGATTGAGTTTCTGGAGCATCACATTTGTGAGGTCAATTAAACGCTCAAAATGGCCAGAAAAAGAGAACTTTCATCTGAAACTCGACAGTCTATTCTTGTTCTTAGAAATGAAGGCTATTCCATGCGAGAAATTGCTAAGAAATTGAAGATTTCCTACAATGGTGTGTACTACTCCCTTCAGAGGACAGCACAAACAGGCTCTAACCAGAGTAGAAAAAGAAGTGGGAGGCCACGTTGCACAACTAAGCAAGAAGATAAGTACATTAGAGTCTCTAGTTTGAGAAACAGACGCCACACAGGTCCCCAACTGGCATCTTCATTAAATAGTACCCGCAAAACACCAGTGTCAACATCTACAGTGAAGAGGCGGCTGCGGGATTTTGGGCTTCAGGGCAGAGTGGCAAAGAAAAAGCCATATCTGAGACTGGCTAATAAAAGAAAAAGATTAAGATGGGCAAAAGAACACAGACATTGGACAGAGGAAGACTGGAAAAAAGTGTTGTGGACGGATGACTCCAAGTTTGAGGTGTTTGGATCACAAAGAAGAACGTTTGTGAGATGCAGAACAAATGAATAGATGCTGGAAGAATGCCTGACGCCATCTGTTAAGCATGGTGGAGGTAATGTGATGGTCTGGGGTTGCTTTGGTGCTGGTAAGGTGGGAGATTTGTACAGGGTAAAAGGGATTCTGAATAAGGAAGGCTATCACTCCATTTTGCAATGCCATGCCATACCCAGTGGACAGCGCCTGATCGGGGCCAATTTTGTCCTACAACAGGACAATGACCCTAAACACACCTCCAAATTGTGCAAGAACTATTTACAGCAGAAGCAGGCAGCTGGTATTCTATTGGTAATGGAGTGGCCAGCGCAGTCACCAGATCTGAACCCCATTGAGCTGTTGTGGGAGCAGCTTGACCGTATGGTACGCCAGAAGTGCCCATCCAACCAATCCAACTTGTGGGAGCTGCTTCTAGAAGCGTGGGGTGCAATTTCTCCAGCTTACCTCAACAAATTAACAGCTAGAATGCCAAAGGTGTGCAATGCTGTAATTGCTGCAAATGGAGGATTCTTTGATGAAAGCAAAGTTTGATGTAAAAACAATGTTATTTCAAATATAAATCATTATTTCTAACCTTGTCAATGTCTTGACTCTATTTTCTATTCATTTCACAACGTATGGTGGTGAATAAGTGTGACTTTTCATGGAAAACACAAAATTGTTTGAGTGACCCCAAACTTTTGAACGGTAGTGTATAATCATCAACAATAAAAGAATAAAACGCTTAAAATAAAGCAACTGTTCAATGATATTAACACTTTTTGAGATGCACTGAAAGCAGGATACACCTTTTTTTAATATCCTTGATTTCAGAGGAAACTAAACGAGAACGAGCAGTTAATGCCCCAATGTTTCTGTCCACAATAAAGGGGGAATAGTACACAAGAAAATACATGTTTGATAAGTTTGATAACAGCCTTGTAAAGCTTTAGATTCTGCAGTTACGTATACAGGCTCTGTGTTCTGCCTCTAACTGAGCACACTGTGCTTGCTGTTCTTAATATCTAAAACTATTAAGCAGATGGTCTAACTCGAGTTATTTATAAGTTATTTACCTGACAGGCATACATGAAATGGAAAAGATGTAAAATAATGGATGTCTATGAATATTTGTTGACAAGCTATTGGCAATTCTGATTCTATGCAGCCAAACTAGGCCTGCCTGTTGTTTTCTTGTGTTTCAAGTGTATGTACAGTAGGGCTGCAACTAATGACTATTTTTGTAGTCGACTAATCTGCCGATTATTTGTTCCATTAGTCGATTAGTCTCGATTTTTTTTTTTCATGCCCTCAATTTGTATTTCCTACCGGTATAGACAGCTAAGCGTTTAGGCCATAAAACCAGTTTTGCAGTACATTTTGACAGTTTGACGTACCTAAGTAAAAATTACGAAGTATACTGTAGGAAACATTCACACAAGCTGGATGTTATTTTCAGGAGATTCTAGGATACTTGTATAATTTTTTTTTAATTTCTTACTTTTGTCCAAAGAGAAAACCTCCCTGAAATAATGTGTTTGTTTTAAAGAAAAAAAATATATATATATACTAAAACATATAACTTAATTTTAGTGGATTGGACAGAGTACAGTATCTCCTCAACACTTATCCAGCTAACGTTAGTTTATCTAATGTTAGTGATGTTAATGAAGGAGTGAATCCTGTTTAAACTCACCTCAGCAGCTCTCTGCAGTAATTTACCTCTCCGCGGGTAATATAGTTAATATAGAAATCAGTGTTTAAACTGATGTAAGAGTATTTTTGTAGAGTTAAACGTGTTTGTTTGTGTTTAACGGATGCAGCGCTGATATTACACTTTAGGCACGTCTCGACCTCTCTATGTTTCTCTCGCGCGCACTGCAAGTCCCTGCCACACTGAAACCTCATTGGCCAACTAAGCATGAGGAGAGGCCAATCAGGATGCTTTCTCTCTCACTAGGTGTGTGTCTGTAAGTATTTTTATAGTTTATAGTCGATTATCCCGACTAATTGTTGCAGCCCTAATGTACAGCATATAATAATCCTTATAGGAACAGTTAAGGCTTGTGTATTGTATAAGCCGCCATTGTCTTCATAGTAAAGTTAAGGATGTGTTCTTCAAAGTTGGGGCAGGTGGTTCCTTTACTGTAACAGTGCACAAATAATAGAATATGTATTTGTAGCAAATCTAGCGTCAGTAATCTCTCGTTTCACCTTTCTGCACTGTACTTTGAACTGTGCTGAGGGTACAGGGCAGCTGCTTTGATTTGGAAGAGAATTCGGGTTATAGGAACGAGCTCTCTGAGAACGTAGACGTCTGTTTTCTTCTTTATGATGCAAGTGCTTTTTTTTTTTCTTTTTTTTCGTCAGAGGATGATCACTCGGCGTGTCTGGAATGGGGGAGCGGGGCATGTGTGTCACTTTGTGTCTTAAGTTTTTGATTGTCTAAATAACACAGTATCTCATCATACAGCTGTCGTGCTTTTTGACAGTACAATAACCCATAATTCCCTCTGTCACTCAGTATTTCAAGGGCAGTATTTCATGGCGTGAACTGAGCAGGAGCGCATTTACATTTTGGAGGATGTGGGAGCGGAGGGGGGTTGATGGTGGAAATGGATTTCTTGTCTTGTGTCACTTCAGATTTTACCCCTCACCCCCGTTCTCCGCACAATCCATTTCAGAGCAGACTCGTAAATACGGCTCGGAAGAGGATCTGGCCTTTTTTTTATTTTATCAAAGCTAAAGGCACTGATAAGCGCGCTGGAGCTTTAAGCAGACGCAGTAAAGCATATATTTATTTATAGCTCATATTTATTATACATGGGTTGTCCAGACCAGTGGTTTCTAATGAGCATCATACGAGGATGCCGTTTACTCACCATGTGATTTACTCACTAATGAACTTCCCTCACTATGGATTTATTGCAGTACAGGCATATATGTTTATTTCATTTTTAATGTGTGAGTGTAAATAAATGAATTTGAATCCGTTAGCCGCTCAAAGTAATTTGTTGTTGTACTGTACGGACGCAGTAAACCCAGGTCTAATGGGTATGTTAGGATGCTGGGGTCTGAATTTGACTCAGTACCATAAATTCATGGACACAACCTGCTTTGTGTCAGCAGTTCACAGGCTGGTGGAGGTGGTGTTATGCTGTAGAGAATGTTTTCTGGGCCCACTTTGGGTCTGTTGTTAATAAAAGGTTTCCTCTAGTCTTAAATAACAGTGCATTAACAGCAAAAACGTTACCAATAAAATATTGTAAAAAAATTACAGTTATTCATTATGGAAAAAATATTGCAACATATTATTGTGTAATAAGAATAGTACTTTATATGGCTCTTAACTTTAAAGTGCTAATGCACGAAATTAATTGACAATAAGTAAGTCGTTTTTATTTTTTTAACGCAAGTTAATTACGCCACCAAGTTTGACCACAACTTCCAATGTAATCTGCCCCGCCCCAGACCAATATGCAGATTTTTTCTTTCTGGTTGAACGTCTGAAATGCTCAAACGTGCTCCAGAGCCTGTCTCAGTTCAGACCTCCAGCTCCGACCATAATAAAAGCACATGGAGCGGATAGGACACTCAGACTCACTGTTCAAGTGTTATTACACTTGAACATTGTTGAACATCGTTGTTTTATTCTATAAACTACGAACAACATTTCTCCCAAATTCCAAATAAAAATATCATCATTTAGATCATTTATGTGCAGAAAATGTGAAATCGCTGACATAACAAAAAGATGCAGAGCTTTCATTAAATTTTATACAATAAAATGTATAAACTTTATACAATTTTATACAATTGAATTGAATTGAATTGAGTTTTAAATCACAGTTTTTCATGCATCTTGGCATGTTCTCCTCCACCAGTCTTTCACACTGCTTTTGGATAACTTTATGCCATACTGGTGCAAAAATTCAAGCAGTTTAGCTTGATTTGATGACTTGTGATCATCCATCTTCCTCTTTATTATATTCCAGAGGTTTTTGATTTCGTGAAATCAAAGAACTGAGAATTTTAAAAGTGGTCTCTTATTTTTTTCCAGAGCTGTAAATGAGCATACTCAACTTGGCCATTTTTATATAAATGATTCCCATTTACTTACTTACTGACTAGATTTCCATTCACAAAGAAGACACAAGGCCCTATTATGGTTGTGTTTGAGCTGTGCCGGTAGCTGTGTGTCTGTGGAGAGCTCTATAGTTTGAAAAGGCATTCTCTCTCTCTCTCTCTCTCTCTCTCTCTCTCTCTCTCTCTCTCTCTCTCTTTCTCTCTCTCTCTTCTCTCTCTCTCTCTCTCTCTCTCTCTCTCTCTCTCTCTCTCTCTCTCTCTCTCTCTCTCTCTCCCTAGTCACATTAGAGTGAGGTGCAGAGCTCTTAGCAAGGTCAAACACTTATGATAATTCTTCTCCCATCTTATTTGATATCAAAGAGACTTTCTCCTCAGTGACAAAGTCTTCTATGACCTGCCTGAAATCCAGCCAGTCTAGCTGCCATTCAGACTCCACAGCAAGGCCTCAGGTCTGTCATTAAGCTTCAGCAGCAGCAGAAGTGCTCTTTCTCACAATCGACCCAAACAATAGAGTCTTATAATAATATACTGTAAATGTGAGTGACTGAGACAGCATGGTGTTTATGTAGAGACCTGATTTGTAGTTTTGATAGAATGATACTATTAAACACTATTAAACACTGCCAGCTAAAAGCTGAGGTTGTGAATCTTGACTATATATTCGACTGCTCCATTTGCATATGTGGAACTTGAGCAGAGCTTTTTGGCTTTTTTTGACTGGCTTTTCTGATCCAATAGAAATGTGCCATGTTTAAATGTCTATATAATTTGTCTACTTGTATAGCTGATGTAGGTTTTATCTTTATAAGGCAAGCAGTCTCTCTTAATTAGACAAGATAACTGTTTTGAAGTGAGTCCTACCAATAGTAGAACTTTTTTTTTTTTTACATTTTTTATGGAATAGGATCCTAAAGCTTGTCCAGCTTTCAATGTGATAAGGATTCAAACATCATTACATGAACCACAGCAACCACTTGGCAACACCCGAACGCCCATCCAAGAAACTTAGCTTAGCAACATCAGCCAAACAGCCTGAGCAACACCATAGCAACCACATGGAATGCTATAGCAACCATCTAGCAACACCATAGCAACACATTAGCAAATGACTAGAACCATTTAACCTCTCAAATGCTTCTCTTACCATGAAACTTTTTTTTGTTTAATTTTGATTGAAAAACAGTATGACAGGAATCCCAGTCAAAATTTTCTACAGCCAGTCTAGACAGAAACATGGGCCAGGTAAGTAAATTCACATTCAATTTTATGTTTGAAACTAATTTATTTATTAAACATTATTTTTTTTTATGTCAAACAAATCTACAAAAACAAACACTGGGGAAATATTGTAAGGGAATATATATTTTTTACTATATCACTCATCGCTAATTTACAGGCGTTATTTATTATTGTTCATTATTAATTTTAACAATAATTGAGATTAATATAGTTTAGAAAACCTGGCCATTTTAATTTATTGTTCTCAAAAAGAGGACATATTGTCAGCATTTGCAGGCAGGGAGACGTGGAGGCGGACGCAAATGCAGGTAAGGGTGGTTTATTATTAAATAAACAAGGACACAAGGAACTAAAACAAGACAGAATAAACAAAACAGAGCAAGGGAATAAACAAGGACTAAACAAGAAATAAACAGAGATAAACAAGGAAATAATCAAGGAGCAATAAACTAGACCAAACAAAGAGCAATAAACTAGACCAAACGAGACGCATACGCGGGAAAGACCAAACAACGGAGGTTAGTGCAAAGACTGACGAAGGACACTCGGAAACACAGGGGAATAAATACACAAGGAGGGAAACAGAAATGGGAAACACCTGGGCAAACAGGTAACGAGGGGGGCGGAGTTACAAATGAGACACGTGAATGGAAAAGTACTGGGGAAGAACACAGAGGAGCACGGGTCACGTGGGGAACACACGGGCACGAGGGACAGGTAAACAAACAGAGAAACAGGAGAACAGACAGGAAACGGGGCAAGGACGTGAAACATATCTGGGAAAATAAAAAAATTTCAGACATACAGTTGCATAGTAGCTGAATATTACAGCCTAAAAAAAAATAAAATATATGAAAGCAGCTGTGAATGTAGTTTAGGAAAGTAGCAAAATAAGTGTTTTTTTCTTTTATGTCATACAGTAATTCTGAAAAACCCTTTTAAGAATCTTTTCAGTTTTATCAAACTTTGCTTTTATAAAACTGTAATTCTAAAACTACTGAACAACACTTACATAAAGTATTAAAAGTCGTAGAAAGCCAGTAGAATCTGAACAGCCCTCAAAAATCTGTTTTGTTGAGGGCTTTTTTTTTTCTTCTACATTAGTGGTTGATGGTGTTGCTGCTGCTGTTGTGCAGCTCTGTGCAGTCTGGTGTTTACTGGCTTGTTGTGTTGCTGTTGCTCCCTCCGCATTGTATTGTTGTGAACGATCCCTTGGGCAATGTTCTTAAATGTCCCTTTGCACCCTTGTGTCTTTACTGTTGCTATAGAGACTGTGTGGGCTTGATCAATAAGGCACAGATCAAGTGCTGCAAAGAGTTTGCTTAGTGAGGGTGTGCATGTGATATTCCAGTCGGGCGAGCTTATAGAGCGTAGCTGTGCGTAGCGCGTTGCTGTGCTATATTTTTTTATGCTTTATAGATGCGTGATTGCGCTGTGAGGCGTCTGTGATCTTGGGGGAAGCCCAGATCTCTGGTTTCGGCGCTTGTTTTTTTTCGTGGAGTTTGCTTACGTGAACTAAACTCATTTAGGATTCATTACTCAGGTGGTGAGGGTGCGTGGTGTGAGGTGAGCTTTTTTTTCTTTTGGAGCCGTGTTGTGTCAGACGGGGCCGGAGTGTAGTTCATTCAGAGGTACAACAGTATTATGGTTGTGTTCGCTTGGTGATCGGCCTACTTCTAGAGGGTTTTATCCTCGTCTGCTCTCGTTTGTGCGTTTTTTCCATTGGTGCCTGATGAAAAGCTCGGTGCTCTGAACAAATATGAGCGGCGTGTTTATTTTACTATTGTTCGTATACAAAGTAAAGGAGGACGGAATGGGGGAGTGGAAGGGGAAGCGAGGGCTTTTTTTGTGTTGTTTTGTTTTGTATTTTTTTTTTTTAGTTTTTTTTAAGGGCCAGGCAGACACTGAAGGGAGCTTTTGAGGGGCGACCCGATCCCGCTCAAGTTCACTGGTAAGCCTGTTGGACATCCGGCTTTGTTCCCCTTATAGTGCGCTTATCACTGGCCTGATTCGCTTGTCCCCTCGCATGTTCCTCTCCTATCTCACCACGGCCAATTCTCGACAGGCTAAGTGCTCAAATTGAGCCATTTTGTTTCACTTTAAACTAAAGCGGGACCTATTATGCGTGATTTTTCATTCATAGCCCCCACTGTTCCTTCACTCCATCCATGCCCCTCTCTCTCTCTCTCTCTCTCTCTCTTTCTCTGCACCTCTCCTTCTCCCACCGCCCTCAGAGGTGGGAGGCCTTGTGAGGCCCCACTGTTCTCACTCCAGGCATGTCAGCTTCAATCTGCCACCCCTGGGTGTGAGGGGCTGGCCGTGGTGTGGGGGCTCGCAGGTCAGGCCCGCCGGTAATTGATGTTGCTTATTCATCTGTTTTCCCCCTGTCTTTGCTCTCCGTGCTGCGGTGGCCTTTGTTTGCCTTCACTGTTTGAAGATCTACTGTAGGTGTTCCAGCAGCCCTCTGAGACACACCTCCCCTACAGCACTCTCAGTCTCAGTGGTCCCTCCTGAGGACTGATACTCACACACACACACACACAACAAGATCCCCCCCTCCCAATTATGTTTGTTTTTATGTAACATGTAAGAACATGGGGCCATATGACATGAATTGTACAGTGTATTTATAAATATACAGCTCTGGAAAAAAATAAGACACCACTTAAATCTGAGTAGATTTCTTTGATTTTACCAAATTCAAAACCTCTGGAATATAATCAAGAGGAAGATGGATCATAGATGATCATAAGCCATCAAACCAAGCTGAAGTGCTTGAATTGTTGCACTTCGAGTGGTGTAAAGTTATCCAAAAGCAGTGTGAAAGACTGGTGGAGGAGAACCTGCCAAGATGCATGAAAACTGACTGTGATACCTATAAACAGCAAAATCAGAGAAACTGATTCAAAAACTGAAACTGAAGCAGTCTCTTAATTATTTTCCAGAGCTGTATTGAAGGTGAGTGAAGGGTGTGATTGGAGATAACCACCTTCAGTATATATTGAGCTAAACTGCTGATAAGGCACAGTTTAATTATATATAATTATATATTAGCCAGACAATATACTGCTATGAACAAACACTGTCTCTGCTGCTTCATGCTGTTTACACACGCGCTGTCTGTGCAGCGTTCACTGTTTGCAGATGTGACACTCTGTTTAATACATGGACTTGTGCACTTTACGTATCATTGAAAAGTGATAGCAAGATAGCAATGAACATCGGACATCTGTTGATGTCTGCTTAGGATGTTTTTTGAGTCAGTGGCGCGTCTGTGTTTTCTGCTGCCAAGATAGCAATATGGCAGAAATGTACTTGAACACACCTTATTTCGAGACTGCTAATGCTTATCGGTTTAGATATATATATATATATATATATATATATATATATCTATATATAGATATTGCTATTTAAACCAAGGTTTAAAGGTGCAAGGTGTGAAAATAAAACTGTTGGTGGCGTGTAAGATAGCAATGAGCATCAAGAAATGCCTTGTGCAGGGTGTATGATAGGGCCCTATATCATTATAAACAATTATTTTCTTATAGAAATTAAGTTACTTATGAATATTAAGATTTTGTAATTGTAGCTGTTTATCCAGTTTGGCTATAAAGAAATTGCATGCAAAATATGTAAGTTGATCCCCTTTATATAATACCTCTGTAAGTTTATTTAAACAGACAATGGTTTAAAGGCTAATGACTTGGATTTGTACCTGCTAATCGCTGGCTTTGAGTAGCTATTATGTGCAAATAAAGGCCTTAGTTAACTGAAGTCCTGCATGTGGGTCTGTGATCCAGTTTTTCTGTGATGTATAATACTGTATGTATAGAATGTGTTTTATTTTTTAACCCTGCTCAGACATGACACATCCTATAGATTACAGTGCTCTTTATTGTTCAGCAGACCTCGAGCCCTCGAGTCAATAAAGATAACAATTACACTTTCAGGAGCTTGTGACGTTCTCCCTCTGATCATTACTGCACAGGCAGGCCTTCAGCCGCTGCATTAGTGTCACATGAGCGAGGACGTAAACAGCAGAGGAGTGCAAAGGAAAGGAAAATCTTTAATTACTGAGCTCCGTTTGATCTCTACCTCTGACATGTCGGTGGGCTGCATGGGTGGTACATCCCAGAGGGCCTTTGAAGAGGGCGATTTTGTAAGAGATTTGGATCATTACACAATAAAGAACACTTCATAAGTCGCGAAGTGAGTTGGGGAAATGACGGTTAATGATGTTGACAGCAGTTCACCTCTATAGAATTATGCCGAGATTTGACTCGACTTGCCTCCTCTAATGAGTCTTGCTTTTCCAAGGTAATGGAGCAATGAGAGAGAAAGAGAGAGAGAGAGCTAGAGAGAGAGAGAGAGAAAGAGAGAAACACCTCCTCTTCCATCAAGCTAAGTCAGTTAATGCTGCACAGAGCAGCCATCACGCGCCTCTTTTAAACTGTCATGTCAATGTGCTATAGAGGGCATCTTCAAACAAGCGAACAGGAAGGAGAAGGCTTCCCGACTCCTTTTATGTCGAAGCCACGCAGGAATGGGTTTACTTTAAGGATGACTAATCTTAAGCTTGCATTGTAGGCTAATGATAGCCCTGTTTTAGGGCCCCTCCCAATAACTGTGGATAAATTAACTGCAGCCCTCAGTTTTCTGGTGCTCAATTGTTTTTTTTTATTATTGTAAAATGTTGTGTGTAGTAGATTCAAGCTTACGCCATCCAAACTATGATGAAAAACATATGGAATTATTTAGTAAACAAAAACGTTGTTGAACAAACCAGAATATGTTTTATATCTTAGATTTTTCAAAGTAGCACCTCTTGCTTAGTTAGTTTAAGAGCATCAGTTGTAAAGTTGTGAAGAGCTAGAGTTGGTATACAGTGAATAGTCCTATTTGAGTAATGTTTTAATCTATATTATTATAGAACTATTCAACAAAGTGAAGACAAAAAAAAAACACTTTAAGAAATGAAGATCAGTCAATCCAAAAAAAAATCAAGAACTTTAAAAGTATCTTCAAGTGCAGTCACAAGGATCATCAAAAATGTAATGATGAAACTGGCTCTCATCAGGACCGCCCCAGGAAAGGAAGACCAAGAGTAACCTCTGTTGCACAGGATACAGAGTTCATAACGTCACAAACCACAAGTTAACAGCACCTAAACACTTTTAGGTTTACTTTATGATTAAGTTTAGGATTACTTGTGTGTTCATTTTTCTGAATAGCTTAAAAAATAAAACATTAAATAAGAAATTTAAACATTGCATAAGAAGTAATTCACAATGAGGCCAGAGTAATGCTGCTACCAATAGAATAGTAGCTGTTCCTCAGTAGCTTACTTAGGGAGTTGGAGTATTACTACAAGATATCTATCAAATTTATGACAAATATATGATTCATGCTATAATTAAAAAAAAAAAAAATATATATATATATATATATATATATATATATATATATTTAAGCAATAGAACACGAGAGGGAGTGTTCTATTCGCCTTCGGCTCGTGCCTACGACCGCATCACAGCCGTGATGTTATTCGCAATAACACACAACCTCGAGTGTTCTATTACTTTTATACAACAGTTTTTTTTTTAAATGAATAAAGACAATAAATCAAAGAACTTTAAGAAATTAAGAATGAATATGCTTTAATATGGACTGTGCCTTCCTCCAAAAAGTAGTTCCAAAACAACTGTAACAGAACTGAAACTTAACTACAAAACGGTGTATTGTTCATACAGACTAACACTACGAAAGTTAGCTTGAAATCAAAATTGGAAATAAGCGAAGATGGTAACGTTAGGAGCGTGAAATAACGCTAATACTCTCCTCTACTGCTCAGAGCAGTTGTCTTCAGGTGAACGCTGTGCATTTTTTGAGCATTTCTGCTTGTTTAGCTGGGTGGTGTTGGGTTTTAGCTAGCCGGCTGGACTGTGGTTAGGTTAGCGTAGCTTGCTTTAGCTCAGCATTAACTTAGCCTTACCTGGCTGGTTAGCGTTCTGGCTGTCAGACGGCATTAGCCGAGCGATTTTTCTTTCCCTTTTTTCCACAAAAGACGAGTCAGCGCTGCGAGCTGAGGGCGAGCGTGCCGCGGCTGAGTGCTAGCCTGTGCTAAGCTAACGCTGCTGCGGGTGCCGTTGATGAATCAAAGCTATCCTGTGTGTATACGCCGTTACTCGGCAACACGTCGGCGAAGTGATACAAGTTTAGTGTGAGAAGGCCGTGATGTTATCACACATATCAGCACGGCTAGAACACTTCTCAACCAATCAGATTATGAGGTCGGAACTAACTGTTGTATAAATATATATATATATATATATATATATATATATATATATATATATATACTTATACAACAGTTAGTTGTAGTATCTATATATAGATAGATAGATAGATAGATAGATAGATAGATAGATAGATAGATAGATAGATAGATAGATAGATAGATAGATATCCCACTGAACAGTAATGGGCTTAAAGGTTTGCCATGAGCTTTAAATGTAATAACTACCAGAATAAATTCTGACATGTAGTATTCAGAGAGAATTAAAATCACTTAGAGGCTCTGGGAATAATTACATTACCCCACCTCCTAATGTGAAGCTAATCCTGTCTGAATAAGACTTATGGTGTGGTCCACTGCTTATCTTTTTGAAATTTGCCATTAAAAATGATATTTATGAAGTATTTTAGGACCCAGTTATATTGTTAATATTGTGTAATTTACATTGCAGAATTTTAGTATTGTTTTTATTCTTTAATCACCTACAATGAAGAGCTTGAGTTAAATGTAGTATCATGTATTTATAACCGGGCCTTTGCGGAGTCTGTGTTTTTTACGCAGGCTGATCTGAGCTCTGTGTTGTGTTTAATTGGTCTGAATGTACGTATGTGTATGTCTGATCGTCAGTGTGAAGTCGGTCTGATTGTGAGATTATGTAATAATCATTTTGAGACGCTGTGTAATGATATTGTTTCTTGCATGTCAGAGGGAGAGATGTCTACATACCTGACACTTTAACGCCTGCATAATGATATGCTGGAATGACAGCTAATTATAACATAATAACAGGCTGATGAAAGATCGGGGTGGATATGCCTCATATATTTAAGTGGCAATGTGGTGAACACTGCAATTAAATCAAACCAGTCCCTGTTTAATTACAACCACATTGAATTATGGGTACTCTTGCTGTGTACAGATTTAGATTCTCTGATTCTTCAGACATATTTCATGTAGTTCTTAGACTTAGATCTGAGTGTGTGCTTTGTGGTGCTGTCATGTTATAGCTAAAAAAAAAAAAGACATTTTAAATGTTGTTTATGTATATATGTATTAGAGCTGGGCGATATTGTGATTTTTTTTGTTAAACAATCTTCATATTCTTTGAATATATAAGCAATTATCTATAAAGATTTTGATTTTTAGTTCTTACAAAGCAACCTCAGTTTCTTTGTTAACAAACAGCACTTTACATTTCATTTTTAATTGTATTTATTTAATTTTTTTTACAAATAGTAGCAGACCTTTTCAAACTTGCATGCAGCTTTTATATAATAAAGACATTGCAAACTAGGCTATTTACAAAAAAAAAAAACGTTTTGTGGACATTATTGAGAAATTATTGAGATCAAAAATATTATTGTCATTTTAAGCCACTGACATAACGATAATATTTTAGCATAACAAAGCAAATATACCCTTTTAAATACAATTTGTAATTAATCATAGATTAGGAAATGTGTACTTTTCTCTTCATCTGCTATAGTTCACACTGTGTGTATGGAGTCACAGTTATTAAAGCATTGGCCATTACTGCATGACTGGATAAAATACTGTTCACTGCTATATATGTGAACAAACATACAAATAAACACATTAGACAATATCAGCATGATCAAATATTATTGAGGTTATGCCCATTTATCATGTGATAAGTCAATAATGTAATTATCGTTATAGGCCTGGTGCAAACATAACCTCTTTGTATTGCAGGTAAGAAAAAGTGTAAAACATGAAAAGGTTTATGACAGAGATTCCCTCTGGCAGCTTTTATATGTAAATATGTAAAAAACACATTAACACAGTAATTTGATTAATCATATTAATTTAATTAGCTTTCCAGCTTTAATATATTATTATTATTATTATTATTATTATTATTATTATTATTATTTTATTTATTTTATTATTATTATTGTTGTTATTATTATTAGTGGTGTCAGTAATTAAAACAAATAGATAAAATGAATCACAATAGAATTCTATAATTAATCATGATTAATAACACATGTTCTTTCTTAAAACTAAGCTTTTGATAAAGGGTATTTAAATGCGAATCAAAGAATCAGTGGTAGAAACATAATAGAGATAATACAGATTTGTATTATTGGTGCCTTAAAAACTCTTAAAAAAATAGTTGTATTAATCAGAACCACTTTCTGTGACTAAATCATGGATATTTATATATATATATGGAAAAGTAATAATAATGGTGTGGCAGACTAGAACCTTTTTTACAGTTTAATAATATCTCAGGGTAGTTTTGATGCTATGTAAACTATGTAAATGAGTTTTGATGGAGAAAATAAACACTAGTGTAGCTCTATATTCCACAATCAACAACTTAAAAAGAGGAAACTTGTCCGTATTTAATAGAATAAAACAACAATGTTCATGTTACACAAACATATACCTATTAACAGCATAATCAGAAGAGCTGATTATTAAGTGCTCTCTTAATTTTTTTCCTAAGCTATATAATATATTAGACTTTTTGTCACGTGATTAATTTTGCGTGCGTTAATGTGATATATAGATGATAATTATAATGGTGTTACCAGCTTTTTTTTCAGAATGCCAGAGTTGTTGTTTGTGCGTTTCTGGAGATAATCACTGCAGAACTGGGCCAATGTGGATCCCGAGCAGATCAGTTGGAGGGGGGAGAAGTTGATGGCAATTTGGACGAGGGAAGAGCACTGCTCACTGACTGCTTGAAACCTTTTAATTAGCACTAATTACCCAGCAGAAAATGTTGGGGCTTGAAAGGATTTGTGTCAGCAAGTGAGAGATCAAAGATTGCGGCGCTCGCATTTTAATCTGCCGAGTAAAAACTAATAAGGACCTTGTAATGGGGCCCCAGAGAGTGACAGTGCAGGTGGTAGACCATAATCCTCTCTGTGCCGCTCTCAAGCCTCGTGTCTGCTCCCAGTTAGATCATCAGGTGATTTAATTTCCCTCTCATTTTGTAAAATTGGGATTTCTGGTTTCAGGGACTGCTGGTAAAGCCCTCCTCAGGACCACTTATTTACGGCTTTAAGAGACTAAATGAGTTTTTTTTTTTTTTTCTTAGGTGGCGGAAAGTATTGCTGACCACGAGGCAGAGTGTGGTGGCTGTCTTCTTTTAGTGTGTATATATTTGTGTGTATATGTGTGTGTGTCTGTCTGTTTGGGGAGATGAGAGTGCTGCAGAGTGTGGGCATGGCTCAGACAGGGTCATCCATCAAGTGTCATCAATCATTTGCCATGAAGTGACAGCCGGCTAGTGATTATTTGCTATTAGATAGAAGCTCAGGCATACAGGACTGCAGCATGACAGTTCAAGCCACTCAGCTCAGCGCACTGTAAAGAGGCCAAGATCTATCTGGAGGAGCTTCTGGGGCGTGTTTACACTGACTGTGCTCTGTTCTCCTAAGAGCATAATCTGTATTCATACTTCTCATCCAGCTCATTACCAAGCACCTACAAAGAGCACCCTTCCGCATCTCGTGTTTATCCAAATATTTTGGTTCCGTTTTTTGCCGCGGGTCATTCGTACCGCCGCTCCTTCCATTCGTCTCCCGGAGAACGTGCCTTAAGATACATTTCCCTCGTAGATAAACAATGATGGGATGCCCGCAATGGCATCTGTAAAGAATAGGATTGATTTTCAATGCAGTGGTATGGGGAAGAAAGTGCATTTGTTTTGTGCGGAGGGGTATAATCAGTCAGCGGTGTCGTTTTAAAGAAACTGGGTTGCAGCAGGGCCACAGAGGCCATGAGGCATGAAGAGAAATGGGGTGCAATCTTTCTCTCTTAGAAGACCCACATTCGCTCACAGTGCGAGGCTTACAAACCACTGGAAAGAATCTACTTGCAGAGTGTGCAGTACTGCTAGCAGAATTAAAATACCCCAATATCATAGTAAAACAAATGTCCTTTTCTTTTTCTCTTTTTTAAAAAAATAGTTTGATGTAGGATGCATTTACATACATGTGTCTACTCAGCCTACAGCAGTTTAAATTCACCCATTTGCTTGTAAGTTACGAGGAATGTTTCAGCTCAATCAACGCTTTGAATGCGTAAGAATCACAGGCCAGCCAATGGCAGAGGTCATTTATGTGTATATATATATATATATATATATATATATATATATATATATATATATATATATATATATATATATATATCTCGAATGCGCTAGAGAGGAGAGAAACCAATAAAGCTACTGTGGACTGGTGAAGATATCTGCTATTTCTCATTGACATAACTGCCACTGCCTTCAGTGAAGTCCAGAAGAGGAGTCTCAATCACCAACACAGACTCCTGCTTGAATGACTTGTTGAATGCTAGTGTTGTCACGATATCAAAATTATGACTTTTAATACGATACCTGCACAAATATCTCAATACTCAATATCTCGATACTGAACAGATACCACTGCAAAGACTTAAAACCTAAAATTAGAGATTAGTGGAATAATAGAAGATAGAACATGAAACTAAATATGTTTTTTTTAAATAAATAACACACGAAATAATATGCAGAAAAAACTAACAATGCAATAATTTTTATTCTTCATTGTAAGTAAAAACATAAAAGGTTTATAGAATTTCCTTAATTGTGAAAGTGAGCTCCACCGAACCAGATAATGTTTTAAAAATAGGCCAAATACCAATTTCTTGCAATATAAGGCACACTTAAAATCATTTAATTTTTCACCAAATTGTCAGTGTACCTTATAATCCAGTGTGCCATATGTATGAATTTTACCATTCAAGTTGTAAGGAGCAGTAAAGCCACTCCACTGAAATACAGTGTTATACAGGAGTTTCAGTTTAGTTAGCCGGCACCGGGCCTTAACCACTAACCACGCTAGCTCTTTTACCATTCAAAGGTAAGTGTTATTGGCCTGTAGCCTGCTCCTAACCCCGGCTAGCACTGCTGGAGTAGAATTAGCATTACCCGCTAACGGTTAGCTGCTAACGCTAATGTTTAATGTCTTAGTGCTGGAGGAATTCGGGAATGTAAGCTTACTGTAAATAAACAAAAGTACTTTACTCACCCAAATAAACAGTTTTCAGGAGAGAAATATGTGTAGATTAACATCCAGCGCTCGTTTCACTTTAAAAGAAAGTCTTTTTTATTACAGTTTTGCTTACTTAGCTTAACTCTACTTAAGTTAGTAAGCTACCCCCCACCACCACCCAGCGATGAGACCTTATAGTGTCTCTCAAATGCACCTTATAATCCAGTGCGCCTTATGTATTAAAAAACAGACGAGAAAATTATAGTGCGAAAAACACAGTATATAATTTACATTATCAGCCCCTCCCCCATATATGCTCCCATTTGGAATCAAAGTCAGTGTTTTGATTTTCTCAATCGCTGAAAAGCAAAATAAACCAGAAAGTAAGGCATTTAAATGCTGGGAGACATTTAAACTTTAAAATCCACTGATATTTCTTGAATTATCATGTGATCTGTGTGGTGGTTTGGATTTTTTGAGGTACCTACACAATGTGAGTGTAGAGTCGATTTATTGAGGGAATCGTTTCACAAATCAAGTGCATATTTGAATCAGTGATTCTGAACAATGTTCACAAGCCCATGCGCTGATATCATTCTCTAATCTTGTGTATACACACAGCCACGGGGAAACTCAGAGACGACACAGAGCTCACCTCAGACTCCGGATTATACTAAACTGAAAATTGAGAAATAAATAAAGTTTGAGTGTTAAATTTGTGGTTTAGTTACATAAAATAACTTGACAAATTGAGTTCCTAAAAGAGCCTCGGAAAGCCTGCACAGCTTAAATAGTTCCCACCTTCTGCCAGGCTGTTGCTATGGCGTTGGAATGATATTCCAGGTGGTTTTCTATGATGTTACTAACTGGTTGCTAAGGTATCACAGGTGGTTACTACAGTGTTGCTAAGTAATTACTCTATGGTTTCTATACTGTTGCTATTGTTGTGCTAAAATGCTAAACAGAAAGCTATGCTGTGCATCTCCTGTGAGCTGTGAAGTTGTCATAATCTTTAGAATAAAATCAGAGCTTATTACTTTTTTATAAATCCTCCAGTATGTTTTGATCTGAGACAAAAAAACTGATTTGTATATAGTCTTAGAAAACCACATCTAAGCATTTTTTAAACATAAAATAAAATACTCAAAAAATACATTCTGTGAAACCTAAGACTTCTTAAACTACAGTCAGAAAAAAAAATTAAACCTTACTTAAGTGACTTTGTCAGTTTTGCTTCTTCTATAAGTGCACTGCCTTATGGGTATTGTAGTCAATTTGCGCTTGTTGTCTTGCCAGTTGTAGTCACTTCAAAGACTAAAAATGCTTTCTCATTTTCTCATTCTTTTTTTTTGTGAGCTTTCTTTTATAAAAGCAGAGCTGGAAAGTGAGACGGAACAGTGCCCAGAGCGACAGGAAGTTAAACACTGTCACCAGATCAGAGTTCAGTAAAAGTAAACAGCACTCTGTACTATAATGCTGTCCTCCCACAGCAGCTCGCGTCAACATCACCATCAACGTGGCTTCAAATAATGAGGCTTAAGCCACGTTCTCGTGTCATTTTTGATATGCAGCGGGAAATGGATGGATAGACGTTGCTGATTTGCTGTAGGCGGGTTTGTGGGCGGAGATTGAGCTGGAAACTCTGCTGATCTGTTTATCAAAGACAATAAAAAAAGACATGCAAGTTTTAATCTAACTGGTTGCTGTCCTGCTGTATCTTTATAGCTGGAGTCTGCAGCTCTGCATGTGAACTGATACAGATATTAGATTTTCTTTGGCGTTTCACTGTAGTCCTGTGTAGAGTGAAGCAAAAGTGTGTAAACACCATTTGCCTGTAGGTATGCTAGCCAGGTAGATTGACCACTAGTTTAGCTTTTAGCTTAACTTCTACTAAATTACTTATCACAGTTAATAGTTATTTTAAAGTTTAACTGGATGGCCTACTTACAGGGGTTGGACAATGAAACTAAAACACCTGATTTTAGACCATAATAATTTATTGTACCGACGGACAGTTCTGGTGGAAACAGGAGAGTTGAGGTGCACATTGAATTCTGCCGTGATTTGTTCAGCCGTGGTTTTATGTTTTTTGGATACAATCCGGGTTAGCACCCGAACATCCCTTTCAGACAGCTTGCTCCTGCTTCCACAGTTAATCCTGTTGGATGTGGTTCGTCCTTCTTGGTGGTTTTGCTGACTGACATTACCCTGGATACCGTGGCTCTTGATACATCACAAAGACTTGCTGTCTTGGTCACAGATGCAGCAGCAAGACGTGCACCAACAATTTGTCCTCTTTTGAACTCTGTAAGGTATATCACCCATAATGTTGTGTGCATTGCAATATTCTTACCCTGCTATTTAAACCTTCACACTCTGCTCTTACTGGTGCAATGTGCAATTAATGAAGACTGGCCACCAGGTTGCTCCAAATTAGCCATGAAACCTCCCACACTAAAATGACAGGTGTTTCAGTTTCATTGTCCAACCCCTGTAGCTAGCTAAGCAAAAAAAAACAGACTAACTAAATGTGTTTCTGTTGTGCTTCTTTATTGTTATCCATTGACCACTTTGACTAATGTCTTATTATTCTTTTTGGATCAATAACTCAAAAAACAATTAAGTCTCATTATTTCTGTAAAATCTAAGTAATCTCATTACAAGTGAATAACTACAGTCTCCACAACTCAATTGTAAAATGTAACAGTAGAATAATATTTACATGAGATATTTACAATGGAAATTGTAATAACATGGTAACAGGACAATATTTGTCATGTTGGATCATTGACTACTGGAGAAATGTGGTAAAAATCCTTGTAATTTTTTTTTTATATCACAGATTTTTTTAAATCATGCTGTCTTACGTCTAGACCTAGTATGTCTCAGACTGCCTTCATTGAGCTCACAGCACAGAGGCATAGTGACTTTTTCCTCAGTTTGTTTAGGGCTGTCAATCACGTCACTCCTAAATAAAGAACATAAAACATATATATATTTTAGGGTGAAAATAAAAAATGACCAAAATTAGCTGGGAAAACTCTTCAAATAGTTTTTTTTTTTTTTTTTTTTAGATTTATAAGACTGTAAATAACACGTAACTGAAATCCTGAAACACCTGTCTGTTACTGATATGTTGATGTAGATAATTATCTGTTGTTACAGATATATCTTCAATATCACCATTTGTCTAATAGACAATAACAAAAGCATGTTGTGTTGGAAAACGGTCACACGGTGAAAATAAATAAGGGGCCAATTTTAGAATGTTAACACACACAAACACCAATAAAGACTGCAGGTAAAATACTAATAATTAATAGTAAATAATGAAATAAATAAAGAGAGAAAGGAACATGCAAATCAGGTACATTAAAATGGTTTACCCAACACACATACATGTATATATTCACACATATATATCCAGCAGAATCTCTTTTCTGTACTGAGTAGAGTGTACAGAGTCTGTGGAGCGTGATCCGCTGTTAGTCTGACTGGACTGACTGTGTGTATTATGTGTTCAGACAGGCTACTCCGGGTCTCAGTAACACTGGTGATTAGACAGACAGTTCCTGTGGCCAGTAATGCCGGTGATTAGGCAGACAGTTGTGTTTGCAGGGTCCTGGGTGTCCCTGACAGGGCCCATCAGGTCAGTCAGCCCCTGCACTGGAAACAAAGTTTGCTAGGGCCGGCGGGTCAAACCCAGCTTAAAAAGTCAAGCCTGTCAAAAGCCTCCGTCACATTCCTACCTTACGGCCAACCTCAGCTGATCCCCGGCCATTAATCACAGCGGAGAGCTGCTCTGACCTCAGCCCTCGCTCCCTTTGAAGTGCGCTGTCCTCTGCCGCATGAGGAAATCATTTGCTGCCTGATTCAATGAGCCATCAGCCGAACCAGTGGACCTAATGACATGTGAGAATATTAACCTCCTACCACTGAGAGCTGTGAATCTTGAGAGGCAGTCTATAATTCACCCACTATTTCAACCTTAGCCTCGGTCTTCTACCCAACCCGACCCAGTTCTACCCGGCTGAATACAGAACCAGTCCTAACCTGACCAGCAGCAGCATTTTATATCTGAAATACACTAAAAAAATAGTGCACCTTGCATTTACTGTTTAAGTACTGCATTTACCAACATGTGTATTAAGCAGCCTAAAATGGAAAATGGATTTATATACAGTACAGGTTTGGACACACCTTTTTCTTTTGTTTTCATGACTATTTACATTATAGATTCTCACTGAAGGCATCAAAACTATGAATGAACGCATGTGGAGTTTTATATACTTAACAAAAAAAGGTGAAATAACTAAAGAAAACATTTTATTCTAGTTTCTTCAAAATAGCCACCCTTTATTCTAATTACTGCTTTGCACACTCTTGGCATCATTCTCTCAATGAGCTTTAAGAGGTGGTCACCTGAAATGGTTTTCCAACAGTCTTGAAGGAAGGAGTTCCCAGAGGTGTTTAGCACTTGTTGGCCCCTTTGCCTTCACTCTGTGGTCCAGCTCCCCCCAGACCATCTGGATTGGGTTCAGGTCCGGTGACTGCGGAGGCCAGGTACTGTTTTGTTAAGTACATAAAACTCCACGTGTTCATTCATAGTTCTGATGTCTTTAGTGAGAATCTACAATGTAAATAGTCATGAAAATAAAGAAAACGCATTGAATGAGAAGGTGTGTCCTAACCTTTGGCCTGTACTGTATTTTTAACAAAACAGTGTAGGGAGGAAGATAATTATTACAGGGTAGTGGTATTGTTTGGTGAGCAACTAGGACTTTTTTTTAAATGTAGCTTGTCTGTACTGTAACATGGATGGTGCATCTGGGAATATTAACCACTTAAACTGTACTAGAAGGAATGAATGTTCACATTATGGCTTAAGTTGGTTCAGTTCCTTCTTTTTCTCTCCTGTGTTTGACTGTACATCATGGTGGTTAATGGAAACATCAAACTGGCAAATGAGTAAGTCATTTACTGCCCAGCCAGGAAACAAGCTCACCACCTGGATTTAACTAAACTAATTGGTAAGAGCCTCACTTTGGATAATTACTGCACAGGTGATTATGTTTCAGTTATTTAACCCTAACTGATGCAGTGAGTAGCTTCTCATTCCATAACCATATACTGTGGTTATGAAAAAAATATGTTAATCTGTTTCAGAAGGGTCAAATTAATTCTAGCAGTCAGGTATTAAGGAGCAGTCTAAGGGTGAGTTTTCAGTGAAGTTTCTTCAGCACTAAGGCTGGGTGCAGCAGCATTAGCATTAGCCGCTAACTGCAGCGCTAGCTCTTTCGCCGTTCAGAGGCGAGTATATTGGACTGTAGTTTGTGTGTTTTCCGTGTAAGAACCACTGGTGCTGATAGTGCACTTGGTTACTGGAACACTCACGATTCCTCAGTGTAGCGCTATTGGTCGGCATTTACGTCCTGCTAGCGCTGAGGTTAGCAGCTAATACTAATGCTGCTGCACCTAGCCTTATTGCTGAAGAAACTTTAATGAAAACGTAACCTTATACAAAATATTGTAAACCTAAGCTTACTGTATATAAACAGAAGCGCTTTACTCACCCATTAAAATGGAAACATGGTGATACCCTTGCTCCTTACTAGTGTCACTTACTGCGCCTTATAATCTGCTGCACCTTATGTATGAAAAATACATCAATATGAAAATAATATTGTTTTTTGCAGTAATTTCTTGGAAAGCATTAAAAAACATTTAAAAACAACCGATTGCCACATACAGCAATAAGCCAAAATATTAAGGCAACTTGCATAATGTGCTGATGGTCTTCTGTGACGCAAAATAGCTTAGTCTACAAAAAGGTTTTCTGTGATTCTATGTGGTATCTAAAATTGTGACTAGGAATAATTGTTTTCTTTTTTTTTTTAATCACTTGCATCGGCTGATATGGCCAATATATCAAACCAGTACTTGCTGACATATTTATTGTGTGCCGAAAATTTAATAATGGCCAAACTACTAGAAAGGACTGACACTGATATGCTACTTTAAAATGAATTAATTTAAGCTAATTTTTATAATTTTTTATTATTTTTAAATGTATAACAGAGTGTCTAGTCTCTATGTAAGTTATACATGTTTAAATCAACATTGGCATTGGCAGATATATACATGTAATATATGTGTAATAGTGGATATCAACATCGGCCCAGAGTTACTACTCGTTGTTGGAGTTGGATCTGCATCAGTACCAGTATATCCAGTCCAGCTGTTCACCAAATCCAGTTAATTCTACAATGTAAACAGTGCAGGTATCCATTTTTTTGACCATCTGAGTGAAGTAGAAGAAAATAGGGCTTATCAGATCAGGCGATGTTACAGTATATGTGTATTTAACTTTTTTTTTTTTCATGTGTAGGCAGCTTTGATGGTGGACAGGGGTTAGCATGGGCATTGGGTCTGGTCTGTATCTTCTCAGCAGGGTATGATAGACTTTGTGTTGTGAGGTATGGTACTCCTGTAACCGTTATTAATAATGTATAGGACTTGCCTCACAGTAGGCAGGGTGCTGGTTGGGATAGTCTTTGTTGTTGACTTGTCCCTCCTTGAACCTCCTTGGTAGCCACCCAGAACAGCTGATCAGAAGCACCAATCAAACCTTCCTATTTTGATCCTCCAAAACCTTTGGTTCGCCATAATAATTAGGGATGTAAAAAAGTATTTATACAGTGTTTAGAAATATTGTAATATTTGCTTTTGCATTACTGTGTCAATTTTAAAAATAAAAACACATTATTGTTTTTTTTAATCCCATTTTTTAACTCTTAAGTTAAGGCCAATTACCCCTGTTACCAGTAATGCATCCAACACATCCAGTCACCCTTAAAATACTTTAATTTTCCCCAAAAACATCAGTGTGCCTTATAATCCAGTGCACCTTATGTGCAATGAATTTTACCAATTGGGTTATAAGGAGCAGTAAAGCCAATCCACTGAATACAGAGTTATACAGGAATACTGGAATAGCATTAGCATTAGCGGCTAACCACTCTTTTACCAATCAGAGGTCAGTATTATTAGCCTGTAGCCTGCTCTTCTAACCCCAGCTAGTACTGTTGGAGCAGCATTAACATTACCCGCTAAATGCGATAGCTCTGTGCCCATACATAGGTGAGTATATTGGACTGTAGCCTGCTCCTAACCCCAGCTAGCACTACTGGAGCAGCATTAGCATTACCCACTAACCTACGCTAGCTTTTTTGTTGTTCAGAGGTGAGTTATATTGGATTGTAGTCTGTGTGTTTAACGCGTTAAAACAAGCTATGTGGGACGGACTGCTAGCTAATATGGCCCTGGCTTACCAGAGCATTTAGAGTTCCTCAGTGTAGCTCTGTCGGGTGGAATTAGCCGCATCCAATGTGCCTTGTGTATGAAAATAGACCAGAAAATAGACGTTCATTGATAGTGTGCCTTATAACACGGTGCGACTCATTTTGAACTAGCATTTCCAGGTAGTATTACTGGCTACAGTCACCCAATTCCAACACATGTTAACAGACATATATGCTGACCAACATTTTCTTAAGGAGTGATCTGGAGAGAGAGTGCCATCTACTCAGTTCTCTCTCAGACTCTGGCTGCTGATGCCAAGGAGCATGATCCGTGATGATCCTTTTATCTTTGTGGCAGCACCTTAGTTGGCTGGACCACCTGGACAATATAGATTTTTAATTATTAATTTACATTTAGATTTGGTGTTTTGTTTAAACCCAGTTTTGTTTAAACCCATACAGTTGCAGGTTTCTATATGTTGCCTTGCTTAATGTATTGCAATATATTGCGATATTTTAAATCATATCAGCATGTTCTTGCCAATACACATCCCTAATAACAATCTGACCCTTTTTTAATGAGCTTTCAAGGTTCTAGTTGATCATTTTTGAACTAAATGTTCAATTACTGTCTAACATACATCCCGACCTTTACATGCACCACTGTACCAGAACAATCAATGTTTTCTTAATCTGTGAACAATTGTATTAGTTTTGCTTGTCAGGGTGTTATGTGTTAACACAACACAGAAATGTAAGAAGAAATCATATCATATGTCCTCATTTACAGAATAAGGCATTGTACTGGAGGCGCTTCAGCAAAAAAAAACCCTGCATGTGCGTTCCATTATCAAACGCAGCATCCGCATCATTATCAGTACAAATAGCACAATGTGGGTTTAAAGAAAAAACATCAAAGGGGCGTACCTCCCCATTACAGCAGTGGGGCCATTGGCCTGAGCGACTACAGCACGTGTGAACTGACGTGCGTCCCGCTCCCATTTCCCTACATGTGTGATCTGTAAATTGCTGCCACCTGAGGGGATTCTGACACGTCGTGAGTGAGCCTGGTGGAGGGGCTGAGAGATTAAGGCAGATAATGGCTGCCTAATACTGCTGCTCCAAAGATTTATGGCACTGCAGCATCCAAAGCCATCATGTTTTTGAAGATTGAAAACAGAATTGCGGCTGGGTTGAAGGTGGGAGGGCATTAGGGTGTAATTTGTCTTATCTAAGCTCTTTTTTTTTTTGTTGTCGTTGTACGGAGAGCGCTTTGTGTTTATATATTCCGGAAAATGAATTGATAAAAAAGGTGTTGAGGTTATGAAGTTGAATGAGATACTTTTAAAATGGCAGAATACGCTTAGACTTATTTTCTGAGTCAGGCTTTTCAGCTTGTATTTTCACTTACATTGATCAAAAGGTATAATGCTGCATAAATCAGCATTTTCTGAGCCTTTTTTTTTTATTTCTCTTTGCTTGGCAGGAGTTGAGTTCATTTGTTTCGGGTGGGACAGTGTGTGTATATCAGGGTGTGTGCACTAGATCAGGAGATGATCAGGTGGAGCTTTTTTTGTTATGTCCTCGCTCTGCGGCTCGGTGGGTTCGGGACGCCATCAGCATCTCCTTTCCTCGTGTCTGCGTTTATATTAAGTTTATTAAAGGCACTCGGATCCCTCGTTTCACGGCCGCACTCTCCTCTCCCATTCATTATGGTTTCTTATCTTGGCAGGCAATCTGAACTGCCAGGCAGCTAGTCCATTATGCACATATGAAGCCCATCACTCCAACTGTATTGGCCAATTCATCAAACATTTATCTTTTACCCTGTGAACAGTGTGTCAATTTGGCTGTCACTCCTGAGCCTCCGCCGCCTCCTCGGAATAAAAACATTACTTTTTTTTCCCGCCCCGGAGACAGCTTTGATGTGACATCACCCTTCAAACTTTAAAACAAGGCCTAAGGGCTTATCCCGATCTTCACATTCGTTCAGACAGCGACCCAAAAATATTCCACTCTCTCTCTTTCTCTCTCTCTTTTTTTTTCTTCCTCATCTCATTTGGGATGGGACTTACTTGTAATGCGAGTTACAAGGCAGAGACAAAGAATGTGTCTTTGTCCGGGCAGCCATTGTTCTTCTCATGTCTTATATACCATTGTTATATATTGTCCAGGAGGTTCAGCCAACTAAGGCATCGAATGATGGCTTTCGAATCATGGATTACGCTGCTCGGCATCAGCAGCCAGAGTCCGAGAGAGAGCACAATTGGCCGTGCTTTCTCTGGGTTGAGTAAATGGTGGCACTCTCTCTTCCCAGATCACTTCTAAGGTAATGTTACAGAAAGGCAGAGAGGCAGGAGGCAGGAGTATCTTTGTCCACGCATCTATTGTTCTTCTCGTGTCTTTGTTGTTGGCTTTAGGCTGGACCTAGTTGGGTCACGGCTTCACAGCTTCACAGCTTCACACCGAACTGAGGTAGATCGGTGCAGAGCTGGTCAGGTGTGTGTATCAGTGCATTTGTGTGCATTTGTGCATTTGTGTGTGTGTTTTTTTTTCCTCTCTCCAGGCTGAGCTGTAAGTGTTTGTTGTACAGATATGAGTGGTTTCGGGCTAGAGAAACATGGGCGGCTCAGTGGAGCAGTGGATGTGAAGAAGACTGATAATCAAAGGATCAGCGCAGCAGCACTGTCGGGGCAGACACACTGGGGACGCCAAGAGCTGCTGAGAGAAAGAGACAGTGAGAGAAAGGCCCTTTAAATCTAGAGCACAAACAAGGGAATTAATGGCCCTGGCTAAAGGGAAATATCAAAGCCAGAGATATCATGAAAAGGAGGCTTTCATTGAATGGGATCAATGTTAAGGCATGGGCTCAGAACACAAAGGGAATTTAAGTGTGCCTGAATGACCGCTGGACTGCAGATCGGCCCTCTTATTAAGCAGCTGTGTGGGAGCAGACTGTTTGCGGTTAGCGCTGTTTGCTAACTTACAGTGTTAATGGTTCCGCAGGTGTACTATTAGGTAGTCCTATTGTTGGGAACACAACAATGCAATCCCTCGGCCGTTTGAGATGAGCAACAGTGACGGCCCTCTCTCTCTTTGTTTCTCTCTCTCTCTCTCACTCACTCTGTATCTATCCGCCTGTCTCTCTCTCTCTGCTTTAGCCCAGGCGGACATGTGACCCGAGATACCCGCAGACTAATGGCTAGAGTGACTGACATTTCAACCAATAATCACAGAGTGTTTTCTCCCCCCCTCTTGTCAGTAGTAGTTTATCAATCAGCGTGTCTGCATTAGTATTTGTCTATCGATCCATCCATCTCTGTCAGGCCATCTCTGTGTCATTGTGCTCTCGTCCTGTTGTTTGGCTTCTTTTGAGGATGGGCTGCATAGTAATTTGTTTTACAGGCTCTGCCTTTAAAAGGAAACTCCGAAGCATTTGCATGTCAGGCGTTTTAAAGGCCCAGCAGACAAACACATTAGTATAGTGGTAAATGCACCATGACCTCTCTTGCTTGAATATGTAAAGAACGCACATATGCTCACTGCTGCGAGTGTTTTATTAGGAGCACCTGTAAACCTGTAAACACACATGCTCGTTGCAATTATGCACTTTTGATTTAATCAGCTAGCCACGTGACTGCAGTCTGGCCCACAGTCTACTGGCCCAGAGCTTCGGGTAATGTTCACATCAGCCGTCAGAATAAATCAGAACAAATTTGATCTCAATGATAGAGTTAAGAGTGTGATGCGATCATGTTTGTATCTAGTCTCTAGAGTTTACTCAGATTGTTGCAGTAATAAAATACAATCATCCGTCCATTAAGCCGCAGGTCTCAAATACTGCAAATACAAGTACCTTGTTGATGAGAGAGAGAGCAATACACAAAGGCCAGACTGGTTCAAGCTGACAGAACAGCTACAGTAACTCAGATAATTACTGTATAATACTGGTGAGCTGAGAGAAAGTATCTTAGAATGCATATGTCAAACCTTGTTGTGGCCACAAGAACAGGAAATTATTTCAGGTTCTAGTTAATATCGGCTAAGAACAGAAAGCTGAGGCTGCAGTTTGGAACAGGGTCACCAAAACAGAACATTTGAAAACTGGGAAAACCATATAATGTATTCTTCCTATCTACCTACCTACCTAGCTACCTAGCTACCTACCTACCTAGCTACCTACCTACCTATCTAGCTACCTACCTAGCTACCTACCTACCTAGCTACCTATCTAGCTACCTACCTAGCTACCTACCTACCTAGCTACCTACCTACCTATCTAGCTACCTACCTAGCTACCTAGCTACCTACCTACCTAGCTACCTACCTACCTACCTATCTAGCTACCTACCTAGCTACCTAGCTACCTACCTATCTAGCTACCTACCTAGCTACCTACCTACCTAGCTACCTATCTAGCTACCTACCTAGCTACCTACCTAGCTACCTACCTACCTACCTACCTACCTAGATACCTTCCTACCTACCTACCCACTTAGCTACCTACCTACCTAGCTACCTTCCTAGCTACCTACCTACCTAGCTACCTAGCTACCTACCTACCTAGCTACCTATCTAGCTACCTATCTAGCTACCTACCTAGCTACCTACCTACCTAGATACCTTCCTACCTACCTACCCACCTAGCTACCTACCTACCTAGATACCTTCCTACCTACCTACCCACCTAGCTACCTACCTACCTAGCTACCTACCTACCTACCTAGCTACCTACCTACCTAAATACCTACTTACCTAACTACCTTCCTACCTACCTAGCTACCTACCTATCTAGTTACCTTCTTTCCTACCTTCCTACCTAGCTACCTACCTACCTAGCTACCTTCCTTCCTACCTACCTAACTACCTACCTACCTACCTACCTAACTACCTAACTACCTAGCTACTTACCTACCTACCAACTCAGATAATTACTGTATAATACTGGTGAGCTGAAAAGTATCTTAGAATGCATATGTCAAACCTTGTTGTGGCCATAAGATCAGGAAATTATTTCAGGTTCTAGTTAATATTGGCTAAGAACAGAAAGCTGAGGCTGCACATGGGTTAATCTCTATTTATTAAGGAGTTTATTAATGCTATTAACTAGGTTGTAAAACCATTAATAAGTCATGGCAACACATCAATAGAGAGGGCAACATGCATCAGCTGCCTTTTATATCAGTCAGAATTAAGATATCTAATAAAATAACATAGAAAGTCAGATAATATATAATATAATTATAAAATATAATTAAACTCATGTAATATGTTAGTATACACCACATTATACAGGATAAATCTTTAATCTGGGTAGTTAAGTTAAAGTTGCTTACATATGTTAATAAGGCTCCTTTATTAAAGGGTTAGTAAATGGTTTATAAAGGAGTTTATTTATGGTTATAGATTAGGTTGTAAATACTACAAAAACATTAATTAGCACTTAAAACATAAATAGAAAAAAACAACAGTGAAAATAACTTTTTAAATGTTAACATATTTAACAAAATATTATAGAAAGTCAGTTTACTCATTTAATATACAGACTAAGTAAGATGAGCATCTAGTAAGATCTGAGGTTTAACAGTACAAACGAACGTGGAATCACTATTTGGTACACGACAGACTATGGTTTCCCTTTCTATTTATGTGCTGTAACTGCTTATTAATGGTTTATAATCTAATTATAACAGCCATTAATTAATAAACTGTAAAAAATCTGTATTTACATATACATTGCAAAGGCCAGACTATGTATTTCGTATCCCTGATATTAATATAATACATGTTTAATAGACTTTTTAAAGCTTCAGTGTGCGATTTGACAAATGTTGTGTTTGTTCTGGAAGCTGTGCTCTGTGTTACTGTGTGTTACTATGGCTTTATGGCTCTATTTAGCCGCTTCTGTGCTTTTGCTGGCGCTAATTGAGGCCGAGAGACACAGAGGGAGAGCTGGGAAGAGAGGCATACTGTAGACGCGGGCGTGTTGAGATATTAGCTGTGACAATGAGCTTGATCATAATTATCTTAACAAGACGAGGGCTCATTGGTGTGGCTCATTAAATTTACTCTCTCTTTTACTCTTTCAGATTCTCCCTCCTCCTTTCGCTCTCTCGCTCTCTCTCTCTCTCTCTCTCTCTCTCTCTCTCTCTCTCTCTCTCTCTCTCGCCTCCAATCAGACACGGCTTTCCGCACTGTGCCATTCTGCCATTGTAGTGGGATTTTGAAGATGGTGGTGAAAACGTGCAAGCAGGTTTGGATTCCCCATGGGGGAGAGGTGCAAATCAGAAAGGTTCCTACCTGTACATGTGCGTGGATATGTGTGTGTGTGTGTGTGTGTGTGCGCGCGAGTGTGTGTTCTTCTTGTGCTTACCACATCTCCGGGGAATGCTAAGCTTACTTTTGCCCATTAGCGTTCTGCTAAACAAAGCAAGTGCCGACTCTATAACAGCATTAACTGTGCAGTTTAAAAGTTTGCTCGCCGCACACTTTACAGATGTTATGGATTATGATGGCGGGCAGAAACAACCCCGAAAGCTGAAGTAAAAATTCGCCGGCGGTGCTTAGAGGCCCGAGACTATTATAGGGGCTCAATCCCCCCATGTTGTTTGCGAATGCGATTCGGCGCTCTCCCTCGGCTCTGAATTTAACTGATTAAATCACAGAGTGCACGCAGCAGTGGTGACATGAAAACAACAATTAATAAGCAGCCCCCCTGTGCCATGCGAGCGCCTCTTAACCAAGCAGCTAATAACATTACGCATGCCGCCAACTAGCCAAGGCAGACAGGTGGAGACGAGCAGGAGCCCAGGACTCATTTACAGAGCAGGGAAATTAGAGTCATTACGTCGCGCAGATCGACCGATACACGCCCGCGCCACGCCCGCACCGCGCAATGTGCTGATAATGCGGAGAGGGGGAGATTTCAGTGTTTAGTGTTTCTCCGCAGTAAAAGGGCCTTTGTCCCTGTTTAATGTCGTTTTTCTTCTGTGTTTTCTCTCTTTAACTGGCCTTTGATGGTGTTTATGTCCCAGTCTTTGCCCTTCTAGCCTTTTGCTTGCAGTAAAAAGCCCTGCATTAACATAACTCAGCTAAAGAAGAGGAGAGACTATTAACAGCCTGATTGTGGCCACAGCTCGGGTAGATTTGTTCAACGCTGGCCAGGCCGTTCCATCGTAAAAAAGACAGGATTTGCATAAATCAGCCGGCCTTGACTGCCCTTTTGCTCATGTGATCTTACCCACAGATATAGTGTTGGGTGATTTGAACTATTCAAATCAAAAGTATAGCGATTAATTAGAACATTTTTTACTTGATAACGATGAATGAAATCATTTTATTGAAGGATAGACGCAATAGTCCTGTAGTTTTTGAGATTTGAATACTTTTAAATGACTACACACTAAAAAACAGACAAACAATATAAGAACTTTCGGTAACACTTTCTATGAATGTCATCTCTATAAGACTCTATAAACATATTCATAACACATTATAATGCATTCATAAGGCATTATAAACATGGCTATACATATTTATAAAACTCTATAATTCACCATAGCCATGTTTATTATGCATCATGAACTGTGATTATAATGCATTAATAGCTGTGTTTATAGCATGTTATACGTCAATACCAAGAAACTCAGTCCCTGCTTGTAGACTCTTTTAAGTACAAATTTGTACTTATTTTAGTACTTTGTACTTTATTCTTAGTGTGTACAACATTTTTTTTTTATTATAATGCTTTTATTTTTGTCTTAGTCCTTTGATTCTATCTGATTCATCTATTGGCGTGTCTGTAATACTTAAATGATTCTCTTCAGTAAATTTTATTCTAAATTGGATATCCTCTGTTTTTTTTTTCTTGTCTATCTGGCTCACATACATTCTTGCTTTGGTAAATTATCCTACGGCTTCTGGTAAAGCTGATTGTTTGTTACAAGCAGATCTTGTTGCTCAGTTGGCTGTTGCTGGTTGAGTTCCATGGTCTCCATGTTGCTTCCATGTTGCAGATTAGACAAATCAGAGTCACATGACTAAACACCAGATCAGTGTTGCTTTGTTACATTTGTTTAAGTGCATTTAACCTTAAAGATATTCAATTTCTAGGTGTCTTTTTACAATCCTGGCAATCCAGACCAAGGTCTAAACCAAAGTTCAAGTCTTTGTTACATTATATACATTAAGTCTGTTTTGTTTTGGTTTCACACTGCAGTTTAGTGAGCACTACACACCATCATTGTTACCTACACAAGCTGCATCCCTTTACACTCAACATTGATTGGATTGTGGTATCTGGCATATTTTCAATTTGTCAACTTGCTTTTCATTGGCAATATCCGACTCTCATCAGGTGTACATGCTAACACATAGCAGAATGAGTGTAAACGATTAACCTCAGATTCCATTTTTCTTTTTTACACTGTAAATAAGTGTTAATCTACAGTTACAGTAGATATAGTGATCAAGGATGTTGATCTGTTCTACCCATATTGTTACAAGAAATACATGCATGCAAACCATCCAAAAGTGCTTTCACTCTGCAGACAAAGTGAAGTATGATTCAGTTAATTCAAACAATACCACTTCTTTTGATTAAACTAAAGTTTGGTTCCTTGGTGTGGAACAGTGGTTTGTGCCCACCTGCTAATTTGGTTAAGAGTAAACAGAAATATAGACAACTGAAATATCAATAAAATAAGTTCTGGCCAAAGACAATAGGTGTAAAAGCACCCTAAAAGTTGTTTTAACAGAAGGCATGGGGTGTGAAGCCTTCCAGTATTGAGTTGTAGACCTGTGGATCTGTGTTCTCTGGAATGATGGTGCTCCGTCCAGAAGTTTGGGGGTGATCTCACAACCTGATTTTGCTAACTTAGCTTTTATTGCTGAATGTAATCAAATCCTCACAGCAATGAATTGAAATCTTGTTGAAAGCTTAATTTTTTTTGGACAGTTCTCCAACAAAAGCAGGATAATCAATTTCAAAGTCAAAGTGGTTTTTATTGTCATTTCAGCTATATACAGAGTACACAGTGAAACGAAACAACGTTCCTCCAAGGACCATGGTGCACATAAACACAGTGTAGACAGAACAATAGTGCAACAGTACAAAAGTGCAGACAGACAATACAACACAATACAGACAAAGAATAATAAATAAAAAAACAGTGTGCAAATTTTGCAGTGTGCAAAAAAGGACCAGGTGAGGTAGTAATTACTCTATTACACAGGTTGCAATAGAGTCCAGTGAGGTAGTAGGGTTTTTAGTGCTTTCCATTTCCTGAGGTAAGTGGGGTAAGTGGGGTGTGTGTGCATGTACAGAAAAACCATCAGTTCAGTCTCTGCAGTTAAGGAGTCTGATGGCTTGGGGGTAGAAGCTGTTGCAGAATCTGGTCGTGCTGGACCGGATGCTGCGGTACCTTCTTCCCGAAGGCAGGAGGGAGAACAGTTCGTGTGAGGGATGAGTGGGGTCATTCACAATGCTGGTTGCTTTGCGGATGCTGCGGGTGGTGTAAATGTCCGTGATGGAGGGGAGAGAGACGCCGATGATCCTCTCAGCTGTCCTCACAATACGCTGGAGGGTCTTGCGGTCAGAGACGGTGCAGGTCCCAAACCAGGCAGTGATGCAGCTGCTCAGGATGCTCTCAATGGTCCCTCTATAGAAGAGTGTGAGGATGGGTGGAGGGAGACGGGCCGTTCTCAGCTTCCGAAGGAAGTAGAGACGCTGCTGGGCTTTCTTGGCTGTAGAGCTGGTGTTCAGGGTCCAGGTGAGGTTATCTGCTAAGTGGACACCAAGGAACTTGGTGCTCTTAACAATCTCCACAGAGGACCCGTCGATGTTGAGTGGAGAGTGGGTGTGTTGTGCTCTCCTGAAGTCAACAACCATTTCCTTTGTCTTGTCCACATTCAGGTGAAGGTTGTTGACTGTACATCAGTCTGTCAGCCGCTGCACCTCCTCTCTGTATGCTGACTTGTCGCCTTTGGTGATGAGACCCAGCACGGTTGTATCATCGGCAAACTTGATAAAGCTGTTAGAACTGTGTTTTGCAGCACAGTCATGAGTCAGCAGGGTGAACAGCAGAGGACTCAGGACACTGCCCTGGGGGGCCCCCGTGTTCAGTGTGATGGTGCTGGAGGTGCTGCCCCCGAACCGGACTGACTGGGGTCTCCCCGTCAGAAAGTCCAGGATCCAGTTGCAGAGGGGGGTGTTGAGGCCGAGCGAGCTTAGCTTCCTGGTGAGGTTCTGTGGGATGATGGTGTTGAATGCTAAACTGAAGTCTATAAACAGCATTCTGACGTAAGTGTCCTTCTTCTCCAGGTGGGTGAGGGAGAGATGAAGGGTGGTGGTGATGGCATCGTCCGTGGAGCGATTGGGACGATACGCAAACTGCAGGGGGTCCAGTGAAGAGGGCAGTTGTGTCTTGATGTTTCTCATGACTAGCCTCTCGAAGCACTTCATGATGATGGGTGTAAGTGCAACGGGACAGTAGTCATTGAGGCAGGACACTGTGGACTTCTTCGGCACGGGGACGATGGTGGTGGACTTGAGGCACGTTGGGACAGTGGCGCTGCACAGGGAGATGTTGAAGATGTCCGTGAGAACATCTGTCAGCTGGTCTGCGCACTCCCTGAGCACTCTGCCGGGGATGTTGTCTGGTCCTGCAGCTTTTCGTGGGTTGACTCTGGCAGAGTGTTCCTCACATCCACTGCAGTCAGGCACAACACCTGCTCGTCCGGCTTGGGCATGGTCTTTCTCGCCATTGTGTTGTTTTGTGCCTCAAACCGTGCATAAAAGTTGTTTAGGGCATCAGGGAGGGAGGCATCACGTTCACAGGACGGTGGCATTGTCCTGTAGTTGCCTGGATGCCCTGCCACATGCGCCGCGCGTCACCCGTGTCCTTGAAGTGGCTGTGGATTCTCTGGGCGTGTGCGCGCTTTGCCACTCTGATAGCTCTTGACAGGTCGGCTCTCGCTTTCCTCAGGGCCACCTTGTCACCCACTCTGAAGGCGGAGTCGCGGGTCCTCAGCAGCGCACGTACCTCAGCAGTCATCCAAGGCTTCTGGTTTGGGGTGTTTTGATGGTCTTGGAGACAGTGACATCATCAATACACTTGCTGATGTAGCCAGTGACTGATGCTGCATACTCCTCCAAATCAACAGAATCGCCTTCAGTAGCAGCCTCCCTAAACATGTCCCATGCAGTGCACTCAAAACAGTCCTGAAGGGCAGAGATGGAGCCTGCCGGCAAGGTTTTCACCTGCTTCTGAACTGGTCTGGAGCGTCTGATGAGTGGTGTGTATGTTGGTGTCAGCCAAACACACATGTGATCCGAGAAAGCGAGGTGGGGGCGGGGCTCCGCCCGGTACGCGCTGGGGATGTTTGTGTAAACAAGATCCAGCGTGCTCGCTCCTCTCGTTGCAAAGTTCACATGTTGGTGGAATTTAGGGAGCACTGACTTGAGATTTGCGTGGTTGAAATCTCCGGCGATAATAAACAGTCCGTCTGGGTGTTTGTTTTGCAGATCGCTGATAGTCCGATAGAGTTCACACAGAGCCTCTTTAGCATTAGCACCAATGCTAGCGCTGGGTGGAATGTAGACAGCAGCTATTAGCACGGCGGAGAACTCCCGTACTAAATAAAAAGGTCTGCACTTGACTATCAGGAACTCCACCAGCGGAGAGCAGTGTTTGGCGACAGTCACAGCGTTGTTACACCATTCCGTGTTGATGTAAACACACACGCCTCCACCGCGGGTCTTCCCGGATAGAGCCGCGCTTCTATCGGCTCTGAACGCGGTTAGCCCGGCTAGCTGAATGGCGCTGTCCGGAATGTTGTCGTTAAGCCACGATTCCACAAAAACCAAAACACAGCAGTCTCTGAACTCACGCTGGGTAGTTCGCTGGAGTCGGATGTAGTCCAGTTTATTGTCAAGGGAACAGACGTTTGCAAGAAAGAGCGATGGTATAGCCGGCCGGCTAGGACTAGCCTTTAGCCTCGCGCGGATCCCGGCTCTCTTTCCGCGCTTCCGCTTACGCTCGCACCGCTTGCGATGGCACTTCCGCTGGGCTCCGGCGTCAGGAAACACCGCGGGCTGGCGGCCTGGGTCTCTTAGCAAGCTAAGCTCAAGTAGCGTCTGCAGAACCTCGTCCGGTAGCGTGTTTTCTGGCTGGTTTCTCCACTGTAGCAGGGTCTGGCGGTGGTAGAACATGTGCACGGGTGTTCCGATGCACATATTTGCAGGAAATAAATGGAAAAAACGACAAATAGTAACACAAAAGCACCATTTAACGGACCCGGAGCGGCCGCTGCGTGTTAACGCGCCGCCATCTTGGGTGGGTCAGTTTTTTACAATTAGCAATTTTTTACATTTGCTAACTAAAAAAAAGCAACAAAACACTGAGGTTCCAATACTCTTGTCTATATAGCGTAAGTTAGTTTGGCTCTTGAATTTTGCTTGCTTAGCATCTTGAGGTATAAATTATTTTGTTTGTTATTTTAAGACTAATTTAAATTATTTTAGTTGCATTTACTTTCTTACTTATCATTTTATTTGAAGAGACTTTATGTTTTACACATGATTGATTTGTTTCTTATACTGTATACTATATGCTACAGTACTACTGCATATATACTGTATTTTGGAGCATTGAAAATAATAGCTCATAGTTCTAGTGAGAGTTATGTGGTTCTGCTAAAATTGGGAAGAAAATTGGGTTAAAAAATAAATAAATATTTGAGTAAATATAGTTTTTTAAAATAGTAATACTTTTATTTGAGTTCAGTTTTTGGCTACTCTAATCTACCCATCAAACCCATTCAAACGCAGCAGTGTTTATGTTCATAGACACACACACACACACAGTTGGAAAAGTATTAAAATAATATAAAAATAATATAATATATAAGAATTCAATAAAAGAAGAAATAAGACTACATTACTTATTTTAATCACACAAGATAACATTAGTTATAGGATCTGAATATCGGTTTTGATTCATTTTCGAATAATCGCCCGGCCCTGCTTACTTCTAGACGTCTATTCAGAGTGTAAAAGAAGCAGATAAATCCCAGAGCCGTAGTGTCATCGAAACTGGATATGAGGAGCATTGTGTGTCTGCGAGCTGCGAAGGAATGAAGGCCGGCGTCTCGATTGCCATTGAATTGTTCTTTTCTCAGGCCCGAGCTGACAGAGCTAAATGTCAATTAACTGAAAGTGGACACATTAACATTGTAGGTTGTCAGCCTGTGCCATTTGAGGGATTAGAAACACACACCCTGGCTTTGTGCACCTTCCATGCCGTGAACTTTGGAAGGCCCCGACATTACCCTGAGCACCACCCTCCATCATGTTTATGCCAGAGCAGGGTCGAGGCAGCGGGGGGTGTGGGAGTTGAGGGGGGGTGTGGGCAGAAAGAAGAGGAGGAAGGAGAGGAGTAGGAGGAGGAGAAGAAGAGGAGTCCTTGGGGACTGGCTGGCTGGCTGTGTGTGTTAGTGTGTTAGTGTGTGTTTTAAAGGATTAGATTAGATATTTTAAAAAGTGAGCAATATGAGAAACTTTTCCTCGGCTAAGCCCGTGTTTTGCACTCTAAGCAGGCTGATCACGGCAGCGGCGGAGTTGGAGAAGTCGCGGCGCTCGCCGTGTTTGTGGCCGGGGTGTTATAGCGGCGCTGAGAAAATGATGGATGACAAGTTAAATTTGTGTCGGGGGAGTGAAGGTGAACTGTGACAGAGTTATTTATCTTGGGAATGGAGGGTTAGGGTCAGGCAAAGCTGGGTGCCTGAAGGCACAAGACATTGACAAATTCATCCCGCACACTGCATTTCTGAAGCCCTTTTGTTTTGAATCCTGGCTACTCAAGAGTGACCCTCATCGCTCATACTGCCAGCATGCGAAGGAGGCCGCACCATGCCAGGGGATCTTAGCACCACTAATTCTTGTCATTCACTCTCCTGACAGGCCCAAGCCCAAACTATTCCGGCCCGTGAAAGAGGCCGGCTGAAATATTTATTTCTGCACATAATGGCCGCCCAGATTTAGGGCCATATCATTTTTCCTCTCTTGCCTTATCATTGCAGGTCACTGACAGGCCTGAAAGCATTCAGCCAACTGGAAGAGCTGATTGTGGACAACAATCTTCTCGGAAATGACCTCCGGTTGCCCGGGCTACCGCAGCTTCATACCCTAACACTCAATAAGAACCGAATATCCTTTCAGCCTGCGCCGCCTTTGTGTCTCTCTGCGCATGCTTTACGGCGGCACGGTAGGACGGGGAGGTAGGACCCGCCCGCTCTTTCTCTCCTTCTCTAGCTCTCTCTCTTTCTCTCTGTCTCTCACTCTCTATCTCTCTCTCTTGTCTGTCGTCTGCCAACCATTCATTTTAGGATCTTGTCTTTACACACTTCAGCCCTTTAAATGCTGTTTAAATGCTGTTATTGTATTAAATTGAGCTGAGAGAAGTAGAGAGAGAAAGAGAGAGAGAGAGAGAGAGAGAAAGAGAGAGGGGTGGTTTAGTAAGGAGTCCACTTTTTCCTCTGACTTTGTGCCACTGTGACCTCTAGTGGAAGAGAGTGTAATAATAAAAAAAAAAAAAAAAAAAAAAGCAAGCAGCTCCAGTACAGCTCCAGTAGCTGTGTGAGGGGAGAAAAACAAGGTAAGGTTGTTCATACAGAGGTACAAATATAAACATATATGTATATATATAAAAAAATGAATCTGTTGTGAACATGCTGTGTATTTTTGTTACATACGATATAATAATATATCTGTTGTATTTATACTGTGCTTGTGTTGGATTAGTATATGATTTTAATACAGGAAGTAACAATACACAGACAGTGTCTGCATTTCTGCACAGTATTGCTGTATGTTTTCACCCAGACCTACAAAATAAAACAATAAAATAAATAAATAAGCTGACAGAAAGAAGGCTGGAATATTATGGAACACGCTAAACTCTGGCCAGGTTTATATAGCGAGGCATTACAGCAGCCGATTTGATCAGTCAAAAATAATTGCTAAGTTTTTCTGCCTGTTGTTTTCCCGCGGACGCTTCCCGAGCACGCGATAATGATACAGCCTCACACCCTGTCCCCCCTGTCCCACCATTACACTCCGCTCTCCCCCGGCTGAGTGTCAGCGGCTCAAAACCTGCTGTGAAGTGGTCTGCACATGCTAATGGGCCAATTATTTACACCCTGTAGTGGCCCGCTGCCATTGAAATTCAAGTGCTGCATTAGTGCAGTTGTATTTTGACACGTTTGGGGCTCCATTTTCCAATGAAGTGAATGTATTAGTGATGAATGCGCTGTGAAGTGGCTGTTTGTTTCCCTGCGTGGAGGCAAGAGGAAAAAGTTTCCATGGCCCGGGGAGTCACTAACCGTTTTTACCACAGGGCATCCATCATTTTGTCAATGTTTTTAATGTTCTGCACCAAGCCACCTAGGAAATGGAGAGAGAAACGCAGCGCGGCGGCAGCCGAACGCGGCGCGGGCCAAATCCTCCGCTTTAAACCGAGCTGCTCTTTCCCCCTCCAACACAAATCCTGTGGAGTGGGTTTAGGTTTAGAGGGTGGTGGTAAAAGCAGCGGAGCCGGAGCCGCCCGGCGAACAGGGCCCGGCCGTGCCGAGCAGGAAATGCTAATGCTGTGCCCGTTCTCAGTTCCTTGACCTCTGCCCTTTGACACATCACTGACATAGAAGACCTCCTCGAGCACTTGCAGGAAGTGACGCCAGCGCTGGAGTACCTGAGCCTGCTGGGAAATGAGGCCTGCCCCAACCAGCTGGTCAGCCTGGATAAAGACGAGGACGACTACCAAAGATACAGGTCAGAAACACACAAACACACACACAATTACACACACACAATTACACACACACACAATTACACACACACAACTACACATATTTTAAATGTTATGCAAAACTTTGTCTAACTCTGTTTAAACTACATTTGAACACATTTGATTGATTTTCTAAGTGATAATAAAGTGAAACAAACTTAAATGTGGCATTCATTATAGTTTACAGCATTGTTTCTGCTTATTTTCTAAATTTAACATATTGAAATAAAACGCATAAAATATACAAAATATATAAAAGCGCCATAATTTATATCCATAAATGTCAACTTATAACAAATATAACATATTTTAAATATCTAGATTGGACAAATGAACAGTAACTGGGTTAAAATGTGTTGTGTGTATAGAATAAGTTCATATTTTCACTTAGAAAACCAACAAAATGATTTAATATGATTTATTTGTTCAGATTTGTTCGGTTTTGGTTGAGAGGTAAAAAAAAAAATGCAAGTGCAAGTGACATTTAGCTAAAGCAAAATAATATACAAACTCAAATAAGTTTACATTTTAAATTTTAAAAAGTGTATATTCTTACTAATGTACATCAATAAAAACAAAAAAACAAAACAAATAAAAACTAATAAAAATACAATTTATAAAGAAAAACATATGTTTTGCTATTTACATAGTAATATGAAATGTTTTAGCAATATTGATGAATGATTTGTAAACACATTTCCAAAATTTTAACATATATTTATACAGCATGTGTGAACAGGATGCATTTCTTAATGTGGCAAATTTTCAGAAGTTTGTAGGTAGAAATATGTTGTAGTGGTTCTCTGAAGTTTTTCTGTAACTTTTATATTGTTGATATTGATATTGAACTTGTATTAAATATCAATCAAAATAAGAAGTATATTGTAATATAAATTGTGTCCATATCATACAGCCCTAATTGGATCTAAATGTTACAATGAGTAAATCAATAGAAATACTATATTTTTTTTTTTTTGACGTCTCATTGAAAGTTCCAATGTTTTTTCATCTTCTGTTGCTGGAGATTAAAGAGTAAACATACAGCTCTGGAAAAAAATAAGAGACCACTTGTATTTCTGAATCAGTTTCTCTGATTTTGCTATTTATAGATATATGTTTGAGTAAAATGAACATTGTTGTTTTATTCTATAAACTACAGACAACATTTCTTCCAAATTCCAAATAAAAATATTGCCATTTAGAGCATTTATTTACAGAAAATGAGAAATGGCTGAAATAACAAAAAAGATAGAGAGCTTTCAGACCTCAAATAATGCAAAGGAAAAAAAAGTTTTATGAGTTCAGAAATCAATATTTGGTGGAATAACCCTGGCTTTAATCATAGTTTTCATGCATCTTGGCATGTTTTCCTCCACCAGTCTTGCACACTGCTTTTGGATAACCTTATGCCACTCCTGGTGCAAAAATTCAAGCAGTTCAGCTTGGTTTGATGGCTTGTGATCGTCCATCTTCCTCTTGATTATATCCCAGAGGTTTTCAGTTTGGTAAAATTAAAGAAACTCATTATATTTTAAGTGGTCTCTTTTTTTTCCAGAGCTGTAATATATAATATATAAACAAATAAAAAAGAAGTCTGATACCATAGACATATTCCAGCCTAACCAGTGTGTATTTTACCATCCATCGTATTGTCTGAACAGCCAGAGTTTAGAAGCTATTTAACTAATTGCCCTTCTGAGCTGTAAGTCATCCTGAGAGTTTGAACCTGCTGGGAAAGTTTGAGTCTCAGCTGAGTGAGGTGGTCTGGATGGGCTATACACTTTATACAAGCTTGTTAAAGCTTGTTAAAAAACTGAAAGAAAAATCATTAACATATCAAGAGCTTAGTGCCAAATACCAATTCCATGATCCAGCTGTTTTCTGTGTTTGTTTACTGTACGCTATTTATCTGTCTGAGTATTTAGTGCAGGAATGGCTGTAAACGTGCTGTTCTGACAGCTGGGCTGTGAACGTGATTCTCTGTATTGGTTTAACATGTTGGTGGCTGCGGGTCCGGCGTGGCTGAGATTTATTTATGTATGGAGTGGAGGAGTGTATTTTTGCGTGGCGTTTAATTGTAGGTGAAGTGTTAATGCACCTGTGAAGTGACAGATGTTGTTCTTATTGCTGACGTGCATTTTTTTTTGTTAAGCTGCAAAGACTTCTCTCTTTTTTTTCTCTAAGGAGATTGTGTTGTTTGGCAACTTTGGTAACACTTTCTATGAATGTCATCTTTATTAGACGCTATAACCACATTCATAACATATTATAATGCATTCATAAGGCATTATAAACATGGCTATAAATGTTTATAAAAATGCATAACCCATTATAGCCATATTTGTTAAGCATTATGACCTGTGATCATAATACATTATAGTATATCTCTATCATTAATAATCTAGTCCTACAATGAAAGTCTGGCACTTTACTTAGAGCGCACAAAGACCTGTTATAATACATTATAATTGACTATAATTAATATTATATTTAAGACAAGAATAATTTATGAGTGGTTAAAATATATTTATAGGATTATTAAAGGTTTTTTTATAAGTTGGAAGCTTTTTTTAGTCATGATACAGTCTGCAAGCAGGGACTGAGTTTCTTGGTATTGATGTATAACATGTTATAAACACAGCTATTAATGCATTATAATTACATTTCATGATGCATAGTAAACATGGCTATAATGAATTATACATTTTTACAAATATGTATAGCCATGTTTATAATGCCTTATGAATGCATTATAATGTGTTATGAGTATGTTTATAGAGTCTCATAGAGATGACATTCATAGAAAGTGTTACTGCAACTTTCAGTATTTTTTAATTTTTTTTTGCTTGGCTTTTGGATGAATAGCTTGTTGTGTAATAGCATAAATCACCAGCTCGGGCTGCTCTGTTAGGCTATAAGCCTAATATTTCTTTTAAGGGTACTCGACCTCACCTTTCCTTAGCCCCCCCCCCAGCCCCCCCTCCCTTCCTCCTTCCTGCTTTGTTGAGTTGCAAAATCGATTTCATGTGTGAATTGTGATAACCGCAAATGAGTGTTTGCTATCTTTTCTTACAAGATGAAACGATGCATTCGTTATCAAGCCCGGGCCTATGGGAGTGAGTGCAATGCCACGCTATGTTACCACCATTTGTCAGGTTTTCAACATGAAACCCTGTCAGCTGGAGAGAGTAAGAGAGAGTGAGGGAGAGTAAGTAAGTAAGAGAGAGAGAGAGAGAGAGAGGGAGCGGCGGGGAAAAATGCATTCTTTTGTCTATCGTAGCACTAAGTGCATTTTTCCTGACACTGTGTTCAGTATGAATCATTTACCATACAGATGAACCTAAAAGGCGCCACTCACTCGCGATGCCTCCCATGCTTCACTTAGTGCCGGGGAAGGCCATTCTCCCTGTGACTGACAGCGACGCCGGATTTGTGATGTAATATTCATAATGTGTCACATAGTAATACATCAGTTTGAGCATGATGCAGATTTCATGTCTGACAAGGTTAGGCAGTGCTCAGGTCATGGCGGGACTGGCCTTGGGCTACACACATTTCCAAGTGTGCCCTGAGAAAAAGCAACAAACACAAAAGAGATGAAGAGAGGGAACCCAGCCCATAATGATTAACAGAGTGAAATACAGTGCACCCCTTTCAGCTTTTTCAATTAGTCAAATGAAGTGAGTGGCCGTAAGTACACGCGGCTGCTGCTGTATTTTACAGCTGCCGCCGAGCTCATTCACCATTGTTTACTTCAGGGGCTTGAGCTATTTTTAATTTATTCATTTATTTATTTATTTATTTAATTTTTTGCAGTGGCCCTGGCAGCCGGGGCGGCGGCAGTAACAGCAGTGGCATTGACGGCCTCCCGCAGTAAAGCCCGAGTGTCCCGTCTCCCCGCAAAGCGCATCAGCGCTCCGGCCTCGTTACGCTCAGCCTCTTTGCATCGACCACATTCATCCGGACTTTAAATCTGTGTGCGTTTTTGAAGATCAAAAAGTTGCAGGGCAGTTTGGCCGGGGCGCTTTAAACCGCCGCCGAAGCCCCGCACCAGCCATCTGTCTGAACACCGCCGACCATTTCTGAGCAATCAGGAAACACCTGCGCGCGTCCCGTAAGCAGCAGCTGTCATTAGGTTTGGTCGGAAGTGAATAATGGTGAATAAAACTTACTGCGACTGCAGAGCTCCTCAGCAACTAATGGAGAATTGCGGCTAAGCTGTTTCCACTTGTGCGCAATAAAGCAGAGTTATGTTCACACGTGCAATCAAGTAGCGTAGCCTTGCGGCTAGCAATGCCTCTACTCACATATGCTGTATGTTTAGTCAAAAGTTTAAGTAAAAAGTGATAAAGTCCAAATAAAATCAAATAGTAACATTAAAATTACATTACATTACATTACTTTACATTTGGCAGACACTTTTGTCCAAAGCGATTTACAATAGTCAAGTACAAAAGTAATAGAAGTTAAAGGTAAAACATCTATAGATAGGGCCTTAAAGGACGTCAAAGGGAAATAATGGGATAGAGGAGTAGAGAAGGGGAAGAAGGAAATGAGGTTAGAAGTAGTTAGTGTGTTAGAGGTGTTAGGAGAGTAAGTGCTCTTTGAAGAGCTCTGTCTTCAGGAGTTTCTTAAAGATAGTGAGAGATTCTCCTGATCTGGTAGTGGAAGGTAGTTTGTTCCACCATTCTGTATGAGAACAGTCTGGATTGCTTTGAGTGAATGTTTGTTTGGTAAAGCGAGGCGACGTTCACTGGAGGAGCGCAGCGGCCGGGAGGTAGTGAATGAGAAGTGAATGCAGGTAGGAAGGAGCAATAAATGATTAGCTAGCACTAGCGATGCCTCTAGTCACGTATGCTATATGTTTAGTTAAAAGTTTAATTAAAAAGTGGTAAAGTCCAAATAAAATAAAATAATAACATTAAAATAGATGACTAGCTAGCACTAGCAATGCCTCTAGTCACATATGCTATATGTGTAGGGCCTTATCATTTCTGTGTTATAGAGAACATATGCTTTAAAACGAATTTTAGATGTTAAATTAGCACTGGGCAAAATTAGTAATGAACAATGAGTAATATAAAAAGTGGTTGGAAATAACATTACAGAGCCTAGATTTGTGTATATACTAGTAGCATCGAAAAAAAGCAGTGTTACCCGCAAAACCTTAAGACCAAATTCTGGCATTTTTGGCAAATTCCAGTTTTTAGCTTTTTTCTAGCATTTTGCATTTTTACATTTTAATAGTGCTGTCGGTTTAATCTTATTTATCTAAATAATTACATGCTCTTTGATGAATTAATCTAAATTAATTTCATTTAAAATCATCAAAATATTTTAAACTGTAAAATTCAGTAGCATTTATAGATGAGGAGCAAATGAATAAATGAATAACTGGCCTAGACCTAAAAGCTCCATGTAATAAACATCAATCAGAAGCCCTAAATACTGCATTTCTCCTAATAACTCTAAACCAATTTATATACCTGCACTTTTATTAATCTAAAAATTACAAAACAAAAGCTCTAACATGCTACAGGCTATTTTCAGGGGATTCTAGACTACTCAAATATGTCTTAAAAATACATCTTTTACATAAATTATGTTATTAATAATATTTTTTTTCAATAAAATATACCAATCCCACTTAAGATGCTAAGAAATAAGATGCACATTTTAATAGAATTTAAATATTGAAATTAATGATTGGATGCTCTTTATTGTGGTAGTCAATATATTCATTGATTTTTGCTTTTAATTTAAAGTAAAAAATGGCAGCTAACTAGCCATGTAGTTATCTGACTAGTGATGCTAATAGCTAACTGGTGATGCTAACTGTTTTCTGAGCTGAATTAGAAGCTGGTGTGGTCAATGATTGCATCTGTGTTTTCCGTATTGTTGAAATCATAGGGCCCTCATTCAACCTGCAATATTTCTACAATTATGGGCAGGACATTAAAAGACCAGTTGTTTATACTATATTTCTGTAACAGGACTGTTTGTTTTTTTATACATTATTTTTACATTTTGAGGCTACAAATTTGCATTGATTTGTCGTACGTGTATTTCACTCAATTTGAAATGATGTGCACCCAAATTTTGCATGCTATTTTACTTTACTGCCTTCTTAAGGAGAAACTGCTAAATTAAACTACAGATGTGTGGATGCATTAATGTGTTCTTCCTACAAGCATATTCATTTACTTATTTATATTTAATAATCAATACAAATGTTGTATTGTATAATTGTAGTTAAAGACACATATTGTCTTAAAATAAAAAAGGGAAAAATGTAAAAATCTAAACAGGAAAAAAGAATAAAAATAAGAAAGATTTACGAACAAATATAAAACGGATTTTATAGGGCCCTGTATGTTTTGGCGCTTGGTTTCTTTGATATGCCTGGGCAATATTTGTAGCTATACGGAGTTTTGATCCAAGCTTATCTTAATAGGATCAATCTGAAATTCTATTCGCTGTGATCTATTACTAGTGAACATGTAGCACAGGTTTGCTATCTTCCTTCATCATTGTCATCATCATCAATTTGTCACTGGCTTGTGCATGAGAGCTCAGTTGGGGATCTGTCGCTGCCCATATACACATCTGTTCACACCCTCCACTTACTCTCTCTCTCTCTCTCTCTCTCTCCCTCTCTCTGTCTCTGTCTCTCTCTCTCTCTCTCTCTCTCTCTCTCCCTCCCTCTCCCTCTCTGAAGCCTAATCTTGACATGCCGCTTCCTCCATTCCAGTCAGCCAGTGAAAGAATCTGTTGTCATCTCCGTATTTGTGCTATTATCTCATGTCATTTTCTCCCTCTGAATGAAAGATAGAGAGTGCGTGAAAGCTTAAAAAGACATTTGTGATGTTCCAGAAATGACAGCTTGGCAGATGAGGTCTATGTATTTTATTTTTCCAATCTATTTATATGTTGTCCTTATTTTTATCCACTTTGAAGGTGATTATCTATTTACAAATAGCACTGCTATTAAGCTAACACTAAGTAAGCAAGTTTTCACATTTAATTCCATTTGTCAAATTGGCATTAACATGGCTTAGGAATGTACAGCTTATGTTGGTTTTAGGGCTTTTCTGGTTTAATCAGTGGAAGGGTTTGTATCTAACATCCTCCTGAAGTCATAATGAGGCTCAAAATAGTATGGAAATGGTTTTCACATCAGAAATGCAAGTGTTGAGAATGTTAACCTGTGAAATCATGTGCAGTATGTGTGTTCATGCTCATTTGCAGGTACTTTGTGCTGCATAAGCTGAAGAATCTGAAGTTTCTGGACAGCAGGAGAGTGACTGCAAGAGAGCAGCTGGAGGCCGAGGCCCGTGGCTCCTTCATGAAGGTGGTCAAACCCAAATTCGAGCAGGTCTGTTTCTGCTGATTTCAGTTTTTATTACAGTCAGAGCACTTTAATGCATATCACATTGTAAACAGATGGATTCATGCTTTTTACTGTACCTTTTTTTTTTAAGATACTAGTTTTGATAAAACGTTCAACAGCTGCTGAATTGAACAAACTACATTATGTCCTTTGAAAAAAAAAAAAAAAAAAAAAACATGGAGGCTAGTGTTGAACGAACATGCTACAATGTGTTTTTATACGAACATCTGAAGTCTAACAGATTTTAAAACTGTTGATACCACAGGAGTGTTTCCAGATGTCCTTGGTCTGTATTTCACAGAAGGAAGTTTACACAAACGTACAAACGTTTTTAATATTACACTAAAATATGATCGTTGATTCATTTGAATCATGTGTATAATTGAGGCTTTTCATATTGTAATCATGTACCTCCACCACTACTAAAAAATATTTTAAAAGTATTACCAAGTAAAATAACCTAAAAAAAATAAAATATCAAATCAATATAAAATTAAATAATATGCAAGTAATAATAATAAAAAATTTTTACATTGTGATCCATTATTTTGTATAGATAATTGTCTCTCACATATTAAAGAGTAATGAAAGGGTTAATTACACAAGTTATTTTCCAATTCAGAGCAAGAACAAGTTGCCTACTTAAAGTTGCCACTGTTTTAATGGGCGAACACTTTATATATAATTCACTTAACCACCTCACACTCTACCAGTTAATCCACAGAAACACTTTTGAAATAATGAGTGAAATAATGTTGGAGTACATTAGTTTGGCTACTGTTACATGACTAATATTGGCTATATAAACATTTCTTATAATTAATAAATGCAACCACACTCATACACACACACACACACATACACACACACATTACATAAACATTCATTTATAAGTACATTAAGAACTACATGTTCAAATGATTTGATATTCTAATTGTTTGTACAGCAGAACTGATGTCAGCTTTCTTCTTATTGACATCATGACTCGTGTACTTTGATATTGTACTTTAGTAACCAGAAACTAGATTCTAGTTTCTAACAACAGCTTTACAGCTGTGCTCTGAACTACACAACCAAATAAAAAAAGTAGTAGATCAGGAGAGTATAAACATTAAGTCAATCTGTGGTTATGGGAAAACTGTGTTGCTTATCATGGTTGGTACTATTAAAGATACCAACAGTGGGACAATTGGCCTAGCTAAATTGGGAGAAAAATGGGAGAAAATTTTAAAATATATATTTTTTTAATTTATAAATTTAAAAAACTACTTCAACTAATAATGATGATAGAAATAAATAATAAAAAGTTAAAAACGATGTTCCTTGATGGTTCCAACTATGTTTTTGCCGAACACTTACATTGGAACAGCATCTTTCTACTTTCTTTTCTAAGTATCCAATGTAGGTAGCGACTATGCTTTTGAGTTTTAATATGTTTATGCTTAATCCCTGTACACTGACTCCACTTAGAACCACTTTTGTATCCAGAAGAACAATGGTAAAGAAACTTCATTTAATATATAAAGGACCCCTCATACTCACACATCTCTATTACAGACATAGGGTTCTATCGTTCACCCTGTGGATCGCAATGTTCTTTGCTACCTTACACCCCCTCAAAATTCTGAAAAATATTTTCAAAAATTGAACCCATGCTGTCCAAATAATGTCAGAGATTAGGAATAAATCTACTTTGATGGGTGTGGTGATCTGAAAGTGAGGTGTGTTCAGGTCAATTTCTGGCATGTTGCTGTTTTTTGGCAGTAAAAAAACCCAGGTGCTGCAGAGGGCAAACCCAACTTTTACCTCAAAAAAAAAAAAACATAATAAAGAATAACACTCTCGTTCCCTTAAATGAGCTGCTGGTGTACCTTCACAGTGTAAATGCACTGGTCAGAATCCCTTTGCTGAGATGCACAAAGCATCGCGCTGTTAAGATATGAATGCGCCAAAGTCAGAGCGCACCTGCCTCTTAAAGGTAATGAAAACTAGCATACAGATTTTTTTTTTATGATACAGCTAAAACACACCCATAATTAACTAAAAAAAATAATAGTACGTGCCTTTTGCACGGGTTGAACTGTGCAAGGCATAAATTTTGGGCTCATTATGATCCGGAAGCCACAACAACATGCCCTAAATCCAGCTGCATGCTACGCAAATGACCGGTGTGCTGTAGATCGCTAAAATAGGGCCCAAAGTGATTTAAAAAAAACCTTTTATAGCCTTGTTACAGCTTAGTTCTTTTAATAAAACAAAACTTTTTAATTGCAAAATCAGTTTTTACAAAAGTTACTGAGAATACAGTACTTTACTTTACCCCCAGGCCTCTTTGAAACTTATTTGTAAACTTATATGAAGTTACTTTTAAAAGTTAGCAATCACTCTGCTGTGTTCAAAATGTGTTCCTAAATTAGTGCATGAAATATAACGCATATAAAAATTGAATTTGAACCCATATGAACTCCACAGCTCTAGCTGATAACTTCAGGTTGGCGTCAGCGTTTAATTCATAGGACGATTAAAGTAGGTTTACTCTACGTAACTGCCCTGGTAAGTGTTTTACACTTGCATTTCCATTTGTAAGCCCCCTCTGTGGCTGTCTGTGTGGATGAGTGTAAGAATTAGAGCACGCTGGGCACTATAATCTAATTCACACCCCTCCCTGCTCCACCTTATTGTTTGCCGGCGTTTAATTGTCAGAGCGCTTTACGCAGCTGCTCACGCCCCGGCTCTTTGAAGACGGGCCCTGCCGTCCCGCTCGCCTTGTTCAGGGGAGGGTCTCTTTAAGGAGCGCGGGCTGACCTCATTCCGTATGCATGAGCGCAGATCAAAGTGGACAGCGGCTGTCCGCTCGGCCTTGCGCGGCTGTGCGTGACAGCGGTGGAGATCGCGGCGACAGCTCACGTACACACACGCCGCTCCCGGACGCTTAATTACCCACTGCACATGCAATTATTCCTCTCTCGCTCGTTTTTTTTTTTTTTTTTTTCAGTAGCAAGAGGCACGCTCACTTTCTGTTTTTTTGCCTTTTCTCTGTTTCTTTCTTAACATTTTTGAGTTTGTTTTTTTTTTTGCCCCCCCTTACTCTTTCTGGGATCTCTCATTCTCATTACCCTCCCTAACCCCCCCTCCTCCTCCTCCTCCTCTTCTTCCTCTTTCTATCTCCTTACTTTCTTCTCCTCCGCTCTCCTCCTCCCTCCTCCTGCAGGACCTATAAATGAATAGCTTCACTAAGATTTGATTTCATGTAATTGTACAGTCATAAAATTTTAATGCGGCGGTTTGAGTGAGGCTTCATCGTTGCACCATCCCCAGAGCGCTGCGCCGGATTCGAGAGGTAAATATGGTTGTAGCATGGCAAGAACAAAGCAGCCTCATGACAGCCACTGCTCATGCGAGTCAACACACGCTTACGGAAAAGTGCGAGGGAGAGGAGAGGAGAGGAGAGGAGCGCTCGTCGTCGCAGACACCCAGCCAAAGCGAGAGGAGCGGTTTATTGTCTGTGATCAAGATCTGCTGAAGTCACTCATTTGATTCAGCATTAAAGTGGAAAACAAGAAGAAAGCCAAGCGAGTGTGATTAGTTAACCTCATTCTGGCATGTTTGGAGTTCGGAGCGAAATAAGGAGCGAAGTGTTGTGCAACCGCTCACTCGCTCGGATAAATCAAAACCCCCCCTTCCTGGACATGCCGACAGAATGATTTTTAACATAGAATTATTAACAAAGTAAAGTGAATGGAGTGTTTCAGTGAACCAATAATCAAATACACTTTAAAAACGCAGTGGAAATGTAAACTTGCTTGACCCTTAAAACCCTGAAGAGATACACCCACGCTTCATCTACAGTCTCTTCACATCACACTGCCACAATTAGCATCAACTTCAGGAACCTTAAAACAGAGCCCTGTGGGACTTCATAACATCCACTGAACAAACGATGAACAACTAATTATACTAATAGTTTCTGTATTTTGAAGATTGACTCACAAAGTATGGTGCACTCTGAGATACATCCCTAACACTATTAGCATCAACTTCATAAACCCTAAAACAGAGCCCTGTGGGACTTCATAACATCCACTGAACAAACGATGAACAACTAATAATACTAATAGTTTCTGTATTTTAATGATCGACTCACAAAATATGGTGCACTCTGAACTACATTACTAATATTATTATCATCAACTTCATAAACCCTAAAACAGAACCCTGTGGGACTCCATAACATACACTGAACAAACGATGAACAACTGATAATACTAATAGTTTCTGTATTTTGTAGATTGACTCAAAAAATATGGTGCACTCTGAGATACATCACTGATATTATTATCATCAACTTCATAAACCCTAAAACAGAACCCTGTGGGACTCCATAACATACACTGAACAAACGATAAACAACTAATAGTAGTTCCTGTATTTGGATGATCTACTCACAAAATATGGTGTACCCTGATCTACATTACTGAAACAGTTAGCATAAACTTCATAAACCCTAAAACAGAACCCTGTGGGACTCCACAGAATAGGGTAATAGGGCAACTTAAGATTTTCATTGGATAAAATGTCGTAAATCATTATTGTTTATTTACTTTACAGATTGTTTTGTATATTCAGGAGATGTTTTTGGTGAGAATAGCAGATATAAAATGAGCTACATCAAAAAAAAAACAGGTTAAACTCTGAATTACATTACTGCCACAATTATCATCAACGTCATAAACCCTAAAACAGAACCCTGTGGGACTCACAATACACAAACTGTGCTAAAAGATGAACAGACAACTAATAACGACCTATGCTGCATTGGGACTAAGAACTAATAGACAAAAAATAATAGTGTAATAAGCTAGGCTTCAGTTGGTTAAAATGTTGTAAAATATCATGTTTCTTTACTTTACAGGTTATTTATTCCAAAAGATCAGACATGATCTACTTAAAAGTATTACTGACATAACTATCATCAACTTCATAAACTCTAAAACAAAAACCCTGAGAGACTTTACAGAATGCACTGAACAAATACTAAACTACTTATAAAATCTCATGTATTAGGACTGAAAACTGATATGGTAAAAACTAATAAACTAGGATATAATGTGTAAAAATGTATAAAATGTTGCAAAATCTCATTGTTTTACTTCAGATTGTTTTTTTTTAAATATGTTTTTATTGAGATGATCAGATATATCAACTGTATAAACCCTAAAACAGATCCCTGTGGGACTCCATAACATTCACTGAACTCATAGCAAATAATTAATTATAGCTTCTGTATTTGGACTAAAACTAATAGAGTAACAACAACTGTATAAACCCTATGGCATTTATATGGTAATTACCATAGTGTGTTTAGTGTTTAAAATGTTGTAGGGTATCATTGTTTGTTTACTTTAAAGGTAATTTATTTCAAGGAGATGTTTTTTATTGAGGCAATCAGATATGTGAACTTTATAAACCCTAAAACAGAGCCCTGTGGGACTCCATAACATTAACTAAACTAATAGCTTATAACTAGTAATAGCTTCTGTATTCTGTACTAGAAACTAACAGTTTAAAAAATAAAGGCAATGTTTTTTTGTTTTGCTTTGTTTTTAAATCACTGCAGTTTTTTAACACACCTAAAGGGTGAGTAGATACAAGACTAAGAGAGAGAGCATCTGGCCTTTGGGCCGTGCCCCACACTTAAATAGATTAAACTCTGCTTTAACGCTGCAGAGGCGCGCTAGCCCTGCACAATAGCAGCCTTTGTTGAGGGCATTTTTCCGTTTTTTTTGAGAAGAGAGAGAGAAAGAGAAAGAGAGAGAAAGAGAAAGAGAGAGAGAGAAAGTTGGCCACGCTGGAACGTCCCGTGCCACAGCTGTCATGCCAGCGCTTCCCCAGCGTTTGTTTTGAGTTAGATGAGACATGATGTGGCAGCCACAACAAGCTCTGTGGGGCATGTGTACTCTCCGGCTCTAATTGGCTTCATCATCGCGCCGATTGTCTGCTGACCAATAGTGCAGGTCACCAATTAACAAGCGCCGGAGACAAGCTAGCGCCGATCGCGGCCGGTGGAAGATGATGGCATAATTAGTTATTTGTGTTTGCTTTTATGTTTCATCCAGTGGGGTGTCTTACATTTAAAGACATGCCGAGCTTTAACAATGTTACAGCAGCCTGTAATTAGCGCTCTCGTTTTCACAAACTCCCCCCCATTCAAGCTTCAGCCGAGAGAACAGCAGGCTCAGGCAGAGAGCAAGTGACGCCGCTGTGGAGGAGAAGCCTGTCTTTTATATGGACTTTTTTTTAATTTTATTATTTTCTCTTTCTTTTTTCATAAACGAAAGTTAGAAACGTAAACACGCATCTGGAACATTACACATTACACCAAACTTTTATATTTTCTAAATGAAAGTAATGCTTTGTTTTTATAATGCATAAACACGCAATTTAATACTTTTTATGGACAATGAGAAACACAGATGCCAGGCCTCTGACTCTCTGACTCTTAGTAGCTGTGTGAAGCTCAGTCACGTTACACTTTCACATCGTCCTTAATGCGTGATCAAACACAAACACTCATACAAATAAAACAGCTACACACGGTTCTTTGAGTGATGCTACAGAAGAACCACATTTGGTTTCAAAGTCTATGTTCACATTGAAAGCCACATTGCAAAAAAAAAATCTGATCTTGACCGTCCACGTTTTCAAATGTAAGTGACCTGTATCTATTTGTAATGTGAACGAATCTATCCCTGAAATGTCTCACATGCGCACATTGATATGTTTATAAACGTGGCCTTCTTCCCCAACAGCAAAAACGCTATATTGAAAGACGACTCGTAGCTTTATAAAGGTGAAATGGATGCGTTAGTAGCTCATATGTGGAGCATCTTTTGCTCGAGTAGAGGAGGAGAAGGAGGAGAAAAAAGGCCAGGTGGTTTGCTTTAGCTGTTTTTGCAGCTTTAGTTGCAAAGCTGCATTAGGAGATGTGTGAGTACAAGAGAGGAGCATGTAGCGTAAAAGCAAAAAGACTTCATATTCATGTCGCGTGTCAATAGATCGGATAGGTATCAGATTTAAGACTACATATAAAATCTGATTTTAAAAACTCGGATTTAGCACGTTCACATAGCCATGAAAAATTCAGATCTGAGACACATTGAGAAAAAAACTGATTTGAGTCACTTTAGCCACTACAGGTAATGTGAACATACCCAAAAAGACAATTAATAAAATGTAAGATAGTTATGTAATGGTTAAGAACTTAACCTTTTGAGAAATTAACATTTACTTTATTTAAATGAGATTAGTGGTACCTTACAAAACACTACATATTGTCTTTGTACACACAGTCATTCTTTGGGAAAAAAAATGATCCTTGCCATTTGGAATCAGAACCCAATTAGCCCAAAAACTAAATTATATTTTTCTATGATAGTAAGTGAATAAACTAGTTTCAAACATAAAATTCAATGAGATTTTTTTAGAGTATTGTTGTCATGTGACCACTAGATTGTACCAGCAGTGTCTCCAAATAAAGCCAAAATGTCAACATTTAAAAGAAATTCAAGGGTCCTGGTACAGAGAAGCAGAGATGTAATGTCCCCATATGTGAACGTAGGCTCTCCTAAGGTTTAGCATTTCTTGAAGATCAAAAGCCACCAAAAGTCTACATTCAGCAAGTGAAGTGGGATGAAGTGTACCAGATCTGATTTTTTTAGACTGTTCACACTATCAGAAATTCATCGGTTTCATCTACACCAGCATCAGAGGGTCAGCTATTAGAGATTTTTATAAGACATTACAAACTTTTTTTTAACATGACCTTTAAAAAACCTTCTTCTCACTGCTGTCATCCTCTACTCACACTAGGGCTGAACAAACTGCCAATAAGAATCTTGCACAGGCCAATTGTTTCATTTTAATTGGATTTCTTTTTTTATTATGTGAATACTTTTCTCAGTGTTTGTGCTTGTGTATAATCTCCCTATAATCTATAATCTGCAGTCATGTGACTCTGGTCAATCCTTAGCAGCCTATACTAAACATAAAGGTGTTGTATAGTAAAATAATATAATAAATAAAATGTTCAACTAATCGTGATACTGACTTGAGGCTGTGTCGTCCAGAACTCTCCATGAATTCCAAAATGTCCAATCAGACATACAATGAGTTGCAATGCTGAAATAAAAATTTTGTCAGATTCTATGTGTTTTTAGCTGTTAACACTGCTAAACATCTACGTGACACAATTGATCGAAAATGCCAGATTTGCGCTAATTTTACCAACTATGTGAACCAAATAGCCAAATGCTTTTTTATACGACCCAACGTTTTGCCCAACATGTTTGTGAAAGCAGCCGAATTAGATCATATTCTGGATCTGGATCTTCTTTGCATCTCATCAAAACCGGTTAATCATAATGTTTAGAGGGCCTGATGAACTTCTGAAAGCTTTGGATCACATTAGAATGGAGTGTGACCGCGGTTTAAGCTGCTTTTCAATCATGACATTACGGCATCGCGCTCATGCTACGCCACATGGTTCTCATCAGACTTCAGCGCCGTCTAATACAACATGAATACCATAACTTTTCAGCATTTTGACCTTCTCCGAGTCTCTCAAATTGTATCCAGATCAGAGCTGGATCGCTGCACAGAAAGAGCTTTTATTGTAATTAAAGCATTATTGATACTTTCTTTTGGGCTCGACAGAAGTCTCCTGGTTTTTAAGTGACGTCGCAATCTCTCGAAACGTAATGAAATATTTAGCATCTGTGCAATTTAGCTCAAGGAGACATTTATTATAGCCTGTTGCAAATCATTTTCGCTTCTGCATTGATTTTCCCTCTTCCAGCATGCACCAATGGCCCTAAAACTATATATTAATGTAAGTGGTAGAAAATAAGCTGTCTCGCTGTGCTGTTGTTGTCGGGTGTCTGTGCACGGCTGCTGCCGCGTGTTGGAAAAGGAGGAAGGTCATTTTGCAGGCTGCAGTTATGAGGACAGCGTAATTGGGAATGTGTTTTATTGGATTTCTTGAGTGGTGAGAGGGAGTGATCTGAGCAGCACAAAGAGGGTTTAAACAAGTACCTGCAGTAAACAAGGGAATTCAAAAGGGCTATTTAGGATTTTTCTTCTCTCTCTTTCGCTCTCTTCTGGGTTTTTTTTTTTTTTTTCGTTTCCCCAAAAAGCCACAGTTAAGAGAAGGAAAGTGGAAAGCCTTGAGCTGTATTTTGGGGAAATTGGGCGTGCAGGAATGCCATAATGTGATAATTCTCTTAGAGGACTCAGAGGTCATGGAATGCGATGGCGTGAAACCACACCGAGTCGCTGGGCAGCTTTCGGAAAAATACGTGCGGTCGTATGTGGGCTGCCTCTCCTGCTTCCTCAGAAGTACTGCGAACCCCTCATAACATCGTGGAAGCCTGCACTTTAACAAGCCATGTCTATCAAAACACTCTGACAACCATTTGGCAACCTGTACAAACGCTTTTCCTGCAGCCATCAAGCGCTCGGGGTCCTGCCCTTACGAATGTTTCACTGACATCAGCATCTTAAAAACACACGTTTTTACAGAGGATGAAGTAACCGCTCCGACTCCCTTAACAAAATAATGTTTGGTAGCTACGTAAGAGCGTAATGGTTCTGAAATGTCAGCTAGATTATGCTTGGATGAAGCGTTTGACTTGATTTTCTCAGAGGGATACGCCATTTCTCCCACATCCTCCTCACGGGTAATGAAAAGCAGACGGCCCAACTGGAGCATTCGGAGCCGGGACCGAGGTCCCATCAGTTCTTGTCACACAGAGCCCGCTCTTAGTAATCCATGCTGGCAGAGCCAGGAAAGTTATGAAGTGGATCTCCTCTGTGCATTTTTTATTTTAATCTCAGTCTCCGCAGAGGAGTTCATATCAAGAGGGCCAAAACAACGGCAGACCACCTGAAAACTGAACGATTCCTGAGTTGAGAGGGATATTTCCCCTTCTCTCTCTCTCTTTTTTCCTAATCTTTCTTGTGTAGCCCGTAAAGAGTGTCGCCATATTCATCTCCTCGCTGGAGAATTATGAGTTCCCTGAAGCGTTCAAACATAATAAACAGGGGGCTATAGAGCTCAGTGGCACTGCGCCTTCAGTGTGTTTGCAGAATCATTTTATGGGATAAATCTTTCCTCAGAGACAGCTATAAAAATATCATTCTCAATGGGAAGTGCAGTTCGAGCGAATAGATTGCTTGGAAACAGAAGTTTATTGCCATTTTCAGTGGAGAGATTTACCTATATTTGTTATGCGATGTAGAAAGCAGCATGTGACAGAGTATACCTCGTTTGTGTTGAGATTATTCATGGACAGAATGGAAGATTAAGTGGATTGTTTTTACGACATGATGAACCGCCGCTGCCGACTCTCTAAAACCGGGGCTTGTTTGGATAGTTGTAGGGGATGTGCACTGGATTAAAGTTAGGAATGCACCTGTTTTAGTTTTTACAGTTCCAGTACTGATATTGATACATAAACACTGCGTATCAGTCAGTATTTGATAAAAGAAGTGTAGGATATGGATGAAAATAATCTGGATATCCTGATATCCATGTGTAACATGATGAGCTCCTAAGATCCTTAATTAGTTCGCTCTTTAAAGACCTTTTGGCGTGCCCGCACATTTTTTTCCCAGGCCAATATGCATTTTGGTGTGTGTTTTTAATGTGGATTCTCTCTGTTTTTTAGGTTAGTTTCAGTATGTCATGTGAGCACAGTCTGCAGCATTATGAGCTCCCTCTGTTAATGCATGGCAAGTAGTACAGTTTTAGTTTTAGTTTCAGTTTTAGTTTCAAGTTTATTTTGGTTTTGTAATATGTGTAAACACATGAAAAACACAAGAAGAAATGAATAAAAAAAAGAACACAACAATAACTCTTGCAATGTGTCACGCTGGACAGACACACAACAAACACACTCTGATACCAAACACACAGTTTATTAATTAAGGGTTTAAACTTACAGAGGTGGTCAGACACAAAAGAAATGCGAGGTAGAAGAGCGACAGACTAGGTTCAATACTTGCCAACAAGAAACATAAACAGGGGGGTATTTATACTAACAGGACCAGGTGTGTGTAATTAGAAGCTCAGCGAGTTAGAACGCCGAAGCGTCACATAATCAGCAATGTCCGGGAGGTCTAGTGTTGGTGCATCCTGAGAGCAACAGAGATCATGACAGGAATATTTTGTTTATATTGAGGTTGATATATTTTCTTACAACTGGATCAGTGCATCGCTAGTTCAAATTTTACACTTCTGTATCTAGGTGTACCTAGGAAGGTCACATATAGACAATTAGGATGATCTTAGTGTTTTTGAACAATGTGGCAGGAGTTTGATTGTTATATAAAATGTAATTGCATTGCCAACAGGGTAGTCCTATTGTGGCTGGGATGAAAATCTTCTGGCTGGGATTTTCTGAAGACTCAAATCTATGCTTAAGGATGTTGTTCTTTGTTCTTGTCTCTGGCACATATTCGAATTTTCAAATGACCTTTGGTATTATGTTTTAAGTTGTATCTCTTAATACTAAGCAATGCATATATGTACTTATAAGCTTTACTCCAAACTTTTGAACTTTTCAGTTTAGTCTAAACTAAAATAGCAGGGGTAAAAGGTGCCTTAAACCACAGTCTACACTAAAGGACTAAAGGACTAAAGGAAGTCTGGATCAGGTTGATGTATTTGTTACAGTGTCTACATTGGATGTGGTTTGTTTTGGATTCCACTCAGGTTTAATCAGAGGATTCCTGTCTGTGTCTCCCTAAACTTCTCATTGATTAGTTTTTAGATGGTGTTTGTTGGACGCGGCACGACGCATTCTTTCTTGGTGTTGTGTCAAATTCTGTCCCCTGAATTATTTTAGTTCTATTCATAATTAAGTTTTAATATACAGGTACGATTTGACCACAGCAATGATTCTTTTGAGTTGAAGTCTGAATCGTCCATCCTGAAGTTGGAACATATCTTTTGGTTGGACCTAATATTGGTCCTTTAGTCTGGTTTTGTTTGGTTTAGATCAAAATGTGAGATTTGTGATTGCACTATCAATCTTAATAATAAACAGCTAAAAGGAATCCTTGGATAATCTGTTAAGATCATTCTGCTACTTAACATGCATGCACTTAAACAGAGTGGCAAATTTTGGCACAACACCATAAAAACCAACACTGAAACTGTCAGTGAATCACAACATGCCTATATATCCCATGCAGACCCTTCTACAAATTGGTCAATGTTAAGCCAGCCGTCCATCCAGAAGTTATTCCAAAAGGGCTTGGGAAGCTCATCCAGAAGGTCTGAAAAGAACCCAGAACAACATTTAAAGAACTGCAGTTCTAATTGCATTGCCTTACTTGTTGAGGTCAGTGTTAATGATTTAATAAAAATAAAGAGACTGGTTCAAAATGGTATCCATGGGAGAGTTTCAAGGCAAAAAACACTAGTGAGGGGTGCTGGAAGGGGGCAAATACTTTTTCACACCACTGTATATTGCCATGAGTATTTGCTCACCCATTCAAAGCATGACCGCTCAGTTTATAAAATCAAACACTGAGGCATGCCGAATACTTCTACAAGCATTAGTGAAAGAATGTATCGCTCTCAAAAGCTGAAATTCCAGCGTGGAACTGTGATAGGATGCAGGAACTGTGCAACAAGTCCTCAATACTAAATATTCCACAGCCAACTGTCAGTGATATTATAACAAAAAAGTCAAAGCAACTGGTTACGAAAACAACTTGCTGTGTCAGTGTAAAATGATAGAGCGGAGTCAATGGATTTTGAGACATATTGTGCACAGAAATCACCAACTTTCTGCAGAATCAATCACTACAGACTTACAAACTTCATGTATTCCTCAGATTAGCTCAAGAACAGTAGAGTCTAGCAAGGGAGCTTCATGGAATAGGTTTCCCTGGAAGAGCAGCTCCATCCAAGCCCCAAGGGGATACTTTTGGCAATATTGTGTAGAAAAGTTATTTTGTCCTCTTTTTGACTAGACTAAATGTATATAATATAACAAACTTAGTCTTATATAAACTAACATTACATTAAATTACATTGGGCAGATGCTTTTGTCCAAAGCGGCTTACAATAGTGAAGTGCAAAATTAATAGAAGTTAAAGGTAAAAAACATCTTTAGATAGGGCCTAAAGGAGGTCAAAGGGAAATAATGGGATAGAGGAGTGAAGGAGGGGAAGAAGGAAATGAGGTTAGGAGTAGTTAGTGTGTTAGAGGTGTTAGGAGAGTAAGTGCTCTTTGAAGAGCTCTGTCTTCAGGAGTTTCTTAAAAATAGTGAGAGATTCTCCTGATCTGGTAGTGGAAGGTAGTTTGTTCCACCATTGGGGAACTCTGTATGAGAACAGTCTGGATTGCTTTGTGTGAATGTTTGGTAAAGCGAGGCGACGTTCACTGGAGGAGCGCAGCAGCCAGAAGGTAACGTAAGCCTTCAGTGATCAGTGCAGGTAGGAAGGAGCCTGTTCTGTCAACATTAGACTTTTAAAGTGTGAAATACTTTAAGATTTGAATAGGCAGGGCTTAAAAGGTGTAGGCTAAGCAGATATGGAGTATATGACTGACAAAAATTCATCAGGAAGGATGAAAGAATAATATTAAGGCACACTCTATATAATATTTAGAAAATTAAATGTTCATTTGAGACCAAACATAGTTTTTCTGTGGCATCACTCCAAAGAAGCCCTTTGGCACCTTCATTTTAAAAGCAATGATATCATACCTCCATTTTACTCCCACAAGCTCAAGCTATCTGCGACTCGTCACCATGCAGTTATTTCCTCTGCTGGAAGGCCAGGAGGACGCTGTCTCCTCCACGTGTCTGCAAGGGCTAAGGACAGCCCGGGCTTTTCCCCCATCTGTCCTGAGGGACGGGCTTTGGGACAGATCCGGGGTCCAGCAGTGCAGCGTTTGGAAGCTGCTGGAACTGCTCTGGCAGCTGGAGCTCTGGAGGTCGCCGCAAGGGCAAGGCCCACGAAAACACTCGCAATTAGAGCCAGTGACTCAGAGTGTCCACATAAATCAGATGACATTGCACATCATAAACAGACTGTAAAACTTTAAAGCACAGTTAATTGTTAGTAATAGCAGCACGATTGATTTATGGGCTAGTACAAAGCAGAAAGATATGGGCGGGTGACCTCAGTGTCACGTCACTCTTATTACACAAGTGGTACATTGCATATTTCAGCTTGAAAACAAGCAGATGTTTTTGAGGAGCTCTGTTTGAACAGTCAGGATGATGTTTCCCATTTGCATTGCTTAATGGAAAGTGAGAGGGAAGGGTTCAGGGCTTTTGTTCTCATTAGTTTTTTGCTTTTGTTTAATTGTTTCAGATGAGAAATGATAGAAAATGCTTTGAGTACAGAAAGAAAGTACCATATTTTACAAACTATTAGGCACATCGGATTATAAGGCACACTATCAATGAATGATGTCAGATTTCTGGTCTATTTACATACATAAGGCGCACTGGATTATAAGGTGCCTTTAAAGGGACAATAGTAAGGAACAAGGGTGTCAATCAAGCACTGAATGCTAATCTAAACAGATTTCTCTCCTGAAAACTGTTTGAGTAAATTGCAGCATGTGGTCTCTATATATTTTTCTGCACTAAATTCATTACATAAGTTTGAATTACCTTTGCCAAAGGTACTTGCAACTCTATACCATGACAGATTCTGGCTTTTTGCTTTTTTGACTTATTGCTGATAACAGTCTGAATGGTCCATTGCGTCTCTAGTAAGAACATACAGCATCCATTTCTACCCACAAAAAAATCTGGAATACTAATTAATATAACCACAATATGCATTTATATGGTGTAATGGTTTATCCCAGATGCCTCAGAGCCCAGAGAAGTTGATTAGTTTCTAGATATATTTAGACCTGAAACACAGAAATGGATGCATACTTACAAATGAAATGAAGTCAGTGAGACAAAACTTGAAATATTTTGGGAAAATATTTCCATTTACTGTCTGCAATAAATTAATAGTCAAAGTAATAAAAAAACATTACCATACTCTCACCACTTTTTTTAATGTAAAGTTCAACATTGGTAGAGTTAATAAATCTTACAGCTAGGTTTAAATGCTGTAAAGTCTGGACTCGCAGGTGTGAAACATCTGGCCCGCAAGCTTGTTTGAACTATAATGAACGATAATAAAAAAAAATATATATAAATAAAACACTTCTCTGGCGAACTTTAGTTTACATGCCTTCCCTGTCTCTCTTTCTTTCGCACTCGGAATGACTTTAGTTTTCGCCCGCTCTCGTTTTTATTTATTTTTTTCTATTCTTAATGGCTTTACCTGCCTTATTTTCCAAAACCAGATTTTTTTTGTGGCCCGCCACGTAATGGCTTGGGAAATATCTGGCCCACGGCCAAAATTAATTGCCAACCACTGATCTAAACAGTTTTAAAAGATTTTGGCTTCAGCTCCTCTTCCGTGTTGTGTTAAACCGGTTCAGTTAACCAGGTTTGTCCAGTTCCAGTCATGTTGGGCCACAGTCCAGCTGGGTTTCCTGATGTTCCTCCTCTGAAACAGCTGCTAATAAATCTGATAATGAACTGATGAGATGAATCAGGTGTGTTTTGGGCTGTGCAGGACTGCGGCCCTCCTGGATCAGGGCCGGGCGACCCCCGTGTTACATTAGCGCTGAGTGAGTTGCTGTTTCGCTTCGGTTACAGTACTTACTCAGTGATGTTTTTGCAATTACAGAGGCACAGACAAGCACGTCCCACCGCGCCAGTTCTCATAGTTTAATTACAGTTTAACTTTTCAGTTTTCCTCTGATGATTGTAAGATGCTGCCAGCCTAATTAAACACAGATGGCTTATTCTGAAAGGCTTCAGTGTGTGTGTGTGTGTGTGTGTGTGCGCGTGTGCATGCCGTGTTGCTCGGGACCGTGCCAGAGCCGTAGTTTAGATGGAGCCAGATCATTAGGCATATTTAAAGTAATCCTGCATCTGATTGTATCACATAACGCTAATTGTGTCATCATGATTTATATACACATGCAAATGGGCCTGCGTCGCCTCTGTTACCATTGTAACACTTAATTTGGCTTTCATTAGCGTGAGGGGATGCTGATAGAAATTTATCTCCTAGTCAATCCGCTCAAGGATAAGTATATCTCTGACCTCAAAGAGCGAAAAGGCAGAAGAAGAGATATGATTGTGCATCAACAAGGGAATAAAGAGCTGCTTTATGTTCAGTACAAAACTATCTAAACATTGCAGCACTTTCCCATAACGTCTTTGCGATGTTGGAAAGGTTAAAGTATGTTTGAAGGTCACGTGGAAAAAAATAAACCTGATCTCGTTCTCACTGAACTGTTAAGTAAACTCCATATTCATGCGCTCCTGGTGTTTGGAATCCTAATGATCAGCACTAAGCATATGCAGTGTTTAGTGGCTGATGAGAAAGTGGCTGTGACAGAGATTGAGTAGTATTCTTTCCCGGGGGGGGGGGGGGGGGGGCGGGGGTCTCCGAGCTTTTCTCACTCGGTGTCAGAGGCTCCCTGTGGGGGCGTTATGTCGCCGGACCTCCGGGGGTGCTGGAGCCAGTGGGGCAGCAGGGACTCCATTACCCAAACCAACCATACCCAAACAAGCCCACTCCTTTACTGCTCCCTGCTAGTGCTGCTCAAAACAGCCCATCCCAGCTCACTTTACACTCTCAGCAACACAGGAGCTGCTTTCCCACAGCTCACATATACACACACATATATGTATAATAGTAATATATGTATCATATATTCGACATATGTGGATAATATAGAATTTTGTATTGTATCTGTTTTCATACCTGTGTGTCCACTGAATGTACATTGTTAGTTAGAGCACTTATTTGCAGAAAATTAGAAATGGCTGAAATAACAAAAAAGATGCAGAGCTTTCAGACCTCAAATAATACAAAGAAAATGAGTTAATATTCATCAAGTTTGAAGAGTTCAGAAATCAATATTTGGTGGAATAACCCTGGTTTTTAATCACAGTTTTCATGCATCTTGGCATGTTCTCCTCCACCAGTCTTACACACTGCTTTTGGATAACTTTATGCCACTCCTGGTGCAAACAGTTCAGCTTGGTTTGATGATAATCCATCTTCCTCTTGATTATAATCGAGACATTTTTAATTTGGTACAATTAAAGAAACTCACCATTTTTAAGTTGTCTCTTTTTTTTCCACAGATGTATACTGGTACATACTAGTATAGGAATGGTATGAACAGTTTCTTCATCTCTTCTCATTAATTTGAATCTTGCCAGTGTTCTTTAGACTGTGTTAAAACCTCATGATGAATTGATCAATAGATATACTTCGAAAAATATGGAACAACTTTTTATGACATTCATTTTCATTGAAAGATTTTGCTTTCTTCTGAAGCCTTCAAATTAAGAAGAAGATGCCGGTCATGTATTTTTAGACTTGTGCTTTGAATTTGTAGGAGGAAATGGCTCATTTCGAGTGTGGTGAAATATATTTGTCATATGTATGCTAATGACATGACAACTATATTTTGTGTATAAGGGAATATATACACTTTGTATACAAAAGTATTGAAGCACCTATGCATTACTCTAACAGGAGCTTGTATGACTTCCTATCTAAACGTATACATTTCTATTGAGTTAGACCTCTTTTGTAGTTTTAACAGCAGATGCAGTTATTGAGTCAGCAGAGTGTTGACAACTTTTCTGCACTATTTGCCTTATTGCTCTAAAGCCATAGTTTAATAATGTCACTCACAGTTGATAACAATTCAATATCTAGCGGAGAAAGACTTTCAACAACTGACCTGTTGCTACAGTGGCAGCTCTAGAATTCAGTGAGATCTCACCTTAACAACAACCCATTCAATGTACATGTGCTTCATTTTATAGCTTTAAACTTTGGCAGTGGGACTGACTGACAAATCTCAATTCTGTAATGCCATGTGGTATATATTGTAATACATATAAATTATGTAACGTATTTAAACCTTATTGCTGTATTTCACATTTCTAAATAAGCTGTTAGTTGGATATTGTTGCCACTAAAGTGCAGTTCTGAGTCAAAGGTTTCTGATAATAACAAACATAGTGACAGTGGAGTAAGTCCTGATAATGAATTTACTACAAAAATGATGAAAGAGGCAGCTGTGCTGTAAAACATCTGTAAATGTTGTAAAACGTTTTGTTGGTAACACTTTATTTTAAGGAACACAAATTAGGCGCTTATTAATGTCTTATTGTTATTTGCTTAATAAAGCCTTAATTAGACATTTTTAAATGATTTATTCATTACTTATTAGGCTTTATTCTGTGTAAGTGTTATTGGTGCTTAATTAGGGGTCTATTCTTAGGAAATGATTAATAATGGCTGTATTAGTTCTTATAGTGCACTATAAACAGTTATGTTAGTGCCCTGTTAAGCATATTAGATTATTAAGCATTACCTATTATCTAATTCTACATTTTATAATGTTATTATAATTGGCAGCAGTTTGATCTATATGAGTGAGTTTGGCAAGGTTATGGCTGTGCTGGAGTTTATCGAGTTAATAAGGGGTTAATAAGTCACTAATAGACCAAGATGTGCAACATACTCTAAAGTGAGGTTCACAGACCCCTAATTAAGCAGCAATAACACTTACACAGAATAAAGCCTAATAAGTAGTGAATAAATAGTTTACAAATGTCTAATTAAGGCTGTATTAAGCAAATAATAAGACATAATTAAGCTTATTATGTTACCCTTTTGTTTTTTCTGAGAGATGATCTTCTCAATCGTGTCCATAGGGCAGTGGCCTTATAGCTGCTGTTTTGATGGTCGAATAATCTGATGATAATTTCGATTTTGATTAGTCAAGGATTATTTCTGTCCTCAATCTCTAAAAACAATATAAATAACTGAACATGAGATTTAAAAGCTACTTAAATGCCTAGATGTAGTTTTTTAAGGTCTCGTCCATCGTTTTTTTTGTGCTCTGGTGTTTCTATATAGCCCTGCTTTAGTTCACTGAATTACTGGTCTCTGAAGAAAGACTCATGAATATTCATACATGAAAACGTATCGCCTTTGATTGGCTAACAGCACTGCAACAGAGAACACCTACCTGCCTTCCCCCCTGCAGTCAAAACTCTAAACTCTAAGCTCTAAAACTCAAAGCACAAAATGTTTTCAGAGATACAGCCTTAGTTATAAAGATATAGCACTGAGTGCTAGGTAAAGTTAACCCTTAAACTTCACTTAACACCAAACTCTCAGTGTCGCTGAGAAATATAATGTGTGCGATGTCACTGTCCCCGAGGACGAGCGTCTCTTCCCGCTGGAGGTTGAAGAACAGTGTCATATTCAGCATCATATACAACTCAGAGAGACCTGTTGTATTTCACAATAATTGGATAAAGTGGATTTTAGTGGAAGGAGACCTTTAAATGTGGAAAGTACTGATATTTAGTAGATGTGCAATCTGTTGTGTTTGGGCACTTTTGGGACACAGACTGAGTTGAGCGTAAACTGAAACTGTGATTAGTCGACAAAGAAATTTGTAGTCGACAATTTATAAAAAAAATCAGCATTGTCAATTATATTGACTAATCGTTGCAGCCCTAAAACTGCCCTGACAGTTTTTTTTAGTGGTTATTGCTCTTTTCAACCCATATTTATGCACTTTCAGAGAATGTGCACAAAAATACAGCAGGACAGAGTAGTGACAGAATACAGGCATTATTCATAATAAAATGTTGAGATAACATAAGTCTTAATTATGTAGGTAATTATATGTAGTGCTGTTTTTTTTAGAATTTTACACAAATTTAAATAATAAAACCAAATCAACACATTTTCCCACAATAACTCCTTGTAATAAAAATGGCAAAGAGCGGCCCATTAAAAGGAGTGGAGTGGACTGAACTTACGGGAAGCCTTTGCTCGGGGCTGTAGTTGTTTGTAGACGCGCTGAATTGAAGCAGGATGCCAAAAGCAAAATTGTCTATTCAAGTCGGTGCTTACACAAGGCCTCTTTGTGGTTTGTAAAGCTTGTCAGACACATCAGGGCCGGTAAGAAAAAGTATATTGTTTCCAGCACTTGGATTCCTTTCCTTCTGACATCTGCCACTCTGTAAAGATGATAAATTCTTGCCTCATTAGCCAGCGGTGTGGGATTACAGCCTGACAACACATTAATCACTCGCCTCTGTGGCAGGCCCCACTTGCAATAGGCATTGTTAACAAAACTTTTCTAATATGTCACTCTCCTCGCTGACAGCCTGTAATCAATCATTCTGATTGACAGGCCTGATAGATTACACTATTTATGCTGTATGTAATGAAAGATAGCGTTTCCACCTACTGTCATTCCTGAGACGATGATAGCCCACCTCGGAAAAAAAAGAAAAGAACACAGGACGCGCCACTGCGGAGGAGAAAAGACGGAGAGAAAAGAGAAAAGAGAGAAAGAGAGAAAGAAAGAAAGAGAAAGAAACAGCAAACAGCAGACAGACGCTGGCACGGCATTGTGAACTTTAAGCAGACAGTGTTCTGCTCCTTAGTGGGTGTCTTTTTCCGTAGGAAGGCATTGTTTGGTAATGTGGTCTAGCTTTAAGGAAGTCTTCACAGCGACAGCTCTATTGTGATGTGGGCTGCTGTCAGTGGCAGCTCTGTTTCAGGCAGGGGAAGGAAGGCTAGACTTTGTCTACCTGCACACATTCACTTCATTCGCTTCATCTGCAGCCTTTATTGTGGAGGGGAAACTTTTTGGGTTGGATTTTTTGGCATTTTATTTATTTTTTTAGGAGAGAGAAGAGAAAAATCCTGAATAAAAAAAATGCATGTGTGGACAGAAGATTGAACTGGACCGGGGTTTATAGTTTATAATAGTGATTATAATAGTTATTCCATATTTACAGTATTATAGCCTAAATGTGTAGACTAAAATGCTTGTTTTAGTTTTTTTGTTTTCTCACAATGCCATATATATATGTAGCTTTGGAAAAAGAAAAAAAAAAGAAAAAATGCAAAATTAAGGTAGACTTAAGTGTAGACAGCGACTTTACGTCATATTCGTTTCGCTTGCTAATCAACTGTAATCTATTCGTTTTCTCTCATTGTTTCTGATTTATTATCTTCATCGGTATCTTCACCCCCAAAGTAACTGCTCCTGTTTAAAAAAAAGGCCTCTGGGAGAGATGTCATCTTAAAAAAAAAAAAAGAAGAAGAAAATGGCATTATAAAAAATAAAAATAAATAAAAAAAGAGGACTAGTCCATCACCCGGCAGACAGCTAGAGGATCCTGTGCTTTTCTTGTGAGGGGCTGAGCTGTCAGGAAATTAGTTAACTGGAGCATATTGTGGAGAGGCAGGTAATTTAGCCTCATTGATGGCATCACATAATGGCCTGCAGGAGTCAGCTTCCTGACCTGCCACTGCTTTGTGTATAATGCAGAATTTAGTGGCATGCTCAATGCATCTTGTCAGCTGCAGGATTGGATTCTCAGCCCACTGTATCTCAGCTTGCAACATATTGGTCAATTATTTCTGAGGCTGTCAACACTGTTATTTTGTGTGTGTTAACTTTGCATCATTAAGACACCAGGCGACAGGGAGAGGCCCTCTTGAGCGTTATTTATTTTGATTCAAGCGAGAATAACCTTCACATTCTTTTGACCCCCTGTTATGTTAAGATAGCAGGGGGGGAGTCACAGCTGTTGACAGCACGAGATTCGGATTTAAGGAGTTCTTTTAATCTAACTGTTAAGTGTGATGCCCTATGCATGAGCTTGCATTTATTTAGACAGCTTTTCTTTTTCTTTTTTGTGTGCGCGTGTGTAAAGTGAGTGGCAGGGTGTCCCCTGCCGTCGTCCTATCCGTATATACAGTGTGTATCGTGGGGCGTTGCGAGATGTCAGGAGGAATTTAGATGTAGATAAAAATGTAAAACAGTCAGTCACTTTCAGTGCCGCATCCCCGGCATCCGTGCGCTCTCTCCGACAGTTTCCTCGCTTCCCGTTACGGAATTGCATTAGTCAATTAATATTTCACCGTTTACGGGACAAGGAATCGAACGGCGCTGTTTAGCAGTGTGACAGTGCTGACTTTTATTTGCAATGAATCCATTGGCTATTAACAGATGCAGCAGTAAATAAACGGTAAAAAGCCCGGCCGGCCGGCCGCACTGCGAAGAGTGAAGACTCTGGAGGCTGCAGAGACAGGCTTTAGCCCTGGACGTGGGAGTGACGGAACCGGGGGGGATGATTAATGAGAAACCTGAGCGAGTAAAGCCACATCACCGTGCGGGACATGATTAGCGCTTGACATGGACTGTAGTAACATCTCTCCATGTCTGTTTACCTTCTCGCTCTTCACTTCTTCTTCTTCTTTTTTCAGTTTTTTTTTATATCTCTCCTCCTCTCTCTCTCTCTCTCTCTCTCTCTCTCTCTCCTCAGGCCTCCTCGTGCGGATGTTGTATAATGTATAATGTTGGATAGGCCTAGCGGAGGGTCACGCAGGGGAAGCCTGCCCTAACAGGTAGAGCTGACACCTCAGCCTAGGGCTGTACGCCCACAGGAAGGGTGAAGGGGCCGGGTTTCAGATCAGCTTGACTTCTCCATCAGAGAACAAACAGGCAGGGCCCACAGGAGATTAACTGGGCCACAGCATTGCATTAAAGCTTTATGTCCTCCCTGCCTGTAGCCTGACAACTCATTAACAGGCTGACATCATGGTCTGTAGTGCTAATCAAGAGACACGGAGGGGAAAACGTGTGGGGACAGGGTCAGCACATGTTAGAGCAACTAAAAAACACTTAAAAACACACAAAAAAACGAGGTGTGATTCAAAAAGTGGTTTGTTAAACCCTAAAAAGCTGAGAATTTGTGTTGATTTGTGTAAAATGATTCAAGGCCAAAGAACTGCCAAGGAATGCATTTAAAAATTTTCAAATTTCAAAAAAATCGACAGTGCGCCTTATATATGAATTCTACCAGTCGGGTTGTAAAAAGCAGTAAGGTCAATCATCTAAATTACAGTGTTATAAAGGAGTTTTTAGTAAAGTTTCTCCAGCACCGAGGCTGAAGCAGTATTAGCATTAGCCGCTAACCACAGCACTAGCTTTTTGGCCGTACACAGGTGAGTATATTACACTGTAGTCTTCATGTTTACCATGTTAAAACAAGCTACGTTGGATGAACCTCTAGGTGATAGCGCCCTGGTTTATCAGAACACATAGGGTTCCTTAGTGTATTTACTGCTTTGTGGTTTCACTCATTAAGCAAGTGAAGCAAGCAATGGAAAGGCATTTATCTAGCAAATTACTGATACTGCAATTAGCGAGCTAGCTAGCTAACTATCTAAACAAACATCCCCACTAGCCACTTAGATATCCAGCAGCAGACCACATTCATAAAACTAGTCTAACAAACACATTTATAACCAGTGACTGCCACAGTGAAAGCACAAACAGGCTTTGTTTGCTTAAGGTTCACCCATATGTGACTCATCTCTCTTTTGAGAGGTATTTTTCTGTTCCTCGCCTGCTTCCACGTGGGCTTTTGGAGTTTTTGAATGAATCTACATGTCTACTACTGTCACCATCATGATTTTAGAGAAGCTAAAATCACTTCCTAATACATTTAGATACTAATTTTGAATTGTCAGTGTACAGTATGCAGCACCATGTCACTTTCTTAAGCCTACTTGGCTGTTGCTGTAGCGCCCCCTAGTGGTAAAGTTCAGACTACAACTTTTTATACTTATTTCTCTCTTCTAATTTGATAGCTTGCAAATTCCAAACGTCGTGTGATGGATTTTTACTTATTTTTTGTAAATTTGCCGCTCTTTCGTTTTTCCTTTAAACACTCGTAGCATCTCAGGTGCGAGTGTGTTTGTTTGGGGTTGTGAGAGTTGACCCTGCCCCCTCATTATTTCATCTGAATCCTTCATTCAGCAGCTCTTTCTCTCTCTTTCTTTCTCTCTGAATGAGAGAGAGAGAGAAAGTAGGAGAGAAAGGCTGGATCTCCCCATTCAGTGCGTGAAAGGCTAGAGGCTCAGAGCCGTTAGAACACAGGCCTCTCGCTAGCTTTGGTGCCTCTGCGGTCACCCGCAGGCCAGCTGGGTCAAGTGACACTCACACTCTGTTCATCTTTGAATTGACAGAAATAGAGAGAGATAGAGAAAGAGAGAGAGAGTGGGAGAGAGAGAGAGAAAGAATGAGATGCAGAATCTCTTTACACTTTTCATTGCTGATCAACAACAATACTAATTCTACTAAGAACAGTTGCTGCTGCTTGTTTTTGAGCACTCACCCAGCTCTGTAGCTGGGTTAGCTTAGCCTGTGTGAGGCTTTGGGTGGAGGCCTCTGGCTTAGCGGAGAGCACGTAGCGTGATGTGTTAAATGCCGTTTAGTCTGCTTTATATTTAGATTGGACTCATGTGCGCATAGTTTGTGTCATTGCTTGGATTTCCCTGTAGCGGCTCGGTAATAAATTGCCCCTGTTGGACACAGTGTAACCGGAGAGGAAGGTTTACCTTGTTAACCGGCGGAATGGGCTTCATCTTGTTTTTTAATTAACTGTACGCCGCATAGGTGCTGCGGACGGCCGTGACTTCTGACATTAGTGGCCGGCTATTAATATCCAGCATGTGACCTTCGCGAAGCTGGCACCGGGCGGCAAGCTGACAGATTCATGGCTCCTCTGCCCTGAATAAGGTTGTCACATATTTAAACGCTTGAAATGAGTCCAGAGCTCCATAAAGCACAGACATTTTAATTCGGGCCTGGACTGGAAGGGAGAATTTCAGCCATATAAATGTTGGCTCTTGAATAATACAGGCTAATAGCCGGGCTTAAAGGATTACCGGGACTAATTCAGCTGTGTTAATATTCACCAGCCTGGAAGTTTCACCACATCTTGAGATGTTGTTTTCCCCTTTTGACTGATGGGAAGTCAAAATGAGGTGAAATGATGACACTTCCTTTTTTTGCCTAACCCTTTTTTTTTTGCTCCCATCCCAACCCCTGATAGTGTAGGGATCTCTTTGCTTTGTGTCCAGCGTGTTGTTATCTGAAGCCTGTGTTGCCTCTGTCCAAACACAGGACTGCTTTTGTCTTGTGCAGGATGTGTTTCCTCGCTGTCCGCCCGTGCAGGGTGTTGAATTTGATCTGTGGGCTCAGGACGCTGGGCTGGGAGCAGGGGGCACGGCAGCACCGCTGTGTTTTTTGACAGAAAGGAGGATGAGAGGAGCACAGCGCCTTTTTTCTGAAGCAGGTGTTTCTATCCTGTCCCGCTCCGGCCAGACAGGGCCAGGCTGTAGATCAGCCGCTGCCAGCCAGCCAGCCAGCCACTGAAATGCAAACTGGCAACTGGCTGACCTGGAAAGAACGTCCCATCCCGTCCCGTCCCGTCCCGTCCTGTTCTGGAAGCTTCTTTTTTTTCACGTTGCTGTCGAAGAAGAAGAGGAAGAGAAAAAAAAAGGCGCGACTGTAACCGCGAGCTGTGACATGGGCTAAAATATTGTTTCAATGGAATATCACCTGATATTGGCATGGGGACACGGTAGGCAGCTGGCAGCACAATAGACATCGCATCCACCCTGTTTGTCTGCCAACTGGCAGCATCAATCAGCAGGCTTGTTTGAGGTAACGTGATAAGCGTTACGGCCCCCACTTTCATCACACCTCAGCCCAAAGCGCCGGGGACCTGGCCCTTCTCTCCCTCCCTCCTCCCCGTAAAGCAATCCGCAGCCAGCGCATCAGATAGCTTTACTATATCCTGTCATAACTCATCGGATTTCCAGACAACTGAGAGCCTTTGTCATCTGCATTCCAGACAGCACCGCGGCTCGCTCTTTTCTTTGGGTGCTGAAAGATAATGCCTCCTCTCAGTAGATTTATTCCGCTGATTCTTCTTCAGCCGTAATTCAGCTCTTAAGGTAACCACAACCCCAGCTTAAAAAAAAGGTAGGACAGTATAAATAAAGGGAAATAAAAGAAATGCAGTGTTTTTTACGTCTTACGTTAAATTTGATGTTTATTTCATTGCGTATACTAAGAACCCAAGACTTAAGAGTATATTTCATGTTTGTTTTTAAAGCATTCACCACTATACAGGAAAGCTGCCATTCTTTCTTACTTAAAAGACGGAGACCAAAAAGATGTTTTGGCACAGAGGATTTCAAGCGATGAAGTGTTTCAGGTGTTATTTTGCAACATTGCAACAGTACAGAGTTGTCCCTGTCACATTTTGTTTTAACATTCTCTGCATATCCTCTGTTGGGGGGCAGGTCAGGACCCTTCCTAGCAGTAATGTCTTTGTAATGTAAACAGCATGTGGATTTATATTGTCTTATATTGTACATTGTACGTTGCAAAAATATTGTACCGTGTAAGTCTCCCGATTTGTTGAATCATTTAATGGTAGTAGGCACTGCAGAGAAAGAAATACTGTAAGAACATACCCTCAGTTTATTTTTTTTTCTTTGAGGAACATTAATTTCAAACATTTGCATAATTTTCTGTTTCTGTTGCATTAGTTGAAAAACTGGGGATACTCTGTTAAAATTATATCATTATTTATATTTTTTTGTTCACCTCATTACTGGCCCTAACTTACCCTCATCACATCTTTTTCGCATGCCTGAAATGCAGGAGTAGATGTACAGTTCTGGAAAAATATTAAGAGAGCACTTAAAAATGATGAATTTCTTTAATTTTACCAAATTGAAAACCTCTGGAATATAATCAAGAGAAAGATGGATTATCAAAAGTCATCAAATAAAGCTGAACTGCTTGCATTTTTGTGCCAGGAGCGGCATAAGTTGTCCAAAAGCAGTGTGTAAGACTGGTGGATGAGAACATGCCAAGATGCATGAAAACTGATTAAGAAAACTTGTTATCTTTGCATTATTAGATGTCTGAAAGCTCTGCATCTTTTTTGTTATTTCAGCCATTTCTCATTTTCTGCAAATAAATGCTCTAAATATTTGTATTTGTAATTTGGGAGAAATGTTGTCTGTAGTTTACAGAATAAAACAATGTTTATTTTACTCAAATATATACCTATAAATAGCAAAAACAGGGATACTGAATCAGAAACTGAAATGGCCTTTTTTTTTAAGGGAAAAAGAGTTGACTAAACGAAGCATGAAATATCTTGTGTTTTTTGTATGTATTTGGGTTTGTAAATATTCACAATGTAGATCCTCTGTGGCACAGGGTTCCAAAGAACCCGTTCTTGCAGTTTATTATTTTAAGAGTGTAGCAGCAGCATACTTGAGAGATTGTAAGTTTGATATAAAAGCATTTACAACTTGTAGTAGCATCTGAAAATGAAGGCCTGCTATAGACTAGACACGAGCTCTGATCACGAAAACAAGTCCTTCATGACTTTCATCAATTGTACGTTGTTTTTTTTCTCTCTTTTTTTGGTCACACTGCGTGTCATAGATGTCACGGCTGGCTGACACCTGTCCTGTGTGTGGGGTTGGTTGGAGCTCTCTGCGTGTCTGTCAGATAGTTGAGAGGCTGTTTGTTTCCAGGCCGCTGTTGGGCCAGACGCCTCTTCGGCGCTGCAGGCCGTGGCCGGGCTTTGTGCTCATCACACCAGACATGACAGGCCTCCTTCTCTTTGGTGTTGAGAGTGAGTGCTCTCTGTGGCCCTGTGGGGAACTCAACAAAAAAAAAAAAATGGCGGTTGCTTTTTTTTTGTTTTTTTTTTCTCGCCTCTTTCTCTTGAACTGCACATCAGAGAGAGGATCAATATTGTGTGTTCTAATATGAGCTAGTTGCTTCTGCAGCAACTGAAAGGATAACTTGTTGTTTACATGCACCTCGTAGCCTGTGGATAATGTGTTTGGCTTTTATGTTGGTAGGACTGAACAGTTTATGCATTCCTTTTAACAGCTTATCGGCTGAGTGAAGTATGTATGTTATAATAATGGCAATGTTATATGTTATATGTTATATGTTATAATAGTGGCCGGGCTTTGTGCTCATCACACCAGACATGACAGGCCTCCTTCTCTTTGGTGTTGAGAGTGAGTGCTGTTGGTGTTTTGTCTGGGAGGATGGAGGGAAAAGGAGGAACATCAGAATTTTAAAACAGGCATGTAAGTAAGAGCTAGCGTTTGGCGCAGTTAGCAGCTAATGCGGTTCCAGTACTGCCATAATAATACTCACCTCTGAACGGTGAAAGAGACTAGCACTTAGCACGGTTACATGCTAATGCTGCTCCAGCAGTGCTAGCCAGGGTTAACAGCAGGCTACAGCCAAAAATACTCACCTCTGAATGACCAAAGAGCTAGAGGCTAATGCTAATGCTGCTACAGCAGTGCTAGCTGGGGTAAGCAGCAAGCTACAGGCCGATAATACTCACACACCTGAGCTAGCACAGTTAGCAGCTAATGTGGAGTGGCTTTACTGCTCTTTACAACCTGACTGGAAAATTCATACATAAAGCGCACTGGATTGTTAGGCACACTGATAATTTTTGGAAAAATGAAAGGATTTTAAGTGCGCCTTATAGTGCGAAAAATACAGGAGATTAAATGACCCTAATTTAGCTATCTATGCCATGTTAACTCTGTGAAATCAGGACAAGCATTTGAAACTAGACACATCTAAGAACAGCAACTATCAAATCATTTTAAGCACTTCCTAATCCTGATTTAATGACACAACAAACAAAAATAGAACCCATAACTGATTTAAAGAATCTGCACTGTTTTCACACAACCTTAGTAAGCAGTTGGGGCTGTTGTGTCCTGTTTCGTCCTGCTTTTTGAGGTCTATGTCGCTACTGTCTAGTGGGCATTACTGTAACTTACACCTGACATTAGGCATGGTGCCAATAGGTTCATGTTTACATCTGTTCCAGAGAATCCTATTCTATTGGCAGAACATCTGTAAGTGTGTGCGGGTGTGAGCAATGGGTGTAATTCTAATTGGCTGCATACATTCATTAGAAGGGGTTAATACAAACATATGGACACATATTTACAGTATAATGTATAGTTGTAGGATTTGCGATGCTCTGCGCTGATTTGTTTATGCACAGTTAATTGAAAGACAGAAATATGTTCACAAATGGTAATTCTCCTGATTTCTGTTCCCAGTATTTCAAACAGTAAAGCCTGTGATGGCTTCCAACTGCCAGGGCCTCCATCAGTATCCCTACCTAAAGGCATCTGCTCATCTATCTCGCATAGGAAGATATAGCGCTGGTTTCATATTCTAACTCAAGATTAATGTGCTTTTTTACAGCCTGCTGGGAGCTGCAATCATACGTGTCACTATAACATAATATCTGGGCTCTAAAGACATGACTATTCATTTTAATGGCCCTTTCGTCTCACAATTGAGCATTATAATGCGCGCGACTCGTCTCATAGCTCGCCCATTATTCACGATGATGTCGAATCATCAAAACGCATGCTCCGTTGTCAGTTTGCACACAGCAGGCCCTGCTGTTAATCAACTTTTAGGATTTTTTACTCAGTGCTTTGGAGATGATGCTCAGGCTACAGCAAATCTTCCCGCGTACTTTTCTTCATCACAGAGGATCAATAGTGGCATCGTTAAGGTGTCTTAGGAGGACCTGTTTGCTTCGTCATTGGAAATGATTGCTTGTTGTGAAACACCTTGACAGTCTGAGAGGGAGGATGCACTGCTTATCCTGAATAGACTGGCCTTGATGATACTTTCATGCAGACAACGGCTCTAAATCCAGCTCTGCTGTAGCTGAATTCAGCTGTAGAAAACGGCATGCTCCTAGAGCTGTTCTGGCTCTAGGAGTATTCGTGTGATTCCTCACTCACTGATAGCTTAAATGACCACATTTTGATGATCACAATGTATATGCTCTAAAATAATTTTTACTAACCAAATTCTAATATTGTGCAAAGATTGATGTCACAAAGTTAAGTAACATTTTTTATTTTTTAAGGAGCACAATATTAAAAAAATATATGAAGAGTTTGATTCCAAAAACGCGATAAACGCCATTTAAAAAAAATGAGTTAGAGCCAGAATCAGAATGTTATGTGACCACTCTTGAAAAGCCAATATTCAATTTTCATCAAAACGCCACATCCGCCGTGTAATACTGCCCTGCTTTCTCTCTTTCTTTCCAAAATGCAACAAACGCCAGTCTTGATTTCCCACAGAACGCCACATCTCCCCTCATCCAATCACATTGCAGCATTCTACAAGCTACGGAATGTAAACATCATAGCATGCGCCCTGTTGAGCCTTTCGTGTAGCCTACTTTCACTTTCGTTTTTCACTCTAAAAGTCCGCGAAAATGAACGGTTTTGATGGTATAGAGGAGCCTGTTCGTGTAGCAGTTATTGAAAAAAAGAGAAAGCCATCAAAAAAGTCTCATGTACGTGAAAAGGTAAAGAAAATGAGGCATTCAGGAGGGGGGGAAATGCTGGCTGTCATCTCCAGTTTTTTTTTTTTTGCGAAAAAACGAATTATTTAAAAAAATAAATCTTTAAATATTAAAATCTTGATTTGATTTTTTTTGTGTTATTTTAACCTTAGTATGGTATTTGATAGTTTAAAACAGAAAACGGGGGGTTTCAGCCTACCACTTTCTTGCTAAAGAAAACCCTTTTTTACTCAAATTGATAAAAATGGATTTAAAAGTGTTTTGGAACCAAACTCTTCATATATATTTTCTTTTTCATTTATTCATTCATTTATTCGTTCAGTCATCGTCAAACCCATTTATTCCAATCCCGGCAGCCACTAGGTGAAAAGCGGGATACATCCTGGACATAATTTTTAATTAATTAAAGGCTAAATTAGACATTCTACATTATTTAGTACCTATGCATCATTTTAATTCATTTCATTCATTTTTCACATTTTTTTAGCAGATAATGTAAAAAAAATTGGTAACACTTTCTATAAATGTCATCTCTATAAGACTCTATAAACATACTCTTAACACATTATAATGCATTCAAAAGGCATTATAAACCTGGCTATACATATTTATAAAAATGTATAATTCATCATAGCCATGTTTATTATGCATCATGAACTGTGATTATAATGCATTAATAGCTGTGTTTATAACATGTTATACATCAATACCAAAAAACTCGAATCCCAGCTTGCAGACTGTATTATGACTAAAAAAAGTTTCCAACATATAAACACACCCTCAGTAATCCTATAAATATATTTTTAACCACTCATAAGTTATTCTTGTCTTGAATATAATATTAGTTACAGTCAATTATAATGTATTATAACAGGTCTTTGTGCGCTCTATGTAAAATGCCAGACTTTATATAGTTATAACACTTTATATATATATATATATATATATATATATATATATATATATATATATATATATATATATATATATATATATATATATACTGTATATATATATATATATATATATATATACTGTATATATATATATATATATATATATATATATATATATATATATATATATATATATATATATATTATAAGCACAGCTTATAATGTATTATGATCACAGGTCATAATGCTTAATAAACATGGCTATAAATATTTATAGCCATGTTTATAATGCCTTATGAATGCATTATAATATGTTATGAATGTGGTAATAGTGTCTAATAAAGATGACATTCATAAAAAGTGTTACCAAAAAAATCACTAGCAATTGCTTTATTAGTTGTAATACTGTTACCACCCTTTTAGGCATTAATTAATTAACTGAATCACTAAATTAAGTGATTTATCGTTGCTTCTGTATAGCAGTAGTTTTATTGCTTTTTGCGAGTGTGTTTGTGCTTTAGAAACAATACAGCAAAAAAAAAGCCTGTTTTCCAACTCATTTTTTTATCTCTTATTTGTCTTTCCAACTCTATTGTCTAATTCCAACAGTAAGTTTTTCCTTTGCTAATATTGACATTTTTTATTTGCCCCCAAAAGCTACATCATAAGAAGGTGACGTTTGGTATGAAGTGGTTACAGCATTGGCTTTCCATACCTTTCAGGTAGCTAGCTAGCTATCAAACAAGCACTGGATGTTAATTTACACTGATTTACTACTGAAAACTGTTTATTTGGGTGAGTAATGTGCTTCTGTTTATTTACTGTAAGCTTAGATTTCCAAATTAGCAGCTAACCAATAGCGCTAGCCTAGGGCGACATTAGCTAGCGGTTTGTCCCATGTAGCTTGTTTTAACACAGTAAACACGCAGGCTACAGTTCGATAATACTGAACTCTTCAGCAGTGCTAGCCGGGGTTAGCAGCAGGCTACAGGCTGATAATACTCACCTTTGAACGCAGAGAGAGCTAGCACTTAGCGCGGTTAGCGGCTAATGCTAATACCACTGGAGAACAACAGTGCCTTTACTGCTCCTTACAACCTAAATGGTAATATTTATACATAAGATGCACCAGATTAAAAGGCGCACTGACGATTTTTGGGAAAATTAAAGGATTTTAAGTGCAGCTAATAGTGTAAAAAACTTTAACGTTAAACTGGACTATAGTAGTTTTGTGTTTTTTTTATAAGCTGGCTCTGTAATTTGATAGATATGTAAAAGATTCCGTAATAAATCACATGAACTACACTTTTTCTGTTGAAACATTACATTTACAGGACAAACCAAGATTCCAGTGGAAAAGTCTGCATAGTTTCTGTTCCTTAAGGCTGTACTGTAAACTCAATACAGACTCTTTATTTCTATACAATAAATGGGAATAGAACCACAGCATACACAGTTTTTTTACAGTTACGTTAGTGGTCAGTCACTAATTTTTTAGATATCACTAAATCATTTCTTCAATAGGGTTTTGAACTAACTTTATTATTGTAAATACTGTTAATAACAATATTTGTAATTTTCACATAACTAACGGCCCATTTTATGGTCATTTTATATATATATATATATAAAAAAAGTAATGCATAATAAATAGTTAGAGAACTTGAAAATGAATTCCTATAATATAAAGTGCTGGTGATATTTGCATTCTGCTGAGTGGATGTTATTAAAATCTTGTTTTGATAAGATATAAAAATTGGGCACAGTATAAATCTTTACTCTGCATCATTTTGTAAATATTTACAGCAGAATGTCTGTCTATCAGTTGATGATTTCACATGGGGGGAAAAACAGATTGACTTTCTGCCACTTGTGAGGTTAAATATAAATGATTTTAACAGAAACATTTCTGACATTAGACAGCGCCTTGAGAACCGCCTATACTCATCATCTCTCCGGCCTGACAGATCTTTCCCTTCTTCTCAGCTTTTCCTTCCTTTAACATGTTTTCCTCTCCTCTCTGACTGTTCATTGACCTTATAATGCTCACTGTATTTCAGAGCCTGGTTAAATATCTTCAGATAAACAAATCTTTAGCTCAATAATAGGCTCTGAGCTGCTTAAAATAAACCGCTATTATTCTCTTTCTTTTTCTGTGACAGAATGCACATTACTGTTCTTTTCTCCATCGCTGGCCGGCACCAATACTTTCTGTTCGATAATCCACTAATAGTGCTTTTTGTACTTATTCCAAATGCAAGCGCAGGTTCTTTTTTTAATCATTTAGTTGTTTTTTTGTTTTATTTGGCTTTGTTTTGGAGGCTTGGCTGCACATGACCAGTGTGGGAGCAGTCAGCTAATTGATTTCTGTGAGCTCATGACTTGTGGCTGTTTGTCAGTTATCTGTACCTCAGGCTTCCTGGCTTGCTTATGTTTTATTTTTTTTTATTGAGATATTCCATTCCAGTGTAGAAAATCAGTATCTCAGCCAATCACTTTACCCTATTGTAGTCATGCATTGTCCACTTGTGGTGATTGGGCATGTTTTCAGAATAGACTTGTAATTTTTTGTTGTATAAAAGCTAAACAGCAACTTGTAATATCTGAAATATCAGTGTTCTGACCTTTTGTTGAACATGGGTTACTAGATAAAACATGTAGTACAGTGATTTTTTTTCATCTTGGAAAACAGTTAGCATCTGGGCTAATATGCTCCAAGCCTACTGCTGAGTTTGTCTGTTAGCTAGCATTGAGCCAACAGCTGCATTCCTGTACACTGCCCTACAAAGCAAAAAGGCAGTAACTGCACAGAGCACCAAACTGAGAAAAATGACCTTAAAGTTATCTTGTTGTCCAGCCCAAGTAGTTGTAGGTAGATTATTGGACATGAGGCAGTATTGTTACTCCATATAACCTTATTCTTTGCAGATATCAGTAATTTTAATATTTTTTTTATTTTACCCCTTTTTTACAGTTACTGTATTTTTGCTTTGTATTACTCCTACTTTCGAAAGTTCCATACCAAGTAAGAAGGCAGTAACTTAATATTCTTCAAAAACCTTTTTTGTCATAGCTAGGGTTTTGTTGTATTTGAGTTGTACTGATTGGAACCATTTGTATCCTGCAAGACAGTGTTGCCACAGCTAATGTAATTAAACCATTTAAGGTGTTAATAGTTCACTCAGATTTTTTTCTGGTGTTTATCACATCTAAAAAAATATAATATTTCCAAGCTGCATCAAGGGCCAAATGAGCAGCGTTCATATTTTTATATGGCCCTATTATGGGAGTGTACTTAGTGTGTATTCTTAGTTAATTTATGTTCATTAATCTCAAACACATCTGAATTATCTGCAATACATAATATACACTAGTTTTAACCTGGATGCACTGAAATACAAGTTCATCGTCAAAGTTGTTTTTCAAGTTGATTTAAAATGTCATAGCCTACACAAACATACTTTTTCACGGAACCCCCTGTCACCTCAGACTCCGGACCTTGAGAACCTAATACACAAAAGTGATTAATGAAGTGAATACTCAGGATAATTTAAAAAAAAAAAATAGATAGAAACGAGTAAATAAGCTTATTTGATATTAATTTAATAAATAGTTACATATACAACTGTCAAAAAACAGGGGATAATGAAAGAACAACATTTTATTAAAAAGAACCTTCTGTACATTAATTCGGCCTATGACTAAAATATTGCTTTCATTAGGCCAACACAATAATAAATAAATACCTGTAATAAATAATAAATACATTTGCATCCTTTAAACATGCGTTTTAAATTAGATGAAACCAAACATAATATAAGTAATACACAAATCATTGTGAATATGTAGACTGATATATGTGATCAGGTGTAAATTATATGTCTAAAAAATGTTGTTTTTTATGTCACAAGAGGGCGAAAGAGCACACTAAAGGGCAAACGATGAAATACATACAGTAATCATTTTGATTTGGTCCATTATAACTTAAGGTAAGAGGCTATTTTTTTCTTTTTTCATGTCTGAAATGGGATGGAAGAAAATGTGCACGACTTGGAGTTGCAGAAGTTAGATTGGGGTTACAGTCAGTGTTACAGAACTGTGTACAGAACCCCCCCTTCTTAACCCCTCCCAGCACAGATCTTTCTGGTGAGGGAGAAAACTCAGATATAAATATAAAGTTCAGCCGTGATATGTGAGGAGCCCAGCCGAGCACAGCACAGAGACCCGGCCACTCGGAGGGACAGTGCCGCTGTGCACACCGTGCTGCGGGCGCAGAAGGCTTGTTAGCCAGCTAGCTTCAGCACGGGTCCAGCACGGAGCCTCACTGTCACTAACACCGACTTACCAGATCTCCGCGCTCGCCGTGAACCTGATCCTAGAGTGAATTTGCGTGTATTGTAAAGTAAGACGTTTTCTTAGATACAGAACATATAATATAAAGTTAGGGAGGATAAACTAGTTTGTAGGGGCGGGGTGGAGAGTGGGAGGGGGCACGGAACGTCTCCGGACAGAAAACAGCTGATAGCGCTGACAGGAACTTTTGTGATACGTTTCTAATCAGTCATAATCATTCGCTCTTGTTACTTACCATACTCCGGATATTTTCTTTTTAATGCCAGTTCCACCATCTTTTTCCCTCTGGATTGGGCCATCGTAACAAGAAAGTGCAGTTTCACAGAGTAAAATTGCAGCGTCAAAAGAGTCCCGCGTGGTGTTCTCTATGGCAACAGTAACATCGCTGTGGCAACAGCGTAATTATTACGTGAAGTGATACAACAAAGAATGACAGTAACTGTCACGCTACAAGGCAAGAATACAGTAATGGCGTTTACTGCCTTTTTGCTTTGCTTTACTAGTAGTTTTTGTAGTTACTGTACAAACACCCACCAATTTTCTCCAAAACGACACACATTTGAGATGAGATATTTTGCTACATGACAAATAATGCTTTGAATGTTACAAAAAACACAATAACTCATTTTCGCCAAAAAATGCAGTTACTGCCTTTTTGCTTTGTAGGGCAGTACAGTGAACTGTAGTCTCGAGTAAACTATAGTCATAATCCACGTCATATCCATATCAAACCACAGAACCTATTGATCTAACCTGCACAGTGCCATCCGTCTGTTTTTAGTGCCAAACATCAGCTATTAATGCAGCTCAGAAAACAGTTAGCATTGCCAGTTAGCTGTTTTAGCCATTATGCCAAATCTGCCATTTTGGGCTCCATAATAAAAAGGAGTGAGCGTCTATAAGCAGTTTCCTTTGCCACCATCATGTTACAGTGACCGGAACTATTGCAATCAAGTTATGTATAAAGTTATTTAGTTTTTTTCTTAAAGCAACAGAATAACCATGGAAATAGTTTTTCATCAGCCTTAATTGGGTTAATGTATACGGGCTACAGGTGTAGGTGATACAAAATCCCTTTTTTCTGCAGCAAAATAAGTTTTTTACATTCGGAGAATTTGAGGGCTTTGAAATCTTCGACAGGACACTTTCGACAGAAGCTGCTTGTTTTCTTTCTACTCTTACACTTAATAATTTCAGATCAGTAACAGGAATCAACCAATTCTGCATGTTTGAAAATTGATGTAAAAACTAGAAAAAGATAATGAAACTACAGGTTTGGAGGACATGAACTGTTTGATTTGTATTCAGGGAAATATTAATTTTAAAATGTAAAAGTTCAGGAAAGAGCCAATTCTATGATTTTATTCATTATATTTTGACATTAGCAAATTTACTTAAATATTTTTTTTTTATATTTTCTACTACAATTACAATTATGCATTTCAGTAATGTTCCTTATCAAACATGAAAGCTTTTTTAGACGAATGACAAAAATGCTGGCCTGTTAAGGGGTTAAAGGATCAGATGTTTAAAGATTCCTCAGAACTAAAAGGTTTACAAGACCCAAAGCAGGGTTTGTTACCATGCTTTAGTATCCTTTATATGATCGTCTAATTATTATTTAGCTGATAAGTGCAGCTCTGATGTGTTAGCACTGGAAACACTCCAGGAACAGATCTGGGAACCACTGTAATCAAGACATTGCCTCACTGGTGTTGTTCACTTTTAGTCATCACTCTAAGCATCATTAATCATTGAAAGCTGCTGCTTAATGAATACACCACCTGCATCATTCCTGTTGGGCCAGACCGCTTCCCCACATCCCCTCAGGGCGACGCTGGATCAGACGTGTTGGAGGCACCTGTGTTGTTGTTGTTATTGTGTCACTCTCGCCGCTCTCTCAGCCAGCCGGTGTCAATACACCCCTGCTTCCAGGCCTGCGCCGCACGCCTCGTGACCTCTGCACGTTCCTGTATCGTCGTGTCAAAACTCAACCACAGCACTGTGGGCGCTCACGCCGATCCTTCACTCAGAGAGGGAGGCCGTGGCGGCCGAGGGGCCGAGTGCGGCCGCACTGTATCTCCTCAAAGCCAGAGAGAACGAGAAGGAGAAAGACAGAGAGAGAAGATAAGAGCCAGCACTCCGCTGTGTAAACATCTGTGTTTTACCTGTCATTTCCCCCGAGAGCTGTCTCATTACCTTTATCTCAGAGCTCGGCGTTCAGCATGAAATTTGATCCTGCCCTTCCTCCTGCTCTACATGCGTGCCATTTTGTCAAACAAGCTCGACATTCTTGGGAGGATGAGGCGGAGGGCTTTTGTTAAGTGTGGCACTCAGAGACGCAGTGGACCGCGCTTTAAGGCATGGTGGAATCTCTCCGCCGTGCGCCGTAGGTGTGAACGTTCACGGCAGCTGTTGTCTTCTTCTGCGGCGTTGTTTACACACTCATTAGCAGGCCTCGGCTTTCGGCAGACTCCAGCCCAGGAATATCACGCCGTTTCATCATGTAGGTCCCTGACCGAGGCCCGGACCACGAGAAAGAAGCTTTTCAACTTCTGCTCCAAAAGAAAAACAAATAAATATATTTATACGATACATATATTCTCCATGCTTTCTTTGTCCCTCAGAATCAAACAGGCTGCTTTTATTACTGGAACTTTAAGGCTGATGATGTTCAGACTGTGACATCCAAACCAGATTCAGATTTTTTTATTTCTACATTGTCGTCATTGTCATTAATTCATTTTTTTAAAGTGGGTTTATTGCATACAAGGGAGCCAAAGCCAAATTCCTGCAGTCATAGGGGGTAGGGCAGGATACACCTAGCCAATCCGTCGCACCACAGAGTTCTAGATTGTATCCAGATTAATATTTGATTTTAGTCTGGAGAGCAAGAATCCACATGAAATCTGATTTTCACCAACAGTTTAAAATGTGATTACCGTTAGATCTGTATTATGTTCAAAATGACATTCAAATTGAATCAAATGTAACACATGTCTTTTGAATTATTACTCAACTCAAACATTTTCACTGTAGTTGCTTCCTAATCTGCTTTAGTATTAGAGACCACCTGAAGATTCTAAGATTTTAGCGGAGCTTGGAAAGGGTTGGAGTGGGTTAGCAGTGATGCTAACAAATGGTCTTGATAGGATTAAAGCCCAAATGCTAACAGACACAGCAGCCAAGCTTGGCAAGGTTGGAGTGGTTAAGCAGTGATGCTAACAGCTGGTTTAGAGAGGATTAGTGCCACGATGCTAACAGACACAGCATCTGAGCTCGGCAAGGTTGGAGTGGTTTAGCAATGATGCTAACAGCTGGCCTTGACACGATAAGAGCCCCAATACTAACTGACACAGCAGCCGAGCTTGGCAAGGTTGGAGTGGATTAGCAGTGATGCTAAGAGCTGGCCTTGATAGGATTAGAGCCCCAATGCTAACAGACACAGCAGCCAAGCTTGTCATGGTTGAAGTGGGTTAGCAGTGATGCTAATATCTGGCCTTGATAGGATTAGAGCCCTAATGCTAACAGACATAGCAGCCAAGCTTTTAAAGTTTGGAATGGGTTAGCAGTGATGCTAACAGCTGGCCTTGATAGGATTAGAGCCCTAATGCTAACAGACATAGCAGCCAAGCTTTTAAAGTTTGGAATGGGTTAGCAGTGATGCTAACATCTGGCCTTGACACGATAAGAGCCCCAATGCTAACAGCTGGCCTTGACATGATAAGAGCCCCAATACTAACTGACACAGCAGCCAAGCTTATCATGATTGGAGTGGGTTAGCAGTGATACTAACAACTGGTCTTGATAGGATTAGAGTCTAAATGCTAACAGACACAACAGCCAAGCTTGGCAAGGTTGGAGTTGGTTAGCAGTGATGCTAACAGCTGGCCTTGACACGATAAGAGCCCCAATACTAACTGACACAGCAGCAAAGCTTGGCATGGTTGGAGCGAATTAACAGTGATGCTAACAGCTGTTTTAGAGAGGAATAGAGCCCAAATGCTAACAGACACAACAGCTGAGCTTGGCCACATTGGAGTGGGTTAGTAGTGATGCTAACAGCTGACCTTGATCAGATTTGAGCCCCAATGCTAACAGACACAACAACTAAGCTTGGCAAGGTTGGAGTGGATTAACAGTGATGCTAACAGCTGGTTTAGAGAGGATAAGAGCCACAAATGCTAACAGACACAGCAGCCAAGCTTGTTAAGTTTGGAATGAGTTAACCACAATGCTAACAATCAGCCTTGATAGCGTTAGAGATGATGTAATGCTAACAAACACAACAGCCGAGCTTGGCAAGGCTAGAGTGGGTTAGATGCAACAACTGGCTTTTATGAGCCATAGCAGCTGGACCTAGCTCTGCAAGGTTGAAGCTAAAACCACACAGCTACATCTACAATGCTAATAATCACAGCAAGGTTTTTTAGGCTGAACTAATAGGTGAAGGGAGGTGTTCTAAATGCTAAATATGAAGCATTTGCTTTGGTCTGAGGTGCTGGTGCTCTAGTACGACACCTAGTGACAGAAAAAAAGCCTTTTAAAATGGTTCTCTAAAACACCAAAGCATAAAATTGTTGTTATAACCGAGTATTGAATGATGAACTGCACTTGACATGCCCCTGTAGCATGTAGCTAGGTGGCGCCTGGCCTCGGCGGAGACGGGACTGCTAGTTTTGACTGGCAGAGCTGCAGGATTTAGTGTGAGCGTATGAGCGGAAGCCACGCCCCCCAGGTGTGGTTTAAAAACAGAGTGCATACTTTACTCAAGGCCACAGAAGCTGTTGTTCTGGTTGTTGTTCTTTTAAAGAGGCTGTTAAATACGAATCAGCCGCTGACGGCACTTTCACCGCCCTTTCTGTCTTTGTCTGTCTGTCTGCCTCCCTCTCTCTCTCTCTCTCTCTTTTTGTGTTTTTCTCTCTCTCTGTCTCTCTCTGTCTCTCTCTCTCCACCCCCCTCCTCCTGTCTAAGAATGGGCTGTGCCTCCGGGGGCCACATCACTTACCTGCTGACACGCAGGACATGATTGATGAGCAGCCTCGGGCGCTGGAGTCGACTTTGTCAGCTGCTCATAATTTATACATCTTATCTCTGTCAGAAGAAAAGAGAGAGCGTGGCGTATGGAAATGAAAACACAGGTCTTGTTTAGGCTTCCAGTAGCAATGCAGCTCAGAGAGAAAAATCCGATTGCTATCTGGCTACTCTCTCATCACGGCGGCTGCGGTCTGACCCCGGCCTGCCCCGGCTTCTCTCCGCCTGGCTCCGGTCTGGAGGATGGACGGGCCCCAGATGCTCTGCTTAAAGTTGGATCTGGGTCCAAAAGTGAAGCAGAGTTAGCGTGTAATTATGCGTCCGTGTGCTTCTGGCATTCAGGGTGCAGTTTATTTTAGAAAGACTCCATTCAGCGTCAGCGATTAATAATCCTGATTCATTTCAGCGTTCGCCTCACTGTCAGCGCTCTTCTTGATGAATCCAGCACCGGCAGAACATTCACAAAATCCGGGGTGTTGACGCTGTTTTGCCGCTGATCTATTACTGCGGCAGATTTAGCGCGCCGCTCGATTAGCCGAGCCGAGGGCGTCTGCGTGTAAGAGCATATGTACAAGGTTAATATTAAACCAGAGTGTTTACCTAGACACCATGTCCATCATGATGAATCATCTCACTAACTTTTTAATTTCCATTTTGATCTGAACATCCATCACATATGTCAGATCAGCCGTCCATGGCCCGGCTCGTCATCCGAGCTGACAGACAAGAGATGCGTCGGTGTAATCTGAGCTAGACCCGCTTCCATTAGAAAACACACACAGCTAGGCACAAGCTACACCATCAAATATGACATGTTATGATTTAAAGAATGAAGAAATGCTAGACGTGCGTTTTTATCTCATCATCATTTTTCTTCCTCTGAATGGATTAAATAGCTGATCTTGGATGCAAGTAGTGTTTCCCTTTTAGCTGTAACTGTACATTGTAATTAAATTAATCTGTTAGTTAGTTAGAAACTATACATATGTCTGACATCATAATTATTATTGGTAACACTTTACAATAAGTCTCACAAATAACAGTACTTACGACAGTAATAAACATTGATAAAAGGTTAAGTAATGTCTCAACTGTAATGTCCTGTAAATTAATTAATTTATTAATTTATTCATTCATTTATTTATTTATTTTATGGTTGTCAGGATGGGGGATATGGCTCTTTCTGATATGACAAAACACTAAAAATGTTTTAGATTAATGTAAGGAATAAACTACTGCCAGTAAAAATACAGTTTCAAACATTCAGTAGAAACAATATAAATCTGATAATATCTTTTGTCTATTTTTTTAATTAAAATGTATAAAATTGTATAAAACAATAATATTATAACAAAATAAATAATGCAATATCAAAAGGCAACACTTTAAAATAAGGGTACATTTAATAAACAGTACTTACGACAGAATATCTTAACTGCTCATTAATTGACACTAGTTTACACATTATTAATCATAACAAAACTTATAACTTGTCAATATTTTTTATTTAAATATTCTTTATCATTATTATTTAGTGATGTTTAAAATTGTCTAAACCAGTGTCAATTAATAATTAGCTGAATAAACATTACTTAACCATGTAACAATGTTTGTTAATGCTATAAGTAAGTTCTGTTATTTCTTACCCTTATTGTTAACTGTTACCCATAAATAAATAATGTAATGTAACAACAAATGTACCACAATTTGTTGTGGTAAAGTGCACACATTTAAACTGCAAATTAAAATAATTATACAAAAAATACCCTTAAATATTTTAGTGTACAATCAGAAGCACCAAAGTAACCAACAGGAATACAATAGCCACACCACCTGGGCTACCATACAACCACTAAACAAACACCAGAGCAGCCACTTGGAAACAACTTAGTAACACCATAACAACTGCCTAGCAATACTATACTAACCACTTAGCAAAACTATACCAACCTATGGAGATACCACAGCAACCACTTCACATCATCACTGTAACTGTGTGATAACATTGCAACTACCTACAATACAATAGCCATCACCTGGGATACCATAGCAACCATGTATGAACATTATACCCGCCATTTAGCAACAATGTATTTGTCATGTCTGGTGCTGAAAGCACGTCTGTGTCTCCCACATCCAGCTCTATCTGCGATTCTCACAGTAACAACTACAATACCCAGAACGCACCACTCCATGACACTACACACACTCCCGATCACATGACACGTCACATGACGCCACCAGGAAGTCCCGAGTACTGATTACTCAGTGTATTTAAGGACCATGCTCACGCTCACACCTCGCCGAGTATCTGTTTGGTAAATCCTACAATACAAAGCGTTTCTCTTGCCCTTGCTATTTTCCGTGTATGATCCTGTTTTTGTTTTCTACCGACTTTGATTTTTGCCTGCTCCCTTGTGTTGGATTACCGTGTATGACCTGGACTGTTTATTGTACTCTGGATTTTTGCCTACCCTGTGATACTGCCTACCCGTGTATGAACTCTGGACTGTCCTCCGGTTATGGTATGGTTTCTCTACACTGTGCATTTTTGGTACTGACCCTGTTTCTGTTGACTACCCCTGTCTACTCTATAACTTTAATAAAAGTTATTTTATTGTATCTGCACCAGTCTCATTCCTGTCTGGCCCTGACAAGATACTCGGCCGTGATGACAGAGACTGCGGATACAGAGTCTATTAAGTCTGGTTTGGCTAACCAGGGTCGGCTTTTAGGTCAGCACCAGCAAACGCTCGCTGGTGTGACCCAAGCTGTTGACGAGCTAGCACGCCACCAGGTTAACCAACAGCAGCAGCTAGCCGAGATTATAAGTCATCTCCGGGGTTTATCCACCCAGAACCCTAGCCCAGTGGTTAGTCCTGTAGCCAGCCCTAACGAAACCACTACTCCCTTTTTCGCTGTGTGTAAACCCGAAGTCTATGACGGTAACACTGAGAAGTGTAATGGGTTTCTGCTCCAGTGCTCCGTGTTTTTTAGCAACTCACCTCCTGCTTCTGATAAAGCTAAAATCGGGTTTATAATTTCTCGGTTGTCTGGCAAGGCTTTGGACTGGGCTACAGCTATTTGGGAGAACATTTCTGAATCCAGCTACGACACTTTTTTGTCTATTTTTCGCAGCGTTTTTGATCATACACGCTATGGGCAATCTAGTGGAGAGCTTCTGATTACCTTGAAGCAAGGTAAACTATCTGTGGCAGCCTTTGCTCTGGAGTTCCGTACGTTAGCCGCTAGCAGCGGTTGGAACGATCCTGCTCTCATCTCCATGTTTCGACACGGACTTAACCCCGAGATTCAAAGAGAACTTGCATGCAAGGATGATTCACTCACCCTGGATCAGCTGATCACTCTGTCTATCCGTCTGGATCAGCTCCTTTCCCGTAAGCCCAAAGCTGTTAGCCACATGCCTGTGGTTCGCCCTGCACTACTCCAGTCCGGGAATCCAGTTCCGGAATTTGCGCCTGCACCCATCTCTGAACCCATGGATATCACACGATCCAGATTACCCGTCGCTGAGAGGCAGCGTCGCATGCGCCTTCACCTGTGCCTCTATTGTGGTGGTTCAGGTCATCTGAGGGCTAACTGTGAACTCCGGCCCAATTCTGCTCAAGCGTCTGCTCTGGGACAGCGCGTGGAGAGTACTCCACGCGCTAACGTGGTATGTACCCCTGTTTCTGAACTTAAAGAAAAATGTTTCGTGTTGCCTGTTATTATCACCACTCCAACGGATGTGTTTTGTGTCTCAGCACTTGTAGATTCTGGGTCGGAGGGGAACTTTATCAGCCTGGACCTGGTGGAGGAGTACGCCATACCCACGAAGGATCTCCCTAGGCCTATCCCCATCCATGCCATTGATGGAAAGACTGTACGCTCCAAACCTGTGACCCAGCAGACTCTTCCTCTCACCCTTCAGGCCAGCTTTCTACATGTGGAACAGCTTTCTCTCTATGTGCTCCCACGCACGGAACATCCACTGGTTTTGGGAGCGCCATGGCTAAAGACACACGACCCCGTCATTTCATGGAGCCTGGGAGACATCACTGCCTGGTCTCCTTTCTGTCGTGAGAACTGTTTATCTTTAAATTCACTCTCTTTGCAATCTACCTCTGTTGAAAGCCCTAATTCTGTAGATACCCCTGCTATTCCCTCCGAGTACTATGATTTTTCTGATGTGTTTAGTAAATCTAAAGCTACCGAGTTACCTCCGCATCGCCCCTATGATTGCTCTATTGATTTAATAGAGGGTTCTGTACTGCCCAAAGCTCGTGTGTACCCATTGTCTCGTGATGAGGAGAAGGCTATGGAAGAGTATGTTAGTGAAGCTCTTGCGCAAGGTTTCATCCGCCCATCCAAATCCCCTGTTGGTTCCGGTTTCTTCTTCGTGAAGAAGAAGGATGGGGGTTTGAGACCCTGCATAGATTACAGAGGCTTAAATGACATTACCAAAAAGTTCGCTTACCCGCTCCCGTTAATCCCAGCAGCATTAGAACAGTTACGTAATGCCGTGTACTTCACCAAACTCGATCTCCGTAGTGCTTATAATCTCATTCGCATCAGGGAGGGTGACGAATGGAAAACAGCGTTTTCCACCACCAACGGCCACTATGAATACCTGGTCATGAGTTACGGTCTTGCTAACGCCCCAGCCATATTCCAGTCCTTTATGAACGACATATTTCGTGACCTAATTAATCACTCTGTTGTCCTTTTTATAGACGACATCCTTATCTATTCCCCAGATCTCCCCACACACATACAGCATGTCCGCCAAGTTCTCCAACGCCTGAGAGAACATAGCCTGTTTGCCAAAGCCGAGAAATGTGAGTTCCACACGCAAAGGGTCACATTTCTCGGCTATGTTATCAGTTCCTCCGGTGTCCTGATGGACGATGAGAAAGTGACTGCCGTTACTAATTGGCCTGTGCCCCAGACCATTAAAGAACTCCAGCGATTCCTTGGCTTCGCTAATTTTTATAGGCGGTTCATCCGTAACTTTAGCTCCATTGCTGCGCCCCTTACTGCCCTCACTAAAGGGGCTGCTAAAATCCTGAAGTGGTCAACCGAAGCGGATCGCGCTTTCTGTGAGCTGAAAGCTGCGTTCATTTCAGCCCCTGTACTTAGGCACCCTAATCCCGAGTTTCCCTTCGTAGTGGAAGTGGACGCTTCCGAATCGGGTGTTGGTGCGGTTCTCTCTCAGCGTAGTGGGTCGCCACCCAAATTGTTTCCCGTAGCCTTCTTCTCACGCAAGCTGTCCCCTGCGGAGCGTAACTATGGGATAGGGGATAGGGAACTTCTTGCTGTGAAATTAGCTTTAGAAGAATGGCGTCACTGGCTGGAGGGGTCCGTTCATCCGTTTACTGTGTATACTGATCACAAGAATTTGGAATACCTCCGCACGGCTAAACGACTTAATCCGAGACAAGCACGTTGGTCTCTTTTTTTCTCTCGATTTAACTTCTCAATCTCGTTCCGTCCGGGAAACCGTAATACTAAAGCTGATGCGCTGTCCAGGGTTTACAGCACTGTGGACAGCGCATCCCAGCCCCAGGAGGCTGAACGCATTCTTCCTCCCTCTGTTCAGATCGCAGCCATTCAATGGGAGTTAGACGATCAGATTCGCCAAAGTAACGCTAATCAGCCCGATTCTGAGGACTGTCCTCAGGGTAAAACGTTCGTACCCGTCCAGTTTCGAGACAGGCTCATCACCTGGGCTCATTCCGCTTTAACCTCTGGTCATCCTGGTGTCACACGCACGTTACAATTACTCTCTGCCCGTTACTGGTGGAATTCTATGCGTGCTGATGTTCACTCATTCGTTACCTCCTGCTCTGTTTGTGCGCAATGTAAAACGCCTAAAACCCTTCCAGCCGGTAAGCTACTACCTCTCCCTGTACCTGAAAGACCTTGGTCGCATATTGCTGTTGATTTTGTCACTGATCTGCCTGTATCTGAGGGTTATACTACAGTTCTCACTGTTGTTGATCGTTTCTCTAGAGGGGTTAAATTTATTCCATTCCCAGCTCTGCCTACTGCCTTCCAAACTGCTCAAGCTATTTATATGCATGTATTTAGACACTTTGGTATCCCCGAAGATATTTTGTCTGACCGTGGTCCTCAATTTACCTCTCGTGTGTGGAAGGCATTTTTTGAACATCTCGGTGTACATGTCAGTCTCACTTCTGGTTTCCACCCTACATGTAATGGTCAATGTGAGAGGGTTAATCAGGAACTCGGGAAATTCCTCCGTACATACTGCTTCAAACATCCCACTGATTGGTCACAATACCTCGTTTGGGCTGAAATTGCACAAAACTCCTTAGTTAATACCACCTCTGGCCTCACCCCCTTTCAGTGTGTTCTGGGTTTTCAGCCTCCCCTAGCTCCCTGGACAGCGGTGTCCACTGATGTGCCGGCTGTGGATGAATGGATGAAGCGCAGTGAGCAGGTGTGGGAAGACACGCATCGTAAAGTCTCTGAGGTACTGCGTGTGTACAAGGAGCGTGCTGACAAGCACCGTGGTGACGGCCCAGACTACCAACCAGGAGATCGGGTGTGGCTTTCTACCCGGGACTTTAGGTTTGAGGGTAGTTGTAGAAAACTCCTGCCTAAGTTTATTGGTCCTCTTAAGATTTTGTCACGTATTAATGAAGTTACTTACAAGGTGGAGTTACCCCCTCAGTATCGTATTAATAATTCTTTTCATGTATCTCTCCTCAAGCCTATGGTCCCGGGTCCGCTCGCTGACGCTGCACCGGCTGATGTTCCACCCGCGGCTGTGGAGGGGGAGGGGTCGTCCACGTATGCTGTCCGGGAGGTGCTGGATTCACGCAGACGTGGGGGTGTGCTCCAATACCTTATCGATTGGGAGGGGTATGGTCCGGAGGAGCGTTGTTGGGTGGCTGCCAAAGACGTGCTGGACCCTGCCTTGCTCGTGGAGTTTCATGCTCGTTTTCCTGGTAAGCCTGCTCCTAGGCCCCGTGGACGTCCCAAGCGTCCTCCGACCTCCTCTGCTCCAACTCGTCGGGTTTCTCGCTCTGGTGAGCCCCGTCTGTCTAGCACCTCCGCTCCGACACCTGCACCTCCCGCCGGTACTCCCTGTCCGCCGGGTGGTCGTCGCCGGGGTCGGCCCCGTTCTGCCTCCGCTCCGGTTCCTCAGGGGGAGGGTACTGTCATGTCTGGTGCTGAAAGCACGTCTGTGTCTCCCACATCCAGCTCTATCTGCGATTCTCACAGTAACAACTACAATACCCAGAACGCACCACTCCATGACACTACACACACTCCCGATCACATGACACGTCACATGACGCCACCAGGAAGTCCCGAGTACTGATTACTCAGTGTATTTAAGGACCATGCTCACGCTCACACCTCGCCGAGTATCTGTTTGGTAAATCCTACAATACAAAGCGTTTCTCTTGCCCTTGCTATTTTCCGTGTATGATCCTGTTTTTGTTTTCTACCGACTTTGATTTTTGCCTGCTCCCTTGTGTTGGATTACCGTGTATGACCTGGACTGTTTATTGTACTCTGGATTTTTGCCTACCCTGTGATACTGCCTACCCGTGTATGAACTCTGGACTGTCCTCCGGTTATGGTATGGTTTCTCTACACTGTGCATTTTTGGTACTGACCCTGTTTCTGTTGACTACCCCTGTCTACTCTATAACTTTAATAAAAGTTATTTTATTGTATCTGCACCAGTCTCATTCCTGTCTGGCCCTGACAGTATTTATTGGTCTGCAACCATTCTGAATATTATTCAGGAAAGTAATTGGAAGTTTTTTTTAGTTTCAAATATTGTTATTATTATTATTATTATTATTATTATTATTATTATTATTATTATTATTATTATTATTATTATTATTATTAGAAAAAGAAGAATTATTGTGCCTCCTATTGAATATTAAAATTTCCTTGTTGGACAGAAGAAAAGTGTCTTTAGCATTCTGATCAGAGAAACCACTGCGGATATCACAGCTACCACTTAGCAACACAGTAGCAACCATTTGCAACCCCATAGCAACCACTTAACTACAGCAAACTAACCGAGATAACATATCAACCATCCATTGAAACTACCAGGCAACACCATAGCAACCACCTGTGATACCTTAGCAATTGGTCAGCAACCAGTCTGAGTATTCTTCAGGAAACTAATTGGAACCTTTTAAGTTCTTCTTCTTCTTCTTCTTCTTCTTCCTATTATTATTATTATTATTATTATTATTATTATTATTATTATTATTATTAGTATTATTATTAGTATTATTATAAGAAAAAGAAAAAAAAAGCTAAATTTTTAGCTTTAAGTTTTTAATTTACATTTTTGAATGCTGTATTTTCTGGATGTTTATAAGGGATCTGAGTTGTAAAGAGCTTGTCAGCTGTAAACTGGGATGACTGTTGTTGTCTGCTTTGCTGACTGTTTGACTGCGTGTAGCTGAAATTGAGAAGAGAGTTTAAAACACTAAACTTGTAATCATCCTCCTCTTTTCATTGCTGTTACAATGCTTTGTTCTACACTATTAGACTACAGTGTGTTTTTTTTTTCTTTGTTTTTTTTTAACGAATCAACTGTGTTTGGGTTAGCATGGCGCAGCTAACAAAACAACTCTGATTCCATAACCCCTTCCCGCTATTGATCTTTAGTCGCAGATAAAAGAACGTTCCTAAAATCATGCATTTTTCATCGCGGTATCAATGGGTTCAGTTGAAGTCTTTGCATTTGGCACTAAGGTTTGCTTAAAGCTATACTTACGAATGCTGTCTGTTTTGCTCTATTGATTCAGTGGTTTTGTTTCTTGGATATTGAAGACACCAGTCCCCTGACATCACTTTGCTTTGCCTTTGATCAAAATGTTGGCTCTGAGCTACGGTGAAGAATCAAGTAAATTAGGCTAATTATGCAGTGGGGAGATACGGGAGTTTATTATTGTGCCTCCTATTGAATATTAAAACTGGATGAGAGCACGCTTCCCTGTTGGAAAGAAGAAAAGTGTGTTTAGCATTCTGATCTGAGGATACTGGAGTGTTTGAGGTGATGGTTGTCAGTGTCAGAACTTTCTTTTTCGGAGCGTGTTGATGAAGTGATTAACAGAAAGCTGTGAGTTATGAGCTGTAGATGCTCTTTATGTATACATGCTGAGATTTATTGTATTTGATTAACATTAAAAAAGGTTTAAAGAAGGTTGGAGAAATAAAAAAAAATCAAAAACACTGTTTGGGCTGAGCCGGGTTGTGTGTGGAGCATTCTGACCTGTTGTTCTGTAACTCGTATGCTAGGAGCTGTTGATATTGAGCGACCTAGTTAAGGAAGTTTCATCAGACGTGACATCAGCTGCCTTCACTGCTGCTCTGATCAGAGGTACTGCTCCTTTACTGCTAAACTGTTTCATCTCACAGCACAACTTATGCTAATCACACGCTTGTGTTTTGACACGAGTCGTGGTTTGATGATGAGTAAGTTCAGTCCACTGTGCTCATGATGTGAGGTGAACACTGCTTAGTCCTCACGCAGACACCATGGTGTCAATTTTCTGCAGTGGAGCGAGTCCACAGTGATGTCTGCATCAGAGTCTGTCTCAGTGTGATGAACTGTGGAGTGCAGGTCTGGGTGCAGCACAGGTGAGGAGTTTAGTACAGAGCAGATAGGGGGTTGGGGGGGGGGGGGGCAGAGCACAACTAACATGGAGTAAAATGTAACATAGACTTCTTTGTAGTTAATTAAAGTAATCAGACAGATGTAGATGTAGATCAGAAGTAATCAGATGGCATAATTACTTTGAAAAATTTGTCTGATTACTGGTTACTCCTTTAAAAAGTAACTAAAGTAAGTTACTGTATGAAGTTAAGAGTTTTAAAAGTTACTTTTAGGTTACTTAACTAATTACTTTCAACAGATGCCGATTCACACACACCTGAACATACCTGAACACACCTCATTTCGAGACCACCGTGCCCAGGCATACATATATTTGGTGGCACAATGGCTTAGTGGTTAGCACAATCGCCTCCCAGGGCTGGGGTCCTGGGTTCAAGTCCCTACCTGGGTGGAGTTTCAGTTTCAAGGAGATTAGATAAAATGGATATTCTAAATTGCCCAGAAAATTGGATACCCTAAAAATGGCCCTGGTGTGTGAATGTGTGTGTGACTGTATTCCCCGATTTGGATTAGCCCTCTATGCTGGGTCAACTCCTCAGGCCCGGTGCAGTTCTCCAGGTGGACGGTCGTTTCAGTTGAGAGTGTGCTGTGCGTGATTGGCTGCCGCTTCCTGTCGGTGTGTGATGAGTGTGTGTGGATTGTTTCTCATTTCTCTCTGATTCTTGTTGCACGTCCTATAGCCCTCGTTTTAAATTAAACACCTTCAAAGTTTTGTAATTGCATTTTCATAATGGTTTAATAAATTCTGCCTCAGCCGTTGCGATAATTTTGCAGTGGCAGGATGCTGCAAAATGAGTGCAGCAGAAATACAGATATGTAATCATTATGACCTTTATTAGTATTTATTAGTATTATTAGACTATAGGGCATACAGTATTATAAGGCACACTATCAAAGAACGTTTATTTTCTGGTATATTTTCACACATATTGCGCACTGGATTATAAGGCGCATTTTAAGCGACAATAGTAAGGGACAAGGGTGTCGCCATGTTTCTCTTCTAATTCAAGCAGGTTTCGCTGCTGGGGGCACCCAAGTAAACAAAAAAAAAAAACAATACATTTCTTTCAAAATGATTGAGCGCTGGATGTTAATCTACACAGATTTCTCTCCTGAAAACTGTTTATTTAGGTAAGTAAAGTGCTTCCATTTATTTACAGTAAGTTTAACGCTAGTACATGCCACCCGACAGCGCTACACTGAGGAACCCTAAGTGTTCTGGTAAGCCAGGGCACTATCAGCTAGCAGTTTGTCCAACGTAGCTTGTTTTAAACTGGCAAACATGCAGACTACAGTCCAATAATACCCACCTTTGAACGGTGAAACAGCTAGTGCTGGAGTTAGCGGCTAATGCTAATACTGCTCCAGCCTTAATGCTGGAGAAACTTCTCTGAAACTCCTGTATAAAGCTGTACTTCAGCTGAGTGGCTTTACTGCACCTTACAACCTGACTGGTAGAATTCATACATAGGGTGCACCGGATTTTATTGTGCACATATATTTGTCAAAAATCACTAATAATTGCATGATTAATGATAGAAACATATAGCGACTTCCATTACATACTATTCAGTCTAGGCCCCAACCAAATTATGATGTTGTAATTTAAATTATATAAACATACATCATAGGCACAATAATAATTTTTGCAACCAAAAGTAGCATTACTTAATACTCAGTTTGTGATTTGAATTGGCTTATTTAAATTAACTTATTATTGTTAAATTTTTTAAATCTGTAATTACTTATACGTATAAACCCATTTTTAATTGTTGAATTAAAAATAATGGTAACACTTCCTATGAAGCCTGTATTCATAATGCATTATGAGTGTATTTATAATGCGTTATATGACATACATAATGCCTTATAATGACTGTAATAAGCTTGTATAATAACTCATAAGCGCTTACAATGACATTCATAACACATTATAAGCTACAAGTATAAGGATTTATAAAGCCAGGGTTTATAATGCCTTATAATGTCTGTTCATAAGAACGTTGAACATACTAATGTTGTAATGCACTATAACACATATATGGTATATTCTAGTATCACAAGTTATAATACATTATAATGTGCATCTTTAATTTTTAAATTAAAGTACATAACACATTATAAAGCATTATATACAGTCATTACAGGCTTTAAGTGAAGTGAGTTTTTTATATGCCTTTTACATGTAAATTTTACTATGCCTTAATGTAATGCCTCATAGAGCATTATAAGTGCTCTTTACTGGCTTTAAGTGAAGTGTGTTTTGGTAATGCTATTATACTTAAAGAATATTCGCTTGAATTAAAAAAACCCTTACAAAGCATTATAAGTGCTCTTTACTGGCTTTAAGTGAAGTGTGTTTTGGTAATGCTGTTATACTAAAGGAATATTCACTTGAATACAAAAAAAACCCTTACAGAGCATTATAAGTGCTCTTTACTGGCTTTAAGTGAAGTGTGTTTTGGTAATGCTATTATACTTAAAGAATATTCGCTTGAATTAAAAAAAAACTTTCAAAGCATTATAAGTGCTCTTTACTGGCTTTAAGTGAAGTGAGAAACGCACATAGATTCACAGAATGGATTCACAAACAAGACATACAACTCATTCAAAAACAAACGATTCAAAAACATAATTTATTGTAGTTAAGCAATTGCACATATTGTACACAGAACAATTGTGTTTCTATTTCTCTCAATACATTTCAGTACAGTCAATGTGTGAGAAGTATCAGTACAGTTAAATTGCGGGAGAACTGTTCACAGCTTTTTCGAGAACTTTCTGATGTCATGCAGAAGTCGTCCAAGGATCCCGTACCTGTGCTTTCTACCAAGCCAGTGGGAGCACTGTACTGATACTTGCATTCTCACACATTGACTGTACTGAAATGTATTGAGAGAAATAGAAACACAATTGTTCTGTGTACAACTATGTACAGTGTGATTTGATCTTGATAAATATATGAGGAAATCCTTGCTTAATCTTTTACAAAATACGTTGCAATTGCTTAACTACAATAAATTATGTTTTTGAATCGTTTGTTTTTGAATGAGTTGTATGTCTTGTTTGTGAATCCATTCTGTGAATCTATGTGCGTTTCTCACTTCACTTAAAGCCAGTAAAGAGCACTTATAATGCTTTGAAAGTTTTTTTTTTTAATTCAAGCGAATATTCTTTAAGTATAACAGCATTACCAAAACACACTTCACTTAAAGCCAGTAAAGAGCACTTATAATGCTCTATGAGGCATTACATTAAGGCATAGTAAAATTTACATGTAAAAGGCATATAAAAAACTCACTTCACTTAAAGCCTGTAATGACTGTATATAATGCTTTATAATGTGTTATGTACTTTAATTTAAAAATTAAAGATGCACATTATAATGCATTATAACTTGTAATACTAGAATATACCATATATGTGTTATAGTGCATTACAACATTAGTATGTTCAACGTTCTTATGAACAGACATTATAAGGCATTATAAACCCTGGCTTTATAAATCCTTATACTTGTAGCTTATAATGTGTTATGAATGTCATTGTAAGCGCTTATGAGTTATTATACAAGCTTATTACAGTCATTATAAGGCATTATGTATGTCATATAACGCATTATAAATACACTCATAATGCATTATGAATACAGGCTTCATAGGAAGTGTTACCAAAATAATAATTTCAGTATGAAGAAATATACACAATACACAAACATGCACAAATAAACATTTTTTAGTTTTTTTTTTCACCTTAGTTAATGCTTAATAAATAGTAATAGTCAGCAGCCTATCAGTTAGCAGTTACTGTCTTGAAGATGCCTATCATGTAACAAAACATATGTCATGTTTAAATTTAAACAGCGTTTTATAAGACCATTGTTTGATATGGTTTACTCTGCCAAATGTAACATATCCTTGGTGTTTAATAGCAACGTCTAATCTGAAATCCAGTTAAAAAAATAAATTACCCAAAATTCTTTATACTACATAAAAGAAAGAAAAAAAAATTAAACATCAAAGTCAAACCAGGTGAGAATGTTATACAAAATCAAACAGCAGGACTGTTTCTTTAAATATTTGAAGCCTAAATGGTCTATTTTACCTTTTTTACCCTATGAAAAGACTGTTGTTAAATTGCCTGGAAACCGTGTCTAAAGGCGATACTAATTAACATGCCTTCAAAATATTGCCAGCCTGTCATTATCTCAAACCTTTTTAGTTAATCCATGTTAAATTGCTTGGTTGACATCATCTTATCACGTCATTGATTTACACAAACACCTGAATAGGACTGTCATTTTCTCTGACCTTCCGGATTTAGCCTGGAGAACCTTTCCCTGTGATGCACAGAAGCTGTAATTTATCAAAGAAAACTATACCTTATTACCAGTCACACCAGCTAATGATCATTCTGACACCTTGGGAGTGTTTGTGTGCTGAGGAAGTGATAGAGAGATAGACGTGTTAAAAAACACACCGCCCTGCCATATTGTACAATCGCCTTCCTAAATTCCCTGAACTGTAGGTTTATTATTTGATTATTAATGAAGAAACTATTGTCAATTATTATTTGGCAGCCATTTGGTTTTACATATCATGTTGAGTCCCACAGGGTTCAGTTTTAGGGTTTTGAAATTTGATGTGAAGAATAAAAATAATGTAAAAAGAAAAAGTATTAATATAGAATTGGCTGTAGACTGACTCTAGGCTCTAGAATAGTGTGCATTTAAAAAGAGACTTACAAGCCTACAGCTTCATAAAAAGTGTAAAAAAGTGCTTAGAAACATTAGATTAGCTCTGTAATATCTAGCAAAACTAGCTTTTAGCATGCATCTGCAACATTTCTGTCCCATATGGTTGTTTTAGCTCCTATTAAAAACAATATTGGTTATGAAAGGAATGCGAAGAAATAAAAATAGCAAAAATGTCTCATAGAAACATAGAAAAGTCTCTAGACTGGTTCTAGGATAGTAGGACTAGTTTAATTTTATTGTGATCTATATCTAATAAGTAAACATATACTGTACATCACAGAAACTATATTTACAAAGCCCAAGATATATTTAAAACATAGTGATAGTTATTAGCTTACTGTTAAATGCTTATCTGCTGAAGTACATCGTTATACAGGAGTTTTAGTTTAGTTCTTCAGCACCAAGGCTGCAGCAGTATTAGCATTAGCCGCTAACCGCACTTAGCGCTAGCTAGCTCTTTATCGTTCAGAGGTGAGTATATCAGACTGTAGCCTGCACAAACTGTAGCCGTGTTAAAATAAGCTACATGTGACAAACCGCTAGCTTATATCACCCTGGCTTACCATAAAACTCACAGCTAGCGGCTAGTGGCTAGCGGCAAAAGCTAATCCTCCAGCCTTAGTGCTGGAAGATTTGGAAATCTAAGCTTACTGTAAATAAACAGAAGCGCTTTACTCACCCAAATAAAAGTTTACAGGACAGAAATCTGTGTAGATGAACATCCTGCACTCGTTTGACTTTAAAAGAAAGTCTTTTTTACTTAGCTTAGCTTTACTGAACTTAGATAACCTACCTCATCACCAGCACCCAGTGGCAAGACCTGCTGAATTAGAAGGGAAACATGGCGACACCCCTGTTCCTTACTAGTGCTTCATAAAATGTGCCTTATAATCCGGTGCGCCTTATGTATGAACATACAGTATTTGGTAATCGTTAATTAAAATAAAAGTCGTACATATAAAATGTATAATAAAAATGAAATGAAAATATATTCATATTCAAACATTAGAAAAAAAAACATTAGACATAGTTCACATTTATATTAGACTAGTTTAAATGTAAAATGTGTTTTACAACACAACAGCTTGATATAAGGTGCTCTGCCATAGTATCAACATACAGTACTACATACAGTACCAGTCAAAACCTTGGAAACATTAAGACACTCCTTCTCAATCAGTATTTTTCTTTATTTATTTCTTTCATTTATTTTCTATATTGTAGATTAATATTAAAGACATCGAAAAAATGAAGAGACACATATGGAATTGTGTAGTAAACAAAAAAGTCCCCACAATCCCCTGAACTATTGTTCAGCACCTCCAGGAACTCCTTCAAGATGTGTAGCTCTCTCATCAAAGCTAAATGTGGCTACTTCATATTCAGTTTTTTTTTATATATAAAATAATTCTGCATGTGTTCCTGTATAGCTAAATTATATAGTCTTCAATATTAAATTTACATTATAAAAAATCATACAAAAAGAATAAAAAACACATTAAATAAGAAAATGGTGTACTCGTATTAATGTATTAATATTAGTAGCTAGTATGCAATTGGGATTCAACCGTAGTAATACTAGCCCCACAGGGTTCTATTTTAGGGCCTATTTTGGTAACAATGTTAGTAAAAAAAAAAAAAAAAAGAAGAAAGTAATATAGAAAAAGGTTCTAAACTATACAGTTTATCTTCAGAAAATATTTGTTTATGTGTTGGAAAACATTTGGGGACATTCAGGTTTGCCAGCGCAGCACGTCTGTCAGAGCTCATTGCTCCATATAGGCTTTTCCGCATGTCCGCAGGATGAATGTAAGAATAGCCCCCACAGGAAATAATTCCAGAAGTGATGTTGTGGTGACGGTGGCCGCTGTTGTTGTCAGGTGTTAAATAACACTTTGGACCAAGGACAGCCAAATGACAGAGTCCTCTCTGGGAGAATCTAAAAAGAGGAAAAATATAGTGCAGAGAGGCAGGAAGGACTCCTCAAAGAGGTGACCATCAGCACAGCGCCCCAAATGTTTGGCAGCACACTGCTGCCATGGTATAATTGGAGAGAAAACATATATGGGTGCAAATAACCCCCTGTCAGTGGCGTTAAAAGGAGTACGGCTGATGGCTGAAAGAGGGAGAGAGCGACGGCGAGAGAGAGAGAGGGAGAGAGAGAGAGCAGGGGAAAAGTGGAGGCTAAGTAAAAGGCAGATGAAATGGAAACATGGAGGGTGTAAGAGCGAGAGATAGAGAGAGAGAGCAAGAGAACACATGGAAATATTTCTGATGATTGTTGTTAGCTGGTTGTCCACATTGTGTGTTGTTGTTTGTGTGAAGCTACAAAAAAAGTTGTAGAAAATCAGATGTTTTGTTGTTGCTCTGGCTCCAGCGGGATTGATCTGTGACATGTTTTGAATCTGCGTGATGTTAAAACGAAGAAAGGTTACATTATATAAGGTGACATCAGCATTGAACATGGTCAATCTGATGACTGAACTGACTATATATACAGCTCTAAAGTTTCTGAATCAGTTTCTCTGATTGTACTATTTATAGGTTTATGTTTGAGTTGTTGTTTTTTTCTATAAATTAAATTCTTATTAGCAGAAAATGAGAAATGGCTGAAATAACAAAAAAGATGCAGAGCTTTTAGAGCTCAAATAATGCAAAGAAAACAAGTTCATATTCATAAAGTTTTTTTAATCACAGTTTTTATGCATCTTGGCATGTTCTCCTCCACCAGTCTTACACACTGCTTTTGGATAACTATATGCCACTCCTGTGCAAACATTTAAGCAGTTTATCTTGGTTTGATGGCTTGTGATCATCCATCTTCCTCTTGTTTATATTCCAGAGGTTTTCAATTTATGTGTGTGTGTCTGTTTGTGGGTGTTTTAATGCACAGGCATGGCGGACAAGACCATATAAGCCTTCCCTATCATTAGCAGCAGATGGATATAGCCCCCCGTCTTCAGCATCTATCTGTATTTCAGCAAGCAATTTTGACCGAAAGCAGACAGCTGGAGTGGCCATTCTTGATGTCACTTACTAGATCTATTAGAGACAGATTACATTTTATTAGAACTGTACAATAAATCATACATTTATTATTGTTGTAATACAAGTTTTTATGCAATACCGCACATGACATAATGAGGCTGGAGGCAGAGTGAGGTTGAGCAGGGTAGTGGTCCACAGTGAACGCACACACCAAACATTTGAGATGCTTAAACTGGTAAAACTAATGCAACTAATTTAGAATATTAATTAATCTTGTTTCCTTTTGACAACATAGTTTTGCCCTAAATTTTACACCCCTAAACTAAACTGTAACCCCCTCAGGTATATTGCATAGGGAAAGCCGGAGTATAAATCATTGAGTGCCGCTAATTAGACCGTTAGAAACAGATAAAGCTAGTGCTGTACGATAAATTGTATGTTTATTGTTGTGCATAATGACCACAATATTAATAAAATCAATTATAATTGAGAGCTCTTTACACTGCAGACTGTAATCATGTGACATGATAATGAGGCTAGAGGTAGAGTGAGGTAGAGGTTCACAGTAAATTCACACACTACTGCAAACTACTTCTTATGCTTGTATGTTTAGAATTGTCAGTGCAGCCAATGTAGGTTCTGAGAAACCATTGGGAAGCTTAAACTAATTTATTTTAATTTAGTCTAATTTAATATGTAGCACCTTATATCAAACTGCAACCTCCCACAGTTATCCTCTAGTAAGTATATCACAAACACATACAGCTCTGAAAAATAATTAAAAGACAACTTTTTGAGACCACCAGGTTCTGAATCAGTTCTCTCATTATGCTATTTATAGGTATATATGATTGTTTTATTCTATAAACTACAGACATTTCACCCAAATTCCAAATAAAATTAGTCATTTAGAGCATTTATTTAAAGAAAGTGAGAAATGGTTGTAATGACATAAAAGATGCAGAGCTTTCAGACCTCAAATAATGCAAAGAAAAAAAGAAAAGTTTAAGGAGTTCAGATGGTGGAATAATCCTGGTTTTTAATCACAGTTTTCATACATCTTGGCATGTTCTCCTCCACCAGTCTTACACACTGCTTTTGGATAACTTTATGCCACTCCTGGTGCACAAATTCAATATATATTCAGTATTGTTGATTTTTTTTTATTAGTGATATTATTGTGATTTTCTTTTCAGTATGTTGTAAGTAAGTAAACACAGCTTGCTTGTTTATCTTTTTTAGCATTACTAGCTGAAGAAAAGCTGCTGCAGCTCACGCTAGGCTCGCTCTTCCCATGATCTGAGAGTCTGGCACTCGCAGGCCCGGGGAGGGCCCCCCTGCCAGGCCATTTACCAGCGCCTCAGACTCTCTTTGTTTAGCCGCAGAATTGCTCTTAAAGAGCGCGCGGCTGTGTTTGGCATGCCTCTGGGAGGAGAAAGAAACTTCTGGCTGTGGTGAAACGAGGGCTCTTTACTCTTTACTGCCTTCGTGTCTCACGCTTTCTCACGAGCCGCTCCGCAGAGGAGGAGAGAAGATCACCGCGTTTGAAGGCTCGACGTGGCCTGACCTCCGCGCTCTCAAGCCGAGCGTGTCGGAATGATAATGAGGAGCTCGCGGAGTGACGAGGGGTTAAATAAAGTCTTCATAAACTGTCTCTTAACATTTGTTTTAGTTTGTTTGTTTAGTTATTTATTTATTAAGTCGTTTTTTTTTTATTTGCAAGCCCACTGTTTTGGGGTGTTGTTGCATTTTTTTTAATGCCATTTTCCTCAATTATATCCCCGGACAGAGCTTGTCTTCATGTTTTATTTTTTTTTTTCCCTTCCCCGTCCCCTTCTGAGGCAGCTATGCGGGCGGCCATTGTCTGGACTCAGATTGCTGCTTTAGCTCAGTGGCCACCCTCATTAATCATCCCTTCAGACTATTTATAACGCCGGAGCCGCCGCGCCGTTGGCTTTTGTCATGGTGGCACCCTGTTTGGTGGCGGGAGGAAGCCTAATTATTAACTGTTAAAATGACAGTCCGCGCTGTTCCGTCAGCCGGCAGATTGACAGGCAGAGTGAGAGCAAAGCCATGAAACAGCGGTGAGCCACCTGACCCATTTTTCCCCTTCCCATCCTCCTCCTCCTCCCTCTTTTTTCTTCTTCTTTTCCTCCTCCTCCTTCTTCTTCTTTTCTTTACAGAGTCCCAGCAAACTGCAAACCAAACTGCATCCTGCATCCCGTGTCCTGCTTTTTTTGTTGTTGTTGCTTCTTCTTCTTCTTCTTCTTCTTCTTCTTTTTTTTTTTTAAGGTGTATGTTCTGTTCCTCGGCGGCCTGCTATCTGGTGAGCAAACAGCAAACAGCCACTGCCGCTGCCACCGCTGCCGCTGCGCTCTGAGCCGGATGATAGATGGCATTATGTTTCATTTGAGCCTGGCGACGGCGAGGACTGTTTGCCTGGGTTTTATTGTTTGACAGGTGAAAGTAAGAGTGAGTTAGTTTAGATATGTAAATGGATCGCGTCGTCTGAAAATAGACGAGGCGCGCGTGGCTGCAATTAGCGCCTGATTTGTCTGACAGTTGTTATTTCCCTCTATTGTATAGGCGGCCTCTCGTTTGAGGCGAAAAAAGGACGGTATCGTCGCAAATAACGCAACAACATCATTTAGAGAACAGTGCGGCTGTCAATCAGAGCTTAAACTTGACTTCTGCGGCTGGGGGCGTGTTTTTTCCCTCGTCTCGGGGGTTAATGCGGCGTTTTATAAGTTGCGGTGTGAATTACCGCGGCATGCTGATAGTGTTGAGACAGAAAGTGGACTGGTGAGGGGAGGACTGCTGGGAAACATGAGCGCAATCTCTCCTGTGCCGAATGACAGTCTTTGTTATTTGTCTTCTGACACCATGGCAGACAGCTATCAGGAAGAAAGAGAACTCACTGTGAGCTGGTACAAAAAAAAAATTGAGAGTCAGACTTTTTTATTTTTTCTTCCTCCTCCTCCTCCTCCTCCTCCTCCTCCTCTCTTCCAACACTCCTCCCTTTCTCCCTTAGCTTGAGATCCCCAAATAATGAAAGGGATCAAGTTGCTGTCACTGTCACAGTACAAACAAAAACTTTTCTGGCACCTAATAAATAGGCAGCGTGGCATTGTTTTCAGAGCCAGACAGGTGTGTCTGGTACACTGCTGATGGCTTATATTATTCTGCTGGGGAAGCGTGTTTGCTTTCTTGTCATATATTGTCACACATCTCTCTCGTGAGAGGAGGGTGCCTTGAAAGATGGCCAACAGTAATTATACACGTGCCTCCCATCGCCACCTCGCCGTGTTTTCCTCGTCTTCTCTTAGGAGCCGCGCCGCCGGCTCGCACGTCCTCGCCGCGGTAGCCGCGGGAGCGCGGTGTCCATTGGTCGCCGTGTTTCCACTTGTTAAGCAGCACGCTGATTGTTAAGCGCTCGTTATCCGCTTCAGCGGCAAGCAGAAGGCTGTGGAGCGGGCCGTGGGCGCCGGTTACTCATCGCCTCGGCGTAGTTAAAAGCCCTGATCCCGGCGCAGGCGATGACATTGTTTGCACCTGAATGGCAGGTACATCAACATCTCCTTGTAAGCGTCTGAAAAGGGAGACAGTGGAGGCCTTTGTTCTCTTCCACAGCCCACTTGGGGCTTTGACAGCCTGTTGATGGATATTATCATTCTTAATGTCAGTAAATAGTGGCATGACAGATAGAGGATCTGTTTCCTTTCAGTGCTCCAGCTCTCATTTATCTCTCCTCGCCTCTCTGCCACTCTTTTCAGAAAATGCGAGGCCCCGGAAGTGAGCGGCGACTTCTGAACCGGGGAATCTTTCTGCTCCACTCAGTCCTGTGTCAACGGGAGGCTTCGGCTCAGCTCAGTAGCCGCCCTGCCTCGTTCTGAATACGTCTGGACAACTTCTGATAGCGTTCTGTCACTTAAAGGCCTTGTGAGCCACTATTATTCTCATACAGTGTGAACTGCCTTTTAAGTTATATCAGCCTAAATGGCAATATCCAGTTTGAGATTTGATATAACTGCAGCGTTATTTTATCTAGAGTATATTGTTAGTTGTGTTGCTTGCTGTGAAGAACTGAGTGCCAGCAGAGGCCAGAGCTCACGGTGGCCTCTCAAGTCTAACATTTCTGAATAGGCCTAAACAAGCTGGGATTTGTGGTTATGAGCATATGAACAAAACAACAATTTTTATGATGTTTGTGAAGAACAGAAAGATTTACCATGATACATTTTTATTCTCCAATATGCATTATTCGTCTCATAGTATATATATATATATATATATATATATATAGAGAGAGAGAGAGAGAGAGAGAGAGAGAGAAAATGCTCTAAGGAACATTTTTTATTAGTAGTGATAAAGACAGAGATCTACTTCTCTACTAGAGTATTATTTTTCCTACTTCCATTTTTACTTTACTTTTACTCTGATACATTTTTTCATGTGCTGCATCGCTACTCTTTGCAATTATAAATAAAATATTAGGAAACATTTCCTAATCCTAGTCAGTAATAATCATGGTAAGGACCTCTCCTCTTAGGATCCTTATGTTTGAGGTAGTTCTACTCTGCATATTTACATTTTTTCAGCTCTAATACACCTTATTCAACTAGTTGAGTAATTAACCAGCTTGGCAAATTGAATACTGTGTGTTAAAGCTGAAAAAAAGCTAAAATGTTCCGGACAGTGCACAGGGAAAGCATCTTATTTTAGGTTTTGTGTTTGACTGGACTGACCAGCCTCGGGAGGGAGAGAGAGAGAGAGAGAGAGAGAGAGAGAGGGAAATGCTGTGTCTAGGTCTTTATTAGACTCTCCTGCTGCACAATTAACATGTTCATCAGCCTGTGAGCTGTCCTGGGAGCAGAGGGGAGGCCTGTAATTGAAAAGCATGTGGCTCTGTCAACAGGTGACGGCAGCCAGGCACACCTGATTGTAGGGGTGAGGCTGTGAAGAGTGAGAGATGGAAAGTAGAAATAAAAAACGAACTAAATCAATAGATCAGAGCAGCAGTGGAGAGGTCTAGTACAGTGAGGTGTGTTAAGGTAAATTTCCGGTTTATTGCTATCTTGGCAATGGAAAACACAGGTGCGCCAATGGTTCAACGCACATAAACTCCCGCTTGTTACACACACATGTACATGCAGCAGTGCACAAACCCAACTTTCACATCAACAATAAACTGAATACAAAATAAAATAACATTGCTGTTCCCAAATATTAAATGCTTGTGCATCTTTACAGCGTGAACAAGCAGGTCAGTTTTCTCTGCTGAGAAGCGCAGAAGCACTGCACTGTTAAAATACCAATCCGTCAGAGCGCACCTGGCTCTTAAAGGTCTCATTCCATTGTTTTTCATTCAATTTAAAATGTCTAGTTGTGGTCTCTAAAATGATTGAATGCCATTTGAGCTGTTTTTGTAAAAAAAAGTGCTCCTGTGACCCTGTTTAACGCTGCTTAGGATTTCGGCTTTGGCTCATAAATATTCATACATGCAAACATATCGAGCGGGACGGACAACAGTTAGAAACATTTTAAAATAAAGACATTTTTACACTAATAACAGTCTTTGCAATGTCATGTTACTTTACAACTTGTGTAATGCCCTGCTAAGTGAAGTTCAGCCACTGATCATTTCTTAGAGTTTCCGTAAAAAGCAAAGTCCCCGGAGATCCTATGTAAAATCTGTAGTTACACACATAGAGGTGGGTAGTCCAGGTCCATAAGTAAAAGTAAAAATCCTCCTCTGGGTTTTGTTGGCTGAGCCGCAGCAGAGCCGCCCAAGCAGTTAAAACAAAACCTCCAGGGTGGATTTTTATTTTAACTAGTATAAGCAAAACTGTTCTAAACATACACCTACCTCAATTATATATCAATTGTTCTTCGCTGGAGGTGTTTCAAAGACAAATTCTAACCATTCGTTCCTTAGCTCTGTATTACGAGGCAAGGCATATAACACTGATGTGTTATATGGTGCTATCACTCAGTCCTTAACTGAACTCTGATAATTCACGCTGCCTTGCCATGAGCACATTGGCCAGTGTTCAATCTCACTTACATGATAACACCTCCCAAACGTACATACAGATATGGGTGTTCCTAAGTTGTCCCCTGAGGTCACAATTCATGATGATGTCAGTGTTGTAATGGGTGGGGAGCGGTAGCTCTCCAGCCCAGAAGGTTGTAGAATCCAAGTGCAGAGCAGTAGATCTCAAAGCAGGTAAACCCAAGAAAAAAGGACAGTAATAATAATAATAATAATAATAAGAACAATAATAATAAATATATATATATATATATATATATATATATATATATATATATATATATATCTATCTATCTATCTATCTATCTATATATATATATATATATATATATATATATATATATATATATATATATATATATATATATGTGTGTGTAAATAGGATATATAATAATATTATATAATAATATTATGTATATATATTTATTATTTAACCCCGCTCCACGCGGGGATCGAACCCGGGCTGTCACGGTCGCGGCCCAATGCCCTAACCACTACACCAGCGAGTGGATTGGGACACTGCCGCTTTAATCGCTCTTAAGAGCCTCCGCCGAAAGGGGCGGAGCAACGAAAACGGGCGGAGGACGAAAACGGGTGGAAAACAAAACCTCACGCCTAGCGTGAGTGAAAGAGAAGGGGAGAATTGTAAACAAGGCTCGTCGTGGAAGCTACGACTACCTCTTATGAGATGAGGTGAAGGATTAACTAAACAAAACGGCTTCCAAAGAAAACAAACTGAACTGAGGTGCTTCTGGATTAACTGCTGTTCCACCACAGAGGGGAGGAACAGCGGGAGAGAGTGTAGGTGAGCAAAACCGCGTGCTTCGCGGCTGCTACACACACACACACACACACACACACAGGAGAGAGCACACAGCTCTATCTCCAGCAGACTCGAGAGAGAGAGAAAAGGGACAGAGGAAGATACTTTTGCGGGAGAGGCACGCCAGCGATGCTGATCAATGCTCTCTCCAAAGGGATAGCAGGGAAGAAAAGAGAAAAAGAGCCGAGGCTCGCTCGAAAAAACGGGCATAGATTCGCTCTCACGAGCTTCAAAGATCCAGCGCCGAGTGGCTGGTTGGCGTTGCTTTTAAAGAGCTCAAAGCAGGTGTTGGTAATTAGCCAATCAACCCTCGGCGCTGGCCTGGCGCGCCCTCCGATGCCCCGGAGGACGCCCCCGTCGGCCACCAGCCCTTACAAGTGTATTTGGTTTTTGGTTTTCATGTAGGATTTTGAAATGTTTTACGTAGTAAAAAAATGATTTTAGGGGCTCCGTGTGTTCCAACGGTCTAAAGCGCTGCCACTATCATGCAGCTTGCCATCAGCTGCAGGGGCCCTGAGAAAGCACAGTCGGCCTTGCTCTTTTCTAGGGTGATGCCGATCAACACAAAGCGTCTGTGAGCTGATGTATCAGAACTGAGTCGCTGTGCTTTCCTCCAAGTGCGCTGTGATGCAGCCGTTCAAAAAGAATCAGTGGCTGACTTCATATGTATTAGAGGAAGCATGTGCTACTCTTCACCCTCCTGGTGTCTTGGGGCATTATTGGTGATAGGGGGAGTCTTAATGAGTGGGTTGGGCAATTGAACGTGTAAATTGGGGAGAAAATAGTAAAAAAAAAAAAAGATTAGGAATAAAATTATGCAAAAAAAACTAATCTTAATGAAGTTATGTTTTCTTGTGACATTGACAACATGTGAAACCCATCTCCTCTACCCCCCCCACCCCCCCCACCCTGTTACTCTCACCCCTCACCCCCCCTCCACCAGTCTTTCTTTCTCTCCTCCACATTAAGCTAACAGAGCGGCTCATATCCTGCGTGGGGATGATAGATACGTCATATCTGCGAGAAAACATGCTCATCTTGCACAGGTGCGAGAGCTTCCTTTCCCTGCGAACAGACAGTGCGCGCATGACACTTTTCCTCACTTGTCCCCCGATAGTGCTGTGGCACGCAGACTTTATCAAAGAGGGGATCTTTCACGTGCAATTATGGCAGAAAATAAAGGTGATGAAGTGCTCTGTGGAGAGGGAAGCAGTGGATCAAAGGCCTCTTGTGAGCTCTGATTAGAGTAAGAGACCACTGCTCATCCCTGGGAATTCCACAGGTCTGCCTAGGACACAGGCAGACAAGATAATGGAGGTGGCGAGTGACAGAGACTGATTATGAATGCATCTCGGATGAACTAGCCAGACTGGGCTGGGCCTCTGCGGGGTTGGGGCTGCCATGAACTTCTTACTGAAATCCTATTATTATTATTATTATATTATCATCCATATTATATTAGAACTGTTTGTCTAGAGTAGATACTACAGAGAGACATTAGATAATAAGGAGCTTCTTCTTGCAGTCTGATGTCTCATCATTTGATAATTAACTTATAATGTGCCCTAGTGTTCTAAATTCCCAAGATTGCTATAAATTTCATGAGAAGAGAATCCTGCATTTCTGAGTGGATTCTGAACATTTGGGGGTTAAAGTGCAAATGTTTTATTCAGTTAATATTCCCAATGGATATTATTCAGTTACGTTTATGAAAATAAGTGTTATTTGTAATAGTAAAGGGTAATTTTAGGTAACTATGACTAATTATTATTATTATAGTTAAATATTAAGACATGTGCATATACCAAACACACAGTTTATTAAGTGAAGTGCTAAACTTATAGGAATTGTCAGGGACAGGCAAGGTCAGTAACAAAAGGGCAGAAAAGACAAGCAACATACCAGAGTGAGCAACTAAGGTTAGAGTAGTAGACCAAGAGTAGTAGACCAAGTCAAAAGGGTTGTCAAATATACAAAATAGTTTGGCAACAAGTAGGGCTAACAAAACAACATAAAGAGTGGTCAAATACACAAAAAAGGGTTGAAAACAAAAAAAAAGAGCAAAGTAAATGCAGGGTAAAAGAGCAAAGAAAACAGATTCATCACTAGGCAACTAGGAACAGAAACAGGGGGCTCTTGACACTAGGGGGATCAGGTGTAAATGATTAGAAGGCTGGCGAGTTAGAACTCCAAAGCATCCTGTGATCAGGCATGGCAAAATAAAACTATTATCATTTAAAGCATTTATTTGCAGAAAATAGAAAAGATGCAGAGCTTTCAGACTTTAAATAATGCAAAGAAAACAAGTTCATATTCAAAAAAGGTTCAGAAATCAATATTTGGTGAAATAACCCAGTTTTTTAATCACAGTTTTTATGCATCTTGGCATGTTCTCCTCCACCAGTCTTACACAGTGCTTTTGGATAACTTTGTACATTTACTGCTGGTGCAAAAATTCAAGCAGTTCAGTTTGGTTTGATGGCTTGTGATCATCCAGCTTCCTCTGGATTATATTCCAGAGGTTTTCAATTTGGTAAAATCAAAGAAACTCATCATTTTTAAGTGGTCTCTTATTTTTTTTCCAGAGCTGTATACACATTTACTCATGATCGTTGCATTGTGTATCCTGTGTCTGCAGTTTCTGCTAATGGCTGATTTATTATTTTGACTGTGGCACATTGTTCACCTCTGTTTGAGGTGCCCTTAACTTTGAATGCATTTGTTAATTGGATTTCATGTTTTGGGAGCTTAAAATGCTGTGTTTGGCCTGTTAAAGAGTAAAATATGTTATTTTTTATTGTAATTATGGCTGATAAACTCTACTGGAAATGTTTTGAGTGGGCATTAAGCCCACACAGTAGGGGCTTTTTGGTTTTCATAAAAGGCTGTTAAAATTTGGCCCAAAATAGCTGTGATCAGCCAGTATCTCATAAAATAAGACTTGCTTTAATCTCGAGCTCCCTATAACAAACAGTGCTCACTCTAGTGTTCTTTATGTTCAGTGCAGGAAAGTCTTATTGCCCTAAACAGAGTTTCATTATCTGAACTCATATAGGCCTTTCTGTAGGATCTACTGAATGGATGTAATGGAAGTGATTGTCGGGCTGTATGTTGGAGGTAATGTAGCTATAGGTTCTGTATAGTGACTGTGACTGTGCTCTGACTGGGCCTGCAGCTCTGTGCTCTGACAGCTGTCGTTCTCAGCCTGCCTGCTGTGGCCAGAAGGACTGGACACTCTCTGCCTGGGTGCAGACTGATGGACGTTTACTCAGATCTTTTTAGCTGCACCGGCACAGAGCTGAGACGGATTGACTGCGCCTGTCACCCAGTCTGTTCTGCACCGAGCTTCAGCTCCTCTCAGGTCCCCAGAAGAACCTGTGCAGAATGCCACCAAAGCTCCACCTGGATGAAGTTCAACTTTGAAACCAGCACAGTTTCTCTAATTAATCCGTATTTTTCGGACTATCAATGAATGTCTATTTTTAAACATACACTGGATTATAAGGTGCATTAAACGACAATAGTAAGGATGCCTACATCGAACTGAGCAATGGTGTCGCCATGTTTCCCTTCTAATGGGGAAGCACAAAACTGTAATTCTTAAAAAAACACTTTCTTTTAAAGTCAATCGAGTGCTGGATGTTAATCTACACAGATTTCTCACCTAAAAACTGTTTATTTGGGTGATTAAAACGCTTCCATTTATTTTCAGTAAACTACAGTAAAAAGCATTAGCAGCTAACTGTTATCGCTACAGCGCTACACTGAGGATCCCTAAGTGTTCCGGTTCCAGTTTGTCCCATGTAGCTTGTTTTAACACAGTAAACACACAGGCTACATATTTACCTCTAAACGACGAAAGAGCTAGCGGTTAATGCTAATGCTGCTCCAGCAGTGCTAGACAGGGTTAGCATTTGCAGGCTACAGGCTGATAATACTCATCTCTGAACTGCAAAAGAGCTTGCGCTTAGCACGGTTAGCGGCTAATGCTAATGCTGCTACAGCAGTGCTAGCCAGGGTTAGCATTGCAGGCTACAGGCTGATAATACTCAACTCTGAACTTTAAAAGAGCTTGCCCTTAGCACAGTTAGCGGCTAATGCTAATGCTGCTCCAGCAGTGCTAGCCAGGGTTAGCATTTGCAGGCCACAGGCTGATAATACTCATCTCTGAACTGCAAAAGAGCTTGCGCTTAGCACGGTTAGCGGCTAATGCTAATGCTGCTCCAGCAGTGCTAGCCAGGGTTAGCATTGCAGGCTACAGGCTGATAATACTCATCTCTGAACTGCAAAAGAGCTTGCGCTTAGCACGGTTAGCGGCTAATGCTAATGCTGCTCCAGCAGTGCTAGCCAGGGTTAGCATTTGCAGGCTACAGGCTGATAATACTCATCTCTGAACTGCAAAAGAGCTTGCGCTTAGCACGGTTAGCGGCTAATGCTAATGCTGCTACAGCAGTGCTAGCCAGGGTTAGCATTGCAGGCTACAGGCTGATAATACTCAACTCTGAACTTTAAAAGAGCTTGCCCTTAGCACAGTTAGCGGCTAATGCTAATGCTGCTCCAGCAGTGCTCTCTGGGATTAACAGCAGGCTACAGGCTGATAATGCTCACCTCTGAATGGCGAAAGAGCTAGCACTTAGCATGGTTAGCAGCTAATGCTAATACTGCTTCAGTCTCGGTGCACTGAAACTTCTGTATAATGCTGTACTTCAGTGGAGTGGCTTTACTGCTTCTTACAACCTGACTAGTAAAATTCATACATAAGACGCACCAGATTATAAGCGCACTGATGATTTTTGGAAAAATGAAAGGATTTTAGCTGCACCTTATAGTGCAACAAATACGGTAAGTAAGAAACACTGCATTTTTTGCCTACTGCATACAGTCCCAACTTCTGTGTTTAGTGTTGTATTCTAAGCGTGTGTGTGTGTGTGTGTGTGTGTGTGTGTGTATATGTGTGACAAATATGAGGGCACTGGGCATTCATGAGTAGCCTTCTCATTATAACCGTCACAGAAGGATGGCAACACTTCAGCATGATCACTCTCATCTTAACTCCTGACAGCTTTAATAAAAACAATTTACACTCCTCTATTCCGCATATCAAAGGTGAAAGGGGTTTGATTGACGTTCCAAAGAGCATTCTGACATTTGAAAAGAAAGGACGACAAGAGACGATACTAATTTGACGCCTGCGATACAAAAGCGCTGTTGAATTGATCCAAATCACATCCTTGTCAAGCAGCTGAGGAAAATGGAGCATTTTTCATCACAACAAGAAGTTAGTCATCAGTGCAATTCTCAGCTCAATTGTCAACAAGCACAAGCTTGCTCTATACGGAAGCGCGGGCTTTGAAATGAAGGTCGGAATGGCTTTTGCTGAAGGTGGGAGTGTTGTAGAGAAATAGAGTTTTTAGTTTTAGAGGGCGGGAGGCTGAGCGTCTGTGTTAAAGAGCCTCGGCCAAGCCTCTACAGGATGTCAGAAAATGTGCTTAATTGGAAATGATTAGAGCTCTTGGAAAGCCAGTTCCGCTTTTCTTCAGGGAAAATGGAAGAGAGCGTAATTGTGCTGTGTAATCCGCCGCAGTGTTACTCTTTCATCTGCATGAGGAGATCAGAAAAGAGAGATTTGCAGGCCGGACCTCCCCGAGCTCGACGCGCCGGCTGCAAGAAATTCCAAGCCCAGCTGCTGGGCCTTATTCTGCTGAGGGGTCAGAACCTTTCCGGGGTCAGCTGGCAGCATCTCTTCTTATAAGCTTCTGATTGAGTGAAATTAAGGAGTCGTAGTGCGAGTGCATTCAATCAGGATAAGCGTGGCCAGTTGGTGTTCTTTATATGCTTGTTACAAACTAGAAATAGACATAGAAGACAGATTTACTGCAGGAAACATCATTTTGCTGCAAAGGGTTCTTTGAGTGATGCTGTAGAAAAATCATTTTTGGATCCATAAAGAACCATTTTTGTAAAATTGACGTGAGGATAAGGTTTAAAGAAGTCGATGTTGCGATTCTTTACCAATTTAATTAATCTCTTTGAAACAATAGTGCAGATATATGAGATTAAACAATATCAGAATGTAGCAGATTTGATTATAACAGCCTAACTAAAAGCAGAGAAGCCAGAAGGTAACACAGACATGAGAGCACTTTGAAACAATGGCATCTTTTAGTTTTCTATATCCCTGAATCCACAACAGATCTGAAGCAATTTTCTAAAGAGAAACATGTGGTCTTAATATTTGAAATGGTTCATTACAGGAAATGAGATCTTATTATAAAACTCTCCCATATATTGATCATTTTATCCTTGTATATCATAATATATGATTGAATTGATGCTCAGAAGCAGCATATCGTCACTGTCCAATGAAAAACACTTATCTCAGTGTTTTTCATAATTTGTTGCATAATTTGAACAGACAAACTGTTCCTTTACACTGTGCCAAAATTTCTTGATAAACGCACCAATAGAAACTCTTCAAAATGACCTGTAATAAACTCTTTTTACATTGACTTGCATTGAAAGTTTACAATGTTATTTCTCTCTCCTGTAAAGTTGCTGTTTTGGAGATAAGTGTTTTTTTTTTATTGGACAGCGACGATATGTATTGGTCAGTCTTTTGTTTCCATTGTAAATAGAATTAGAAATAAATAGAACTAGTATTTTTCATCACCCTATCAACACCAGCATTTTAGTTCTAAACCAGTTCCAACAAAATAGCAATAACAATAGCTTTTGTTCTTTTTAGACAGTGACATCCCTAAGACAGAATTATTAAGCCTTTAAAAATCATATTAAGCTGTGGATTTAATCAGTAGTTGAGATGTAAAACTAGCAAACTAGCAAACTAGCAGCTCCTGAACTGTTAAGGATGGCTACATTTTCCTTGTTTTAGTTTTCTTCACAGCTAAATATAGTTTTCTTGCTGTTTTTTGTTCCTCAAACTGGTTTTGCGCTCTGATATCCACACATCTGTGTGGAACGGCTTGAATGCGCCTGAATGTGCCGGGTTGTCCATTAAACTTTGAACGGATCGGGAGAAGAGCTGTTCCCCAGCTGTCCCAGGGCTGTGAGATCTATATGCCATGCCCCAAGCTACCCTGAGGAGGAACACAAACACACCTACCTCACACACACATAGACACACATAGACACACTTACACTTCTTCCAACAAAAAATAGAACATTTTCTCACACACTGTATCGTATACTCTCTCAAACACCACTTTTTCCACCCCCTCAAATGCCCACCCCCTTTCTATTTTTATACAGGGTGTGTGTGTGTGTGTGTGTGAGAAAGGAGCAGTGAGCAGCAGGTTGGTGCTCGGGGGGAGTTTCCTGGCCCTGCTGGCCTGTGTTTGAAGTGAGCCACAGGCCCTGTGAGCAGGCCTGATCTGTGCTCAGGGAATCACAGCATCCCTCTGCAGGCTCCAGGCCACTGCCAGGAACGGCAACAGCAGAGCAGCTGCACAAAAAAAAAAAAAAGAACGAAAGGGGGAAAAAAAGAGAGAAGCAGTAATCTTAGATGTTCCTTCCTGATGGCTAGCCCCTTGCAGGACATACTGACATCATCAAAGACAATAGATATCTCAGCGAGTGCAACTCTATCTGATGGAAGCTAGACAGGATTATTCTCTAGGTTTTAATATAAGATTTCTGCACTTTTTCCTGTCTGGCATTTGTAGGACTTACCCCTCATGGCTGTTTGCTTAAGCCTGAGTGTGATTTATAATGAGGGATATTTTTATTAACAGTTTTTGATGGTTAATTACTAAGGCTGCAGAAATTAATCAGCATAATCGACAATGTCAATTATAAAAATAAAAAAAAATGGATAACACTTTCTATGAATGTCATCTTTATTAGACTTAGACTATAACTACATTCATAATATATTATAATGCATGCATAAGGCATTATAAACATGGCTATAAATATTTATAAAAATGCATAACCCACTATAGCCATGTCTATTAAGCATTAAGACTTGTGATTATAATACATTATAAGCTATGCTTATGATATACATGTTAAAATCGTTTATATCTATCGTTAATAATCCAGTCCTGCAATGAAAAAGTATGTCACTTTACTTAGAGTGCACAAAGACCTGTTATAATACATTATAATTGACTCTAACTAATATTATATTTAAGACCAGTATAATTCATGAGTGGTTAAACTATATTTCTAGGATTATTGAGGGTGTGTTTATAAGTTGGAAGCTGTTTTAGTCATGATACAAGTCTGCAAGCTGGGACTGAGTTTCTTGGTATTGACGTGTAATATGTTATAAACACAGCTATTAATGCATTATAATCATCAAAGTTCATGATGCTTAATAAACATGGCTATGATGAATTATAGAGTTTTATAAATATGTATAGCCATGTTTATAATGCCTTATGAATGCATTATAATGTGTTATGAATATGTTTATAGAGTCTTATAGAGATGACATTCATAGAAAATGTTATCAAAATTTGTTAAACAGTCTGGAATTCCCTTAAAATAGGAACGTCTGGCACAGTTGATTGTCTCTTTAACCTCCTAATTTAACTTCCTCATTTATCGGTAACACTTTCTACAAACCCTTTATTCATAATGTATTATAAATGCATTATATGACATGCATAATACCTTATAATGACTGTAATGCGTCTGTATAATAACTATAATAAATATAAATAAGTACTTAAAGCCACATTCATAACACCTTATAAACTACAAGTCTAAGGGTTTACAAAGAAAGGGCTTGTAATGCCTTATAATATCTGTTCATAAGGACATCGTACAACATTGTAATGACTGCAATAAGCCTGTATAATAACTCATAAGTACTTACAGCGGCATTCATAACACATTATAAACTACAAGTATAAGGGTTTATAAAGTAAGGGCTTATAATGATTTATAATATATGTTCATAAGAACATTGTACATTGTACTGTTGTTATGCACTGTAACACAGAGTTGGTATATTTTGGTATAATGCATTATAATATGCAGCTTTGATTTCTCAAATTAAGCTTTTATATAAGTGCGTAATACATTATAAAGCTTTATATACAGTCTGACTATTACTGACTTTATTTGAAGTGAATTTTCATATGCTTTTTAAACATGTAACAGTAAATTTTATTATGCCTCACTATAATGTTTTGACAGTAATGACTGTATATAAGGCTTTATAATGTGTTACGCACTTATATAAAAGCTTAATTTGAGAAATCATAGCTGCATATTGTAATGCATTATACCAAAATATACCAAATCTGTGTTACAGTGCATAACAACACTACATTGTACAATGTTCTTATAAACATATATTATAAGGCATTATAAGCCCTTTCTTTATATACTCTTATACTTGTAGTTTATAATGTGTTATGAATGCCGCTGTAAGTACTTTATATTGTTATTATACAGGCTTATTGCAGTCATTATAAGGTATTATGCATGTCATGTAATGCATTATTAATGCATTTATAATACATTATGATTACAGGGTTCATAGGAAGTGTTACCGAATTATCTTTAACATGATGTAGTTTCTCAGAAAAAAAAAATGTGTGCACATATGAGGACTTTAGTTTTATATATCGATAAAACACAATCTAGTCCCAATTAGTAATGATTAGTGCTAAACATTTATTTTGTGCCTGAATGCGGCATCAGCATTTTATTGAGTACAAAACAAAAGCAGAAACAACACTTGTGCCCCTCTGAGAAATATGGCTCATTTTGAAGTGTTGCTTCAACACGAAGACATAACAAAGTAAAAAAAACATAAACATTTACTGTATTTACTGTTTATTTAAATTTCTGAAAGCAAAAACTTTAAACTGTAATGTGTTAAACTCTCCAGCCACCACTAGGTGACAGTATAATGGCCTCATAAGAGGACATCAGGCCCTTGTAGAGCAAAATTAAAATTAATTAAAATTGCAACATCTGGCGCATGTGACTGTCTCCTTAAAATACATAGTTTTCTTAGGCAAATAAAGGTATAAAGGTTGCTATGGAAACTTGGTATGTTATGTTTAGGCAGTGACTGGACAACAAGGTGATATTCACAGGTGTGCAGACTCTAGCAGGTGAGGTGAAGCATGCATTGGGACAGGAGCCATGCCCAAAAAAAGAAGAAGCAGATATGGAGGCCAGGAAAGAAATAATCATTGGCTAAATTGTTTATTCATCTAAAAATATTGACAGATTATTAGTTAAAATAATCTAACTAAAACTCATAACACATAACACATAGATTTGTATAACATTTACATTTTTTATTTTTTGGCTCAGAATGAAACATGATTTTTGTTTGTTCTCCAAATGTAACACATCAGGACTGTTGTGTAACAGTTTTATGACTTTGAAATTGGTTGTTTTTAAAGTTCCAGTTTTTGTTACAGGAGACACCAGTGTTGTAAGCTTACAGTATGTCACTTTAGTGTACTGAACTCTCAATATTCAAATATAACAAAGGAAAACGTACAGTAGTTTGACATTCTATGGTCTGAATCGTTTGTCAGCATTTGGTAGTTTATAGCCATTACATTTAAACCACCCCTTGGTTCTGCAGTGACACTAATGTGGTGGTGGCTTGAGTAAATGTGACACAGCAGTGTTGCTGGAGTTCTTAAACACCTCTAGAGAGTAGTCAACAACCAAAAATCATTTAAAAGTGTACAGCTCTGGAAAAAATGAGAGAGCACTTAAAAATGATGAGTTTCTTTGATTTGATCAAATTGAAAACCTCTGGAATACAATCAAAAGGAAGATGGATGATCACAAGCCATCAAACCAATCTGATCTGCTTAAATTTTCTTGCACCAGAAGTGGTATAATGTTATCCAAAAGCAGTGTGTAAGACTGGTGGAGGAGAACATGCCAAGACGCATGAAAACTGTGATTAAAAAACAGGGTTATTCCACCAAATATTGATTTCTGAACTCTTAAAACTTTATGAAAATTAACTTGTTTTCTTTGCGTTATTTGAGGTCTGAAAGATCTGCATCTTTATTATAGAATAAAATAACAATGTTCATTTTATTCAAACATATACCTATAAATAGTAAAATCAGAGAAACTGATTTAGAAACTGAAGTGATCTCTTCATTTTTTTCCAGAGCTGTTGTGTTGGCCCACATGTAGCCTTATAGTATTTGGTTTAGATAAATGAAAATGCTATTTTTTCTGTGAAAAACCTTTTCTAAACGATTCTGTTCAAAGATTATACATGCCCTTCCTCTCGATTTCCATCTATTGTAATTCACAGTGCACATGGCTGGCTTAATCATCACAGTGAACTGAGCATAACCTTCCCAGATGCAGTTCTGGGAGAAAAATGACAAACAGGTGTCGTCCATCATGACTAAGTCCTGTTGTTTTGGTGAGCTGTCTCTGTGCTCTTCAGTTCAGTGGTGGTTGTAAACTGTTGCTTATATCACAGAGCAGCATGACCCTTTACTCAGGCAAGGAGAAAGCAAGAGAGAGAGAGAGAGAGAGAGAGAGAGAGTAATACAGTCAAGACAGAGAACACTCAGTGTCAGTATGTCAGTGTGAGGTCCAGACTGGGGAAATGTTTGGGTCCAGATAAGCTTGTGCTTGACAAGAGACTCCAGATGCTTTTATATTACAAACTGTCATGTTGCAGCGGGACAGATAAAACCCAGTGATGGGACTCAGCACTCTCTGCAGCCGCACACCAACGCGCACCCATCCTCACACAGGAGATAAAGGCACCGGGTGGAGGTTTAGTTTGTTTTTTTAAACGTGTGCTGCAGACTGGCCTATCAGATCGACACACGGCACGCCAGGTCTTCCTGTTTGTGTTGGATGGTTTTTAAAGAGATGAAGGTGTATACACAGATCTGTTTTAGTGGTTTAGTCAATAATAGAGACGTTCATGCAGTAATTGCTTTGCAACGTGTAGTTAAGTACATATCTGATGAGGGTTTTGATTGGTGTTATTAAAGACTCAGATAGTAAGATATGAATAGATATAAGATATAAGTCATTTGGGGGGTCAGGTGTGAAATGCTGTATTTTAGTATTCTAGTCAGAATTGTTGACAGTGGTGTTGAGTGGAACTACACTTATAACGAGTCAGGCCTTGGTCGATTTTTGAGGCAGAATTCCTAAGCCGAAGTCCAGAGTTTGGGGCTGAATTTCCAAGGTTCCAAGGTGAAATTTTGAGTCAGAGTCTGAATTAGGAGGTAGACTTAGAGTTGGAATCCCAAGGTGGTGCCTGAGCTAGCACCTGGCTGGACTATGAGTCAGAATTCCGAGGTGGGCTTCAAGGTCCCTTACTGAACATTTTCATTCCATTTCATTCCATTGTGATGCAAAGCTGGGTATTTTCACATGAATGTGTTAGCGAACTAGCAATGATGCACTGTCTGTATTTACAGGGAGGACCCTGAGGTGGAATTCCAAGGTGGACTCCCAAGTCAAAATTCCAAAGTAGACTCAGTGTTGGTATTCAAGTTAGGCCCGAAACACTGAGGCAGAATTCTGAGGCGAATTCAGACTCTGGGCAGACTTTTGAAGTGGACTCTGAGTCTGGGTCAAACTATGGTCAAACTTTGAGTCAGAATTCCAAAGTATAGACTGAGTACAATTTTGTAGCAAGCATCTGTACTTGGAGGTAGAGTCCCAAGGTGTTCCAGTTAGGCCCTGCTCGAATTTCGAGGCAGAATTCCAAGGTGGCTTTAGACTATAGGCAGACTCAGAGTTGGAATTCTGATGTGGTCTCAAGTCTAGACTTTGAAGCTGAATTTCCAAGGTAAATTCTGAGGTAAAATTTTGTAGCAAGCATCTGCATTGGGAGGTAGATTTCCAAGGCAGAGTTTAAGTTAGACCCTGGTCGAATTTCGATGCAGAATTCCAAAGTGGATTCAGACTCTAGGCAGATTCTGAGGTGAATTCTGAGGTGAAATTTTGAGCCAGAGTCTAAATTGGGAGGTAGACATAGAGTTGCAATTCCAAAGCAGAGCCTAAACTAGCACCTGGCTGTACTCAGAATTCTGAGGTGGGCTTCAGGGTGGAATCTCCAGGCAGACTCTAAATCAGGCTCTAGTTGAATTCCAAAGTAAAGTCTGTGTTCAAAAAGACAGAGTTCGAGTTAGACCTTAGACCTAGATTTCATGGCATAATTCTGAGGTGGATTTAGACTCCAGTCAGAAGACTCTGAGTTGGAATTGTAGGAGCCTACGGGGGTTCTTTATACCCCCTAGCCAATGCCTTGAATTAGACATTGTGCTAATAGACAACTAAATGCATGCATTAGAATGGGTGTCAACTAATATGTGAACATACTGTATCTATGTGTTTATAATAACATGTTAACATGGTTCTTTTCTTGGCGAATGGAAGAAGCCTGTACCCATTGAATGAGCAGTCAAGCCTAAGAAATGTGCATTTTGTGACCTTTCCACACCTTAGCTTAAGTGTGAAGTGCGTTTCCATTGAGATATTACCTGCTGCATCTACGTTCATCTGCGGAAGTGAATTCACACAATAAAAAGGTGTTGTTAATGCTGTAGTTCATTATCTAAATGCAGCGACAGTGCGGACTCTCTGCACTGATAAAAATTCAAGGTAATCCGCCCCGACTGTCACGGCCTCAACCAATTCATTAGCTCTCAGAGGTGAGCAGTGGGAGCTGACTCTACTCCTGTCTGAATTGGGTTTTCAATCTCAGCACTCGAGCCGTAACACGCTCTAACACACTCCCATCAGGGAACTGCCTCTGAGCTCAGCACTCCTGCTCCTTTCATTTGCACCTCGCCTTACCTTTAATTGTGCCGAGCACGCTAGCATCACCTGAGGCTGGAAGAGTGGCGGAAGGGCTATGACCTGGGCTTCTGGATCGTGCTGTGAGGGAAAAATCAAAAGGCCCATGTCATACATTTTTCTTACATTTTAAAGTTTTCTTTTTTCTTTTTTTTACCTGAGGTCCAGTTATGACCTTATGTTTAAGAGAATTTCTGTCCTGTCTGAAATAAAGATAATTAGGCTTGGTTATGTTGTACTGTCTGTTGTCTCAAACTCACTAAAACAGATATTCTTTTTTTGTTTGTTTGGTTTCTATTTTAAAGATTTATTTCAAATTTTCTTCCATTTTTTCTCCCCAATTTAGCTAGGCAGATTTTTCCACCCATTCGCACAACACAAGGTGGGTAAAGTAAGCCAACTGTGCTCTCTCGGGGCTCCGGCAGCTGAGGGCAAGCTGCATGACCGAGATTTGAACCAGCGATCTCCCGATCATAGTGGCAGCCCTTCGTTTTTAGTACTGTTTTTTACTTGACTTTTGACTCTCTGTTATCTTGCCCCAACCTAAAATTGGATGCATTATATCGTACCAGCACCTTGGGAAAAGTCTATATACAATAAGAAACAAGTCCTGGTGTTCCGAAAATAAAATGTAGAAGTAGCGGTTCTGCATTCCAGTGAGTACTGGCCCACTTCTGGCACTGGTTTGGTGTAGTGTTTTATTTGAAAGAAGAGAGAATGAAGACTAATAAACCCCACAGAGTACTGTCCAAAATGTACTGTACCTGAGGACACATTCCCATAGTGTGTTATCAACCGATATTATTGACAGTGCTAACCTGGGACAGTGATAACAATGGTAACCTGTGGCAAATTGATTCACCATTAAACACCACCAAAAGGATTGTCAAACCAGTTATGGTGAACAGTTATGGTGTTTTTAGCTAACAGTTTACTTGAAATGCCATCAACTTCGGCATGTGACGTCACTCCCAGCTTAAACGTCCACTTCTGAAGTAAATTGCAGTACATATATCAAAGACAGCTGTTCTTTAATTCCATTTGGGTATATTTTTATACGTTTGTTTTTGTAACATGACAAAAATTAGTTTCCAGCCTAGTTTCCGTATTTGGAGGATGAATAACGCATTTTACATACTCAAGAATTAGTTTTCCATGTTCCCCTTTAACAGCTGGTTTGTTCATGCATGGCGTGTTCACTTCTACAATATTTGACTGATGTGGAACAACGTTGTTTATTTCTCAGTGGGAGAAAAGAAGAAATGAATGAATGAATAATTGGATGTATCCATTTGTCAGTGACTGGCGTATTACCTCTGGAAGATTGATTGCGGTGGGTTTGGATGTTCCATGGGCCAGTGAGAACATAGTTCAGTGGCTGCTTAGTGATGCATTTCTTCAGCAAATGTCACGGGCCTGTAGTCTTACTGTCACACCATTAGGGTAACATCATTATGCACGCGGCCTGTCTCATCCTGAAAAGAACAGAATAATTCCTGTCGAAAATTGAAGCAAATTGTTTGGGAACATTTTCTTTTTTTTTTTTTTTGCAGCGGCAGCAGACCAATCATTTCGCCACGCTTCAGGTATGCCAGATAAATGAATAGCCTTTTGAGCACTTGCGAGAGCAGGCCTGGTGAATAATTCATGAGGCGGGGTGCATTAGAATGCGCCGGGCAGAAAGAGAGATCAGCTGCCGGGCGGTGGCCACACCTGTCCCGGAGTGACGTGGGGCGGCGGACGTGGAAGTGGCCGCGTTGCCCTTCGCAGTGTCGGTGACCACGCCTACTACTCGACACCAAACACCGTGTACCAGTGAAGAACGAGCAGCCGCTGTAGCCTAAGCATCCATCTCAGACTGTCCTACTCCACTGCTTTCTGACACTGCGGTGATGTGTTCCAAGCTTCCGGCCAGGCGAGACAGGCTGATGAAGTGACAGCTTCACATGAAGCGATAGGCTACCCTGATAAGTTTTCCTTCTTTGATGGGTACAGTCATACTTCCCTGAATAGAGTGACTGCTGCTTGAGGTCACTGTTCAACAGCAATGAGGTGACCATCTTTATATTTACTCTTCATTACTGCTCCGTTCTGAGGTCAATAAAAGCTGTACAACTTCAACTCTGGATTAGCAATATTTTGGGTTCTTGCTTTAAAGGACCAATATGTATCTTATTTTTTTAGTAGTAAATGATAAAATGATCAGCTGGGATAACAAGGCAGAGGGTACTTGAAAGAGCTAGTTAGCTTAGCAAGGTGTAGCTGTCTCTTAGGCACGGAGCCCGGGTGGTGCTTAGGTCTGTCTCAGGCGGTCCAGCACATTGCAGAGCCCCCGTGGTCTGGCACATCACAGAGTCCTTGCGATTTCTCTCTCGTGTAATATACAGTCAATGTAACGCTAGATACAGATTTTGGAAGAGTTTACAATTGCTGTATTTCTTCACTCTCCTCTCGCTCATACTCTACATTCTCTTCCTCTCCTACTAGTCTAAATTTTGTGTAGATTGTGTAGATTCAGCCTCCTGAATTTGGCAACCCGAGTAAGGGGTGGGTGAGGCAGACTACTCTCTGTGATGTTTTGAAATTGGACTGCTGTAACTATTTCACACTATTTCTACATACTGTACCTTTAAACAATCAGCCTAGAACTGTTACGACAAGGGTTAGCAATTAAGTTTGGCCGCGGGCCAAATATTTTCCCAGCCATTACGTACCGGGCCACAAAAGAAGATTTGATTTGGAAAATGAAAAGTAATGGGATGGAGTGCTACAGAATAGTAGCTCTCCAGCCCAGAGGGTTGTTGAACCCAATTGCAGAAAAGTTGATCTCAAAGCAGGTAAACCCAAGAATAAATAAAAAAATAAATAAACACATCGCTCTTCACATAGAATCGAACCCGTGTCATCAGGGTCGCGGTCCAATGCACTACTGCTGCCACGACTACTGAATTGGGACACGATCGGGAAAAAAAGCCCTTCTGAGGAGATAGGGAGCCAAAGAACAGGCAGAGAAAAACGAGAGCAGGCGGAAACTAAAGTCACGCCGAGCGCGACAGAGAGACAGGGGAGGAATGTACACAAAAGCTCACCAGAGGAGCATTTTATTTTATTTTTTTTTCCATTATCGTTCATTATAGTTCAAACAACAACATGTCTCATGCTATTGCTGACCCCTGTGTTATGATATATAAAATGTAAAACATTAGTCTAGTACCAAAGCACTGGAGCTATGAGAGTATTGTTACCAACAAGCAATGGACGCTTTATGAATCTGTTTATCTTGTAACTATTATGTAACAATCATTTGATACCAGTATTTAAATTGTTCAATAAGTTCTCACACCACCACTATTTGGTCCGGTTAAAACGGACTCTGGTTCATTTCAGCAGGTGTGAAAACAATAATCGTGGATTGTGGATAAAAAAAAAACAACTGGATGGAGACCTAGCTAGTGGAGGTGGTCTCGGTCTGGTCCTAAACGAGCTCTGAAGCGGTTCGCTACAGGTTAGCTCCAACCCAGCTTTCAAATATACTTCTTTTATTTGAGGTAAACTGCTGATAAGGCACAGTTTAATCTGATATACTGTATTAGCCAGATAACGCTAATTTCCACAGCTATGAACAACAAACGCTGTCTCTGTTGCATGCTGTTTACATGCGCGGTCTGTGCTGCGTTCACTGCTCGCAGCCGTATGACTCCATTTACAATGTGTACATCTGCGCTGCACTTCCCGTTAAAAAAAAAAAAAACTCTGTGTTTGAAAGAGCAGCGGCAAATTTTCAGTGTTCAGTGTTAAAGCAGCTTCACACTGCACAGATATATGTGCTGGAATACAGAATCTTCTCCATATATTTACTTTCTTGTTCATGTGCCAGACAGCTCTGACCAATCAGAGGAGACAATGTGATCGAGTGGTTTATTGATGCATATTTTGGTGTGTTTAGGTTTGTGCCTGTGTGAAACCAAACCAAACAGAAGGAGAAACTGATTCAGACCATGAAAAAACAAACTACAGTTGCTGTATAGATTGTGAGGTGCTATCTTGCACGTGAAGGTGAGCACTGACCAGCATGATCAAGTCGACCAGTTCAACCAAGAACTCGTAAGGAGTGTCAGATGGTCACTTTTGTCACTTTTGTCTGGTCTGATGGATGGATGGATGGATGGATGGATGGATGGATGGATGGATGGATGGATGGATGGATGGATGGATGGATGGATGGATGGATGGATGGATGGATGGATGGATGGATGGATGGATAGATAGATAGATAGATAGATAGATAGATAGATAGATAGATAGATAGATAGATAGATAGATAGATAGACACTTTATCGATCTCCGAGGGGAAATTCTAGTGGTTAGGTGGTTAGAAATTAAAAGTTAAACGAATAAGTGTTAGCTTTAATCAATCGTTACTTGTTAGCTACATTAGCCTTGTAGCTTCTCTCCTAAGTAAAGAAAAAATCTCTTGATTTAGGACGTTTTGGCCGATCAGATGGATTTGTGTAAGGGGAATTGTGTAAACTTTAGTTTGACCTATCCACAGTGCAATCAATGATGAGAACATGAACACCTGTTCATCTCCATGCAGCTCCAGCAGACTTTCACCAGCTCTCCTGCTTCTCCAGCTTCTCTGACTTCATGTCTGGCCCAGCAACAGTGAACTGTTTCCTGCTGGAGCTGCCAGACGTAGCTCTCAGCTCACAGTGTCCGTGCAAAGCCTGAATGTCATGAGACAGTTTGTAGTACACAGATGAGTTTTGTACATCATACTGACAGTTTCTTTATAAACACATCTTTCTATAATGATCCAGTAATAGACTGAACTTCAAGTACAATTAAATACTAAACACAGAGAGTTCAGTGACATTTGGGTGATAAAACTGTATGAGTGAGCTATGGATTTCTTTTGTATGTATTTAAATCCAAATTTTTAAGCATGTTAAAATATTTTTGCAGGACATTGATGATATATTCTTTATTCGTATTAGACATACAAGATAACTTAAACTATCAAAAAAATATAAGTAATCTTGATATTCCTTATAATATATAAAATAGTGAATCACTTCTAGGAAGCTAATAATACAAAAAAGGCATGTTAGTAGCAGCATAGTATAATAGCTGCTTATAAATGCAGATTTAGATCTTTCTTAATTTTGTTTTATTTCATTAATTTCTGTTAACATATAGCTCTGAAAAAAAACAAAGACCACTTAATTTTCTGAATCAGTTTCTCCGATTTTGATATGTATAGGTATATGTTTGGGTAAAATGAACATTGTTGTTTTATTCTATAAACTACACACAACATGTCTCACAAATTCCATCCTCTAAATGAATATTCAGAGCATTTATTTGCAGAAAAAAACTAGAAATGGCTAAAAAAACAAATAAGATACAGATCTTTCAGACCTATAACCCTGGTTTTTAATCACAGTTTTCATGCATCTTGGCATGTTTTCTTCTCCATCAGTCTTACACACTGCTTTTGGGTAACTTTATGCCACTCCTGGTCCAGCTTGGTTTGATGGTTTGTGATCATCCATCTTCCTCTTGATTATATTACAGAGGTTTTCAGTTTGATAAAATAAAAAAAATAAATAAAAAACTTATATATAATACATCATTTTTAAGTGATTGATGCCTCTAATATAAACTTAATAACTGAAACACATCCAGTAATATGCTTCAGGACAAATATTTGTAGTTTAAGCAATTAAATTAAAGCTGTTGTTTTTGTTCTTAATAAAGCACCACAGTCAGGCTCATTGTTTGTTTTTCCACTTAGATTCAAAAGATTGATCCTCTCATGGTGACAGTATGAGAATGAGATTACTCATGTCAGCTGTTAAGTAAATCTGTTTTGTGAGAATAATTATTGCTTTTTTTTTGGTTGCAATTTAGAAAAAGGTATAAAAAAACAGTGGTGTGCAGTGAGGCCCTTCTAACAATAAATGCATGTAAATAATTACATAATTTTGAATCAGGAAATATATATTATAGCTATTGTAAGTGTAAGAATTTATTTTTGAAAAATAAACAAAAATAAAAAACAGCAACTAATTTAAAAGCATTAGTCTGTGTTTTTTAGTTGCTACAGGACTCTTATCTGACTGACAGCTGTTTTAACCAATCAAAGCTGTTTAAAATGGCTTCTTCCCCCATGTGACTGTGTGACCCTTCTCCTGATTTTGAGAAGGGTGTAGTAATGAGGCTATTAGCAAAGTCGAAGCAAGTCTAACCAATCAGATTCATGATTTTTACTCAGGGGGCGGAGCCATGGCTGTGGTGAAGGTTTTACGCTTTGCTTAGTCATTAACGGAGCTCATGCTGGATTAATTCAATAGTTAGCGAACTATCGTGGAATTTCGTCTGCTTATGAGACAAATATTGTGTCATATTATATTAAAAAGCCTTTTTAAAGGCTGTCCTTCAGTGTGAAACAAATTCACAATAATAGGCCGTCTGACTGGTGAGTTTTTGTGTGTACCTAATGTTTTGGCTGACCTGGTGTACTGTAGACATACAAATGAGTGATCTTCGTTGACCGGCTGTACTTGTAGGCAGATTAAGCATTTATTGTTGGGTCTATTGTGTAGTTTTGTAGTTTGTAGCTGTATTTGTGGGCTGTTGATGTGTATTAAGTTAATATAACTAAGTTTAGATAGAGAATATGTAGTTATTGTAATATTCGGGGTGGGGGGGGGGTGGGTTGAGGGGGTGTGGAGGGGTGGTTGCAGAAGGGGTACCCACTATATTCACTGCACGCCACTGCAAAAAAAGTTCGAAATGGTACCGAATTCAAGGTATCGTACCGGTACCAGTATCGGTATCGAACACTTTAAAGCGATACCCAGCTCTAGTGCTGACCATGTTTGCTGTGGTGTTGTGATTCTCCATAAGCTTCTTTTGAAGGCCCGTCAGATGGTGTTGTTACCTGTCTAATTGAAAGGGACTGATCAAACAAGGCCTAAATAGAGTCTTGAGTGCTGGCCTAATTGCTCTCTGTGACAGTGTTTCAGAGTCATCATTTGCACGACTTAATGAATAGGTTAATAAAATAGAATAGTTTAATTATGTTTTACTTCCCAGATTGTTAATGGTGCCAGAGTAGCTCAATTGAATAATGTGGTTTCTGTTATTAATTATCAGTAAGTGAACTTGTTTAAATGATATTTTACAGCCTCTTGATAAAATTACAGCCAGAGGCGGTGTGGTGATAGACAGACAAAGGCCACGGACGAATTATCATAAACTATTAGCTTGTTTCCAAAGGGTTTTATGTTAATCTTTTAGTGCTTAAGTACCCCCCAATTAACATATCACGAGGAGCTGCCTTCCAGCAAGGCTTGCAAATTGAAGTGCTCAGATAAAAAAAACACACACAGCCATTCAGATGAAAAGCAAAGGAACGGCGGGCTATCGCGCTGAAGTGTACAGGAATTTTTTTTTTTTTTTTTTTACGTGCGCTGGTGTGTGTGTGTGATCAAGGAGCTACAGCGATTTCATTATCTCTCATGGGCTGTGACACGAGATGTCTCTTTCAGGGCCCTTTGCTTTTGTCTGGCGCTGAAGCGGGCCACTAACAGGCGGATGAATGTCTCTCATCGTCGGCACCATCTGATGAAGGAACACGTTTACATATCAGCCCCACTGGCTTGATATGCAAATGTGGCACGTCGAGAGGGCCACAGGGAGATATGGCTCTTTGTTAGGGCTTCAGAGCCCTGTGTTTCTTTTATGCTAAACATAATAGTATCCACAGCAAGAGCGCCGGCGCCCATCTTGTAAATCAGCCGGCATCTCTGCCGGGTTAAACGAACAATGCACTGTGCTCCTGCTACGGACATGCACGATTAGTACACTAATTGACAGATTTGATTTTTTTTTTCTTACGCTTAGTGATGTTAGTGATTTTGATCAGTTAGTCTTTGTATGGCAGTGATGTAAATACTGATTTAATACTGTTGTGTCAGCAAATATCATTCAATCAATCAATCAACCTTTATTTATACATTGAGGGTAGCTCTCATTTTCAGTGCAGCCTAGCATTTACAAAATTAAAGGGACTAAAAAATAAGTTTAAATTATAAAAACAACCAAACAATATAAGATTTAATTAAGAAGAAATAAAATTATTCAGAATTAGAATTAGAATAATAAAATGTAAACACAGATAAAGGACTAAAATAACACCAAACTTATAAAAAAGGTAAATTATGGAACTAAAACAAAATATAAAAAGTATAAAAAATAATAATAAAATATAAAAATATATATTAATATTAATATAATATAAAAATAAAAAGTATATATGAATGAATAAAATGCATTTATGCATACCTATAAATATATAGTTATGAATGCATTAAATTAAATGCATTTTTTTTTTAAACATGGATTTTACACAGAAAAAAAAATGGAGAGTTAAGAAGCTGCGAGTTGATTTTCATTCTTAACAGTGTATTTTTTTTGTTATTTGTGAGTTGAATTTTTCAGTGTTAAACCAAATAAACCCAATGCCCAACTCCACAGAGATTTATTTAAACTCCGCCCAGTTAAACTCATTGTTTGCATAATACACGCTTCTTAGCAGTGCTGGATCTTTCTCCATTTAGAGGCGAGTATATTGGACTGTAGTCTGTGTGTTTGTTGTGTTGTGTTGTGCTCTGGGTTACTGAAACATTTAAAGTTTCTTAGCCTAGCACTATCAGGCAGCATTTACATCCTGCTAGCACTGTGGTTAGCGGCTGATGCTAATACTTCTGCACCCAGCACTCGTTTAACTTTAAAAGAAAATGTTTTTTGGTAAGAATTACAGTTTCAGAAGGGAAACATGGCCACACCCTTGCTCGCTTCCATGTAGGCATCCTTACTAGTGTTGCTAAATACGCTTTATAATCTGGTGCACCTTATGTATGAAAATAGACCAGACAATATATATTTTCATTGATAGTGCACTTTATATGTCGGTGTGTTGTATAGTGCAAAGAATTACAATACTTTAACCTGCACCCATTCCTGTCCCTCTCTTGGTAGGCCCTGTAGAGAAGTGTTTGCATTAAAACAGGACTTTCTGGAGCAGATTAACATGAACCTGTTGGCACCATGTCTAATACCAAGCATGGTTTAGAGGGGTATTAAACCTCCCAGCTTTAATTAATGTGTGCATATTACAAATTTATCAGTTCTTCTTCGAGTACATGGCAGACAGGATTTGTGTATTTGACATAAGAGCAACACCAATGGACAGGAGCTGCAGTATGAGTCATACAATATGAACAGTATGTGTACAAATATTTTAATACTTTGTGCAGATGTTACAAATGTTTTAAGTTACTCTTTTTTACTTGAATATGTACCAATTTTATAAGATTTTACTGGGAGGTGGAGGAGGTGTTGGTCAGCCAACATCCTGGCCTCCAATCCACCACTAATGCATCTCCAATCCTCACAGTATTGCTCCAAAATATAGAGTATAAAGCTTTCCCTGGACCTGGTTCCCTGGTTCCTCCAACAATTGAGTCTCGTTCTCATCTGTATCGACAGCAATAATGCAGAGTTCAAGACTCACTTCAGACTTTCCCAGGAAAACAAAGCCTGTTGAGGAACAGACCTAATTTATCCTGTATTTTATCCAGAGCAGACACTCGGGTTAGCCTCCTATACCATTACAGAGTTTTGAAGGACTCCCCTGGGTTAAAAACTGACACACCCTCTTTGAATTACACTGAATGGCTAAGTACAAGACCTCAGACACCGCCAAGAGTTCACAAACATCCAGACATTACAGAGCGAGAGATTCACTTCCCTTCACCCAAACCTCCTCCTTTTCTCTCCTGTCTCGCTCTCTCTCTCTCTCTCTCTCTCTCTCTCTCTCTCTCGCCGACTCCACTCTTATGTCCACAGAGCCATTGTGTTGGTGTCCAGATAGGGGAATAAAACACTTGTCTGTGTTCCTTCCCCATGTAAATACTGTAGGAAAAACGTCTGGCCAGACCTTTAAGCATGATGAACACTTTCGCCTTCAAACTAAATTCCATTGTGTCAGGCCCTATAACTTATTGCGCATGATTACAAAGCTACCGATATAATAAATAACGCTGATGGACAGAATTATACCCGGCGCTTCCTGCACTCCCCAATGACGCACACTAGCTTAGTGCTCCTTGACAGCGGCCCGTGATTTAGCACCAGCGAGGAGGCCAGGAGGGAAACAGAAAACATTCAGGAGAAGGCAAAAGGCCTGAGACTGGCCCTCCGCCTAGTTTATAAAACCCGCTCTTATTCACCGCTAACGTGCCGCCATTAAAAAGCAGAGGGGAGCATCTCGGATGATAAAACCGTTTGTTATTTATCCCCTAAGAAGAAAGTTTATCATTGCAGTCATGGAAAGGGATTTGTTTGACACAATAGTCAGTGAAAGAGAGTGGAGGATGGAAAAGAAAGAGAAGAGCGACCGGCTAACGTTGACCAGAGCCGCGTCTTGCGCATCGAAACAGATGCGTCTGCTCTTGACATGTCACGAGCCGAGACAAACACAGCAGAGAAAAGCAAAGCAAAGCAAAACAAAGCAAAGAGAGCTCCTCAGTGCTGGCACAGTCCTGGCTAATCCATCTCACTGAGAGACAGATTAAAGGCAAAGTCCAGCGAAACAAAGTTCTGCTGCCTTAATCAGGGGACAGACTGCCAGTGGTATAAATAATAAATGAGGCCTGGCTATTGAGAAGCCTGGGTATTATTAGGGAACACAGCCTTTTAAAGCATGGCATGTAGGCCAACCCAAGCTACATTTACACCAGTAACAGAGAGGTACCTCCCACAAGCATAGTCAGGAGAGATCGGTTGTGTTTTTTAGTTGTTTTTTGGATGATTTTTGATGCTTTGTAGGACTTTGAAAGAGGTTGCTGCTGTTCTGCACCAGTAACAGTGAAAGCTCCAAAAAAAACCATTTTATTTAGTTTGGTAGAATCTGTTGGGCATGCATTTAAAAAAAAGAAAAGCATACACTTAAACAAGGATTAAAGGGCAAATATAACAATTTTTATGTTTGTGTACATATAAGTATGTACCTGTTTAAGTACTTGTGTTTATTTATCTCTATTTGTGCCTTAAAATCCACTTTTTCAGCCATCCCTGGGGTGTATTTTTACCTTCTGGACCTGGACCACCCACCTCTGTGTGTAACTATAGGTTTAAATAGGATCTCCGGTGGATTTCGCATTTTACAGAGACTCTAAGACTAGGTCAGTGTCTGAACTGCATCTACTGTAGCAGGGCATGTCACATGTTGTTAAGTAACATATGACAGTGTAAAGACTGTTATTGGTGTAATATGTCTTTATTTTAAAATGTTTCTAAGTGTTGTTCGTCTCACTCGTGTCACAGTGCTGTTAGCCAGTCAGATGCGATATGTTTGCATGTATGAATATTCATGAACAAGAGCCAAAATCCTATTGACCAAAACTAGACTAGATATAACTAGACATTTAAAAATGAATGAAAAAAACTATGTAATGAGACCTTTAAGATTAACAGCCTCTTTTAATATAGTGGCTGTTAGACTGAGATACACTTACATGCAACTGTGATTAGAAAGCAGTGTGTAAACGAATCATGATATGATACCTCAGTGGACAGCTTAGAAATTGCCCCTTGATCTGTATAAGTTGTGAGGTGTTGTCTTGTGAGTAAGGCTTTGTAAATAAACTTAGGCCAGTGTGCTCATGGCAAGGCGACGTGAATTATCAGAGTCTGAATAAGACACATTCCATATTATTTGATCCTGCTTTCAGTGTTACATGCGTACTGGTAGTACGTCATAGAAGGTATTACTATCCACAATGGACAGCACAGTGGATAACACAGTGGACAGCACAGTGGACAGCACAGTGGATAGCAAAGTGGATAGCACAGTGGACAGCACAGTGGATAGCACAGTGGATAGCAAAGTGGACAGCACAGTGGATAGCACAGTGGATAGCAAAGTGGACAGCACAGTGGGCAGCACACTGGGCAGCACAGTGGACAGCACAGTGGGCAGCACAGTAGGCAGCACAGTGGACAGCACAGTAGACAGCACAGTAGACAGCACAGTGGACAGCACAGTGGACAGCACATTGGACAGCACATTGGGCAGCACAGTGGACAGCACAGTGGGCAGTACAGTGGATAGCACAGTGGACAGCACAGTGGATAGCACAGTGGGCAACACAGTAGACAGCACAGTGGGCAACACAGTAGACAGCACAGTGTGCAACACAGTAGACAGCACAGTGGGCAGCACAGACCACAACACAGTGGATGGTAGTGATTGTGTCAGGCTAGAATTGCCTATTCTTTATAAAACTCCTTATAATTTCAACAGTAGGAAGCAAAACCTTTTCAGGTAGCTGTATATAAATGTAGATGTAGATTTGTGTGACATCACTAAAAAGCACATCATATTTTCTATATGAGGATTATGAACTAAAGATTAAAAGTCATTGGGAATTTGTGGTTTTGGCAGTTTAACAAAGTTTACATTCTACATAAAATGAGAAAAGATTTATTTTTCCATGATATTGGCCCTTTAAGAATTGTTGCTTGTTTCTAACAGAGAAAGAGAGAGAGAGAGAGAGAGAGCGAGGCCAGCCAGGAGAATGTGTGTGTGAGAAATGGCGAGAGGAAAGAGAGAGGACAGGAGACTAAAATTAAAGGCTAACTGCTACCCTCCAGTGTCCAGGAATGTGGTTAACTTTCCAGCAATACAGGTGTCTGCTCTTAGCCCTCATTTTTACTGCTGTCATAGAAGACTGAAAGTCCTCTGTTCCACTGTGTACCTTAAGTCAAACTCGCTCGCGTCCGCGTTTCTGTTTACACCGACTAAATGCTAAACTCACTAATCATTTTTTCATGTTATTTACCTCTGGAGCGACCTCGCGTTAATCACTTTCTTTCAAACTGAACGATACAACAAGCCAGACTTCAGACTCCCCAGTTTCCCCAGTTCTTCAAGAGGAGAGTTCCTCCTTAGCTGGGCTTGCTGAATGGAGATGGGGTTTAAATGTCCCCGTGTCATTAGTTCAGCGTGGGGTCACAGCTGGGCCTCTCCCAGCGTAATTGTGCTGCCTGATTTATCTCGAAAGAAGCCAAAATACATATAAATCTCCCGGCACATCTTTGTTGTAGGATTGGCTCTGTGATAAATTACCCCAGGCGAAATAAATGCCCTGCGAATAGACGTGAATTATTCATCCTGATAGAGCCTTAAATGCGTATATAGCGTTAAGAAAAGTCAAGGTGTTACTCCGTTATCTCCTGTTTCGCTGATGATGGAGAACGCGGGCTTGGCTGCTCTCTCCCAGCAGCAATAAACTTTATTTCTACCTCAGCCCCATCAGCTCGCAAGCTCCACACATAAATAGGCTTTATGTAAATCTGTCAGCACCTAGTGTGTGCTGGAGCTCCTGTGTAGATATTGGCCTGTCTGGAAGTTTATGACAAAGTTTAAAATCATTCATTAAACTGACCCTGCCGGTAAATCCGCGCGCTGGAAAAGTGCCCCCGCTCCCGTGTTTGGTTTGCAGACGCGATCACGAGTCCGTTTTTAACTTAATTAATTGGCCGTTTCTGTTGACAAGAAATTTATGCAGTAATAATTTGCTGGAAATAGACGCGGAGCACTGGAAATGAGATATCCATCATAGCCTTGTGTTCCAGCAGCTGCAGCGCCGCTAATACGAAAGTATTTCAGCCAGCGACGACCCCGCTGTTTGTGCAGTCAAGATTATATATACCCCACGATCCATTGCCTGCCTGAGAGGCGCTCATGGAGGTCTATGATAACAAAGAGTTGGTGATTTATGGCTTGCTGTGAAAGCAGAACTTGATGAGATTAAACAATTTCATAGCACAAGTGTTTCTCAGACCGCCCTGATTTGTAGGTTTGAGCCGATAGTAAATCAAGTTTATATATCTGAAAGCCTGCTCAGCAAAGGAGTGCAATTACTGTTTAAGACAGCTACTTTTTATTTAATTTTTATCTGGGGTTTGTCTCCTTTATTCTCGTGCCTGTCAGGGAGGCACTCACCTTCGTAAGTCCTTCTGGCTGGGCGGGGAAGACGCTGCGAGGCGAGGGAGGCGAGGCCCTCCTGCTATCTCTCCCTTCCTGCATTTATATACAGCGGCAGCAGCAGTATAGCACTGGGCTGCACTGCACCGCACACTTACACCCTGCTCTGATTCTCCAGCCATCGTTTGCCCTGTTAGTCTGGTGTGAGTAAGTAAGAGAATGGTGAGTGTGTTATTACTCACCCTCATAAAAAGTGACAGCCTGTAATCCTACGGCTCATACGCTCCACACAATGTCCAATAACCGCGATTTGGTGAGTAATTTGTGAGTACCTGGAAACCGTCAGGGCTGCTACTTGCACACTCATGAAGTTGTACATTCAGTGCAGATGTTGTGTTGGAGCGAACTATACATAGCTCCTTTCATTCAATTAAATGTCGAAACAGACTACAAGAAAACGTAGATTATGATTAGATTTGCTGAATTGGTCTAATTTGTAGCTTTTTCTGACTGTCTGAAGTGTATGGTGTCTTTAAGATCACATATCCTACATTTTTTCTGTGCATACAAAAAAACAGGCCAGTTCTAAATGTGCGTTCACACTAGCATCTGTTTTAGCAACAAGCGACATAAATCGGTACCACTTTAAAATAAGACTACCTTTATAAAGGGTTTATAAACGGTTTACAATTAGTTTATAAATGGTTACTAATTAGGTTGCAAATGCCTTAAAAATCATTAATAATCAGTTATAACACATACATAGAGAGGGCAACAATATAGATGGCTGTGGGTTCACTATTTGACAAACAACAGGTCATTGTTGCCCTTTCTACGTATGTGTTATAACTAAATATTAAAGATTTTTAAGGCACTTACAACCTAATTAGTAACTATTACCTTTATAAAGGTAGTCTTATTTTAAAGTGGTACCCATAAATCAAGTGAAATATGATGTGAAATGAAATTTTTAAACTGTTGTCTCCAACAAGTTATTAGGTCCAAGTCCAAGTCATCATTTTGTCCTTATACTCTCAATATTAACTCATATCTACTGATTCTTCTTTTTCAATTTATATACTGCTACAATCCATTTGAATTTACCACATTTCAAGTAGGAAACTGAAACTGGAACGGCCCCACAATTCAGATTTCATACTTGTAAAGTCATGAGAGCCTCCTAAACTCTGAGATTATAATCCAAGATGGCCTCACTGCATATCAACAATAGTAAACTAGTTCTAATAATTAGAAAGAGTGTATGTAATTGGGATGCACCCACAGTTTTAATCATGAAAATAATCTCTATGCTCTAAACCTGGCCTCTTGTATTTTCTAAGCAGCAATATTTTGAATAACGTCAGTGCGAAAATAGCTGAAGCTTCATCACTGTAGGGTAAATATACACATATACTGTACATTATAGTCGAAAATGTAATGAATGCATTCAGATACTTTAATTTGCGACACAAATGTAACACAGGGGTCCAAAACTAGACCAAAGGGCCCGATCTAAGCTCTAATGTCAGCAAACAAGAGATAACACTGTATGCAAAGGGAAAATGTTGGCAATACTTTGCATAGTAATAGTTACAAAATGGCTTGGATATAGCAAGTAAATTAGAAGCAAGTGACAATGATTAACAGGAGAACAGTTCCTGATTGGAGGGTTGTGAACAGGTGACTGTTAGGTCAGACTGTTAGGGATTCTGGGAAATGTAGTGAAGGGACTCGATGGACAGTGTGACACAGATAAACATGAACCCACTGGCCCCATGTCTAATTCCAGACACGGGCTGCAGAGTCATAAAACCCCCAGCACTGAGCTGTGGAGCGTGCAGTGTAACTGTGTTCTGTGGAATAATGAAGTTTTATCCAATACTTTTAGTCATAAGTATGCTATACCAGGTGACCCAACATTTTGTGTTTTATATACTAAGTAACACTTCGTTATCTTACTGAAGTATACTTACTGTTGTGTATACTTTAATGGAGTAATTATTATTCAGACAAATTTTTAAATTTTACTTACAATTATCTGTACTTTCTACTCCTTACGTTTTAAAAATAGCCTTGTTATCCCATTTTATTTCTGCTTGTTTTTATTTAAGCTTCTCATCATAAAAAAATAACGATCCAGATAAAACTCTTCATCTGGATAGAGTGAATTTAATTGTGGTTGAATAAGAAGTATAAACATACATCATTCTGACACCTTATTGGACTATTGCCCTTACATTAACTTTACTTTTATACTTTAAGTAGTTTTGAAACCTTGAAAACTTCTACACTTATACTTATTAAAAAAAGTTTGAGTTGATATTTCAACTTCTACAAAATAATTTTTAAACCTTGGTATCTATACTTTTTACAGGAGTAAAGAATGTAAATACTTTTAAAACCTTTGTACTTTTGTAAATATCAGATTCATTTTGTGCTTTGTGGGATGTGTATGATTTTTATCATTCATTTGTTCTCTATAAACCTGTAAGAACCCACCAAGGTAGTTTGGATGCAAATGCAGGCAGGTTTATTAATCCAAAACACAAGGCAAAGTCAAAGGGCAGATAAGGATTAAAAACAGCAATAACGAACACTGTAAGTAACGCTTAATACGACACCGGTGTGGCAATATCTCATGACTTGACTAAGTAAGAGTCCCAGTATAAATAGTCCAGTTAATGAGGTGATGTCCAACAGGTGTGCAGGAGGGACGGAGTCAACCTCTTAATACTCTGGAGAGGCTGATCTTAAAGGTGCAATAAGTGCAGGTATGATAAAACCTTTACTCAGTGTCATTATCATAAGATAACCTCTAAGTCAAATATTTGACACTACTTGATACATGCAAATATGTCAAAATTACAAAAACATAAAAAAAATCTTCAAAAGTTTGTCAAAAGTTGTTTTTATATTTAAATTTTATTTGTCTCAATTCCATGATGTGTTCTATCCATATTCTCTACCTCATAAAAATCATAAGGCCCTAAAACAGACATACAGCTCTGGAAAAAAAATAAGAGACCACTTAAAAATTATGGGTTTCTTTGATTTTACCTAATTTAAAAAAAATCTAAAATTTAATCAAGAGGAAGATGGAAGATAACATGCCATCAAACCAAGCTGAACTGCTTGAATATTTGCACCAGGAGTGACATAAAGTTATCCAAAAGCAGTGTGAAAGACTGGTGGAGGAGAACATGCCAAGATGCATTAAAACTGTTATTAAAAAACAGGGTTATTCCACCAAACTTTATGAATATAAATGAATATTTCTGAAAGCTCTGCATCTTTTTTGTTATTTCAGCCATTTCTCATTTATTGCAAATAAATGCTCTAAATTACCATTTTTTTGGAATTTGGGAGAAATGTTGTGTGTAGTTTATAGAATAAAACAACAATGTTCATTTTACTCAAATATATACCTATACATAGCAAAATCAGAGAAACTGATTCAGAAAATGGAAATGTCTTAATTTTCTTTCCAGAGCTGTATATAAAAGCAATTTTTTAAAATATATATTAGAAAAACAATCAATTTCTTTATTTTTGGGTTATTTACAGCCCAGACGGGGATGGGAATGGTACAGTTTGAACCTTTAATACTGTTTACTTACTGCATTCATCCCTTTCATTTCACCCAAGTGAGAAAAGTGTGTGTTTTTTTTTTTTATCATGTGGGCTTTTTAACATAAAGCAGTTGACTGTATCGTGCTCTGGAAGTGTGTGTATGTGTTGAAACACCATGATTGCATTCATTTGTTTGTTGTTAGATGAAACAACAGAGAGCAAAGATCAAGACAGTCACTAATGAGCATTTTTAGAAGCTGTGTGTGTGTGTGTGTGTGTGTGTGTGTGTGTGTGTGTGTGTGTGTGTGTGTGTGTGTGTGTGTGTTTGTGAGTGTGTGTGCGTGCGTGAGTGTGTGTGCGTGTCTGTACGTGCCTGCCTATGCGCGCATCATCCCATATCTCTCCTGCAAACATCAAGAGATCTCATTATTTAGACACGTCTCAATTTTTTTCTCCCCGTACAGCCGAGTCAGAATGAGTTTTCCTCCTGCCTGTGATCTGCGCTGACTCGGGCGAGCAGAAAGTAAAGAAAATGGCACTCTTCACATCAGGGCTGAGTCAAATGTGCACTTCACAGAGCAGCACTCGCAGCTAAGCATTGCTAAGTAACCTTCACATTTCACTCGTGTGAAGAGCTAATTTCCTTTAAGTTCACATGTCACTTTCTGCCGCGCTGCTTTGTGGGTCCTCTTCAAATGTCTCCAAGCGTCTAATTGCGTAGGAAACATCCCAGACAACCCAGTGTGACAGTCCTGCTCGCCGAATCTTCAATTATTTAACATCCCTGCATACTTGAAAACATTTCTGACATTAGATACAGCTCCTAATCGGAACAGAAAGAGCCACGATGTGTCACACTTTTTGAGAGAGAGAGAGAGAGAGAGAGTGTGAAATGGAGAGAGGGAAAAGAGAGAGAGAGAGAGAGAGAGAGATAGGACGAAGGAGAAGATGAGGCATACTAGTAGAAACGGGGAAAAAAGATTTAAGAACTTTTTTCTCTTTTTTTTGTAGATTAAAAAAAAAAGTAGAATTTGGAAATCCAGTATTCTGCAGTGTAATAAGTATTGTCAGTCCTTTGATAGCTTCCTGTAGGTCAGTTTTATTTCATTATTTGTTTCCACTGCAGATTTTTTTTGGAATTTGTTTTTCAGCCTTGTCAACTCATTTAGGCCTACACTTTCTGCCAGATTTGTTTTTCAATCATCTACAATAAATATTTTAATCTCCTGAGAATCTGCTAAAACTGACCATGCTTTTCTAAATTTCTATACTTTATATTAGTGCTGTGCGATAGGACGATAAATATCATGGGGGCGATAGAAAAGTTCTATAGTTTCTACAGTAATTTCATCAATTATTCATGCAAATTTATAAAGTAGGCTATGATTAAATGTAGTGGAAATATATATTGCTGCTCTAAAAGGTAGTAATTCTCATTTGTGAAAGTTGGGTTTAATGTCACTTTGAAATAAAGTTGAAAAAAAAATGGGCAGAGATATTATTTTGTCATATTTTTGACAAATAAATATCTGAAAACATACTTAAATGTGGTACATCATGATATATATCGTTATCGTGATATAAAAAATCCCATATCGTGATATATGATTTTCCCTATATCACCCAGCACTACTTTATACATTGTTTTTGTTTTTTTTAGGTTCAGAATGGAAAATGTATTTCTGAGTGTTTATCACCTGTAACCAGCCTTCTAACACTGTCCACTCTTACCTCGCTTCCTGTTGGACACGATAGTTATTAGTATTTAGTAATTAATTAATAGTTTTCAGGTTTTTAAAAATGTGGTATTCAGTTGAATTTAATTATCAGGACTCCATACTAATGCAATTAATTACGCCTCCATGTTTGACCACAACTTCCGCTGTAATCGCCCCCCTCACTGGCAAAAATGTTGATTTTTTTTTTTGTTGAATGGATTAGTTTGTGGTGAGAACATGATCTGGTCTCAATTTATCCCCAGTCATCAAATATACTACTACAAATTACTATTTAATTTGAGCTAAACTGCTAAACCGATAAATCAGATAATATACTGCTATGAACAAGTGCTGTCTCTGCTGCTCCGCGCTGTTTACACACTGAGAGCGCAGTATGTGCAGTGTTCACTGCTCGCAGCTGTGCCACTGCGTTTAATATATCTGTTTAATACACTGTTTAAAAACTTGAATCTTTAGAAGAACAAGTGTGATTAATTGCAGTAAATCACAGAATTTTGTTGAATATTGTTGTGATTAATCTGATTCATTTTTTTATCGATTTACCCCACTAATTTTTACACTTTGTTTTAAAGTTTTAGCGTGTATGTGATATGTTTCTTTATATATGTCACGTCCTCGCTATATATTCCCTGCGTTTTCCCCGTTTCCTAGTGTGTGTCTCAGTAATTTTCCGTCACGTGTCTGTAATTTGTAGCTCCGCCCCTCGTTACCTGTCTCCCCAGGTGTTCATTGTTTCGTGTTAGTATATATAGTACCCTTTTGTCTAAGTATATCCGTCGGTCTTTGCACCTTCCACTGTCGTTTGTCTTGCCACGTTTCTAGTAGATATATCCACGTCCCATAGTTCTCCGTTTATTTCTCTAGTTTGTTTCCTTGTTTATTTCTTGTTTATATTTACATTTATTTTCCTTGTATATAAATCCCTATTCCTGTTTAGTTATTATCTGTCTAGATTTAGTTCTTGGTTTGTTTCCCTGTTTGTTTATGTATTTATATCTCCTTGTTTATTCCTTATTTGTTTGTGTGTTTATTTGTTATTTAATAAATTTTGTCTTACCCGCTTTTACGTCCGCCTCCCATCTGCTCCTGTTTCTTACAGAACAAGGCCGTGACAATATATAAGTTATAAGCAACTTTTTTAGTTACATTTCTGTGTAGTGAGTAGGCCATGCACTTTAAATTTGTGTAAGTTTTCATGTTTAGAATTTGATCCTTTGTGACTTTACGATTGTATTGCACGTGTTGCAAACGTATATCTAGCTTCCTGTAGCTTGTTTTCTTTGTAAAATAAAAAAGGGGTGTTTTTGTTAATCCAGGCAACCCACAGCACTGCAACAGACTGATCCGGTTAATGGGGGGCTCAGTAATCAGTGAATTAACTGGATCAGGTGAGTTGATGTCAAAGAATACTTAAAACTCTAAATGCAGAATTAGAAAAATGGACTCTTCTCAGATGAGAGTTAGTCTAGTTTAATGATAGACAGGTAGTGTAGAGAATGTGCGGGGCATATCTGATGTAGACGGGTTTAATGTAGCTTTACATTGCTCTGGCGCTGGGAGGGGGCTGCTATCTTGTTCATATCAGTGATCTGCATCAGATCTGCACGCTCTGAAGGAGCTGTGAATATGTAACAGTGGAGCTCAGAGCTAAAACTTAACCCGAATGACAAATGAGGCCTGGCCACCGGCGGACCCCTCTCTTAGCTTTCCTCAAACAGTTCAAGGCTTCCCAGAGGTCCATTTATATCAATGCTGAGAGTGGCATAAATGAGTAACAGCGCTTATTCGCGATTAGGCGATTAGGCATCGGATGAATTGTGGGCTGTGTACTTTTCGTACTCCTTTATTACGGCTGTTTAAATGACCATGGCCGACTCCGAGAAGCACTCGGCGATAAAAGGTCAGCAGGCTCTTTAAAATTCAACCCCTAAAAAGCGAGTTAAGTGTAGTGCTTGTTGATATGGGCGATTAACTTCCTGTTGTGCCTAACCTTTGCTTGTCTAACAGTGAGGCGAGCACGCGGGGCTGCGGCTCTGGAAGGCGCTCGGGCCGTTTGGCTCGCTGCTCCAGGCAAAAAAGTGTTGCGCTTGTGATCACTGATCATATGATCCATTTGCTTAGCACAAGCTCGTTGAAGTAGAACTAGTAAATCATTAAACACACGCTCTACGCCACTCACGCTGTGCTCCCGCCACGGCACGCACTGTTTAAAAAAAAACCCTGCTAAGCCCCGGCGCCGTTATATATCCAACGCGCTAGCTCTGCGCACTGCGCTCGCTCATTAGCGAAGAAAAAGAGAATTAATACTTCTTTATGCACTCAGCAGTCATTTAAAACACATTACTGCTGCCCATTCCAGAAACAATTATCAAGGTTAAAAACATTAGACTGACTTTTTGAAGTCTGCTGTGCTGCAGTACTGTAGTAAGTAAAGACCCCCTTTTCCTCACCCAGCTTGAGATTTAAACCATTAACTAATAAGGCGCATCTTAATCTGATAAATTATCCAGATAATATACTGCAAAGAACAAACGCTGTCTCTGCTGCTCCACGCTGTTTACACACTAAAAGCGCAGTACAGTATGTGCAGCGTTCACTGCTCAGAGCAGCGCCACGTTAAAAACATTAGACTGACTTTTTGAAGTCTGCTGTGCTGCAGTACGTAGTAAGTAAAGACCCCCTTTTCAAGACTTTAACTGCAAGCAACCCTTCAAATGTTGCTTGAAAGTAACATGTAGAGGTGGGACAAAATTGATATTGATAGTCCAAAAACACACTTAGGCTTTCGAATACGATACGTTACTGATATGTGGCGTCATTATATTTATGTGAAACATTAAACTCCATAAGAGCCGTCCCCTTCAATTTGACTTACTAAAATTACTGCTTCATTACTCCACAGAGGGAGGGGCTAATCAAATAAACAAACAAACAAAAAAAAAACTACAGTGAAAAAGGTTGGTTGTTAAATTCTGTGAAACTGACACCAATAAATCATAATAATTATAGTTCCTGGTATTTAGTTATTTAGGACTATTTTGTCCTCTTCAGTGACACAGAAGCAGTGAAGTATTGTAGATATAAGTGTCTTGTGATATACTGAGTATCTCATAATCACATTATCAGGTGATGCCCTGTGATTTCCACCACTAGTGTTAACTGTGACAGGTAATTTTGAATTAGATTTAGAATAAATGTATGTTAGTTTTTAATCACATTTTAGTCATTTACTTTTTGTTAGTTCCAATGTAGTTTCAGTCAATACATGTTTTTTTTTTTTTTTAGATTTAGTCACGTTTATCATATTTAATGCTAAAATATTTAAATATTTTTAAATTTTAAAATTTCCTTAAAATGCTGACAATTGCTGACCATACTTTAAAAAACAACCGACTCCACATTGTGACTGATTGTGAATGGTTTCAATATTTTTCAACAATGTCCGCAATTTAAACACGGTCCCTTGCAGTCTTCAGGACTTGTTGTAGCAGTTCTGTTTATTTTTAACAAAATAATCTGTGAAATGGAAAAATTGGAAACTGCAAAAATACATATTGACTAAATAATATTTTTAATGCTAAAGTTTTTTAAACAATAGGTTAATAATTGTTATCAAATATATTAAAATACATTTTGCGTTTAGTTTAAATCATAAAAATGCTGACAAATGCTAAACATACTTCAAATAACAACAGACTCCAACAGACTCTATATTCAACATTTTTCAACAGTGTTCGCAATTTATAGACAGTCCCTTGCAGTCTTCAGCACTTGCTGTAGAAGTTCTGTTTATTTTTATTAAAATTATCAGTGATTTAGAAAATGTAATTTCAGAGATTTTTTTGTTTTATTATTTGTTTTATTTTTTTTTAATTAATATAATGACTGAACATATAGATAGATATATCTCCAATCAAAAACAAGTATTTCCATTTTTTTTATTTTTAGTTTACCACATAATTTGAAGAGAAAAACGGTGCTTTATACTGTGCAAAAATTGCTTGATAAACAGAAAAATAGAAATATCTCAAATAAAAAATATATACATTTTAAAAAAACTTCCATTAAAAGTTTAGAAGTTTTTTTTCTCTCTCCTGTAAATTTGCTGTTTTGGAGATACTTGTTTTTCATTGGACAGCGACAATAAAGAAAAAAAAAAGATCTCTCAGTGTGTCAATCGTCAACATTATCGTTTAGTTTTTATCGGTTTATGAAAAGTGTAGTGCAGTAAAAAAATCATCATTGTTTTTTTGTTTAGTTTTCTTCTTGTCTAGTTTCATCATATTGAGAAATAGTAGTAAAACTGTAATAATTACAGTCCTGAAATGAGGTGTTTGATTGAATATAACAGTACAGTTTTGAATTTATAGTACTTACTGTATTTAAATTCACTCATTTGTAAAAAAAAATAAATAAAGTAAGAAACAAACAAACAAATAAACCAACCAACAAACAAAAAGCGCTTTTAATTTAGATCTTTCATTCCTACTCGATTAACAGGCTTCGGGTTCAGAGCCAGTGTGCTATTTTTAAAGGTACAAATGATGTTAATTTTATTGAAAAAAGATGTCAAGCTAGCGCTGGCTGTTGACTCAAATGTTGATATAAGTTTGCTTTTCTCTGATCTTCAGATCATCAGAGAGTGCTGCAAGTGTTACAAGAAAGACAAGGAAAGTTTCATACCCACAGAAAATATTTTTTTTTGATACAGACCCAAAGAGAAAACATATCAAAAGACATTTTTCTACATGTCTTTTGCAAGCACAAAAAGCCGAAATGGTGTCAAGAGAAAACAAAACAGAAAGCTTGTTTCTTCTAACAATTGCTTTAAGCTACAAAATCTCCTTGAATCCCCAGCCTCCCCTTACTGTCGACTTTCCTCCCTCCCTCCCTCTCTCTCTCTCTCTCTCTCTCTCTCTCTCTCTCCCCCTCTCACTCGCTCATTCCCTCGCTCTCCCCTCTCTCTCCCTCTCTTAAAGGGAAAGCAGGCCGTTCTGTAGGGGCTGATAGGTTGTAGGCTGATGCTTAGCAACAACATTCCTGCGCCTTAAGTAGCAGTAAGCCCCTGGCTGAACTCTTTGAAGTGGCTGTCAGGCCACATTTATTTCGTTTTAGCACTTTGTCTACTTGTCCAGATGTATAAGGAGATAAAAAAGCACTGGTGTTTACACTGATCTCTGCTCTCTCTCTCCCTCTCTTTCTCTCTTGCTTTCTCTCTCTCTCACTTACTCACACACACTCTCTCTTTTAGTATCTGGTGATTAGATAGCAGCCCTGGTGTGTCTTATGAGGATGTTGAGGAGTTGAGCTAAGATACAGAAGTGTTTTGTAACTGTCACCCAAAATCTACTTATATTAAATTCCATCAACATTTGAATAATGAGTTGTTTGCAAGCTGTTTGCACATACAGCTCTGTAAAAAATAATAATAGACCATTTTAAAATGATGAGTTTCTTTGATTTTACCAAATTGAAAACTTCTGGAATATAATCAAGAGGAAGATGGATGATCACAAGCCATCAAACCAAGCTGAACTGCTTGAATCTTTATCCAAAAGCAGTGTGTAAGACTGGTGGAGTAGTACATGTTATAGTTACATAAAAACTGTGAATAAAAACCAGGGTTATTCCACCAAATACTGATTCTTAACTCTTTAAACATTATGAATATGAATTTGGTTTCTTTGCATTATTTGAGGTCTTTACACTATTTAATAAATGTTGTCCGTAGTTTATAGAATAAAACAACAATGTTCATTTTACTCAAACATATACCTATAAATAGCAAAAGCAGAGAAACTGATTCAGAAACTGAAGTGTTATAAAAATAAGAGAACACTTCAGTTTGTAAAATGTAATTCAAAAGATTGTTGATACCAATAAGTGTTATTGATATTGTATTACAATTTTAGGGTGAATCAGCATCATCATTTTAATATACACATGCACACGGTAGTGTCATGTCAAACACAATGTTAAATTATGCAGTGTCACATTATATCAAACAAATCATGCAATATATATATATATATATATATATATATATATATATATATATAAATAAATATTTGGCTGCTGGATAAAAAAGGAAAACTAATACTCTTCTCATTTACCATGATATATTAACTACAAGCTGATTATATCTGCCTAACATCAGCTATTTTGCATTATTAGTAATATTGTAGTGTGTTCATTAGGTGCTGGTGAAATCAGGAAGAAAAAAAATGTATTTTTATTAAATATCATGATATATGTCGCAGAACAAATATATTGCAATGTCAGTTTTTTCCAATATCATACATCTAGATGAATAGATTAATATATATATACAGTACCTGTCAAAAGTTTGACAGACCTCTTCGCAATCAATTTTCTTTCTTTTTATATATATATATTTTTTGTACATTGTAATTGTAAATTTAATCTAGGTAGCCAGATTTAGCTTTAATGACAGATTTTCTTAGTGGCTTCATGAGGTAGAGTCACCTAGAACATTTTTCTCAGTGCCTTGACTGGTACAGTGTGTGTGTGTCTGTCACAGAAAGTTGTGTCTACAGCTTTAGTATAACTACCATATTCACAATATGTCTAACAGTATTTTTATACTCTTTTATATCATGTACACAGACCAATAGAAATGCTAAAAAACGACTTGGAAAAAATCTCGTACCCATGACTTCTATTAAAAGTATTTAAGAACATAAATATTAATTAAATAATTACATAACTTTAATTATAAAAATAAATAAACCAATAAATGATTCATTTTGAGATTAAATGTTTGCGAGTTTGTAAACCATTTTAAAAGCTCTCACTGAAAACAAAACGGCGCGTACATTTGTTTAGAGTTCTTTTCCATTCAGCAACCAAACCTATAATCTTCTAAATATTTTCACACACAAACATATATATCAAAAATATATACAGTAATATGTATATGACATATACAGCTCTTGATTTTACCAAATTGCAAACCTGCAAAAAAAAAAATTGCACCAGGTGTGGCTTATCCAAGTTATCCAAAAGCAGTGTAAAAGACTGGTGGAGGAGAATAGACCAAGATGCATGAAAACTGTGATTAAAAACCAGGGTTATTTCAGCAAATATTGATTTCTAAAGTAAAACTTCAAACTTTATGAATATGTACTTATTTTCTTTGCATTATTTGAGGTCTGAAAGCTCTGCATCATTTTTGTTATTTCAGACATTTCTCATTTTCTGCAAATAAATGCTCTAAATGACAATTTTTTTTAGGAATTTGGGAACATTTTTGTTTGTAGTTTATAGAATAAAACAACAATGTTAATAATTTTACTCAAACATCTATATCTATAAATAGCAAAATCAGAGACACACTGATTCTGAAACTGATGTGATCTCTTATTTATTTTTTTCCAGAGCTGTATATAACATATAAATATATATGGAAAGCTTCACAGAACAGGCGTCTTCCTCTTTTCTTTTTTTTCGCTCCTCTGTTTTGTAAAGTAGGCATTTGTTGGAGATGATAATCAGGAAGGAGTCTGAATTTTGCGACTTTGGCAGCATTTACTGTATTTGTGTTGGGGAGAGAACAGAAGGAGGGAGAGAGTGTGAGTGTGATGTATAATCCAGCGAAGGACTCATATTTCACTGTGACATTTTCAGCAAGGAGTCCTCCCTCTGATAGCGAGGCCCCCGGTGGGATAAGGGCTGCTGTGGCTTTCTCTGTTAATGCCATTATTAGAGATTTCTTCCGTCCCCGGCTTGTAAATTTCTGCTGCATTATCATAAACTGCGGTGATTACTCAGTGTATAAAGACAATAATGATGTGAGCAGGCAGCATATGCCCAGGGCCTGCAGAGCCAACCAGCGCTCACACGCTCTTATATACTTAACACTGCAGCGCCCCCATCTGACCAGTGCACATACTACCGCCCACACCTGGATGTGCTGCTGTGCACTCTGCTGTGTGTATGTGTGTGGTGAGGGTGTGGGGTTGCATATGTGAGACATTAGTTCATGTAAAGAAAAGGAAGAAGATCTGCATTGGTAACCATGTTCTTGAGAAACCATTAATTATTATTATTATTATTTTTTTTTTTGAAAACACAGGCAGGTGAGCTGTTGGTTGCTAAATTGCTTTATACTAAAATGCCCCTAGTTGTGAGAGTGAATAGTTGCTCATGCTACTCTGTGATGGACTGGTATCCTCTCCAGAGGGAAAGGCACCTTGCACCTTTAATATTCCAATGAAAAGATGGATGGATGATTTAATGAATGATGGATGAATAAAGGATGAGCTACAGACACAAGAGACTCTTCAATGTTTTGAGAATCGATCCTCCCATTGCAAAAACTATTGATACTAGACCTACACAATATATCGTTTCAGCATCTTTATCACAGTGTGCACATTCTCAGTAGTCACACCACAGTACTGCAATGTCTGGTTCCATGTAAAATTATATACAGCGCTGGAAAAAAATAAGAAACCACTTAAAAATGATGAGTTTCTTTGATTTTACCACATTAAAAAAACTGAAAACCTCTGGAATATAATCAAGAGGAAGATGGATGATCACAAGCCATCAAACCAAGCCAAACTGCTTGAATTTTTGCACCAGGAGTGCAGGCATAAAGTTATCCAAAAGCAGTGTGTAAGACTGGTGGAGGAGAACATGCCAAGACGCATGAAAAACAGGGTTATTCCTCCAAAATTGATGTCTAAACTCTTAAAACTTATGAATATGAACTTGTTTTCTTTGCATTATTTGAGGTCTGAATGCTCCACATCTTTTTTTGTTATTTCAGCCATTTCTCATTTTCTCTAAATAAATGCTCTAAATGACAATATTTCTGTTAGAAGATATGTAAGAAGGTATGTTGTCCGCAGTTTATAATATAAAACAGTAATGATCATTTTACTCAAACATACCTATTAAAAGCAAAATCACAGAAACTGAAGTTGTCTTTTATTTTTTAAGAGCTGTGTATATGTCCACCCAATATCAGATAATGTCCTTCTTTATTAAATACACTGATTGTTATTTTTAATCATGATGTGCTTAAATCTGGTTAAAAATTATTGTATTTTTTATTATTACAGTATTTATCACAAAAAAATAAAATGTTGCTATGTTTTTTCCCCATTAATTGTACAAACGTTTTAATTTTTAGTCATTTTTGACTTGCAAAGTAGTATGTACAGTAAGATTAACATAATAAATAAAATCTAGAATTAGATTACCTTGAATGAATTTTCTTGTGAATTCTCTTGCATGGCATGAGATATTTGATTCTGTATTTGTTTTTTGTTTTGTTTTTATTGTAGAAGTAAAAGAAATCTCATGTTTACATGCACTTGTGACTATGTTGTGACTATGTTAGTAACTGTTTAACAGCATATGGAATATTAGACCAGAAAATGGATATCACACATCCCATTGTATTTTACTATTATATTTTTTATTTAGAATTATTAATATCATTACATAGGGGATCATTGATTACTGGTGAAATCTGGTTACATTTTTTTTTTGTTAATCATACTTCTATTATTTGTAAAAAAAATTCTCGCAGAAAAAAAGATTGTGATATCAGTTTTTCCCCCCAATATTGCACAAGCCTAAATGATGCATAGCCATTTTTTATATATTTTAATAAAATAAAAAAAATAAAAAATAAAATATATATATATATATATTGTGGCAAAAATGCAGTAAATAGGAACTAACTTTTTTTTAAAGTGTATTCTCTAGAATGACATGATATTTGTTTTGGTAATTGTTGTTTACTGTAGAAATGAAAAAGAATTCCCATGTCTACATACACAAGAAGACTTGTAACAATCATTGCTAGTAATTGTGCTGTAGTACACGGAACAATAGATTTGGAAATGGGATATCACGCATTCCATTATTTATTTATTATTTTTTATTTCTAGTGTTTCTATTGGTGTTTAAATGTTGCCATGTATAGTTAACCATTTCTTTTAATTTTCACACCATTAAAAAAATGTTCATTGTCCTAAAAAGTTACAAGTGAGATCCTAGGTTTTGTTACAACAGCAACACAAACATGAAGCAAAGCCATCCATCAAAACAGTCACTGTGCACAGAGATCTCTGTGAGCTTTGTGGCTCCTCTTCACAGCTTGAGGGTCTTCAGTGTCCTCAGTCCATCAGGATCGGGGTTTCTTTGAAATTCTGATCAATCTTATTGCTCTTTATCTATATTTCTGTTTGGGGTCAGTGCATGTTTTTCAACATGGTAATGTTTCACGCACACATGACCTCAATTCCCGTTATTATCAGTCATTATAATCCGACAGATCAGAACAGCAGTTAGATAAAGGGTAATGCATATCTCTTTAAAGCAAATAAAGACAAATGGCCCAGTGAGAGCAAAAGCTCTTAACTGCCTGTGTGCGCTGGAAGCCCCGAGAATAAATGAATTCCTGCAGCCTGGAGCGACCTCTTGGCTTGTGATTATGTTTGTGTAAAATCTTAAGGGTGCTGATCAAAGCGAGACCTCTTGTCCGCCTGCCCTTTAAGAAGCTACAGAAAAAAAAGGGAGCCTGATAACAGCTGGCATTCAAATTGAGTTTTCCTTTAACTTTGTTTCGCAGGGATTCCCATTATGAGGCGGGCCTCCTTTCTCATCATGAGGATGGCTCATTGAATAAAGAGAAAGGAGAGGAGGGGAGGGGAGGGGAGGGGAGGAAGTGGGAGGGAGGGCTCTGATTAATCTTCTCTGAGGGTGGGGGTGTTTGATCAGTGGACTTGGCTGGAGAGGGGGGTATCTCTGATGTTGACAGCGGGCGACTTTTGCGCACGGCGTGTGATTGACGCGCCTGGCCGCTGGGCCGGCGGGGGGGTTGCGCCGTGTCCAGTGGGGCAGAGCCGGCCCCTGCCTGTGGGTGGTGGTGTTAATAATGTGGCAACTGGGAAGATTAATTGTAGACAAGCAGCGGGATTACGAGGGGCTTTGTGGCGGGGAGAGAGCCGTTTGCTGGGGAAGGCCTCTGATCTGTCAGGCCCAGAGGAAATTAGTCAGGGCAGACTGAAGCTGACTCTCAAAACGCTGCTTTAGGATATTAAAGCCAAATGGCTGCAGGAGATTGGAGCTGGTAACGAGGAAACTGCTGACGGCCTCGAAAGCCGACTCAGGTCGGCGCGGTGATAATTAATTACGGGATTTGTGTGTAAAAAAAAAAAGTGTTAATGCCTAAATTAAAGTAGAATGATTAGGAAATCCCCCAAAAAATAAAGGTTCTTGAATGGCTCTTGGCTTGAGTGGAGGGTTATAAGAAAAATAAAAAGCTGAACAAGAAGCTCAAGCTCCATAATGGATGATTTGTTTATATTGAAGACAGTCAGTTAAAGCAAGCTGACAACATTTTTGTCTAGTCTAGAGTAGTCTAGTAGTCTAGTAAGAAAACGTTTAGCTCATTTGGTGGCATGGTGGATTAGTGGTTAGCATGTTTGCCTCCCAACACTGGGGTCTTGGGTTCAAGTCCCTATCTGGGTGGAGCTTCCATGTTCTCTCTGTGTCCCACAGTTCAAAAACATTGGATACTCTAAATTGCCCTGAAAAATCAAATACTCTAAATTGATTTGTATATGTATGTATAGGTATGTGTATTGTATAGGATTGTGTATGCATAAAAAATGTATATATAACTGTGCTATAAGGACTCTCCTGGGTAAATGCTGTAGTGCCTGATGCAGTCCTCCAGATGGACGGTTGTTTCTGGTTGAGAGTATGCTGTGCGCTATTGGCTGCCGCTTTTCTCTGGTTGTGGATGAGTGCTGAGTATAAATGGTTGTGTGTAAAAAGTGTAAATTGAGAGTAAAGCGTCCTTGGGTTTCTAGAAAGGTACTATACAAGTGTAAGTTCATTCATTCATTTATCATTGATCATCTGCTCCCCATCAATCACACACAGTAGAGTATCGTGTGGGCTAGATGTGACGTTGTACAGAGCTGAGCCAGATCTCTCAGAGTAAAAAGTCTTAAAGTCTTTAACATACTGTAATTTTTAATGAACATTTCAAGCCACAAGATTTAAACATATCTTAGGTTTTATTTTAATGTAAAAAGGAAGAAATATTGCATGGCGTTCTGAGGAAATTAACCTTTATGGTTCTTTAGGGAGAAAAAATGGTTCAAGAACATACTAAAGGTTACTGTCCTAGTTTTCTATATTTACTCTACCCACCCAACACAGTCTGATCCTATACTGACCCTATACGCTTGGTTACGGTTCTTTTTGCCCCAGAAAAGCACTACATTTACCAATGTCCAGTCTGCATTTTCAAGGCTGTGCTCTGTGCTGAAGAAAAAAAACAATGAGTGGAATATCTGAGCTAAGCCCTTTGTAGCGTGTATTTGTCATTGTTGGCCTTTGTGATGATTAAATAACTTGTGAACAGTTTCCTGAGAGAGGTGGGTATTTTTTTTTTTTTGCAGCTTTTTATACAGGCTAACTAGGGCGTTTTTTGGTCCTTGAGAGAACACGGCTGGAGCTAGGCTGAGAAAGTGTGGGGCAGAGCGAATACGGCGAGGCTCCAGACATGTCCTTTAGCTCCCCCGTCTCAGTCCTGGGCTACAAAGTGAACTTTGTGTGCGTGTTTGTTTGTTCAGGGACGCCTTCAGAGTCTGGAGAGTGAGAGATGAGTTTACTTAAACGCAAGGCCAGGCTTGAGGGAGCAGTAATTTCATGCCACCTGTTGGTTTGTCAGCACACAACAGAGAGAGTGTGTGTGTGTGTGTGTGTGTGTGTGCGGGGGGGGGGGGGGGATGGGGGGATGGGGGAGAGTGAGAAAGTGAGAAAGTGCGAGAGTGAGTGACAGGATGACCCGGGGCTGACCTGCAGGCAGGGTGGTTCATGACTGAGTGGAAGCTGGGGCCTTCCCCTGCTCCTCTTTTAAACAAGCAGAGGACAGATAATCAAAGCGAGGGTCTCTATTCAGCCCCCCTCTCGCCCGCCCTCGCGCCGGCTAATGAAAGCCACCCTGCACCCTGATAAAACAGCAGCGCTGCTTCCACCATTACCTCTCCACCACTTCGCCAGAGAAATTTATGGCACTTAGACAATCAGTCATAGCAATGAAATTTTTCTCTCTCACCCCCCCCTCTCTCAGTTCCCTCTCTCTCACTTTCTCTCTGTCCCCCTTCCTCTTTGTCTCACTCCCTCTCATCACTCTCCCTCTCAATCCGACTCTCCATTTCTTGTCATCAATCTGGACGAATGCTCCTGATTGGTGGTGACAAATGAGTGCTTTTCATTTAAGACTCAATTAGGATCAATGCATTCATTGCTCCCAAATCAATAATGTACATTTCTCCCGTCTCTCCCACATAATAAATCTGCTCCCAGTGCACTGCGGAGCAGCACGGGTGTTGCAGTGAGCCATCCATTAACACACGCAGCTAATGCACGCCTCCTTTCGTCCTGTCGTCCTGTAGGATCCCAGTGATGTCAGAGGAGAAGTCACCTCCACGCCCTACACCCCTCTACCCAGAGGCACCAGAGATGCCAAGAATCATAAAGGTAGGGTTTGACCTTCTGTGTAGACAAGGTCAGTGTAAACAGAAAAAGGTACATTTCTCAATTCCCCCTTTAACTGTGTTCATACCACCAAAAAAAAAACAAAAAAAATCTAAGGAAGACATTCATAAATATCTTATCATACTGACCGATAATTGTGTTAGTTTCAAACATATTTATTGTAAAAAAAAAATGCAAAATGATGTGGCAATAACAAAGATCTGTACTGATTAAATGAAAAAAAAATGAAAAAAAAAAACCCTACATAAACCAGTAAAATGTGAACACATACGTTGTTTCAAACCCATTTCTTGTAAAAAGCTATATTATCTGTCAATAACAATATTTGTATTGATTAAATGACAACTAGTAAGCCTAAAACTAGAAAATAACTACAAAAACCAGTAAAATGTGAACACATACGTTGTTTCAAACCCATTTCTTGTAAAAAGCTAAATTATCCTTCAATAACAAAATTTTTATTGATTAAATGACAACTAGTAAGCCTAAAACTAGACAAAAATTACATAATAGCAAATTTCCCTATTGTGGGATTAATAAAGGATTATTTTATCAAATCTTAAACCAGTAAAATGTGAATTTATACGTTTTGTCAAACCTAAAAAGCTAAATTGTCTGACAATAGCAACATTTTTATTGATTAAATGACAACTAGTACGCCTAAAACTAGATAAAAACTGACATAAATAAGTAAAATGTGAACAAATAAGTTGTTTCAAAACCGTTTCTTGTAAAAAGCTAAATTATCCGTCAATAACAACATTTTTATTGATTAAAAGACAACCAGTAAGCCTTAAACTAGAAAATAACTACATAAACCAGTAAAATGTGAACACATAAGTGGTTTCAAACCCATTTCTTGTAAACAGCTGAAATATCTGACAATAACATTTTTTCTGTAAGCCTTATCTTAAACCAGTAAACTGTGAACACATACGTTTTTTCAAACCTAAAAAGCTAAATTATCTGACAATAGCAACATTTTTATTGATTAAATGACAACTAGTACGCCTAAAACAAGAAAACAAAAAACTACATAAACCAGTAAAATGTGAACACATAAGTTGTTTTAAACCTGTTTCTTGTAAAAATCTAAATGATGTGCCAACATAATTTTTTATTGATGAAATAATAACCTAAATCTTGTAAAAACTAGAAAAAACTAGTAAAATGTGTATAAATAAATAGATTTAAACAAATATGATGAAAAGGCAAAACTACATAAACTAGTACAATGAATGAGTTTATGAGATCATGTAAAAAGCTAAATTATGTGGCAATGTAATCTTTTTTATTAATAAAATAATAATCTAGAACTAGTTAAAACTAGATAAACTAGTACAATGTGTACAAATAAGAAAAATAATCCATCAACAATATCAAAGTAAGCAGTATTAGATATTATATATTAGATATTTAAGATGAAGCAGCTCATTAATGTAACTGACATCACATATTATAAAAATGCATCAATTTGCATAATGTGAATTTTCAGTGTTCACAGAACAGAGGGTCTGTGTTGCAAACTGCAAACTACCACACTAAATAGTGTTAAAATAACTCACCAGAAGTGCTGGTAATAGTTTTTAAAGTACAGTAAAGTATAGTAGTGTGTGGTTTGGGCTGCAGATATAGATTTTTCTGCTGTTCACAAGCACTTGATTCACAAGCATCCCAGATCACTTTGTCAAGAAAACAAAATAACAGCCCTGTAAGTGCTGTGTCTTTATTGCTCCATGTTAAAAGTCATTTTTGTGCCGCTAATGTAACATTGCATAAGACCATACAATATTTATCATGTGTTATCTATGTCATTTGGCCATTTTGAATATTTCTGTTTATTTTAATAGCCTGTAAGAGTGAGAGAATAGCTAGCACAGCCTGCAAAACACTATAAATATTTTCCTCGCACTACATTAATGCGGAAGTACATTTGCCTGTGATTAAATCAACTACTTATTACCTCAGTAATTAAATAATCTTTAAACTGGATCTTTAAATAATAGACAAATCTGAAACATAAAATTAAAATAGGGACAGTTCTAGATATATTGAATAGCTTTTACATTATTTCAGTTAGCGAGATATAATTTCCCCGCCTAATGTAATAGTTTAAATCATTATCTATTTTTATATATATATTGTGCTATATATTTCTATATTATTTATTTCTTATATTTTTAGCATGCTTTAAAAAAACCCCACAAAAAATACTTAAAAATGAAGATGCTTCAAATAGAGAATAAAGATAGTTCAGATAAATCTGTGTGATTGTGAAGAATCGGTAACACTTTCTATGAATGTCATCTTTATTAGACACTATAACCACATTCATAACATATTATAATGTATTCATAAGGCATTATAAACATGGCTATAAATATTTATAAAAATACATAACCCATTATAGCCGTGTTTATTAAGCATTATGATCTATTATCACAATACATTATAAGCTGTGCTTATAATATATACAGTATATAGTCTTATAACTATATAAAGTCTGGCACTTTACTTAGAGCGCACAAAGACCTGTTATAATACATTATAATTGACTATAACTAATATTATATTCAAGACAAGAATAACTTATGAATGGTTAAAACTATAAAAATATTTATAGGATTATTGAGCTTTTTTAGTCATGATACAGTCTGCACACTGGACTGAGTTTCTTGGTATTGATGTAAAACATGTTATAAACACAGCTATTAATGCATTATAATCACAGTTCATGATGCATAATAAACATGGCTTTGATGAATTTTTACATTACATTTTTATAAATATATATATAGCCACGTTTATAATGCCTTATGAATGCATTATAACGTGTTATGAGTATGTTTATAGAGTCTAATAGAGATGACATTCATAGAAAGTGTTACCAAAAGGTTTGATTAATCTTCATCTCTGTAGTCTAATCCTGCACCACATAATTCTGTGTTGGTGCACATGCAAAGAGTTGAGAAAGATCTCCCACAGGCTGCTTCACCAAAGTTACATACTGCAGTTTCTGACATACTGAACCTGGAAATCATATTATTCTATAAAACATCATTGCTTGAACTCTTATCTTCTCTTGGATGAATAATTAACGATTAAGACTTACATTAAAATGCAATGGCTACTACACTCAGTACATTTGTATGCTTGTTATCAGTATTGCTAATTCATGTAGCTATAATGTTAACATGTACATTTTATTGTGTGATAGCCTTAACAAAACAAATAATGAACAAATGGGGTAGTATGTGTGTTCTAGTATACTACTATGAGCACCATATCTCAATACATAATAAGTGTATTTGTTTACAACCATGTCTGCCTGCATACTGTACATACTGTATCTGTAGCTTTCTTTTCTGACTTAAATTACTCTTTAAAAAATCTAATACTTATAGTTTGTTCACTCATTGAATGACCCTTTTTATTTGTATGGAGATACTTTTAGTAATATAGCCACATTCAACCCTATCCCCCCAAGAATAATGTATAGTTGTAAATGCATTATGACATATTAGTGCACAATTGAAAACGTATTGTAGCACCTACTTATTTACTCTGCTAGATTTTTTAAGCATTGCTAATATAATTAGATTGCATTCAGTGAGTATTGGATGGAGCACCATCATTCCAGAGAATGCTGGGGGACTTTATACCCTTCTAGCCCACACCTGGAATTAGGTATGGTTCCAAAAGGTTCACATTTATCTGTTCCAGAGAGTTCTATTCATTCTAGTGCTTTTCTATAGGGACTAGAAAGGACTAGAAGCTGTATGTGTGCATTAGCAATGAGTGCTACCTAAAGTAGCCGAACGCATTAATTATAATGTGTGAGCACAAATCCAATCAAATTTATTTATATACAGCTTTTTTAAATGATCACTAAGCAGCTTTACAGAAATGTGGTAGCAGAACAGACTATCAGAAAAAACATTGAACGTAAAACACAGAACCCCCAGTAATGAAAACCTCCCTCAGAGCTGGAGGAGGAAGCGGGGAGGAACCAGGGCTCACATCTACCTTGTACTATCACATGTATTGTCAAGGCTAATATGTAAAGATGGACCCATCCTCCTCTGGTGAAATATTAGGACACATATATAATAACATGGAATTTAAACGGGAAATGAAAGCAAAAAAAAAAGTAACTAATTTTCTTAGAAGTATTCAAAATAGTTAGATTATTCACTATATATATATATATATATATATATATATATATATATATATATATATATATATATATATATATATATATAGAGCTTTAAAATAATGAAGAGGCCACTTCCGTTTTTGCATCAGATTCTCAGATTTTGCTATTTAGGGGTATATGTTTGAGTAAAATGAAGATTGTTGTTTTATTCTATAAACTACAGACAACATTTCTCACAAATTCCAAATAAAAATATTGTCATTTAGAGCATTTTTTGTAGAAAATGAGAAATGGCTAAAATAACACAAAAGATGCAGAGCTTTCAGACCTCAAATAATGCAGATAAAGATTTAAGATTTAAGAGTTCAGAAATCAATTTGGTGGAATAACCCTGTTTTTTAATCACAGTTTTCATTTATCTTGGCATGTTCTCCTCCACCAGTCTTACACACTGCTTTTGGATAATTTTATGCTACTCACTCCTGGTGCAAAAATTCAAGCAGTTCAGTTTGGTTTGATTCATTGTGATCATCTGTCTTCCTCTTGATCATATTCCGGAGGTTTTCAATTTGGTCAAATCAAAGAAAATCATCATTTTTAGGTGGTCTCTTATTTTTGTCCAGTGCTGTATATACATTTTACATGTAAATTCTGATTCATTATTGATTTAGCATATTGTGATATATGTTTAGCAAGATATAATTATCATCCTTCTCCTGAAGGTTCAGTTTTTATAATATACGTATAGCTAATTATAACTAATGTAATGTTTTCAGATTTGAAACAAATCCACTTTTACCTCCGTTAACTTACCCTGAGATCTAAGATCATGCAGCGTTACCATTTTAAACAGTCTGAAGTGTTCTCCTCACTAACGGACAGAGTTGCTTTTTATTCTCAAACGCTGTTTCAATTCCCAAGCCGGCCTTTCACGGTGCGGCCTCAGTGCTGTCACTGCTGCTTTCATGCGAGGTCAGCGGCGAGCCCCCTCCATCCCCCCCCCCACCCCCCACCAAGGACAGATCTATTTCACAAAGGCTGACCCGCACCTCTCAAGTGATGTAGAGGAAAGCCCAGCGCTTTGTCAAAATCATGTTGCTTGAGAATAGTCCATTAAAAGGTGAGCGGAGCTGACATATGAAATATTTTTTCCCCCTCTTAGATTTCGGCGCGCTGACACTCTCCATTCGTTATTTTTACGATACTGTACTGCGGCGTTAGATAACACGGGCCCTCATCTTTGTCCTTCGCCTCCCTTTTATTCCCGGGCCGTTATCGCGCCGTTTTTATTTATCTTGACTTATTGCCTATTCTATTTGCTTAATGCATCAGCTCCGACACTGTAACTCTTTATTTTCGCACACCTTTGGCTGCGCCGTGAAAAAAGCTTTAATAGAATAGCCATGACACTAAAAGATGCAGTTCACCTCCAGGACTGTGTCAGGAGGATGCAGGCTATTTGTATGCATTGGCAATAATTCACAGGCTACTTGGGAATCATCACATGATGTAATTACGTGCTTATTTATCGCTGTGCATGCGCTTCCCCTATAGGTGCGGGCCCTAAGTCCTGTCAGGCATGCTGTACGTTAGATGCAGGTATTGCGCTGGCGGGCGGAATTAGCGGCATGTCTGACAGCGGGCTGTCTCCGGCAGAAAGCCTCTTTACCGTCTCCCGGTATCGCTACAATTAATGTCACCTGTGCCGAGGCCCCGGAGCCAAGGTGCCACGGGTAATCACGGCAGGCAGGAGCTCTCTGGAGGCGAAACAGAAGGACTGGCCTGGCTGTGTGCTGGCCCCGGCTGACACGCAGCGAAGAGGACTGCAGGAAGTCTTGGCTTTGGGATATGAGACCCTTGTCTCTTGCGTTTGTGTGGAATTGGAGAGTGGACACACAGTGAGTGGACAGGGGAGGCTTAGAGGAGGCTGGAGGAGCTGGACGTGGAGGAAGAAAGAGGCAGAGAGGCCATGTGGCAGAGCAGGCGTGACACGGAGGGGACGGCGGCGGCCGCCATCTGCGAGGGTGGCCGCGGGAAGCAGCACTGCTGTCAGCTCTGAGCAGCTTTAAAGCAGCCTGTCTGGCTGGAGAACCCAGAGTCGCTCTCTCTTTCTTCCTTTCTTTCTTTCTTTCTTTCTTTATTTCTCTCCACAAGCAGAAGCAGCCATCTTTCTAAACGTGAGCTTCTTATTCCAGCGCCAAAGCAGGAGCGAGCACACGCAACTTCAAACTGTAAATCAACAGAAGCAAATGAATACTGAAAACCGTGCAACCATAGCGCTGTAACCTGTGGAGAACCTTTTTCACGATTTAATGTAGCATGTTAGATTTAGTTAGAACAATAGTGAAAAGTATATTCACATCCACCCCAATACTTCATTAATAACAGAACACAGCGCTGTGGAACATTTTAAGGCAATAAATACTACTTTAGAGCTCCCGGCATTAAGAACGTCTGATCTGACCGTCATTTATCTCCTCCTTAGTGGCTAAAGCAGAGAAGCAGAGGCCATTTAAAACAGGCAGAGTGAAACTCCACTCCTGCATATATACTACACTATATATTAGAGCCCGCAATGCATTTAAATGCTGTTACATCAGGCCACGCTCCAGCTGTGTTGTGTATGTATATGTGTATGTATGTATTTTAAATGCCGCACAACTCTTCGTCGACCCCCTAGAGGCAGGCAGCCTTCAAAGCGAAAATCTGAACTGAAGACACCCCGGGGACCCCGGCACTTTTTTTACGCCCGCAGTTTTGCTTTCATTACGGCGCGGCTGATTTAGCCGGCTCCCGAAAGGGGAGCGTATCTGAAGAGTAAACTGTTTTACAGTTTGCAGTACAACAAATAAACATCTGGGACCGTTCACAGCGCTCCATTAGAACATTCCATTTTTTTTTTGCCAAAAAAGTGAAAATGATGACAAATGGGCTGTCGCCGAGGCTGGGAGAGGCCAGATGACGGAGCTGTGGGTGCTAAGCACTGATTTTTAAAGCTCAGCAGGACAGGGGGAGATTTACACCTGCTGCTAGTCCCCCCTATCCTCCATTAACTTGCATCTGGCGAGCGTGCATCACTCATTTACCCACGTCTGGATCCGCTCTGATGACATTGAGCTCAAAAGCTAGCTTTGACAGACCGTCACAGACAGAGATATCTGGGCCTGAGCCTTTGTATAATTGAGATAAATCTGCTTTGGTGTGGATGGTATGATGTCCTCATAACAAAGCCTGATGGATACGCACTGCCCACAAGCTTTTTTTTTTTAAGCCCTTGGCACGATTGATTCTTAACTAGTGCCTGTCTGGTAGCGTTTAGTTTTTGTGTGTTTCTGTAGCTTTTTTATGTGTTTAACACGTCTTAATGGATCCCAACATGAAAAGTCCTGTTCTCATCATCTGCTTGTTCAGTCTTCATCCTCTTGCCTTTGAGACACTTTTATAAGGCTGAAGTCAGACATGCTGTTTGGCTATGCCTTTGCTTTATAGAGTGTGTGTGTACATAAGATCTGACTGGATAGCATTGATTGAAAAGTGAATGCCTTTGGTCGCTGATTGCAGTTTACTGTTAGTCCTGCCAAATCCCATGTAAGTAAACAGAGCAGAAAGAAAACGATAATATATTACATTAAAGTGGAAAAAACGCTAGTATAATTTTGGCAAATGTGTTAAATCGCTTCTGCAATCTAATCTAATTTGCAACCCCCATGTTTTAAGCTACTTATTTGTTAATAATTAGGTGATTTAGTTGATTTACAGCTGTTGGCAAACTGAGGTCTAGGTTCAGCAACAGTATGTGCTGAAGAATGAGGTCAGCTGACTACCTGAATATACTGAATATAGACCAGGTTATTCCATCAATGATTTTTTTCTTCCCTGATAGCACTGAGCATATTCCAAGATGACACTGTCAGGATTCATGGGGCTGGAATTGTGAAAGAGTTCAGGGTTCAGGGAGCATGAGATCATCATTTTCACACATGGATTGTTCACCGCAGAGTCCAGACCTTAATCATTGAGTCATTGAGAATCTTTCGGGTTGTCCTGGAGAAGCTTTGTGCAGTGGTCAGACTCTTCCACCATCAATGCTGCTGCAAGATCTTGGTGGAAAATGAATGCAACACTGGATTGAAATCTTGTAACATTACAGAAGCTTATTGAAACAATGTCACAGTAAATGTCTAAACCAATCAAAGCTAAGGACGGTCCAATGAAATATTAGAGTGTGTGACGTTTTGGGGATTTTTTTGGGGCCAGGCAGTGTATATACATTCACAAGCTATCAATTTTATATGGTTCTGTGAGTATTTTACATTGTGCAAAACACAACAAAATGACACAAAACTAACCCAGACTAACCCTAAATCATTTGATATTGGGAACACTTACACATTTATAGGCAATAAATAACTTTGTACTGTTGTGCAATACTAGTCAAAATATTGTTCGCATTGTTTCGTTATTTCATTATTTTCTACATTGTAGATTATTAAAGACATCAAAACTATTAAGGGACACATAGGGAATTATGTAGTAAATAAAAAAGGGTTTGGACTCCTTAATCCCCTGACCCAAACCGAACTGAGATGGGTGATTTGGGAACTATTATTCAGCACCTCCAGGAACTCCTTCCCGTCAAGACGCTAAGAAACGATTCCAGGTGACTCTCTCTTATGAAGACACTGAGATTAAAATACCAAGAGTGTGCAGATCTGTCCTCATAGCTAAATGTTGTACTTAGAACAATCTAAAGTATAAAACATTTCGGTTTGCTCAACACAATTTAGCATGTGTTCCTATATAGCTTTATAGTTGTATAATTACATTTAGAATGTAAATAAATCATAAAAAGAAAGAAAATACATTGAATGAGAAGAGGTGTGTGCAAACTTTTGACTGGTACTGTACTTCAAAACTTGGTTGAGCAGTCATGGTGTGGTAATTGCATTTTCTTGTCTTTGATGGAAGTCAGGTTTACAGTGCAAAAATTCATCTTAGCAAGTGAAATGATCTGATTCTGATTTCAAGGCAATACATCTTTTTATCCTCTGATAATATTTTTTGTCTTACTAACAAAAAGTTAGTAAGCGCAAAAAGTTACTAGTCAAGTTATTCTGATTTCTGTGTACAAATTTAAGCCAAGAAATAAGGGATTTTTGCTTGATTTAAGCTTATTTCACTCATTTTGAATTTTTGTGAAAAAAAATACTAAGATACTAAAATACTATACTTACTAAGAAAAATTTGCTCACCCCATTGGCAGATTGTTTTGCTTAATTTAAGCATTTCGTCTCAATTTGCATATATTTTATCTAGTTTTTGCCAATGGATTTTTTTTCAGTGTAGTCAGAGGACATCACACTAAGCGATATATGGGTGGGGTTCACATGGGGTCACATGGCTTTGCTTCTGGCTTCAGTTTTCTTCTACTATGCGAGCACAAATAAGATGGTGGCTTCCATTTTGGCCAATATTCGTTTTTTCTCAGTGTTTTGGTTCCACTTAGTCTTTTTTTGTAGGGTTAATAAGGCCATGCTTTGTTGATTGATCAGTCGCTTAAAAAAACTAAAAATTCAAGTGATTCAGTTTAAATTGTTGTAAAATGTTTAAATAATGAGATGTCTGGGAATGAACGCTACATAAAACCCTCTGTTCCGCTGCATTCATGTTTATTATTCTCTGCTGCTGTTGATACATATGTTTTCAGTTCAGTGATACAGGAGACGGAAAGGTGTTGGTCAGATATTTCCTCTATGACAGAACTCAGATCCAGAGGCGTTTTCCAGTTTATACACTGATGAAGTGTTTAGGATCCTTCACTAATGACTTAGGGGTGTTTTTGTGGCCATTAAAGCCCGTGTGTAAAACACACCTATAATTTCAACTGCAGAAAAATAATGAGCTCCCATAAAAAATAAATAGCCATCATGCCAGTTTATATCAACTTGCAGATTTACACCTTGTGTCTCTGCTCAGATGCGGTGCCAAGAAATAATGGATGGAAAGTTGTGCGAGCAGAACAAAAAAAAAAAAAAAAAAACTGCCCAGACTTTGTCATTTGATGTAGTTTCACATACATCTGCTTTAGATATCTTCAGTGCTCTGCATCACTGATCAATTACTGTAAAAGGGGTCACCGTCTGTGGGACATTGTGAAGGACACTTGCAGTAACAGTCAAAGTCAAAGCCGAGGGTGAAGACAGACAGACATCATCGTTTATATACTTTTATATATATATATATATATATATACTGTACAATATTTTGAAATGAGAGCCTGAGCAACGTCAGTAATGTTAGCACATCTTACGATTATTTGTTGGGCTACAACACTGTATTTATATGATTTAAAACAGCGATTCTCAGCTGGTGGGTCGGTACCCAAAAGTGGGTTGTGGACACGTTCTGGGCGGGTCTTAGACATCTTGTAAAAAAATAAATAAATTTAAAAAAATAAATAAATTAAAATAATTAAGACTCATCTGATTTTGTTTTATATTAAGGGAAAACGAGACAGAGAGTTTCTTATTAATATACTCTGAACGCAGAGAAGTGAAATATCTTATTTAGTCTGTTAAGTTTGCGTTTTTCATTTTTGAGGTTTTCTCGTCTCGTTCTCATGAACCCAGTATCGGGTCTCGTCTCGTCTCGTAGTATTAGTGTCTCGTCACACCCCTATTGTTTACTGAATACAGGAGAATCTGCACAATATGTACTGTATTTTGAGGCCTTTAGTTTTTAGTTTTTTTGACTACACTCCTAACACTACCTCCACTGACCTGTGTAAAATCATTCAAATTTCCTGTAAGATATTCTGGGTAAAAAAAAAAAAAAAAAAAAAAAATATATATATATATATATATATATATATATATATATATATATATATATATATATATATATATATATATATATATATATATATATATTATTTTACCAAAATGAAAACCTCTGGAATATAATCAAGAGGAAGATGGATGATCACAAGCCATCGAACCAAGCTGAACTGCTTGAATTTTTGCACCAGGAGTGGCATAAATGTATCCAAAAGCAGTGTGTAAGACTGGTGGAGGAGAACATGCCAAGATGCATGAAAACTGTGATTAAAAATCAGGGTTATTCCACCAAATATTGATTTCTGAACTCTTAAAACTTTATGAATTTGAACTTGTTTTCTTTGCATTATTTGAGGTCTGAAAGCTCTGCATCTTTTTTTTTTTCAACCATTTCTCATTTTCTTCAAATAAATGCTCTAAATGATAATATTTTTATTTGGAATTTGGGAGAAATGTTGTCCGTAGTTTAAAGAATAAAATAACAATGTTCATTTTACTCAAATGTATACCTATAAATAGCAAAATCAGATAAATTGATTCAACAAATGAGTGGTCTCTTTATTTTTTCCAGAGCTGTATACATACGCTAGGCAAATGTGCCATTATTACAGACTAGATTACCTATAGGGACTAGGAAGTGAATGATGCATTACAAACAGTATTTATATACTAGATCCAGGTATTTTATTATATAAAAGTAAGGAGTGTTTGGTGTTCTATAATACGGGCCCTTTAAGTCCCGTCTCTGACAGGCGGACAGACTGTGGGCTGTTTTTTGGCCTTTTTCTTTGTGAAGACAGCTTTTGTTTCCTCGGTCGTAGCGAGATGATATGATATGATTTCTGTCAGAGGAGATCCAGTGGGCCTCCCAGGACTTCTCTGGCAAAGGAGCATGAATATCCATTAGTCTGGAGATGGAGATTAATGGCAGGGATAGAGGAAGAGCCAGGCCATTCTGGCCATTCTTCACTGCAGAACGCGAGAGCGAGCGAAAGAGAGAGAGCGAGCAAGAGAGAGAAAGAAAGAAGGAGAGAAAGGAAGAGGGGGAGAGATGGGATCGAATTCTTTGGTGAGGCTGCCAGAGCAGTCCTGTTTGTCACTGAGGCTGGAGTGCACCTCTCTCGCTCTTCCTCTCTCCCTCTCTCCCTCTCTCTCCCTCGCTCTCCCTTCAGAGCACAGATTAAAACAGCAGGACAGACTTAACTTGCCTGACAGCTTCAACTGCTGAACTCTGCTTTGCCATCTCTAAACTGCTTTGAGATGCCTTCCCCTTCCCTCAGTGTCATTACTCCTATAGAAAGCCTCTGCATCCGCTGAATAATTCTGTTTGTGTCGGATTTGAGGATGTCATTGACACCATTGTGTGTTTTTTTCTTCTTCTTCTTCTTCTTCTTCTTCTTCTTCTCTCCTGATCTGGTGCTCTGCTGTTTGATGTAGTGGAATGAGTCTCTGAAGAGCCAGTCGTGAGAGACTCCTCTTGAAAGTGGAGCAACTTTTCAAGAGAAAGGTGGCGCTGTCAGGAAGGCATGGTGTTTATTTTTATTTCGTTTAAGGTATTTGTTTTCACCGCTGCTGCCATTTGAATATGAAAGCCTGTGATATTTCCTCTTGATGAGGGCAGGTTAATAAGGCATGTTAAAGTCAAATTAAAGAGGCACGGAATGCACTTTGGAAACGTGCAATAGTGCAAAAAAAAAAAAACAATCTCATAGGACTAGACTCCAGGTTTGATGTTTAAGCTGCTGGTAAAGTGTTTGTTATTGACGTTTGTAGATGAAGAGGTTAAGAGTGAGGCTTTGAAACAACACATCTGCACCTTATTATCTATAAAATGTGCAGGCCTGAATTTATTTTCCTCTACTGTTCATCTTCTTTGTGATCTATTTAAAATATTTATTTTGTCTGATACTGTAGATAAGCTTAAACCTTTTTATGTTAATAATATGGTTTGTCATAGCTATGAATAGGACTGGGCAATAAATCAAATTTTATTTAAATCCAAGATTCAGAAGCTCTAGCTTACATAATCTTTGCAATTTTGGATTTTTTTTTCTATTCATTTGCATATAGATTTTTAAAGCTGTTCTGTTTTTTTATAAAACTGCAATACTTTTAGCAGTAAATAAAGCGCAGAACAAAATTTAGCACTACATAATTTAGAAACATCACAAAAAAGCACTTTGCACTCTACTGCCTGCCATAGACCCCCTATCAGTTTTAGTGTTTACCTAATTTATATATTTATACATTCTGAGCCTGTTTTCTGTTATCAGTGAGCTTAGCAATATATTAGGAATTATCAGTATTAAATATATTTATATATATATTTTTTCCCAGGGATTGCAATAAATAACAGCTATTCTTTTAATTAAATATGAAAATGAAAATGGTTTCCTTAATACCTTGTTTTGCACACTTATTACTTAATATAGTGTTTAGTAAAGCAAACTCTATATTGCTTACAGCCTTATTTTATACATGATAAAATCTAAACTTTTGGTAACACTTTGAAATGCATTCTGAATCAATTTACAGCTCTGGGAAAAAAAATAAGAGACCACTTAAAAATAATGAGTTTCTTTAATTTTACCAAATTGAAAACCTCTGGAATATAATCAAGAAGAAAATGGATAATCACAAGCTATCAAACCACAAAAGCAAAAGCAGTGTGAAAGACTGGTGGAGGAGAACATTTAAAACCCGGTTTATTCCCCCAAATATTGATTTCTGACCTCTTAAAACTTTATGAATATGCATTATTTGAGGTCTGAAAGCTCTGCATCTTTATTTCTCATTTTCTGCAAATAAATGCTTTAAATGACAATATTTTTATTTGGAATTTGTGAGAAATGTTGACTGTAGTTTGTTTATAGAATAAAATAACAATGTTCATTTCACTCAAACATATAACTGTTACCTATAAATAGCAAAATCAGAGAAACTGGTTCTGAAGTAGTTATTGAATGAAATACATATAATACCTTCTAATGACCATCATAAGCTTGTATAATAACTCATAAGTACTTATATCAGCAAAGCTCTTCATAAAAACTCTTCTTTATGCCATATCAGTATGAACAATGTTCTTATGAACAGATATAATGAGGCATTGTAAATGGATGCATTTATAATGCAGTATGAATTCAGGATTTCTAGGAAGTGTTACTAAACTTTTTATATTCTTTTTACCCTTAAAAATAGAATAAGTGATGAACATTGTAAAGGTTCAGTTATGCGAAAAAAACTTTCTATGAATGTCATCTTTATAAGACTATATAAACATACTCATAACACATTATAATGCATTCATAAGGCATTATAAACAAATTATATTATTTTATAAAAAAATATGTAACTCATTATAGCCATGTTTATTATGCATCATGAACTGTGATTATAATGCATTAATAGCTGTGTTTATAACATGTTATAAAAACTCAGTCCCTGCTTGCAGACTGTATTATGACTAAAAAAGCTTCCAACTAATAAACACACCCTCAATAATCCTATAAATATATTTTTAACAACTCATAAATTATTCTTGTCTTGAATATAATATTATTTATAGTCAATTATAATGTATTATAACAGGTCTATATTATAACTGTGTGCTCTAAATAAAGTGCCAGACTTTCATTGTTGGACTAGATTATTAATGATAGAGATATACTATTTTAGCATATATATTATAAACACAGCTTATAATGTATTATGATCACAGGTCATAATGCTTAACAAATATGGCTATAATGGGTTATGCATTTTTATAAATATTTATAGCCATGTTTATAATGCCTTATGAATGCATTATAATATGTTATGAATGTGGTTATAGCATCTAATAAAGATGACATTCATAGAAAGTGTTACCAATAAATTAATAAAAATACTGTTATACACTGTGAAACTGCCATTGTATGAAATAATGAAGTGACACAAACCGAGCTAATTATACTCAAGCTAAAATGTTTGAATAATCATGATATTGATTTGAGGTCATATCACCAGGCTTTAGCTACAGAACCCACCCATGTTCACAGTACAGACATTATTGTGCAGTTCTAACTCCTCAGATCTCACATTTCTAATTTGAAGTTTCACGTCTGTGTGTTTAGTTGTGTTTGGAATCTGTAATGTTAAATATAAGCAGACGTCTGCCCTGAAACGACCCCAGACTCACATGCTAAACTGTAATAATCATAAATGATCCGCATGCATCATAATCAACAACAGTAAATGAATAAACTGCAAGCACAAGGCCTCAGTGTGAGGATTATTTGCTCTGGACACTTCTCTGCAGGCCAGCTGGATGTGTTAAAGCTTGTGCAGCTATTACTGGCACTAGCTTCAGTTAGCCGCAGCTGCCGCTCATGAGAGAGGGATAAAACTCCAGAAAACTCTTTTTTCATTTTAATAGTTAATATTAAATAAAGTAATTAGTTACTCTTAAGGCTAAATTACATTAAATTCAGCTTAAGGTTGTTTTTTGCTATATGTAACTAATAAAAAATAAACCTTCGTGGTTTTAATGATTTTTCCTGCTAATATAAAGGTTAACTCCAATATAAAAAAATATGTAAAGTAGCAGTAATACATTTTTTCTGTCAATTATTTCTGTAAAAATTAATAGCACCAGGGAAACTGTACTCAACAGTGTTATGGTTAAGCTTTGTATTAACAATATATTGGTATATTTATAATAACAGTATATTTTAATATATATAATAAGCTGCTTTGTGACATCAGTTGTAAAAAAGTGCTATACAAATACATTTGATTATTGTTAAAGAAAACAATTTTCCCATAATTTTCCTACAATTTATATCCTGTTTTAAAAAAAAGAGCTTTGTTGGTATGAGCTGTGTTCCAGGCACCAAATCATCTGACATATATTCAGCACCAGTCAAAAGTGTGGACACATCTTCTCATTTAATATTTATATTTAAAAAAAAAAAAAAAAAAAAAATATATATATATATATATATATATATATATATATATATATATATATATATATATATATATATATATATTTTTTTTTTTTTTTTTTTTTTTAAATATAAATATTAAATGAGAAGATGTAAAGTGTATAGGTAGAGTTGATGTAAAGTGTATAGGTAGAGTTGATATATATATATATATATATATATATATATATATATATATATATATATATATATATATATTTTTTTTTTTTTTACTTTTAAATGAATACTGAAGTCATCCAAACTACGAAGGAACACAAAAGCATGTAGTGAACTTAAAAAAGTGTAAAAAGACCTAAATAACGTGTACTATCTAGGCTGCTGTTATCTTGTTATCTTTCTGAGGCTGGTGCAACAGAGGTAACTCTTGTTCTTCCTTCCCTGGGGCGGTCCTGATTATAGCCAGTTTCATTATAATGTTTTTGATGGTCTTTGCAGCTACACTTGAGGATGGATTAGAATATTACTTAAATAGGTCTATTCACTGTATACTACCAACTCTACCTATACACTTTACAACTGATGCTCTCAAACACATTAAGAGACAAGAAATTCAAGTAATTAACCCTTGAGGAGTTCAGCACAGCTGTTAACTGAAAGCTCATATTCCAGGACACTCTACATCATAAAGCTGACTGAGCTGAAAATCCAGGCAAGATGTACAAAGCTGTCATCTAAGCAAGAGGTGCTACTTTGAAGAATGTAAAATATAAAACATATTCTGGCTTGTTTCACTTTTTTGGTTTACTAAATAATTCCATATGTTTTTCCTCATAGTTTGGATAAGTTTAGTATAAATCTACAGTGTAGAACATTTTAAAATCATGAAAACCCACTAAAATTAAGGTGTGTCCAAACTTTTGACTTGTACTATATGTAATATAGAACTCCAGCCTGCATATGTGTAAGTTTAGCATATATTGAAAATGATCTAATAAAAAGAAAAGTAAAATTGTGGATATTTATTTTTGTTTGGGTGTGGCAATTTCCTTTTTTACTAGCAGTATATGTAAATAAAATAAATAATGAGCATATATGTGCATCTTAGGGGTTGGCGATATGGCCCTAAAATAATATCATGATATTTCCTGCTATTTCTGCGATAATGATACTCATACTTGGCAACATAACAACAAAATACAACAAAATAAAATAAAAGTTTATAATTGCATACAATATGATATGCACACCCCTACTAGAGATGTTAAAAAATAAGATGTTTTATCAAATTTTAGCATATTTGTAACAGAAGTCAGTGATCCAGAATGTCATGATACTGATATATGATATATAATGGGAAACAGTGTGAATTTATCTTTTGCTGAAAAATAGCACCCTGATGTGATAATTAGGGATATTTTAGGGTTATAATATCGTTTACGATATTACAAAATATTGGGGATATTATCGTGAAAACGATACGATATGGCACACCCCTACTGCATTCTTAATAAAGGCAGGATAATGATTGGACACACAGGATTTACTGTGCCCAACATGATCGTGCACAATCTGCTGCTACTCTGGGGGCAGGTTTTAATGATCTAAACAGGCTTGAACACAGAAGCTTTAAAGGGTTAACGTTGCTCTGTATCTGTGTGAGGAAAGGAGTTGCAGCTCACGAGGTGTTTTAAGCTTTTTGGAGCTCTGATTGCATTTCTGAGTCATCTATTTACACAAACACTCTCAGCATACGTGTGAGTGCTAAGTGATACCTCATGCTGTACTGAGAAAGTGCCAGAGTGACGGACAAGGACACGAGGCCCGGCCAATCGACGCAGCCCAGTTCCAATAACATACTTGCGGTACCTGTGACTTTGGTCGGCTTCCCAGCGCCGCTGGCCCGCTGCAGCGGACTGACAGAGAATATATCACGCAAATGGAAACCTCATGCTCATTTTCTAATCAGGCCCGAAAGTGATTGCTAATGCAGTCAGAGCATTATTCATACCGGTGAGTGATTTGTGACGTGTGCTTGGGACATCGGAGATGCGGGCTAGTATTTCTCGTGTGCTTTTAGTCGTGCCAAGAGTTTAGCGCAGGTCGGTGTGGCTTTCGTAGTTTCGAAACTCAGGACTTTATCATTGTAATTTATGAGGAAACAGGCAGGCCATATGGTTTGGATATTTTTACAGCAGGATCGATGCTGGGTCCTCGAGTTTCTCCTCTCTGCTTGGGTTGATATGGATGGCTCCGCTCATGTCAAGAGGTTCCTCAGTTTGCTCAGAAGCTGAGACACTAGTCCTGGCAGATGTTGAGCAACTTGTCATGCTGAAGGCGAAACTGATCTGCGCACAATGAACCCTGATTGCATTATAATGATCATGTGACGGAGCCAGTGGAAATGTTTATTAAGATAAATGCCCCTCACAGGAAGAGGAAAACACGCCAAAAAGTCATAATTCAGAACCGTGGAAGATATGCGCTGGAAGTATTTATGATTCACACTCGTGTGAGCTTTCCTTTCCAGCATTTGTTTGTTTGAATGTGATTCGCTCCACAATTAAATTACAAATGATAGTAATTAATTTTCTGACAGCTTCCATCACTCTGTTTTACTTGTGTACTGGGTGTTTATCGAGCCTATTAATCATCCAAACCAGATTTAAAAAAATATGTTCGGAGAAACGTCCCGCCCGAATTCCCGTCCAATGAGCTGCCGTGAATCCATCTTGTGTTTGTTGCACACATGGCCAGATGTGTTTGTGAGCGATTTCACTAAATTTGAATGATTGGCCTGGCACTGTAAATTCATATTTAGCGCCGCGTGGAGAATTGTTAGCGCAGTGAAGACAGAATAACTGTGATTTAAAGGGCACGGCAGAGAAAGCCTGACTCCATAAGTCACCCGAATCCATAACTGACATATCACCCTCATCTCTGTCCTGTGACCCTCCATCCATCCCCCACCCATTCCCACATAATCTGTGGGCCGAAGCCGCTGTGGTGGAAGGGACAAAGCTCATCTGTCAATTATCGCAAGCTCCATTGGGCTGTTGTCTAAACTGTTTTCTTGCTCACTGGTGAATTCACTGATTTATTGTCACTGCCTCTACCTCAGTATACAATCAGGAGACGCTGATGTTTGAACACACACTATTGCATGTGGGTGAGCGCAGCTGAAATTAATGACCTAGCACCTCATTTATTCCATTCTGCAGCAGGGAAATAGACGTTTAGTATTCACTGCCACACTCGATAAAATGCACTGGAATATCTCTGTCTCGATGCTCCAAAGCCCAAAATGATGAGAATTGACATTTACACTCTTAACAAATCTAGGTTCTACAAAAGGCATTTGGAGTGATACCATAGAATAACCACTTTTGAATTAAAAAATAATAATGTTCGTAATAGAGATGAACTATTTTAGGTAAAAAAAAAAAAAACGTTCATATCATGTAAATGATGTTTTCACACTCACACAATATTTTACTTTAAACACTGTTCTCTATTTTATTTTCATGTGTCATTTATACAAAAGAAGGAGCAAGGCCAAGTTTAAATATATCCAATAATACAAACTGTCATAGTAGTAGTTTTTGAATTATCACATTGTTTGCATTGCTTAGTTTTTAAGCAATACATCTTTGAGGTTTTTGTTTGTGTGTATGTGAATAAAAGAAGAAGAAGAAGAAAAAGAACATTTTCTGAAACTTATGAGTCCACTCCCAGGCAGTTACAAGAGTGTTGACATGGTTTGCAAGGTGGTTGCTGCTTTTTTTCTTAGTGGTTGCTGAGGGGTTGCTATGGATTTGCTAAGTGATCGCTACAGTATCCCAGGTAGTTAAGATGTTTTTGAATAGTAGTTGCTAAGTGGCTGCCATGTAATGGTATTCCATGTAATTGCTAGGGTGTTGTTAAGAGATTAATATGTTGTTGCTGTTGTGTTTATATGTGGTTACTAAGGTGTTTTTTTTAAGTGGAAGCTAGATGGGTAGTGAAAGTTATGGCATGGTAATTTGTATGATATTTATCTACTGCAGCTTACTGGTTGCTATGCTATGCAGTAGCTATGGTATCCCAGGTGGTTGCTCAGTTTTCACAAAGTGGTTGCTGTGGTGGATGCCACGTTTATTTGTATTAACGTTACATTTGAAACTGTTGCACCTCATTTATTTCTACGGTAAAATAATTTAACAAAATCTGTTGTTAGACAGAAACTGTACATCCAATCAAAAAGCCCAAAAATCATGAAATCATACTGAATACTTTGGAGCTAAAAACTGTTGGATGTTAAATTATGGCAGAAAGAAAATATAGAAACAAAAAAATATTAATAGAATAACAGTATTGTTGTGCATTGCTTTAATAATAATAATAATAATAATAATAATAACAATCCATCTTCCATCTCGAGTACTCTCCGATCTCATCTGTCAGAGTGATTTGCTGATGAAGTTGTTCTAAACGGAGGGAGCAGGTTTCTCCGTCACTCTAATGTAACCGGACACGTTCCGTTACCGTCATAATTTGATTGGGTGATGATTTCTGACATGTTGTGTCGCTGTGAGACTGTGGAGTTGACTGAGTCATAGAGGTCAGACTCTGAAATTAATTCCAGATTGCAGTCATTTGAATGAGCACTCTCCTCATTTCCCCGGGAAATCGCGCCTCTTCATCTGCGCTTGTGGTTTCAGCACTTCACTGCAGGTCACCTCGTCAGCCAGAGACGTCAGGATCAGACTGGGCTGATGTCTGATTACAGCTGAAGGATCATCTGACCCTGAATGTCCTCCTCCTTTTGGAATTCTGTTATTAAGTGAGTGAATGAAATTTGTGGGCAAGAAAAAGGAAAACATCATAAATGCCAAGCTAAATATGGATATTGTGCCGCAGTTTAACAGGAAATATCCATGGTTGATTTCTTCCCTTTCTTGTATATATATATATGTATATATGATTTCCAGGCGAATGCTCTGAATATATGAAATGGATGCATAAGAGAAGCATTAGCAGCATTGTGCTTTTTTGCAGATGCACTTACAGTTGTGGTCAAAAGTTTACATACACTTGTAAAAAAACATAATGTTATGGCTGTCTTGAGTTTTCAATAAGTTCTACAACTCTTATTTTTCTGTGATAGAGTGATCGGAACACATACATGTTTGTCACAAAAAACAGTCATAAAATTTGGTTCTTTCATAAATTTATTATGGGTCTGCTGAAAATGTCACCAAATCTGCTGGGTCAAAAATATACATACAGCAACATTAGTATTTGGTAACATGTCCCTTGGCCATTTTCACGGCAACTAGGCACTTTTGGTAGCCATTCACAAGCTCCTGGCAAGCTTCAGGTCGAATGTTTGACCCCTCTTCTTGACAGAATTTGTGCAGTTCAGCTAAATGTGATGGTTTTCTTGCATGAACCCGTTTCTTTAGCACTGTCCACATGTTCTCAATGGGGTTTAAGTCAGGACTTTGGGAAGGCCATTCTAAAACCTTAATTCTAGCCTGGTTTAGCCATTCCTTTACCACTTTTGATGTGTGTTTTGGGTCATTGTCTTGTTGGAACACCCAACTGCGCCCAAGACCCAACCTTCGGGCTGATGGTTTTAAGTTTTCCTGCAGAATTTGGAGGTAATCCTCCTTCTTCATTATCCCATTTACTTTCTGCAAAGAACCAGTTCCACTGGCAGCAAAACATCCCCAGAGCATAATACTACCACCACCATGCTTGACAGTAGGCATGGTGTTCCTGGGATTAAAGGCCTCACCTTTTCTCCTCCAAACATATTGCTGGGTGTTGTGGCCAAACAGCTCAATTTTTGTTTCGTCTGACCAGAGAACTTTCCTCCAGAAGGTTTTATCTTTGTCCATGTGATCAGCAGCAAACTTCAGCCGAGTCTTAAGGTGCCTTTTCTGGAGCAAGGGCTTCTTTCTTGCACGGCAGCCTCTCAGTCCATGGCGATGTAAAACACGCTTGACTGTGGAGACTGACACCTGTGTTCCATCAGCTTCCAAATCCTTGCAGACCTGCTTCTTGGTGATTCTTGGTTGACTCTTGACCATCCTGACCAATCTCCTCTCGGCAGCATGTGATAGCTTGCGTTTTCTTCCTGATCGTGGCAGTGACACAACTGTTCCATGCACTTTATACTTGCGTATAATTGTCTGCACAGTTGCTCTTGGGACCTGTAGCTGCTTTGAAATGGCTCCAAGTGACTTCCCTGACTTGTTCAAGTCAATAATTCGCTTTTTCAGATCCACACTGAGTTCCTTTGACTTTCCCATTGTAGCTTTTGTAGCTGAGTCTAATCACTGGGTCAAATGAGCCCTATTTAAATGGGCTCATGAGAAGTCAACAGCTGTAGTCAATCAGAATCACTTACAAGAAGTGAAGAGGCCATGACATGAAGCTAATTTGATTGACACAACTCGCTACATCACCAAAATTGACAAATTTTGTTGCTGTATGTATATTTTTGACCCAGCAGATTTGGTGACATTTTCAGCAGACCCATAATAAATTTATGAAAGAACCAAATTTCATGACTGTTTTTTGTGACAAACATGTATGTGTTCCGATCACTCTATCACAGAAAAATAAGAGTTGTAGAACTTATTGAAAACTCAAGACAGCCATAACATTATGTTTTTTTACAAGTGTATGTAAACTTTTGACCACAACTGTATATGTGGGCATTTCCCAAATGCTGACAGCCAAAAGAGATTATGGTATGGGGAACCGTGTGAAAATGTGCAGTAATGGAACATTTCTGAAGGCCTGAATGCTAGTAAATAGGCTTGCCCTGTGAGAAGAGTTAAAATATGCCTCTGCACTTGACACCATTAAGTCTATGCTAAACCGCCGTCCCTCAGGAGCTTGTGGAAATTGTACCACCTCCAGCAAACTGTGTTTCACAATCGGGCATAGCCTGATACACTGCTCCAGTGCAATTGATTCAGGAAAGGAAGCGGCAAATAAAGGAGGAAAATGGCATGAAATGAAATGAATTGAAATGAACACACATGTCCTGCAGTAGGATTTTTTTTTCTTCCCTTGTGCAAAAGCCACACTCACACTCGGTGACCCAGTTGCACTGTTCCTAGCATGGCTTAGGGCAGAACTTTGCTTTTATGCCTCCCACTAGCCGTGGTTTTGCTTCTGAAAATACGTATATCAAGTTAAATTATAGCGTTTATCCTAGTGGCGACACTTGATTAAAATATTTTAATATTATAAAAATTCTGTGATTAATCACAACCAATTGCACTTCACTTTAACACAAGTTTATAATAGTAAATATTTACTTGTAAAAAAAAAAAAAAAGAATAAGAATGAAAGGTTGGGAAATTTTTATTATATTAGTGGTATCAATCACATAAAAACTATTGTGTTTATCAAATCAATATTCTGTGATTATTGGGAAATTGTGATTTACAAAAAGTTCAATGCTAGAATTCCCTGTAATTTTGAGAGAGAGACAAAGGAGGGAGCTTATTTTGAATATCTCATTTTTTTACTCATAGTTTTGATGAGTAAAGGTTTAACAAAGAGCTTTAACATCAAACACAAGGAATCTTACACACGGAAGCTTTAATAGAGGAAATGAACGCAGCTTTAAAAAGGCGTGTTTGTCTATGTGTGTGTCTGTGTGTGAGAGAGAGAGAGAGAGAGAGAGAGAGAGAGAGGAACAAGAAAGGTAGCATTAGCCGCTAGCTGGCTTTAGCTCTAGCACTAGCTCTTTAGCTGTTCAGAAGTGAGTATTATCAGCCTGTAGTCTGCTGCTAAACCCAGCTAGCACTGCTGAAGCAGCATTAGCATTATCCGCTAACCATGCTAAGTGCTAGCTCTTTAGCCATTTATATGTAAGTATTATCAGCCTGTAAGACTGCTTGTTTACCGTGTTAAAACAAGCTAACTCGGATGAACTGCTAGCTAATATTGCCCTGGCTTACCGGAACACTCAGGGTTTCTCAGTTTAGCACTGTCGGGTGGAATTAGCCGCTAACCACTCATTAGCTCATGCTAATGCTCCAGTCTTAATGCTGGAGACATTCGGTAAATGTAAGCTTACTGTAAATAAATGGAAGCACTTTACTCACCCAAATAAACAGTTTTTAGTTTTAGTGTTGCTTAAAATATGCCTTATAATCTGGTGCACCTTAAGTATGATAATAGATGTTCATTGATAGTGCGCCTTATAATACGATATAATACTTTCTGACTAAGCTTGTTGATTCTTCTCCAGTAAGGTATTGCAATGCTAGGCATGGTATTAAACTAACCTTGGGAGAAAGGAAGAGAGGAAGGTGAAAGAGCCACAGGCCGAGCTTCCAGAATCACTAACTAACTGTGACATTTGGGCTGTGGAGATGTTCAAGTCACTGCACTAATCAGAACTGATATCTGCTGAACTTTAAGCTCTTCTTTAGGTAGCAGACTAGCGTGATTTGTTGTGGTCCAATAAAGGTTGGCTCCTTTGTTTTTGTACTGCAGCTCTAGAACGCTCAGAGAAACACAGGTTTCAGGTGGAAATTTTTACTTTCAGACTGATGTTTAGATGTCCACCGTACAAATGGAGGGATCGGAGGTTTTAAGGACATCCAGCCGCTATTAGGTTTGCAATTCCATTCTCTGGCCTGTCCTCTTCCTCAGCCCGCCCGGGCTTACTCATGCAGCCAAGCGCATAATGCGCTGTGAGTCCTGTAACATGTACGATTATAATTAGCTTTGTCAGGTCCTAGCCCCTACAACCCCCATGCAGATAATATGATAATATGTCTTCATAACCGACTGACCTTACATGCTCAATATTTCTCCCCTTATGAAGATTACATGTCAATAAAGTAATTGAGTCCTGGGCTGTGAGGCAAGTGAAGATTTAGGTTATTGGACTTTTCGGGGGCAGTGATGTATGACCGTTATTATTCCACCTGTCAAGGGATGTGCAGACCGCTGATGATGGTCCGAGGACGTCAGGAGAGAGAGAGAGAGAGAGAGAGAGAGAGAGAGAGACAGAGATGGAAAGGGAAGAGGAGAAGCGGGAGGAGGAGGAGGGGGCTCAATGCTCCTCAGTACAACTGTTATATCGTTAATCAGCCTCTTCCTCCAGAGTCCGCGTCCGGCGCATATGGAAGCTGGATATGTCATATTAATTAGTGCGAGTAGACGTACAGTAAAGGCATCCATTAGGAAGAGGGCAAGGAGACTGGGTATTAAAGAGAGCCAACAATACAGACCCATCATGGCCCTGCCTTCATCCGTCAGCCTCGTGGGATCATCCATTATATTTCAATGAAATATTAGTTTGCCTCTCTATCTCTCCCTCTCTCTCTCTCTCTCTCTCTCTCTCTCTTGCTGCACTGTAAGGATGCTCTGGTGAACCAGTGCCCTCTGTAATGAAAACTCAAAGCTTTTACATGTGTTTGGACTCTAGTATTAAGGTGATCCAATTGTCAAAGATTGTTTTAGGGCACTACATAATTTTCTTTCTGCAACAAATGTTACAACATTGAGAATTTGACAAGGTTGTACTAAAAGTGGCTAAAATAAAACTGATTGGTAACTGCATGGTATACTGCATGTGCAGGAACTGAAATAATCTACTTAAAAGGTACTCACATTAGAAGTACTGAAATATTGTGCTGTGAAAGTACTAAATGCACTATAAACACAAATAATCTGCATAAAGGTAATCCAATTGGTTAGTGTCTTGTTCTCGTCCTGTTCTGTGTCTTTCCTGTCTGTCCCTCCTGTTTGTTTATTTACCTTTCCTAACCACATGGCCCTCTCTGTGTTCTCCTTGTCTCCACCCATGTCTTTAGTGCTCCCACCTGTGTTCATTTTTAGCTCCGCCCCCTCATTACCTGTCCCTGGTGTTACCTATTTTCTGTTCCCTCCATGTGTATTTAAGCCCCTGTGTTTTCAGTGTTTGTTTGTTGGTTCTTGCGTGTGTTCAGCATCAGTCATGTTGCTGTTTCTTTGTTTTCTGTCTATATTTTATTTCTTGTTTATTCTAGTAGTACTGTCTGTTTATATGTCTTGTTTTGAGTTTTGTTTAGTTAATAAATGATCTGTGTTTAAGTCCACCTCGTGCCCTCCCTGCTGCAATCCTGACAGTTAGTACTAAAAACAAATCTGCTACACAAGTACTGACCGTGGTACTGAAATTATCTGCTTAAAAGGTACTAAAATTGCAAGTACTGCTACTAATGTTTTGAAAGTGCTGCTAAAACTAAAGTTTTGAAAGTGGTAGGAACTGAATTAATCTGCTTAAATGTACAAAAATAGATAAGTACTGAAAAAAATTACTACTAAAGGACTAACAGTGGTAGTAACTGAAATCAAGTACTGAACAGAGGTAGTAAATGTCGTAGATAATGGAATAATCTATTCCAATGGTACAAAAATCTCTTTTGAGAGACTCGTACTGAAAATGGTAATTACTAACCAAATTCTGATTCTGATTCTGATTCTGAAAAATTGTCTAAAAGTGTACATAAAGTGTTAGTTCCTGAAATAATTCCTTAATAAGGTACTGAGCAATGTAGATACTGACATAATATTGACATAATGTAAAGAAGGGATTAACATCACTAAGTAGTGAATACATCTGTGAATAACATAATAAAGGTGGTAGGTACTGGAAAAATCTAAACGGTGCTTAGAGAAGGTACTGAAAGTGATAGGTACTAAAGAATTGTCTGAGAATGTACAAAAAGTGCTAGTTTCAGGAATAATACCAAAAGAAAACATACTGAATGTAGTAGATACTGAAATTATATATTATATATTATATTAAAATATTATGAAGGTATTAAAAATATTAAGTACTAAACAAACCAGTGTAAAAAAGTTATAAAAAATGGTAAGCACCACAAACGTACTGAAAGAGGTAGGTAATAGATACACTGAGAAGATGCTGAAATATCCTACTGAAAGAGTACTGAACGGGATTAGGGAAACAGGAAGAAATAACTAAGAAAGTACTGAAAGCACTGAAAGTCTCACAGTATAATAAACTCTACGTATAATGTCAGTATTTGTGTGTATGTATGTATGTGTGTTAGTGTCTGTGTGTATGTTAATGTGTATGTAGGTAACATTTGAGTGTGACAATGAGTGTGTGTGTAAAAAGCGAGTGTTGCCGAGCTTTGCTTGTAGTTAATGAGTGTGTGAGAGGAGGGAACGTGGCGCTGTGTGTGTGTGTGTGTGTGTGTGTGTGTGTGTGTGTGTGTGTTTGTTAAAGGATATTTTACCATGTCTATTTGCATTAAGGCTGGAGATTGATGCACTCCAGTCAGATGAAGCTTCAGTCTGAGTGATGCCTGCGCTCTGCTGTAGTGACACCAGCCTCCCAGCCATGCGCTGTGACTCGGGACGGGCACCCCCTGCACCCTCTCAGGGCGCGGGCCCCTGTAGCACATCTCCACAGCCCTTGTTCTTTTCTTTCCGTCCCCTCTCTCCTGCTCTCTGTCAGAGTGTCATGTCGAATCACTGTACAGCAGCCGGCTCCGCAGCCCCAGGTACCAGTCCAACAGGCCTCAGATGCTGGGCTGAAATGAATATAATAATGGGCGCCGGAAAATAGCACAGGGCACTTAGCAGAGACAGGAAGAGAAGTAATAAGTGAGAGAAGTGTGTGAGAGTGTGTGTGTGTAGCCGTGGATGTGTGTGTGTTCTCTTCAGGGGGGGAACCAGAGAGCAGATGCATGTCCCACAGTGAGGCAGGTGCAGTTTGTCTCCTCCGTGGCAGAGGTGGCAGCGGGGGCTGTCAGATTGGTATTGATATGTGTCACTCTGGGGAGTGTCAGGTGCTTTATTTAAGACAGCGAGGAGAGCAGGCACTCATGTGGTAATTGACGTTTGGCTTTAGGGAAGATTAGGTTGTTTGTTGACCTAGCGGAGCGGCTGATGGAGCCGTCCCCCGTGTTAAGTGTTGTTTTTTCATGTATGGTTAAGGTTTAGTTACACCCCAGTAAGATACCATACTGGGATGTTATTCTCCATAGAAAATCTATTTCCCCCGCTGGTGGGATTACAAGCTTGTTTAGAATCCAAACTATTAATACATATATCTCTTTTGTCAAAGAAAAACCTGCCATAGTAATAGCATTCATGGACAGTTTTTAAATTTCTCTGTTTTTTGTGTCCTTTTATTTAATTCTGGAAACATTTCATTTAAACAGACAAATACAAATGTATTGCTACTGCTATATAAAAAAAAATACAAAGGTACTAGCTTATGGTCTATAATGTTCATTATTATATCCTTATACTGTAGCTTAAAATAGATGAATTGTTAGATGATGTCCTCAGTACACTATTGACAGACATAATTCTCAGAATTCCTAGAAGGTAAATAAAAGAGAGTATTTTGAATATCTTAATCTGAATGTGACTACTGTGTTATGAAGTAACTCTGAGCTGAATGTTAAGGTAGTCATTCAACCTGGGTTATATTATATTAAACGCACTATTAAACAGTATTTAAGAAAATCACAACTAAACTAAATGAATCAGATTCAGGATGTACATCTGATAGACTTGTTATTGGCTGATACTTGGCAAAAAAGACACTTTGATAAGATTAAGGTCAAAATAACCTATTTGAGATCCCTAAATAACATTTTACGGGGCTCCGAGTGGTCCAGTGGACTAAGGCGCTGCCACTATGATCGGGGATTGCTGTTTCGAATCCCGTTCATGTAGCTTACCATTAACTGTCCACAAATCACTCCAAAGAGTGATTTTGCTCCGCACGAGGCATCTGTGAGCTGATGTATCGGAAGCGAGTCGCTGCGCTTTCCTCCGAGCTCGCTGGCTACATCAGTTTGAAAAGAGTCAGTGGCTGACTTCACATGTATTTTAGGAGGCATGTGTTAGTCTTCACCCTCCTGGTGTGTTGGCGCATCACTAGTGAAAGGGGAGAACAGTCCTAATGAGTGGGTTGGGTAATTGGCCTTGTAAATTGTGGAGAAAATTGGATAAAAAAAAAACAGCAAATCATTTTTGTCACTCAAAACAAGCATTATTTCATCAGTGCTGTACTATAAAGTTGCTTTGATTTGTTATTTGAGAAATGCCCTAAAGAACCAAAGTGATTGTAATATCTATATGTCTGTGTTTTAACCATGTTTTAATCTAACTGGAGTACATTCTCCTTCATTCTTTTCTCAAAGGAAAGTGTTACTGTGAATCTGGTCCTCTCCTCCTCTTACAGTCAAATGACCATAGTGATGTGTTGACACGCCTGTCCACTATTCACTTACATGGTTTGGTGGCCATATTCGATTTGACGCTAATCCTAAATGACATTCGCTGAGGAACCATTTTGCTCATTGGCGCATGAAGTCTATCACATCCGTCACTATTACGTTTAGACTCAGTTTAGAGTCCTGCAAGCCTGCAACTCTGATACTGAGGTTCTTATATTTTCTGTTCTTTTTTGATGGAATAATAGCTTCTTATCTTCACCATTAAGAATTAAACATCCACCTGTTTGTGCATGCTTGATTATAACATTCATGAACTTCCAAACAGATACTAATTCCTGTGACTATAAGTTATAATATAATATATTCTTTTCTTTATCTGAATGAAGGCCTATTTTATTTTAGACATTCTCTTGTTGCCTTTGTTTATTTGCATACTTAAGAAATGTGTCTATTGGAAGGGCATGTACTCTTTAGGCTCATTTATGTATTTATATGCTAATTATAGATACAGATGGAGCACTCTGTCAACTCTGTCAATATTGGTGTCAGACCAGGTGTTTTATATTGTGTTGTGATTAAACCCTGACGTCCTTAGATCCTGCTGTTCTGATTGGACAAAAAAGTAATTATTTCATCATCACTTACGTATCGATGCGTTTTCCTTAACTAGACGCTGATTGGTTTTAGAAGGACATGCATCTGACGTTGGCATGTTGACAATTGAGTGGGTGATTCATTCGGTGGAAAGCCTTTCCAGGATAAAGATAAACTGAATAAACAGATTCATTTCGTCTCCATAGTAGTGCTGCTATTGTGTTTTTTATACCAGCAGCAGCAACTTCAGGCACAGTACTCTAGGTAAGTTTAAATTCGCCAAACGAATGTGCTTGTCCTGAAGCAGCTGTATCCATGGCTCATTCTTTCTGCTTTTCCAGTTATTTTGAGAGGGTACTGACTGCAGCCTGCAGGAAGGCGGAGTTGGACGTCCAATGCGTCCAGCTCCGCCCACTTTGTTAGCGTCATGCCGTCCAGTCCCACCCGCTTTGTCAGCATCATGTCATTGTCTTAGCTGCACCTCTGAACAGAAGTAAACAATGTACAGGGCAGTTAGCGGACTTTAAATATAATATGCCGCGTCGTCCGGCTTAAAAACTGTGTATACACTACAAGCTTGCAAAACTGACAAGGCGTGGTGTGGACAAAGTGGGTGGGACTGGACGCGCTGGACGTCCAACTCCGCCTTCCCGCAGGCTGCAGTCAGTAGTAGATGGTTATTTTTCTTCTTCTGCTGCCGTTGTTGAGGAACGCCTGCGCAGCTTCCTGTAATTTGGTCCGAAAGTTTGAACCATCTAGAAAAGCGCTTTCACACTGCAGGCGAACCGGACCATGGTTCAGAAGATCCGTGGTTCGCGGCCCCTTTCACACCTGCTACTTTGGTTCGGACCAAACCGAAAAGTCCGAAAGTCCCGACCAAATGAGGCAGGTGTTAAAGCAGTCAACTTTGACACTGAATTACTCTCTAGAGGATGTAATGCTACCAAAACAACCATACCACATTAAAGCACGTGTAGAAGTTAGGACTGTCAATGTTAAAGCGTCAACACGTGATTACATTAGAATCAGTAATGCGTTATTATTTTTTTTAACGCAAATTAATGTCACCAGTTATTGACCTCAACTTCCGTCATAATCTGAGCCACCGCCACTCAACACATAGTTTTTTTTTTTTTTTTTAAGTGATTTGCTTGTGGTGAGAACGTGATCTGATCTCAATCTGACACAGTTATCATATATATTTATTTTTAATTGACCTCAAGTGTTGATAAGGCACAGTTTAATTTGAAATATTACACCCTGAGACACAAAATCTTCTCTCTATATTTACTTTCTTGCTTCAGCAGCAGACAGCTCTGACCAATCAGAGGAGACAATGTGCTTGTGTGGTTTATTGGTGCGCATTTTGGTGTGTTTAGGTTTATGCCTGTGTAAAGAACTAATCAACTGATCTAGACCATAGTAACCAACTACAGGTGTGAAAACATCCTTATGTACTTAACTTATATATAATTAACTTCTTATTAAAAATCCTTACAACCAAGCTGAGTTGTTTACAATAAAGTAATCATGCATTCTTTATTCCAGCGCCCCACATTAGCTTGATCTCCCCTCAAACATACAAGTATATACTAGTATTTTATTTAGCACCACTATATCCACTATAAAAACTGCGCCGTGCAATTAATCGCAGTTAATCACAGAATATTGTTGTGACTAATTAACCACTAACCACTAACAGAAGTATGTGGGCAGTGATAGATACATCATCTGAAATAGACTTATTCATGTATAAATAAATCTTTTGATTTAAGAATATAATATATGATATTTTTCAGCAGCTGTAACCATAGTAAAATAGTAACTTTTTCATTGTCTTGTTCTTTTTAGAAAGCTGACCCCTGTGCGTCGTCCTCTCTCTCAGTTTGAACTCAGCAGTTTAGTTCATGCTAATGGGGCAGGCAGTGGACTTCACGCCTGCACTCTTGGGGTTTGTTTGATAAGTAGCGCTGCATGTAATGCCCACAAATTTAGACGGTCATTAATTCAACCCTGCCTCCAATGTCAAAGCGATAAGAAACGGGGCCAATCATTCTCTGACTGTTAATACAATACAGGAGTGTTATTGAATCCTGACACATAGATTAAACTTTAAATTAGTAACTTTCCAATCACCCCACTAATGGGACCATTACCGAAATCAGCCCAGTTGCAAATTACACTTTTCACATTTTGTTGAGGGTTTGGCCACTTATCTGCGCTTGCCTTTTTTAATTAGAAATTGGTTGCTAATGATGACCACAATCACTCAGCTTCACAGAAAGTACATAGCAGAATCTTTCCCTCTTATCAAACTATACTTAATGTCACGCAGTGAAACGGCTATTGAATCATAATGATTAATGGGGTCATTTACTGACAGTGGTGCTGTTAATTAGCGTACGGTATTTTTTTGTGTGGCGGTAGAGACCCCGCTGCTAAAGCCTCTCTTATATGCGCTTTAATACCACCAGCAGCAAGCGGATCTGCATTCAGTACTCTGTCATAATCTTTTACAGTACAGCCTCCACAAGCACCACTTGTGCTGACACAAACAGCGGGTGGAATTCATGCGCAGAATGGCTGTTAGCGGCAGTGTAAGTCTCCTTATGCTAGACCAGGAGTTGTTCCAAGAAGATTAAGGCTTTGTAAACTGCTGGAGCACTCCGCCTCAAATGACTATTCCCTTATCTCCAGAGCCCAGAGCTACTGTATGCCTCACACAGACTTGCTCTATGTAGAATAAATGTCATTGAAATTAATTTCACCAGTCTTGAATTAGGCTGCGACTATAATCTCTTTCTTCAGTCAAAATTTATGTCCTCCAGAATTCAATTTCCTCCTCAGCCTCATAAGTTGGAACACAAAGAGTGATAGGCCTTTATCAGTGGAGCGGTTTGAGGACTTCATTAATGAATACTGCCACTTTCAATTCATAATATTTGATTCTGGTATAATCCTGCGAGAGCCGCTCGCTTTCGTTACACTGCGACTCGACACCTTAGAAAATGAAATTGCGCTCGTTTTCTTTGTACTACAAATATCCTTTAGAATATATGAGTACAGCAGTACAAGTTACAGCGAGTCAGATGCTACAGTAAACTAAATATGTAAGGATACTTTGGGTAGAAACTACATTTCAAAACCTGTTGTTTTTCCCTCATTAGGAAAATAATCCTGTAGCAAATCAGGCTGGTATTGATCAGGGGTTTTGAAGCATAAATTGCTTTAGGAAGCTCTCTCCAAACAGGCTCTCCAGCTGGAGCTGGAGCAAATCTCCCAGACCTCTCCCATCACTAGGCCTTATACACCTGACTCTCGCCAAGGTTGCGCCGATAAATCTGGCTTGAACTCTCACATCAATAACTACTTAACAGGAAGAGAAGAATACATGAGAACATAGAGAAAAAATATCACAGTAGTAATATCATAGTAATCATTTGATTAAAACAGCTCACTTTGAATAAAGATAACAAATGTTGCAACACAAGATTGGGACAGTATTGTGTCCCATGACTTTTGCCATGTGCCATAGAAGCTAAACGATGCTGCAGAAAGTAAATTGGGAGCTGTTACCACATCTACTGGGATGTTTATCACTGCAGACATTAAGGTATTGTGGAAAACAAAGAGTTTAAAATGTGTTTAACCCATAACAAGAAATTAATAAGAAATTAACTAAACTTGGTTTACACAGGTTTAGAACAGGTACTTAAAATTACTACACAATTACTAAGCTAGAGAACCAGTATAAATATACAGTTACAGTTACTACAGAATTCTTAATATTTAAAAAAATATAACTCAAAATGACTAAAAATATGATCTGATCTGTGAGATTTGTGCTCCGTTACACCTCTAATTAGCACCCACTGTGCTGTCCACTGTGGGTGGTAATGTTCGCTATGATATTTTACAGAAAAACATGTGACACTGTGGATTGAGGAATATTAAATGCATGCACAACATCAGAAATGATAAAGCCATCCACCTGAAAAGCCACTATCAGTCCTTGCAGAAACTTAATAATTCATGTTGCCTTGCCATGAGCACACTGGCCAATGTTTTGGCCAATTTACTCACAAGATAACAGCTCACCACTTATACACTTCTGGGCTTGTATGGCATATCAGTTTAAGTGAAAAAAAAAAACTAAGAAAATGCAACGCTCATTAGTTCATGAATAACAAAATATTTTTTTTATTGTTTTGTAAAAGGATCCATTATTACACATTTATACCAATCTACTAAAGTTTAAAAAATAACTTTATAATCAGAAGTTCTTGTTGTTAGTTGTTGTTCTTGCTGTCTGAAAGCAGGCTTTTGCAAAGCCCTCTGCTGGAGCTGTCTTCAGCTAATAATAAAGCACAGCACATTGTTATCATGAGTTTCTGCAGGAGTTACTCCGCTTGGCAAAAGGTTACATGGACACGCCTTCTCTCTTCAACATCTTCTGTGGCTCCCGCAACCTTAATTCAGGGTCATGGTGCCGGTTTGTATCAGCCTGAGTCCGAACTCTCTGACCTTAGCCATCTGAGCTTTCAGAGAAATGCTGCGTTCCAGAGGAAGACAGTCCACAGTTAGGAAGACATTTGTTATCCTTTGCCCTAGAATTTAAGCTAACATCCAGTCTTCTTAGCATCTCTCTGGAAGGCTTTGCCATTTGTTCTGATGCTTTCTTAATGTAGCTGGCATTTTCACAGAGAGGTCTGAATATATATTATGTAGTATTTTGTTTTCTGTTAGCAAGTCTGCATGTTTGGTGGGAGAAGTGAGCAGGAAATTGCTAGTATAGTGGAAACATAATAAATGAGCAGAGGCCTGTGGATGGGCAGAAGCCTGTGAATGGGCAGACGCCTGTGAATGGGCAGAAGCCTGTGAATGGGCAGAGGCCTGTGAATGGGCAGAAGCCTGTGAATGGGCAGAAGCCTGTGAATGGGCAGAAGCCTGTGTATAGACAGAAGTCTGTACCTGGGCAAAAGCCTGTGAATGTGCAGAAGCCTGTGTATAGACAGAAGCACATTTGATGCATTTTTATATTGTTTCATATGTCAGTGCACGATAATCTCCGGGGCAGTACTGGTCTATGTTGATCATGAAACAAAGTTAAATTTTCCCAAGATCTCAAAATCAAATGTATCCTGACTAAACAGAGCAAAATATATTTACAAAACATTTACAAGACTCTTTAGGGACTTTAGGGAGTGGTGTAGCAAGCCAAGTGTGTTTACTCTGTGGCATTGCTCTAAATAAGCCATTTTGGCACCTATGTTTTTAATTGTGTACAAACATGCTAACACTAGCTAAACTGTAGGAAGAAAAATAAGACCAATGCTATAATTTGTATGGTGTATTGTGTAGGAATATTAAATTAGATCTTAATAACGAACAATGATTGCAGAACTTGTTGAGGAGAACAAGAGAATTTGGATTAACTGTATATGCATTTTTTTTTTCAGGAAAATGATTACTGTAACATTATAAGACCAGTTCTAATAGTCTAGTATTTTTTTCTTTTATTTCCAGTAGTGGAGGAAACATTAGGTTCATTATGAGTATTAGTTCTGTTATGCTTCATTGCAGTGTTCCAGACTCTCTCTCTCTTTCTCTCTCTCTCTGTTCCCTGAAAGCTCCAGTCTTATTTGTATGCTGTGCAATTTTCAGCTGCTACTCCCAAGCCTGTGCCGAGTTGAAAAATGGCCTGCATTTTCTTGATAGCCCGTGTGGATGTAGGGTATAAATGGCTAATGAATTACAGATGAACATTGACGCAAATTAATCTTCCTGATGTCCCTGGGTTATATGGCAACCATTTAAAAGTTTAATCAATACGCTAAAGTTGAAAACATGCAGGTGCTGCAGTTGTTTGGCCATAATAAACATCGCTGGGAAACGGGGAGGTTTGCACCCAGTGCATGCATCATAATGACAGCTATTTATGTTTAATGGACTAAATATTTTTTATTGGAATAGAACAAACATCAGCTTAACTCTACAACACATGCATTCAGCTTCCCTCAGAGACGCCTGACAGATGACTGACGTCCAGCCAGCCGCAGATACGCGTCACAGAGGCGAAGGAGATGGATGGAGTGTCTTTTGTTTCCTGCTTTGCGCGCGGTGTCCTTCCACGTTCACAGGGCGAAGAGAGACAGTTGTGTGTAAATGGTGCTTACTTTCAGCATCACCCCATCAGCTGACCTATAGACAGTTAAAACTCAGATTGATGCCGTTTACTCGGCTCCTATCACCTCTCCGAAGAGCAGCACATATATCAGAGGAAAGAAACGGTCGCACATCTGTGTCTGTCTCAGTAGTTTTGTGGTTCATCATCAGCTCTGGGCTGAACGCTGCTCCGCTGAAGCTGCGCATGGGTCCATTTGAACTGCAACCCAACAAACCGTCACTACCTCACCTCCCCTTCTTGATTGAATAAGTAACATTACCCAAGGTCCAAATGTAATAAGCTCCAACCCTCTGCTCTCCTTTTTTCTCTCACTATAACCTTCTCTCTCTTGTCTAGAGGAGACAGGGGAGAACAGCTGCTCTATGAATATGTATTTGAATATTTATCTGCGCTTGTTGCTGATATTTATTGGCCGGGCCTGTGACATCTGAAGGACCTCTTGGTGAATGCAGTAATGTGAAGTGCAGTGAAAATAGAGATTGCACAATGCCACGATGCTTTTACTCTTGCAATAACAATAGCATTGTTTTTTAGGAAGTTACGTTAAAGCTCATTTTAATGCAATCTGTTTTTAGTTGAATCCCTTCACCAAAGTGTCAAAGCACAAACTGTTTGGTTATAAAACCCAATGCAGAAATCATTAGTTTAGCCTTTGTTCACTGAAGAGCAAATGGTTACTTTGGCCATATCGTTCCGTTCTACAATGAAGAAGACCCATTTGAACGGTTATGGTTTCTTTTTCTTTTTACTGTGTTGCTTAATCAAGAGCAGAAAGTGCAAAACATCTGCTAAAATTACGAGACGGTTGGTGTTGTTGGATGTGTACGATCTCACATTCTTGCCCTGAGTTAGCAAGTTCGTATCGACAGCTTTAGGCCTTGTCCAACATCCAATGTTCGTCCAATGTAACATATTTGTAGGTAAAGCACTACATTCAGTTGGAAATGAATAAAGTTGGGATGAATGTCTCATGCATCAAGATTTGATCAGTTTGGGAAAAGTGAATGATTTAAAACAAACAATTATGTTATCAAGGCAGACAAATGTAACATTAGGGGACCAATCACACCCTGCTCTAGGTGCGTCATGATGCTCTTTGATATCTTACACCCCGTCAACAGTTTATTTTCATGCCTTCTGCCCTCGCCGTTAAAATAATGTTGGGCTATATTTACACTGATGGGCGTGGTGGTCTGGAAGTGAGGTGTGTTTAGGTACATTTCTGGCATGTTTCTATCCAGGCAGCGGAAAACACAGGTGCCTCACTGACTGATTTAAACCCTGACAACAGTCAATAGTCACCCATCCATACCTCTCTTAGCTATGCAGGTGTGCTGTACACCCCCCGTCCTTAGCTTCAGCTTTACATCCTGCTTTTAAATCAACAATAAACAGAATACATAATAAAATAACATCGTTTTTTTCTGTAAATTACCTGCTGGCACACCTTCAGAACATGAATGTGCTGGTCAGTTTCCTCTGCTGAGACACGCAAAGCGCTGCGCTGGTAATATATCAACATTCCAAAGTCAGAGCATGCTTGGCTCTTAATGGTAATGGCAAGTGAAACACTGATTGGTTTATTTATTTAGTTACATCCAAAACACTCCCATGATTAATTAAGAGATTTAGTACATGCCTTTTGCACATTTCGAGCTTGTGAGGTGTGCTTTTTGTGTTCTCACAATACCAAAGACACATCCAGAAGTCCAGCTGTGTGATGCGTGGTTGATAACTTGCCTATAGATAGAGTCTTACCAAATGACTCTTATGGGTGCTGTGTAGGGAATTGAACCCCATGCAACTATACTTCTGGAACACTGGTCAATACTTTCCATAAACACACCTCTAAACCTTGTGGAAAGCCTTCCCAGAATAGCTAAAGCTTTATAGCTGCAAAATGTGGCCCAATAGCATATTAAAGCCAATAGATTAAGAATGGGATGTCACTCAAATTCATATGTGTGCAAAGGCAGACAAGCGAACATTTTTGGCAATATGGTTTATGTACTGTAACAACACATCAGAAATACAACTGATGAAGCTTTCTGGGAAATGACGACCCTGAGCTTCATCACTGTGGAGAGTTCATCAACCAACTGGATAAAGTGACTGAAGGAAATATACTGAGGCTCATACTGTATAAGAGCACATATCCATGACTGCAGCTGAACCAGACCATAACTCATTCTCACATGCCCTCACAGCCTTATGGATGTCAGCTTTGCTATTAGTCCATCTTCCCTTGCGCTAATATCTCATCCCTCTGAGATAATAAGGGAAATTTAATTGCATTGTTAATTGATTTTTCCTCCACAACATGATTACTCTAATTGGTTGCAGATCTGATGAAAAGGCATGATGAGAGCACTGAGAACAGACCATAAGCTCTGAGAAGCAAATATATATATATATATATATATATATATATATATATATATATATATATATATATATATATATATATATATAGAGAGAGAGAGAGAGAGAGAGAGAGAAAAGAGTGTGGGAGGCAGCTTTAAGGAGAATAGATAACCTTGATGTGTTAAGAGCTACATCCTTCAGATTTGACTTTCCTTGACATATTGATGGCCCTTGAAGCTGATTGTATGCAGAATGCAGTCATTTAGCACACTTCAGCAAACTGTTATTTTTTTCTGGAGCTTCTTGTTTGAAAAGACCATCTTAGTAGACTTAACATTTCCCTGAGTGTCCAGCATATATATATATATATATTTTTTTTTTTTTTTTTTTTTTTTTTGAAGATACCGCATGAGTAGGTCAATACTATCAATGTTGAGGAGTCTGGGACATTTGCACCACTCAGTGCAGATGTGTGTTTTGGTTAAACAAATTAGTATCCCATATTTTTGCTAGAAAGTTTGGAGTCTGGACCAAATATGAAAAGGAACACTCAGAATGCTTTCAGTAGCCAAAAGCCAAGTCCAGAAGCCAGGGATTGTCATGGTATGAGGTCACGCCCATACACTTCTGTGCTGGCAACATTATTGCAGAGTAGTACATTAAGAGATTAGAGCAACCTACTTTATGCTGCTTTGAGAAAGCAGTGTTTCCAGGAGCGTCAATGCATTTTTCAACAAGACAATGCTAAACCACATGCTGCACACATCACCTATACATGCAGAAAGAGGTTATGGTTACTGGAGTGGCCTACCTTCAGTCCTGACTTGGCCCCAATTGAAAAAAAAGTGAATTTTGAATTTTAAAACAAAGAGCTTGATAACGTCCATGTGCTGTGCTTTCATAAAGTACTTAGCTAACAAAAAATCGTATTCTTAATCTAAGGGCACTTATTTATGGACTATAGTGCATCAGTCAATTACGCATCACGCAGCTGGATTTAGGGCATGTCAGCATGTCTTTGGTATTGTGAGGATTCAAAAATATGCCTTTGTTTAAATAAACCAGTGTTTCAATTGCCATTTCCTTTAAGAGGCAGGTGCACTCTGACTTTGAAGCATTGGTATCTTACAGAGCATCACTTTTGAGCATCTCAGCAGAGGATACTTACATGCCCATTTTTTTATTTATTCTTTATTCTATTTATTATTGAGTTAAAAGTCCGGTTTTCGCGATGCAGCGTGTCCGTGTGTGTTTAACGAGCAGGGCTATACAAGTGCTGAGGGTGTGCAGTATGCTTAGCGCTCCTGCATGGTAAAAATAGGATTAGGTGGCTGACTGTTGTCAGGGTTTAAATAGGTCAATGGCACACCTGTATTTCCTGCTATTCCCTTGATTTCCAAATGAAACATAACATTTACTGATAGTCAGTGATGGTTTGGAGAGACAAGTCATCTGCTGGTGTTGATCCACTGTTTTCTATCAAGTCTAAAGTCAGTGCAGTGTTTTCCTGGAAAATCTTACTGCACTTCATGCTTCCCTCTGCTCTGACAACTTTTATGGAGATGCGGATTTCATTTTCCAGCAGGACTTGGTAAACTGCCCACACTGCTAAAAGCACCAGTTGGCTTTATATAATATTTATATAATATTTTAATGTTTTGGGGGTTTCACTGTGGCTGTAAGCCAGAATCATCAACAATAAAAGAAATAAACACTTAAATAGATCACAATTACATCTATATAATATATGAGTTTTATATTTTAAACTGAATCACTGAAATAAAGTAACTTTCCAATAATATTCTAATTTTTTGAGATGCACTACTACACTAGCTGTTGAAATGAAATAGTGTGGCCGTGTTTCTTACATGTGAGTCGTTCTCAGCTGATGCTTCAGATGTCTCTTCATGGTTTCAACATTGTTATTGATGGGTGAAAGGCAAAGCAGAGGTGGAGGATGTGCAGCTCTCAGCTCCTTATAGCTGGTTGTGTGATAGCTGGTTGTGGAGAGCGAGTGGAGCACTCTTATTGTTTGCAATCAGCTCTGAGAGCACCGCGGCTGAGGCTGAAGATCAGCAGGCCTGCCACTCCACTCAATGATAGAGAGTCCACTAAAAACAACCAGGTACAGCATGATAGCAACAATGCCTTCGTCTGTTCATGTGCCAGAACACACACCATGGACTCTTCAGCTTCTAGATAACATGTAATCTGTCACATTGTGTGTGTGTGTTTGTACAGTAGATGTTTGTGTGTGTGTGTGTGTGTGTATCCATGTGCATACGTGTAGTTAGTCAGGGTTTGGTCCAAACGGAAAGTCCACGTGTTGCCAGATACTGACACAGCCATCTTTTGTATTAACTATCAGCTCATCAGGCCCTCCCCATAGGCTTCGGCCAGCCTGTCTGTTTTCCACTAGCTACTTAAGAGAAAGAAAAAAAAATCGCTTGTCCTGCGTTCCGTCTCTCTTTCCGCACTCTCATTCTTTCCTCCGGTTACCATGTAAGCAGTGGCGGGTCCAGCTGCGGCTGGGCGTACAGTATACAGAGCAGACTGCACTCCATCACACTTCACCCCGACTGCCAGTTTACATTGAACACACTCTCCCTGTCTCTCTGGCCAGGCCACATGTTTTTTACTCCTTCTTCTTGTTCTTTCTGTCTCTCTCTCTCTCTCTCTCTCTTTACCTCTCTCTATGCATGGCTCCATATGAAACAGCTCACCAGCAGACAGAAGTGGGCTTTTCCAAAGCCTCAAAGACGCCTGAGCAATGGAACAAGTACAACACTTGTTTGAATGTTTTAGCTCCCTGTCCCTTTTGTATGAAGTATTTGACTTACAATCTAATTTTATTAGCAAACTGTACATTTTAATGCACATTTATAATCACTGTGTCTTTAAATCAATGTATAATGTGAACAGGAAGTAAATGAACAAGTCTCAGCCTGTACTGGCATTTTTAATCCAGAGATGTAAGATAATATTGACATAACAAAATATTAGGTTAATATTAGCTAAAAAAAATATTAGGTCAAATTCTAATGTGTGGACCAGGCTATTAAATATTTCAAATACTTCAAATACTTTTAAAAAGAGCAATATTTTTTTTACTTAAAATGCAATAAAACAAACTTTCTTCATTCACAAAGGTACACTGCAAAAAACGATTCTTGAGCCCAGTAAACTTTGCTCATTAATATGAGAAGATTTTACCTAAAATTATACTTTTTGAACTATGCTTAATTAAAACAGTATGTACAACCCAATATTTTGTGTGTTTATTTTGTTTAGAAATTTGGAGAAATATTGCATGAATATTTGAGTAAAATCAACATGATTTGAGCCCAGTGATGTTTGCTCATTATAATGAGAAGATTTTACCTAAAATTATACTTTTCGAACTTTGCTTAATTACAAAAATAAGTACAACCCAATAGTTTTAGTGTGTATTATGTTAAGATTTTGTTACGCCTAACTAAATATTTTAAGGCTGCTTGGGAGACCACGAGGCACTGATACAAGTACTTATCTCCACTGATGAAGAACTTTTGGAAGGCAGCGAGCATGGACTGCATGGGTAAGAGCACAGTGACTGATTAGTTTTGAGATATTTACAGTTGTGAGTTATCTGTGTAGTTTAAGTTGGTTTTAGAAACACGGTGCTTCAGTGAACTGTGTTGGCCTGCAGCTATAGGCAAGCATCAAACCGAAAGAAAGGGCAAATGTAGCTAGCTAGCACGTAGGCTAACCACCCGGGTGGCTATTCCGGCACTGGGCGCGTACAAACCGGGCTGGGCCGTCATGCTAACACCGCATTAGCGACCCCGGTGAGTAGACCAGAGTCGGTCTAGCTGGCTTAATCAACTTATTTTTAGCGTGCCGTAATGCTAACACCGCGTTAGCGTGCCGTAATGCTAACACCGCGTTAGCGTGCTGTAATGCTAACACAGCGTTAGCGTGCTATAATGCTAACACCACGTTAGCGTGCTGTAATGCTAACACAGCGTTAGCGTGCTATAATGCTTACACCGCGTTAGCGTGCACCGCATTAGAGACCCCGGTGAGTAACGCCAGACCAGAGTCGGTCTAGCTGGCTAATCAAAGTATTGTTCGCGTGCTATAAGGCTAACGCATGTTAGCTACAATGATTGGCCACTTCAACCCCTTTTTTACATTCTCCTTTTCACTGAGCAGCTTGGTGCACTTAGTTCTATAATTATCAGTGTTGGGAATAACAGCGTTATAAGTAACGGCGTTAGGTAACGACGTCATTTTGTCAGTAACGGGATAAAATAATTAATTACTTTTCCTGTCGTTACAACGCCGTTGACGTTACTGGTGATTAAAAGCAGTGCGTTACTATATAATGATATAATAACAGTAATTCGAGCGGACCCCTGCCCAGGCTAGTGAGTAGTAACAGGTGTTTCACCATGAACTGTGACCTATAGAGATCTGTGACTCCAGGTCTAAACCGGTGACAGTTCTCGGTGTAACACCTGTTGAACTTGACACGCTCTTAACACGCCCTGGCCCGACGGCGGGCCAGATAAATATAATAATTAATATCTGGCTGTGTTTATGAATAATTACAGGCTCAATATATCAATGACAGCCTGCTGACTCTCAGGATTACGGAGCTGCAAACCGTTTTACTGTCGGATGTACGGTTCCTGAATAAGAGTGCGTTAGACGGTTCGGTCTGTGAACACGCTCTTTGATCCGCCTGGGGTTACTACAGGACACCCCTCACACGCAAACAGAGAATATCAGCGCGTACCTCAGAGTCCGGGCTTCAGAACCCCTCCAAACATCACAACATCCATCAGTTCAGTCTCCAGTAATCCTCATATCCGAGCACTGCTTTTAGAAAAAAATATTATCAACTTTAACGGTTTATTTTAGGAGTTTCTCTTTGTTCTACAGCGATAAACTGCGCATGCGCGTTTCCATGGGCTTCAGCCTGAGAAAGAAAAGAGGTCTGGGCTCAGCCAATCAGGTGGCGAGTTATGCGGGACAGAGGTGGTAGCCAATCAGAGCCAGTGTTTTTACACGTGTGCCGAAGCACACCTGTGACACTCTCTGTAACTGTTTACTTTTTGCTTTTGCTTTTTTTTTTATAAAAAAAATGTTTTTTTAAAGGATTTTATTCTGCTCTATTCTGATGTGCAATAAATATAAAAAGTTATGTACAAACACCTTTCTGATCTACTTATTTCAACTGACTGTAAAAATGCTTTTTTTTCAGTAATTGGCCTGCAGGTTAGGGAGACAAAGGGATAAAATATTATTTTTGTTTCTACACTGTTTTACAGATTTTTGCAGATGAGCATAAAACACATGTATTTCTATAATTACAGACTGTTTGTTAAAAAAAATAAATGGAGTTCATTTGAAATGGTCTAAGACTTTTTTTTAACTGCTTTTAAATATTTAATGTTCAGCTGCTCAACCTGCTGTCTTGCTCATGTTCATCTTACAATATTAAGTTAAGTTAATATTAAGTTTATTCACTGGACAAAGAAATTTTTTTATGTGAAGGCGTAAAGTGATTTTTTTTGTACTGTCAGTATTAAGACTTTTTGAAAAAAGGACAAAAAAACTTTTCTTAGTTTTATTTAAGAATATGGTGCAACATTTTTGCAAACGTATTATTAAGTATTGCCAGTTTAAGATTTTTGTTAAAAATTAGTAAAAAAAATATTTGTTGGTTCTACGTAAAAATATGGTGCAACATTTTTGCAACCTTATTATTAAGTAATGTCAGTTTAAGATTTTAGTTAAAAATGACTAAAAAATATTTGTTGGTTCTACGTAAAAATATGGTGCAACATTTTTGCAACCTTATTTTTAAGTAATTTCACTGTAATTTTTTTTGTAAAAATGACGAAAAATGTTTCTATGGGTTTACGTAAAAACATAGTGCAACATTTTTGCAAGCAAATTATTAAGTAATATCAGTTTAATATTTTAATTAAAAGTTATCAAAAAAGATTTGTGGGTAACACTTAAAAACAAGCTTGCAAAAATGTTGCACTATATTTTTAAGTAAAACCAGCACATCATTTTTTACAGTGTACTTAAAATACAAAGGTGCTTAAAATAACATAAAATAGTAAAGAAAACGTAAAGTTAAGTGTGAGAAATGTATGATATATCATTATTCATTGTAAGGACTTAATAGATGTGAAAAAGGATCATGTATAGTCCAAGCCCAAGCATTAAAGCACAAATCAGTGTAAATTCATTTGGAGGAACATCCCTGTTATATAGAGGAAAACTCACTAACATCATCACTGAATATATCAAACTACAGGCTATATTTATTAAGATTTTTACAGATTTAATCACAGTTCTGCCATATGTTATATTAACATTAATGAATAATAAATTCAGCTAAAATTTGAACATACTTCCCTAGATTTGTAATTAAGTTTAATTCTGGTTTGTTCAGAAACAGAACCAGTTGTATTTCAGCTTCTCCAAGCTAGTGGTCTGGACAGGCCAGATTTTTTTAGGTCTGCTCTTTCAAAAAATCATCATTAATTATCCTTATATATATATCTCTCACCCACAACCTAAGCGTTTGGCTCGCTCATGCAGTCCTGCATACTAACATCTAGTATTTGACAGTTGAATAACACAGGCCTCAGCCACCAGCACCCCTACAAACATCCAGGCCTGTCAGAACTTTTGTAAGTTAAATTAAAACATATAATTATAAACTGTGTTTTATAGATATTGGTTTTCTGCGAGCGCTGACAGCCTGGGCATCATTTCTAAGCGTAAATCAACCGTTCCCGTGCCCTGTCTTATATATTTTGACCTCCACTCAGTGTGAGCATTTTAGAAGATTAGAGAATAAATACGGCAGCTGTAACTAAAAAAGGGGACGCCAGAGTTTTAGATAAGTTACAGCAGGTAAATATTGCCAAAATCCAACACACTGAATCTGCCATGTTTACAGCATAGCCTGTGCAACTGACCTACACCATTGTGAGCATTTATATTTGTGCATTGGTGTGTCTTCATCACTCTGCAATAATATCAGAATCGCAGAAAAGTGAGGTCGGGAATATGATGCTCAGCCAACCAATCACAGTTTCTTCTATGGCAGATGTTCCAAAGCTACACAATTGGCATTTAGACAGTTAAAGTTTAGTCGACTAACATTTGCAGCCTTTAAGGTGATCAAATATAAGTAAGTCACCTTCAGGTACTACAAACCTGTATGTTTACCTTCTGATTTAGTATAAAAGTATCAGCATTGATAACTGGTTGTTATGTGAAATGAAATGAAATGAAATTGTAATAGCATTCTCAGTTTATATGTTGTTTAAACAGTTTAATCCTCCTAAAAAATGGCTCCCCCACTATTGCACAGCATCAAGCACAATGGCAGGCCTGTTGGCTGTGGAAAGCTGGAGCATGATGAAGCCCTCAGTCTGCATCTCTTCAGCTTCAGAATCTATCAGCAGCAAGTGCTGGGCAATGCAGCACCTCATCAATCAAATAGCTTTTATTTATTACTGTACTTCATCTACAGCCGGCTCCATCAGAATCAGCTACAGCAGTAATGTGGTGTAGTGCTCTTTGTCGGTGTGCTGGGATCTTTCTCCCTCACCTCATGGGCCTCAGACCTGCAGGAGATGCTCTCCCAGGACCAGCGGCATATATGATGTGTCTAATGTAACTGCATTATCTCTGAGTCTGTCAGTTTAGTGCTCCAAATATCTGGATCTGTATTCAGATGTATATGTTGGTTGAGTGATGGCCCTGCTGGAAAGTGAAAACAGGGAAATGTTATGTTGAATTTGAAACTATATTGCAGTTAATAATCTGTATACTTTTGTCTTTGAATTAAAGTTTATGGTAACACTTAACTTAGATAATCCTTTGTAGATGCAATTATAGAAGCTAAACTAACTTTCAACTAACGCTAAGCTGAACGTTTGTTAAATGCACCTGAAGGTTAAAGTGAATGACTCTACTGAATGTACCCCTACACCCAACTCTAACCCAAACTCTTATCTTAAAATTTAGTGTTAGGTTTAGGGATATATTTAAGGTCTAGATTAAGGTTTGGGTTAGGTTTCAAGGTTGATTCAAGGTTTAGGTTAGGCCTAAGTTAGCGTTAGGTTTAGAGTTAGGTTCTATAGAGAATTAGTTACATATACAGGTGCTGGTCAACGAATTAGAATAATTTGAAATTCTTTGAATGCATTTTTTGTGCAGAAAGCAAATCAGGTGTTCACCGCACCTGTCCTACTCGTTAGACTAATCACAGAACTCGTTACCTGGAAAAAATTTGCTCAGCTGAGCTTTCCAAAAGGCCCATTTAGGCCATTTAACTGTGACACTGTTGTTTTATTGAATTAGAATAATGGAGAAACCGTTTCATTGAATTAGAATAATTTTTATTATAATTACAATCATCACTTTCTCAGTATTTTGTGGCTGCCCCCTTGGCTTGTATGACTGCCTGAAGTCTCTGCGGCATCGATTTGACCAGCTTGTCGCAAGTTTCCGCACTCACAGCTTCCCAGGCAGTGGCGATGTTCTGCTTCAGTTGGTCCAGCGTAGTAGGCTTTCTGTCGACGATGTTTACCGCTTGACGATGGCCCAAATGTTTTCAATGACATTGAGGTCAGGCGAGTTGGCCGGCCATGCCAAAACTTCAAGCTGTTTTTTAGTGAACCAATCTTTGGTCGACTTTGCCGCATGAGCCGGTGCAAGATCCTGTTGAAATATGAAGTCTTCTTCGCCGAACTGTTCCTCAACAGTCGGAATCAGGAACGTTTCCAGAACATCTTGATATACGGCAGCATTGACAGTCTTCTTGAGGAAGCAGAGTTTCCCTACACCTCGAGCGGACATGCATCCCCAGACCATAACGCTCTGGGGAAACTTGACGGATCTTTTCACGCACTCGTGGTTGTAGGTTTCGCCACCACGACGCCAGACACGAGGACCTTGGTCACCGAAGGAGATGCAGAAGCGTGATTCGTCACTGAAGACCACTTTCTGCCAGTCTTCAGCAGTCCACTCGCCGTGTTCTTTGGCCCACTTCAGCCGTTTCTCCATTTGTTTCTTGTTCAGCATCGGTTTTACTGCTGGAACGCGAGATTTGCAGCCGAGTTGGCGCAGACGACGGTAAGTGGTTGATCTGGAGACGTCAGCGCCGGTCTGCTTGTTCCACAAGTCGGTGAGCTCGGAAGTGGACTTGAACCGGTTGCTGACTGCGATCTTTCTCAGCTGCTTGTTGTCGTGAGCAGAAGTTTTTCGGACGCCGGAACAGTTGGTGCGCTTGCTGCAGTTTTTCTTAAGAGCTTTGCAGACGGAAGACTGGCTGATGCCGAGCTGCTCAGCAATTTTAGTTTGGGTCAAGCCTTGTTGGCGAAGGGCTTGAATTTGAGCCACTATTCCGGTTGAGAGGTCGCGCTGCTTACCCATGATTGATTTTACAACTTAGAAATACTACTCAACCCTGACTTTATACTGCACAGTGAACACTCTTCACAGAAAACAAAAATTCGAGCATTTATTCTAATTCGATGAAACGGTTTCTCCATTATTCTAATTCAATAAAACAACAGTGTCACAGTTAAATGGCCTAAATGAGCCTTTTGGAAAGCTCAGCTGAGCAAATTGTTTTCCAGGTAACGAATTCTGTGATTAGTCTAAAGAGTAGGACAGGTGCGGTGAACACCTGATTTGCTTTCTGCACAAAAAATGCATTCAAAGAATTTCATGATTGCACTATTTCAAATTATTCTAATTCGTTGACCAGCATATATTCAGTTGAATGTTAGTTAGCATCGTTGAGGTGTATAAGAGACCACTTCAGTTTCTGAATCAGTTTCTCTGATTTTGCTATTTATAGGTATATGTTTGAGTAAAATGAACATGTTTGTTGTTTTATTTTATAACATGTGGACAACATTTCTCCCAAATTCTAAATAAAAATATTGTAATTTAAAGCATTTATTTGCAGAAAATGAGAAAAAAGAGCAAAAAAGATACAGAGCTTTCAGACCTCAAATAATGCAAAGAAAACAAGTTCATATTCATAAAGTTTTAAGAGTGCAGAAATCAATATTTGGTGGAATAACCCTGTTTTTTAAACACAGTTTTCATGCATCTTGGCATGTTCTCCTCCACCAGTCTTACACACTGCTTTGGATAACTTTATGCTGCTTTACTCCTGGTGCAAAAATTCAAGCAGTTCAGCTTGGTTTGATGGCTTGTGATCATCCAGCTTCCTCTTGATTATATTCCAGAGGTTTTCAATTCGGCAAATTCAAAGAAACTTTTGTTCCAGAGCTGTATAATGGACCATCCAGATAAAGTGGTACCAAGTTTATTTCTCTTGATGAGATGGAGAGCTGAAAAAAGTGCACATTAATAAATGAATTGGTTAACCAACTAAACAAAGTGTATCTTAAGAAGTTGCCATTTGGAAAATTCAAAGTCATAAAAAAAAATAGTTGGAGTTACTGTCTTCACTATCCAGTGAAGGCCTTCAACTAGATTTAGGAGAGTTGTGTTGAGTGACCTTGCCTTTCAGAGCTTTATTAAGGTCAGGATGTTGGATTATTACTACTTTGCCTTATCCTCAACTTCTCAACATACTCCCAAAAGTATTTGAGTGGGCACTAGTCATAACTCCAGAGAACACAGTTTCACAGCTCTCTAGCCTACACCTTGCATTAGGCATGGTTCATGTTTATCTGCTCTAGAGAAACCTAACCTGTGTAAATTAACAAGTGAGTTTTAGTCTAGACTTTAGTCTAGAAGATTGAGACTGTGTGAGATTGAGTGAGGTTATGATTCAAAATGAATCGTCCAACATGAGTACCACCAATGCTCTTGTGGTTGAAGGCAATCAGATCATCACAGCAATGTAGCTATGTTCCAAATATGATAAAAAGCCACCTCAGAAGGGTTATCCCTCTCAAAAAGCCAGTGAGTTAAAAAAAAAAAAAACCCTCTCTCTCGTATTTCTTCTGAATAATGTATTCTGTATAACTGGTCACATCCCTGTTGTATACAGACCACCAGTGTTGGTGGCTGGGGGTTATGACACTCCTCTCAGACCTCTGGCTTGTTAAGTGTGTGTGTGTGTGTGAGTGTGTGTGTGGACCCTGGCCCCACCATACCGTGTAAGATGCTGGATATCAGGAGGCACCTTAGTCCCCACGGCAACAGCAGCAGCTGGAGACCCCCACCCCCACCACTGCTGCCACCCCTACCACACACATGCACAGATAGGAAGAATTGTCTGTTGCCCCCAACAAACCTACCCAGTCTGTGCATGGCAGAGCAAAGGGACACTCTCTCTCTTTCTCTCTCTCTCACACACACACACACATACACTCACGCACGCACACACACACACACACACACTTACATGGACACAGATCTGATCTGAGCGGACAGCTTCTTACACTTCACTGTTTGGATCACCTCAAGTTGTGGGGACGGCAGTTGGGGGGAGGGGAGGGGGGGGGGCGTCGCTCTGCTACAAAAGTCCAAATTTAGATTGACTGAGCTTATCCTCGGGCCTGCGCTCGTCCCACTCGTCCGTCTGACACGAACAGGCCCTGCCACTAACTCGCTCTGCAGAGGAGCGCACCGCACTGCAGCGCCATGGCAGCCAAGAAACTGCTCACGGACGAGGGGGGTGGGCAGGATAGGAAAAAGAAAGAGAGAGAGAACGAGAAAGAGAGAGAAATAGAGAAAGAGAAAGTATAGAGAGAGAGAGAGAGAGCATGTCAGGTTTGGTTAGGCTCCAGACTGGTGTTAGAATATGCGTGGCACTAATATGGCACCAGTATCTCTGTCCTCATCTCTGTTGTGTGTCAGTGCGGGCGATCGGGGGCCTGTCTCTCTCTCCTCTGACAGTGTCTTTTCGGATTACGTCTGCGGGCCGCTGCGAGCGCTGCTGCTGCTGCCACTGCTGCTGCCGCCGAAGCCGCCACCCCCCCTTTCGCCCGTCACTCAGCCGCTTCGTTTGATGCCTGCCCTTTTTTGTCATTAATGCACTTGATGTCTATTTAAAAACTGTGGCCAGCGCCATATCTGTTTTCCTGTCAGGAGATCATTGACAGCATTAATGCCACTTGTCCTTGCCTCATTTACTAAAGCGCTGACACCTAGCTGCAGTCTACCACATCCATCAACTCTCCCTTTCTCCCTCCCTCTCTCTTTCTCTCTCTCCCTCTCTCTCCCTCTCTGGCATTTCAGTGCTGTCCTGTCTTGAAACTGAGCTCCTCGAGCCGTCACTGCCAGGCCACTGCTTTCAGCTCCTGCAGTATTCCGGAATAGCTGGCATGAAGACGACATTTCCCAGCAAATCATCTTTTGGTTTTTTAGCCCTGAAATGTGTCTGCCTTCTTGTAAGGGCAGAATGTACGCCATAGGCAAATTCCAATCCACCATGTTACCCTTAAGAGAGGTGCATGCAATCCTGCCATTAACACTGCTATACAATGCGTTTACTGAATAATTTAACTCTTCGTTCTTTGATGTATGTTATTTTGGATGGGGTGAAGCCTATTTACCGTAATTTTCGCACTATAAAGCGCACTTAAAATCCTTTAATTTTCCCAAAAATCTTCAGTGCGCATTATAATCCGATGCGCCTTATGTATGAATTTTACCAGTCAGGTTATAAGGAGCAGTAAAGCCACTAGCATTAGCCACTAACCGCTATTTCTCTGTTCAGAGGTGAGAATTATCAGCTGTAGCCCACTGCTAAGCCTGGTTAGAACTGCTAGAGCAGCATTAGTATTACCCACTAACCGCGCTAAGCGCTAGTAAGCTCTTTATCCGTTCAGAGGTGAGAATTTCAGAGGGTAACCTGCTGCTAACCCCGGCTAGCAGCATTAAGATTAGCCGCAAACCGCGCTAGCTCTTTTGTTGTTTAGAGGTGAGTATATTGGTCTGTAGTCTGCGTGTTTACCGTGTTAAAACAAGCTACATGGGACGAAATTCTAACTAATAGCACCCTGGCTTACCAAAACACTCAGGGTTCCTCAGTGTAGCACTGTCAGGCGGCATTTATGTCCTGCTAATAGCTAGTCGCTAATGCTAATGCTCCAGCCTTAGTGCTGGAGAAATTCAGGAAATATCTGTCAGAGTTGGTAATGTGGTGCTTGTCTCAGGAAACTGAGTTTTAAAGTAATATTCAAAATACTTTAAAACAAAACACAGCTTTAGGAAGGCTTTCTACAGTGGGCATGATTGATGTTTAATCAATAAAATAAAATAAAATATAAAAAGTATTGTTATGTAACAGTTTAGATGTTTGTAATTGTCTCATTTTACTTGTTTTAGTTATGCTGGACTTTCTCTTAAAGTACGATATAACAGTGTTTGTGGATCATAGTATGTCACTTTCATATGTTGAATGCTCACTGTAAAACTATTCCAAGATAAATACCCTTTTTCGTTATTGGGCATCTTTAAAAAGTATGTTTTTTATACTAGTAGAATGGTAACAGTAGGCTTATAAAGAATGTTTCATACGCCAGTAATACAACCATTAGAATACTGTATTTAATGATCCATTACAATTATGTGTGCATCCAGTGCAATATTTAACATTAATATTTTTACTGAGTAATACTATGACTGCAGTGCTTTCTAAAAAACATTTAAAATGTATATGTGTACAGAACAAAAATGTTCAAGCATATGCTTTCAGGCTCCATACTTCTGTACTTCTATATTGTTTGTATTTGTGTATCCTTTTTTTGATGTTTACTCTTAACATTTTTGCACACTTATGGACCAAAAACAATAAAACAAATTTACATGGCCATCTTAGAATAAACCAGGCTGTTTTTTTATGTGTAAATGTTCTCTGTTCTGATTGAATAATATGTACTTACTGCGAATGAAACACTCCTTATAACTTCAGTGTGAATTAAAAGGGGCTAAACTACTAAAGGCCAAGCAGACCAGTAGACATGCAAAGATAACAGTAGAGCATGCTATCATGTTTAAACCAAGCAGAATCACACCAGCGGGTGGATATTAGAATCAGCTTCCCAGCATGAGAGCGATTCCTGCTGCTGCTGCTGCTGCTGCTGCTGGAGAAGAAGGATTCATCCTCGTGTTCCGGCCCTTCCAGAATCTTTCATGTTATGCGCACACATACTCACGCATGTACACATTAGAGCTGCGTAATTTAATGGTTAATAACAGCAGTTCGTTGTGCATTCACAGTGCACTGTGTGGTGCCAGTGATTAGGCAAGCTGTGTTAATAACAACTCCTCCACTACATACAGATTCAGACGGGTTGGAGCTTTTACTGCAGTAAGAAGACATCTGGAAGAGTGATTCCCACTGTAAAGGGGAATTCTTGGTGGTCTTAATGGATATAGTGTTACGACAAATACTGTATGTTAATTGTGGCCTTTGAGGATTAACTAGATGCAGAGTCCAGACTTGCTATTTAAACTATTATAGAAGTGAATAGGAACATTAGGCCCACACACACGCACACATACATACATATACAGGAATGGATACATCAGCTTCCTCTGTGGAGATTACTGTGATAATGACATCTTGGCATATTCTTCTCACTCTTCTCTCCTTCCCTCTCTCTCTCACACTCACACACACACACACACACACACATATACACACAGAAGACAGAAGAAAGCAGGGTCTCTGCTTGTTATTGTCTAGACAGCACCCTCAGGCCAAATGTTGTCTTTCTGGTGTTCTTAGACTTTGAGACGAATGCACTGTATCCCCTGACACACCGTTCCTGCCAAAATTTGAGTGAGGAAATGACAGATTCAGGAGGCTGGCTTCTCACTCTCTGACAGCCTTATATACATATCATAAAAGCATCACAGGCAAAATGTGCATTAAAAATGTTAACCCTGGTTGTTCATAGTTTGAGCTGAGCAATGATATAGATACATGTTTGTTTTTTTGTATTAATTAAAAAAAAAAAACAGGGTCACTTTAAACATGCCTAAGCCAATCACATTTTAGAACTGGAACATACAGTATGTTGTATTTAAAAATATATGTACAAAATGTGATGAGTTTCTTTGATTTTACCAAATTGAAAAATGCACTATATAATCAAGTAGAAGATGGATGATCTCAAGCCATCAAACCAAGCTAAACTAAAGGAAAAACAAAAAAAAAATAATAATAGCACTGTATTAGAGAGACAAAAAATTAGACAAACGTTGCAGAGCCTCTCATTAGGAAAAATACAGCTCTGAAAAAAAATAATAAGACACCACTTAAAAATTATTAGTTTCTTTGATTTTACCCAATTAAAAACCCCAGGGAGATGGATGATTACAGCCATCAAATCAAGCTGAACTGCTTGATTTTTTGGGCCATAAATGTCCAAAAGAAATATCCAAAAGCAGTGTGTAAGACTGGTGGAGGAGAACATGCCAAGATGCATGAAAACTGTGATTAAAAACCAGGGTTATTCAAAATAAATATTGATTTCTGAACTCTCAAAACTTTATGAATATGAACTTGTTATATTTGCATCATTTGAGGTCCGAATGCATCTGCATTTTGTGTGGATTTTTTTTTCAGCCATTATTTATTTTCTGCAAATAAATGCTCTAAATGACTTTTTTTTTTTTTTGGAATTTGAGGAAAAGGTCCATAGTTTAAAGAATAAAACAATAATGTTCTTTTTACTTAAATATGTATTTATAAATAGCAAAATCAGAGAAACTGATTCAGAAACTGAAGTGGTCTCTTATGTTTTTCCAGAGCTGTATATCATCAGTCTCACATCACACTCTCTCTTTGTGTGTGTTTGCAGGGGTATTTGCCAAGTGCCGCTACGTCTACTACGGCAAACACTCAGAGGGCAATCGCTTCATCCGCAATGACCAGCTCTGACAGACAGACAGACGGACGGACGGACAGGCCGGCAGACAGACGGCGGCTTTATAAAGATATCCTCCTGCGTGTCTTTATAAATATACATATCGCCACATGCATTTTAAGCAGCCAAACACAGCCCTCTAGTGCCTTCTGCTGAGTGTGCCATCGCTGCCACCTCACATCGCTCTCGCGCTGCCTGAGCACTGCCATTCACACTGACATGATTGCCTTTAAGCAGCACTACCCCTCCACACTGACACATCCGCGCACACACACACTTACATACACTTACACACGCCCCGCACAAACACACACACACACACACACACACACGGACCACGCCAAGTGCCTGCGCTGACAGCCACTGCTTCATGATGGATTGCCTGCTCCAGCCGCTGCTCTCCGAGGGTCAAGGGTCACACCTGAGGCTGCAGTGGGCCCACACGGACACCCAGGATGAGCCGCCCTCAAAGTCAAAGCTAAAGTTAAACACACAGAGAGACACTATTCATTCCGGCTTTTCATGCTCCTCACTTTGTATTCAGAGCACAAGTGGACCAACGGCAGGACATTTCTCACAGCTATATATCTCTACACTGGAGTAACAAAACCTCGTACCTCCAAAACACAAAACAGGAAGTTCACAGGAGAAAGAAGGCGTGTTATTAGCTTTAATGTGTTATATTGAAACAAGAGTTTAGTCCAAGTCAGTTGGAGATTTTTATATTTAGGTCCACTTCTCATGATAGCAGTGTTCTCACAGTGCAAAGGGCAGCTGGTATTTTTTGTAAGTGTAGAAAAAGGAAGTGTTTAAATAACTCAAATCTTTTTTTTATTTAATGTTATCTTCGATTCTAACATTACAGAATGAATTATGCTGAATCCCATAGCTGTACACCACTCACCACAACGAATTTAATATACTTTTATGTGTTTCCATACATGTTTAATGTGCACATGCATACACACATTATATGGACAAAAGTATTGGAACAATTCTCATTAGTTATTTCTTCAATACTATTTGTTGGAGTAACTGTTTCTGCTATCCAGGGAAAAGTGTGTACTACATTTTGGAGAGTATTGTGCATTTTGAGGATTTGACTGCTTCAGAAACAAGAGTCAGGATATTGGATAAACAACATTTCAGCTTTTATTTCCAGGTATTTATATCTGGATCTGATACACAGTTCAGAAGATAGCACCTCTGTCTGAACCAACCTATTTTTCATGTGAGTATTGGTGTATTGGAACATGACTGTCAGGTGTGTTTTATTGCCTAGGTGTGTCCTGATACATTAATTATTCAAACATTAAACAGCTCTCGCTTTCAGATTTGGTTCAGATCACAGTTTTAACTAACATGACAAGCAGAAAGCTGTCTATGGGTGAAAAACAAGCAACTGTGAAGCTGAGAGAAGATCTATTGCACAAATATCGTCCATAGCCAGAACAACTGTTTGGAATGCCCTGAAGAAGAAAGTCGTCACTGGTGTACTAAATAACAGGTGATGAACAGTGTGTGTCTTTGAAGTTAAAGAAAAACGAAACCAAACTGATTGAAAGATCCTTCATCATGCAGCAAGATAATGATCCAAAACCAGGTGCCTGAAAAAAAACATCACACTGATGTCAGTGGGTCACAGTCATGATGCAGTTACTGCAAGCAACTAAATATTGAGTCTTATTCACTTTAATTTACTTTAGGATTATATGTTCCAATATTTTTGCTCGTAAGAAAAATGGGTGGGTTCAGAAAGAAGGTGCTATCTTCTGAACTGTGTATCTTATGCAGATGTAAATACCTGGTAATAAAAGATGAACTGTTGATCTTTGTTTCATAATCATATTTTAATGTTAAACCCTAAAGTTTCAGTCTACAGCAGAAATAAAATGATTGGCCTCACTGTTTCAATACTTTTGGGTTTTGGAGAGCACTATATCTCTAAAATAAAGAAAAAAGTCACGTTTTTTTGTAAGTTTTATTGGGTTTGTGTATAATTGTGAAAGTTTAAATAGGTCTTTAAAAAGGCATGAAGGTCTGAACACCAACAGCGATTTTATATTTCATTATTTTCTTTTTTCGTAAGTCAGCCCTTTACCTCAGGAAAAATATGTGGTAATGTCTTGCATTGTTTTTTAACACAAACTTTAGAACCACTATTGATTTTAATCATCAAAATATTATTTAGAATACCATATAATGTACAATGGTATAATATAATGTGCGATTCATTTGAATGAGTTTCTTAGACTGAGAACACTTGATGAAAACTTTATTTTGTTGAAAGTATTTTTTTCTTTTTTTTATTTGGCGAGTGAGGGGCATTTTGCAGCCTCCTCACACTCTGGCCTTATGCATGCTTCTGCGTATGTGTGGAGATATTAAGCGTGTGTATCTGTGTGTGTGTGTGTGTGTGTGTGTGTGTATGCTGTGTGAAGCTGGTGTGTTGCGGGGGCAGATGTTGCCGTGCAGGAGCCTGGAGGAGCAGGGAAAGTGGGAGGTAATGAGCTTTGCTCTCGTTGCTTGGGTTCAGGAGAGGAGAGAGGGAGAGAGAGAGAGGGAGAGAGAGAGAGAGAGAGAGGGAGAGAGAGAGAGAGGAAGGAAGGACTGAGAGGAGGGGGAGAGAAGTCAACAACTTTCTCCATTCCACTTCTGATTGCCTCCTCATGTGGGTTTTGGACCTATTCACACCATTTTAATGACTTGCTCTCTAACTTTTGTTTATGGAAAGGAAAATAAAAAAAATCTATAACAGCTTTTACTGAGTATCTGAAGCGATGGCCAAAATGTTTTGGGGAAGGTTTCGCACATCAAGTACATTAGATTCAGCACGCCTGAATAATGTTTTACTGTTTTATATTTTTCCAAGATTTTCTTTAATGCTTTCATTTAAATGCTTTATTGTTTTGCTTTTGAAATATTGTATTTCAGATTTAATTGATGAACGTACTGCACCAAAGCAAGATGTAATGGTGAATTACACGAGGGGAACCAAAGATCTACCACAAAATGATAAATGCTTTATGTTGTCTTAAAATAGACTAAATTACTCTCAGTCATGCCATTAATTCATCCATTCCAAGGCAATCCTATGTTTTTCATTTATTTTTGTGAGAAGATGGGCCAAGTCCTCTTTTTTCTACTGAATTATGCATTTCTGTTTGTTTTTTTATTGCATTACAGTCATATATAACCACTGATTAGCAGAGTAATTAGATCATTTACACGTCTTTGATTAAAATCAAATGTAAAAACATTTGTATTGTCCTCCTTTTTTATGTTCTTAGATTTTGGGTGGGCTTGTTGATATTGTTGTCATATTGTTAAAGCCAGAGCTAATGATAAAATTGATGTATGAAGTTTAGAAATAAAAGTGTTGCGTGTATCTTTAAATCTTTTATATCTTTATCTTTAATTGAAGAGTATACTTTTTTTTAACTAACTGTGATTCATTTCAATACCTCACCTTAGTTAAATTATAATTATACTAATAGAACAACTCTGTTATGTGAAAAAAAGTATCTAGACATAGGCTGAGAATATAATATTCAAAAGTGAAAATATTAAAAAGTGAAAAAACAAATGTGATTAGTCAATTAAAACATAAAGAAAACAGTTGATTGTTCAAAAGAGCAAAATAAAATGCACTTTGTGTTTTATGGGATATTCTTCACCTGATATTCAACAGAAAATTCCCATTTTACAAATTGTTTCTTCAAAGTTTCTTGTTAAAAGTTGGTCTAACTTTGTGTTGCAAAATGTACAAATTGTAGTTGAACTCTAGTTGAGGCCAAATCAACTACTCTGCACTACTGCACATGCCCAGTTTGACTCTTTAGTTAAACAGGGTCTACTGAGCAATTATGAAGGGGTTTTCCCATGATATTGGTCACGCTATTTGCATATTGGGCGTGTCCTCCTATCTCTCACTCACCATCAGTGTGTAGCTATTTTCCACAGGCTACTTCTCTTGAGTTTTGTACATGTGTGTTATATAATAATAACTGCCAGACTTCAGTGTTAAAGGCTATAAGAGCAAGTTACTAAGTTTTGTGTTGCTTAGTGTGATTTAATGCTGGCTTGGTCCAGCTGGTCATGCTTGCATTAGTGTAAACTTATATGATTTACTATATGACAAACTGTAAAAAAACAACCCTGAAATTATTCTTCTTCATGAGAGTTGAACAAAGTTCTTGTATTGCAGTATAAACTACAGCAAATTAACTTTCTCAATTAAGTTCAAGTTTCTGGCTAAAAGTTGGCTTAACTAAATAATTTGTGTTGGCGAAATTTACAAACTGTAGTTGAACCACAGGCTCCACAGGATGACTATATGCTGGTTGGGTCCAGCTGGTTGTATTTGCGATACTGCAAGCTTTTATGATTGACAACAAGACGAACTGAAAAAAAAAAATCAATCCTGAAATTGTTTTTCTTAATGTGATTTTTAGATCAGTTGAACAAAAAATATATACTGCACAGTAATCTATAGCAAATTAAGTTTAACTTTATGTTTCTTGTTAAAAGGTAGTCTAATTTGTGTTGGCAAAATGTACAAATTGTAGCTGAACCCTAGTTAAGGCCAAACCAGCTACTCTGCACATGCTCAGTTTGACTCTTTAGTTAAATGAGGTCTAATGAGCAATTCCGTTTAAAACAATAAAATTTTGTATTTAATCAAATACATTAAATATACTAGTACATCTCAAAAAATATGATTTAAGCATTTATTTATTTTATTGTTGAGGCTAATGGCTTACAGCCAAATAAAAAAAAAAACAACAACAAATTGGTACTTATAGGCTGTGTGCCTTTTGGCAGTGTGCCAAGTCCTGCTGGAAAATAAAATCTGCATCTCCATAAACGTTGTCAGCAAAAGGAAACATGAAGCACTGTAAGATTTTCTTTGCACTTGTTACAACACAATGGATCAACACCCGCAGATGACATGTCTCTCCAAACCATCACTGACCATCAGTAAATTTCATGTGTAAATCAAGGGACCAGAGTCTGGAGAAAAAGTGAAGAGACACACAGTCCAAGCTGCTAGAGGTCTAGTGTGAAGTTTCTACAATTTTAAATAACCAACTTAAACAACTTAAGCATCTCTTGGCACAGTGGTCCTCAGTCTTTACATTCACTACAAATTCTAAACAAATCCTTGACCCCGATCCAGATCACAAAGGCCTATAATTCCTGGATAGATAGATCAGTTATGGTGGGCTTGTGAGTCCCTGAGAAGGAAAGAGTTAAGAACCACTGTCTAAGAGCAGCCAGTCCTAGTCAAAGCATACTCTGCTCAGCACAGTAAATATTTCAATTGCCCTTGCTCACCCATAGAGATAAATAAGTAATTTTACCTTGAGGGTCCCCCCCCGATTCCCGATGCCTTCCAGGAAAAAACACACGGCAGCTGAAGCTTTGTTATTTGTAGCAGCATTGAGGTACATGATCTAGTACAGAGACAATGTGTAATCAGTATTATGCATTATGACTATGAATTGAGAATGTGACGGGAACTTTAAACTAGAGACTGGGACTGGTTTTAGCTACTATACAAACTGTCCATTTTCTTAGAATGATCTAATTTTGCTTGTGGCTAGTTAAAAAAATAAATAAATAAAATGACAATAATATGAGGTGTATTAAACATATCCTTGTATGCATTCTATATCCACAAAATACAATTCTTTGTAACACAAGATTACAGAATTCGTCTATAATTGGTGTTTACTGTTCCTGAAGCAAACAAACTGCATTCCCAATCAGTCTGGCCAGATTTGTTTTTTTTTTGTAATTTTGTTTCAAAATTTTATACCATTTTCTACCAATTTACACGGCCAATTACCCAACCCACTCACTAGTGATGACCCAACACCAGGAGGGTGAATACTAGCACATGCCTCCTCAGATACATGTGAAGTCAGTCACTGCCTCTTTTCCAACTGCTGCTGATGCAGCATTGCTGAGTAGCATCACAGCGCACTCGGCGACTCGGCTCCAGCGACTCGGCTCCAATACATCAGCTCACAGACGCTTTGTGCTGATCAACATCACCCTTTGGAGTGATGTGGGGAGAGAGCAAGGTCATCTACCCTCCCAGAGAGAGCAAGCTCTCTCAGGGCTCTGGCAGTTGATGGCAAGCTGCATGACAAGGATTAGATTTGGCAGTCTCCCGATCATAGTGGTAGCCAGTGCCTTAGTCTGCTGAACCAAAGAACCTCAGATATGACAGCTGTCTATAAAACAATATTTTACCATTAGGATATTAAAAATGCACTTTTATTTGCCAGATTTAGGTGCTGTACACTGTAAAAAATATTCATTGGCTCAAATTAACTCAGTCAAGTTATTATTTTGCTTTGACTCAGTTAAATTGTAAATACATAACATTTTATGTTCATTCAACTTAACTAAGTCAAAGTTAGATGATAACTTAATTCAGTTAAGTTTATACAACTTTACTGAATTTTGTTTACACAACAATCGTTTCATAGTACCCATTTTAATTTATTTAATATATATTGGCCTTTTCCATATATTTAGCGTATTTTTATTGAACAGCCAGTACTGACAGAATAAAAGTAGGATAGCACAACAGTAAACTTTGTAGAGAGTAAGCTCTATAGCACCAAGCCAACATACTGTGACAATTAGGAACACAAAATAAAGAGTTACTTGCTCTTATTAACCTACAACACTGAGATCAGGCAGTCAGCACATATTTTATAATATTGCATGACTAGGATAAGGTAGCTTTGGGCACCAGACAACACAAAGATGGTAAGTAAGGGAGAGACCACACCCAATATGCAAATATACGGTGCCAGGAGCATTATGGGAAAGCTGTATGAACCAACACTGTAGAAAGAGCATTGACACACGTAGTTACTAAAAGTTGGTTGAAATTAAAAAATTTTATTGGCTCAACAAACATTTTAACGTTTTTTTTTTTTTTGTTTAGGTTGAAGTTCTTTGAATTCATTTTATTGAGTTGTACTGGCCGGTAAAGTCACTCAACTTAATATTAGATTTCCTGACTAAAACACAAAATCACTTTTTGGGTTGATAAACTCAGTTTTATCAGAATCAATGTTGAACTTTTTTCAGGGTAAACAATAAAAAAATATAGAAGAGAATTCTGAACAAACTATATGATGCGTCCTAGTATGGATTGTACAACACATGAAACTGTGTAAACCAGGAGTCCTCAAAAATGTATCTTGAAGGACCACTTATGAATGTTTCACTGCACTGTTAAACCCGATAAGTTGACCGAACCCAAAACTTTTGTTGTAACCGATTACCTAATAAATTTTAAGTTCATGTAATATAATTTTTAAGTACAATGAACTTAACAAATACATATATATATATATATATATATATATATATATATATATATATATATATATATATATATATATATATATATATATATGTATTTAAAAGTAATATTTTTCTAAACTTGTATTTAGTTTTCTTTTTGGTTTCTCTCAACATTTTTTTTTTTAAATACTCATAGAAAAGTAGATAAAAGAAAACAGTAAAAAATTAAAATCACTGAGAGCACAACAAGAACACAGAGTTACTGCAGCTCAGTAAATGATGCTTGTTCTACAGCCTACAACACAAAGGCCAAGCATTTAATCATAATATGTGATCTACAAGTTTACCTAAGGTAGCCCCGGGTGAATCACTACACACTGATGGTGAGTGTTAGTCAGAAACTGTTAGACACACCCAGTATGCAAATAGATTGTGACAGAAGCCAATGGAAAAGAAGCTGTTAATGGCAACAGACTAAACTCAGTTATTAAAAGATGATTCAACTCAAAGATCTCAGTTTAAGTGTATATGTGCCCACAAATGTTCAATATTGTTTAAATATACAAGCAATTTTCGGTTACAAATAATACACAGCTCTCTTCCCCTTTACATGCAGCTTGATGAATTTGAATTGCCACCTTTAGATCAATAAATCTTGATAGATCAAGTGTGTGAAGATGAGTGTGATTGTTCTCTCCTCCTCGGTGTGTGAGTGCGGTTAATTAGCATGTGTTCAGGGCTCTCCTGAGTGTGTTTAGCTGCTGCTGAATGAAGCAGGGCTGAGGGAGATGCTGTGGATGCGCAGGCGGAGCTGGGAGCAGCGGTCTGCAGTGCATGCTCTGAGGGAAAGGTCACACATAGCCCAGTGAAATGTTTCTGTGTGCGCTGGCTGCATGCCTCTGTCTGTGGGTCAGAGGGCTGTGTGTATGCACGCCCTGTGTGTGTATGTGTGTGTGTGTCTGCACAATAAGTGTATGTCACTGAGCTTGGGTGTTCTAGATGAGCTTGATGAGAATGTGTGTGTGGGGGGGAGAGAGAGAGTGTAATATGTGCATATTGCTGAGCTTGTGTGTGTGAGAGGGCAATATGTATATATTGCTGAGCTTGGGTGTTTTTATATAGGATACTGTGTCTGTGTGTGTGTGTGTGCGTGTGTGTGTGTGTGGTTTCTTTGTATTGTAGTATTTACAGAACTGCGGTTAGAGAGCAACAAAAGTAAGTTATCTCTGTTCATTACTGTTAATTACCAGTCAGAATAAATACAGGCCGGAACGTCTGTATTTGGCTCTTGCTGCAGGGAATGATGGGACATTTAAAAAGACAGTGTTTCGTGTAAACAAGTAGATAACTAGATACTTTTTTTTATATTTACAAAAAACTGTTCGCTAAATACTCTGGCAATTACCACAGTTAGTTTGACTTTTATTTACTGGTGTTTTATATTAAAAATTAAACCAATATGCCCTTTTTATGTCCCAGGTTAGCAATTGTTAGCATTGTTAGCATTAGCACTGTTACTGATACCAGTTGATAACACAGTTCTGGCATTTTCTGTGCGTCCAAACACAGTGAAAACATGCCTATAGACAGAAGTCGGATGTTTTATGTAAAATTGCATATTTCCAAATATTACTCATTTAGGTGAACATTTTTGATCGCACACATAATCAAGCAGCGATCTCTGAGATTAAATTAACACTCAAAAAAGTGATTTTGTGTTTTAGTCAGGAGAACTAATATTATCAAGTTGAGTGAACTTACCATCCAGTACAACTCAATAAAATGAGTTCAGAGAACTTCAACCTGAAAACTTAAAAAATTCTCTTTATGCCAATTAAAAAATAAGATTTCAGCCAACTTTTAGTTAATACATGTGTCAACACTCTTTCTACAAAGTTGGTTCATACAGCTTTCCTATAAGGCTTTTACTACTGTTGAAATGCAGTGCAGATATCTTGGATTATAAATTCATGTTTGTTTAGGTTTAGAACTTAAAATGCCGACATTTCCAATCTTGTTGGTATTAGCATTAGCATTAGCTTCCAGCACTAATGTGAAACACTGTTGCTGAGGACAAACAAACCTGTTGCCTAGATGTATTACTGAATCACTGGACCAGTTTACACTCTCCTGTGCTTTGGTTGTTAACTGGTTCTACTGCTTAATTCTAATGTTACATTAGGGAATTTAGCATTATCTTGGCAAGGCTGACTTAAATAGTAGGGTTCTGTGTTGAGCATCACTATGTAGTGATATGCTTCACTTCCTCAAACTCTTGATTTGACTTGAGCTGAAGCCATTTTTTCTTTCTGCCAGTTAAAGCCACATCCCATTCATGTCTTTCTCCTGAGCCAATTGAACCAATTAGAACAGAAGTGATTGATGTAAAATGTAAAACTGAAATCCCTGAAATAAGCTGTATTTGAGTAAAACACCTGAATTACTATTGTTATTGGATTCATACTATCAACAGGTGTTCTTCAAAGTGCACAGAGAACTATAACCATCTCCCTTACTTACTATAAAAGTTAGTATCTGAAAATTCATGACTATTACTTACCAGTCAGTAAAGTTTGCAGTAACGCAGATATGATCAGCTGGACTCAGACAGCATAAGGTCTGTAGAAACTCAGCAACACAAAACACAGCAACTAGCGAGTATAGCCTTTAACACTGAGGCCAGACAAATATTATACAACACATACATGAATTCCAGGAGAGGGCAGTCTGTGGAGAATAACTACACACTGATGGTGAGTAAGAGGTGGGAGGACACGGCCAATATGCAAATAGCATGACTAACATCAGGTGAAAACCCCTTGCATTATTGCTCAGTAGACCCTGTTTAACTAAACAGTAAAACTGGGCATGTGCAGTAGTGCAGAGTAGTTGGTTTGGCCTCAACTAGAGTTCAACTACAATTTGTACATTTTGCCAAGTTAAATTATTAGGTACACAAACTTAACAAGAAACATAATGTTAAATGAGGCAATTAGTTTGCTACAGTTTATGGTGCAATTCACTATTTCCTGTTTAGCTTAACGAGAACAATTTTAAGTTTTGTTTTTTAGTGTTCATTACAAAAAATGGGTTTATTAATCTTGTTGATTTGCTTACATAATATATTTGATCAACCTTCTTTATTGCCCCTATTATGTCAGTTTTGCTGAAGTTGTCTTAAAGACAATGTCAATATTTAACAGTATAATCAACTTTATTCAACCCTGGTAAAATATTTAGGTCACTCCAACTAATCATTAAGCAACTAATTTCCTGGCCTTTTTTAAGTTAGTAAAACTTTATGTCTCATTTGTTCTCTGTACTTACAAAAGTTCGCTGAACCTAATATATTTAGTCGAGGTAACTGAAAAATGTATGCTAGACTTGCCAACTAAAAAATGTGTTGAAATTAGTTGCCAAAACATTTTAGTTAGATTATCAAATTTAGAAGTGTTTGTTGTACATGTCAACAGAAAAACACTACTAAACTGAACAACTTTCATAAAAATATAGACTACATTTTTAATTGGCTCAAGTTAAATCATTTTGATTTGATTAAGTTAAGTTGTAAATATATAACATTTTAAGTTTACTCAACTTAACTAAGTTTTGTTCATACAACAATAGTTTAAAAAACTCAACTGTTTATTTGATCAAGTATTGTGTGGTTAAAGAATTCAGTTTATTTAATTCATACAGTATTCTTAACATATTTAGCATATTTTTATAGAACTGACATTACTGACAGCATAATACAGCGGCAATACAAGAGTGAATTCTGTAGCTCCAAGTCAACATACTGTGAGCACTAGAAACCAGAGGTGGAAAGTAATGAATTACATTTACTCAAGTTACTGTAATTGAGTACATTTTATGAGTAATTTGTAATTAAATTAAATTAAAAAAAATAACGTAATTAAAAAAAAAGTTTTTAAGATAAATAAGTAATTTTTCTTTTACTCAAGTACATTTTGACACAAGTAATTTACTTCGCTACATTGAAAAACTCCCAATTACTAAGAAAAATTGAAATGCTGGGAAAGAAACAATTGTCTGAATTAAAAAAAAAAAATTGGGCGGATGCGCCGGTGCACGAATGCTCGCACGTGGAAAAACGAGGCAATAACGTCCTCATGCAATACAAAATGTGCCTCGCTGGACAGAGCTGTCAGCTTTCAAAACTTCCACATCAAACCTGCGTAAGCATGTGGTGTAAGTACTTTTATCATTAAACAATCTGCTTGAATGTTAAAAAACATGTAAATAGCAGTTAAATCATAGCAATTGCAAGTTAAAAAAATAATAATGAACTGTAAAACTATAAAAATACAGTTTATAGTCACCTATATTACCATAACTTTTTAACAGTAAGGAAAAAAATGGATCATAGAAACCTATGCCACTAAAAATGTTTTATTGGGTGGTCTGAACAAAAACTGCCTAAAAGGCAGTTAAAAGTAACTATGTAACTTTTACTCAAAGTACATTTTAAATTGAGTACTTTCTTACTTTTACTCAAATAGATTTTTAGATAGGTACTTTTACTTGAGTAGAATTTTAGCAAAGTAAAGGTACTTTCTCCACCTCTGCTAGAAACACACAATAAAGGTGACTTGCTCTTACAGCCTACAACACTGACGCCGGATAATTAACACATATATGACTCAAACGCGCACCTAGGATAAGGTAGCTTTGGGCAACAGACAACACAAAGAAGGTAAGTAAGGGAGAGGCCACACCCAATATGCAAATATATGGTGCCAGGAGCCTATAGGAAAGCTATAAAAACCAACACTGCAGAAAGAGTCTTGGCACACGTGTAGTATTCTAAAAGTTGGTTCTCCTGATTAAAACACAGAATTACTTTTTGGAGTGTACTTCGGTCCTACAGCTCATCCCTCACATACTTAAAATAGGTGACTGGTGGAGCCTCTCATATATAAATATATATATATTTGTTTAAATAAACAAAATTCCTTACACCCACAATACCTGGCGACAAAAAAAAATGTTGAGTTAAACTATTGTTGTGTAAACAAAACTCAGTTAAGTGTAATAAACTAAACTAATTCAAGTTATCATCTAACTTTGACTCAGTTAAGTTAAATAAACAAAAAAATGTATATGTTTACAACTTAACTGTGTCAAAACAATATGGTAACTTGACTCTTTTGAGTTGAATAAACTTAAAATTCGATATATTTACAACTTAATTGAGTCAAAGCAAAATGATGACTTGAGCCAATGAATATTTTTTCAGTGTGATAGAAACGAAAAGAAAAAAAGTTTGAACATGTATTTTTATAACGAACAACAAGTGAATTATCCTAAATTATCCTCAGATTGAACCGGGAATACCATTGCTGTTCCTGACAAATGAACTTAACAGTAGGGTTAAAGCCAGTTTTGATTGGACATTAAATACATGACTTTTTCACAGTTTCACTGTATGTGGGTTAGTGTGGTGTAGCACACACATTCATATATGTCACACTGAGCTTGTGTGTTTCTACACTGTGACTGTGTGTGTGTGTGTGTCAGCGAAGGTGTTTTTTGTGTGCCTGTCATATATGTATATTGCTGTGATTGTTAGTTGTATTTTATTTTATTTACAGGATAGTTATGTTTGTGTGTGTATATATATGTGTGTGTGTGTGTGTGTACAGTATGTGTCCTTGGTCCTGTGTGACGGAGCTTTGCGCACTGCTCCTGTCGTGCTGCTGGGTAGCATGGTCACTAGTGCGGGCGTTTCTAAATGACAAGGTTTATTTGTCCGTGTTGTGATATGTTCACAGGAAAGTGCCAGTGACAGCCAGAGGAGGCAGGAAGAGGGAGCCACAACAAGTCCAACCCCCCCCCCCCACCCCCTCTCTGCACACAAACACACACACACTCACACTCACACACACAATCACACAAACACACACACACTCACTGCACAAAATGTCATCTCTTCCCTGGCTGGCTCACCCAGCCATCCCCCATGAAAAGAACAGACATTTAAAACTTTGTGACATGTGTCAGAGACGCTGCCATTGAGCCAGTGCCGCTGATGTAGGCCGAATTGACAGCGGCGGAGCCGGCGGAGCTGGCTAGGGGACATACCGAGTTTGGTGAGTGTCACTTCCCATCCTCGTCACGGCCTCATCTCCAACAGCTCCGCAAATATAAACAGCATTAGGAGGGAGGTGCGAGTGTAGAGGCTAGACATATGCTGCCACGCATGTGTGCTGTATGTGAGTGAGGGAGTGCAGCACTGTGTGTGTGTGTGTGTGTGTGTGTGTGTGTGCATTTTTTTGAGCAGGGCACATGATGGGGACTAATTAAGGACAGAGGAACAGAGCAGAGCAGCACCGGTAGGCACGGGCTGTGACCTGAGGCGGCAGCGTGTGTATGCACAGCTCCTGCTAAAGTTCCTCCTCACTGGAGTGGAGGAGCAGCGGCACTGACGAGCTTCATCCCTTCACCAGCAGCCACTCAAAAACACAGAGAGAACGAGAGAGAAGAGAGAGAGAAGAGAGAGAAGAGAGAGGGGACCTGTATACAATAACATCACACACTGGATGGAGAGAAATCACTTACATCTTCTACTTCTGCTGCCGTGCTCATGCCAGCATTGTCAAACAGGGCACATCCACTGCTTACACACTGCAGGAGATGAAGAAGTGAAGTACCCAACTCCTCACGCTCCATCCTTATTATACATACATCTATATAATGTATAGATCCCAGGAATACTCAGTATTACTGCTATACATTATTAAATACCGATATGACATTCATACACTCACTGAAAAAAAAAGTGTGCTTGATCTACTTAAAAAAAATCATGTCAACTTTTTGCATCAGATAATTAGGTAGATCAAGCAAGTGTAGTTAATGCATTTACTACTTAATTTTCTCCAGTAGTGCTAACATACTTTTTCAAATAGTTACAACTTAATTTTCTCAAGTAGGGCTAACATACTTTTTCAGGTAGTGTCAACTTAAAAGAGTCCATTAACACTACATGGGAAATTTAAGAATTGTCAACTTAATTTTCTCTTGTACACTGCTGACTTAAAAAGCTGAGATAAAGAGTGAACTCTGTATCTCAAAGTGAGCATACTGTGATCACTAAGAACACAGAATAAAGTTAATGTGCTTTTACAGCTCTACAACTCTGAGGCCTAGCAATTAACATGCATATTATAATCACTGCATGCCCAGGATAAGGTAGCTTTGGGCAACAGACAACACGAAGATGGTAAGTAAGGGAGAGGCCACACCCAATATACAAATATATGGTACCAGGAGCCTATAGGATAGCTGCATGAACCAACACTGTAGAAAGAGCATTGACACAGGTAGTGACTAAAACCCTATAAATATAACAAGATTTTAGTTTGTTGTGCAGGTCAGGTGTACCTAAAATGATTTGTTGGGATTACATAAATAAATTATATTAAAGAAAAATACACAATGTCTTGTATTGTGAACAAATGTGGAGTAATTAAAAACTAGATATATTCATGTAAAGGTAGAAACATATTTTTTTGTTGTTAATAACACAGATTTAATTATGTTACATTAACTAACACTATTTTTTTCAGTGTACCTTTAGATTATTAAATACATGATATGACATTCATGACATGTTGCTGTCCAAACAGAGGAGTATCCTACTTATGTTACTTAAACGCAGTGTTTAATACAATGTTGCAATAATGTACTGTATCAGAACTGTAAAAATAGAGAGATATTCGCAGTGCTGGGCAGAAATGTAAGGAATCTGAACGTATCATTTAAAGCAAGTTCTCTCAGCAATAAAAGTAGTAGTATTCTTGAATATAAAAACTTCAGATCTCATTAAAACATATATATATGACCTTATGTTCGCAAATGCAATATATATATATATATATATATATATATATATATATATATATATATATATATATATATATATATATATATATATATATATATATATAATAGCAATGTTTTGGAGAAAAACTATTAGACCAAATATTTCACACTGGAGACGTCAAATTTTACCAGAACACAAAATAGTATATGATAGTATTAAACTATTTATATAAATCACTTTAAAACACGCAATAGATATGAAATGAGTAAATCGTTGTTTGTTTGTTTTTTTAGAGTACATTATTTATGCCACCAAGTTTGACGACAACTTCCACCGTAATCTTACCCCACCTTACCCCTCATACATACAAGTATATAGTAGTGTTTTAATAAATACCACTATTATAAATAGAATTGCATTTTACATTTCTTACATCCAATCTTTTATTTACATTTAAATATACTGTAAAACTAGGGGTGCTGAGTGGTCCAGTGGTCTAAAGCACTGCCACTATGAGTGGGAGATCGCAGGTTCAAACCCCAGCTCATGCAGCTTTGCCATCAAGCTGCCGGCGTTAGCGGAAGCAAAATTGGACCTGCTCCCTCCGGGCGGGTAGATGGCGCTTTCTCCCCACATCACTCCTAAGATAATGTCCACAGCACAGGGCGTCTGTGAGCTGATGTACCGGAACCGATTCACTGCGCTGTCCTCTACTGGGCAATGCTGCAGCAGCTCGAAAAGAAGTGGTGACTGGCTTCACATGTATCGGAGGAAACATGTGCTAGTCTTCACCCTCCTGGTGTGTTGGGGCATTACTAGTGATAGAGGGAGTCCTAGTGAGTGGGTTGGGTAATTGGCCGTGTAAATTGGGGAGAAAACGGGAAAAATTAGAAATAAAATTATATATAAAAAAATATATATATATACTATGAAACTTGTGTTTTAATAAGAACAAGTGCGGTTAATCACAGTTAATCACAGAATATTGTCGTGATTGACACCACCCCAAATCAGAAAAAGCTGGGTTCAGAAACTTTATTTCATTTGTTAACATACATCCATTCCTGCATTTCATCCCTGCAACATATTTTTTTTTGTTTTTTTTTTGTAGTTCCATACTGTTCCAGCTTTTCCTTATATGGATTTGTAGGAAGAGCATTTGAAGCTGAAGCTTTTAGAATGACCCCTACAGTCTCCCAACTGAATATCCAGAATATCTCTAGAAGGCAGTGTATGATGATGGTATTCCCATCATGGTGTTTGAGGAGAACCTTGCTCCAGTGCTGGCCTGTGTGTGTATAGTGTGTAGAGTAGACTGGGAGGAAGCTCAGGGCTGTGCGAGTGCAGCACCCGCTCTGATCCAAACACCCAATGGTGGCTGCCTGTCAGAGCAGCTCTGGGAAATCGCCCATAGTCATCAGTTATTAGGCTCCTCTCTGCCAGTGATTGACACCAGCGGATGCAAATCAGGCGCATGAGAAAGTGGCGAGGTGCTGCACGGGTGATTGACAGCTGTGCGCTGATAGCACGCTAACTGGATGAGGGAGAGGTGAGATGAGGGACTGATCATTCTCTCCAGCCCAGAGCCTCATCCTTTACTGCAGAAACGGCGAGACATTAGCCCAGGCAGACAGCCCGGGAAAGGGCAGAGAGAGAGGGAGAGAGGGAGAGAGGGAGAGAGAGCCTTATTTCCGGCATGGTTTCAGATGAGTAGCATTTGTCATTGAGGGGGAAGATGGTGTAATTAGCTTGTCAGTCTACTTTAGGCTGAGCTAGCTCTCGCCGGTAAGAAAGATGGACGAACTGCCACCGGAGTTGACAGGCAGTCGATAATGTGGCAATTAATGTCATAAATAATTCCGCTACCAATTATATCAGAATGGACTTTGTGCTTTAAAAAGAGAATAGTGTTCCCTTATCATTTCCTCTATCAGCAAGCTCTGCCATCATGTCTCACCTAATTATTTCCCCTTAAACACTGCAGCACAATATGGCCTCTCCTCTCCAGCAGCTTTCAGGCCACAGCCTATAAAAACAAAGACCTGCAGAAACAGAAATCTGTGCATTTTTATATACACTTACAAACAGAACAGCCAAAAAAACCTCCAAAACATTAAATCTGATCATGTATTTGGTCATATATGGACACAATCATGTGTATATATATATATATATATATAGTAAATATCATACATGTAGATTGAGTGCATACAGTGAGGTACATATTAGGATGTGCCCTATCTTATCTTACATAATAATATTGCCAACATTTTTGAATATCGTGAACGATATTATACCCTAAAATATCTGTCCAGTATTATTCATTTTACTGGATATATGGAGATATTTGGAGTGCATTAATAGTATCATGACATTCTGGATCATTGACTTCTGTTACAAATCTGATAAAATTCTTGTATTTTTAATATCTCAGTTAGGAATGTGCAATTTCCTATCCTATGCAATAATAAAATTTAAATTACATTTTGTTTATTTTTTTTTATTTTCATTGTTTTGTCATATCGCCAAAAATGTCCATTCTCGCGAAAATACAATGAAATATCATGATATTATTTTAGAGACATATCACCCACTCTTAGTACATATATATATAATACATGGATCAAACATGTTTTTAAGGCTAATACACACAAGAATATATTCCCTTAATATGCAAGGAAGTATAATTTGTATTGTATTATATATGTAGAATATATGATACATATTACCACTGTCCAGTGTTAAAGAGACAGCTGTTTTAAATTGTTTTCCATTGAAATTTTAAAAGATTTTTAACTTAATGAGTTACTGTTTAGGAGCTTTTCTATTATTTATTGTTCCTTAAAAATACCCAAATGATGGTGGACACCCATTTTATTGAATAAATATACTGTAGCTTCTTTCATTCATCGCTGACACAGACACAGGAAGTATTGTTAATAGAATAGGATCATACCTAATGCCAGGTGTGGGCTAGAGAGGTATAAATCCCCAGCATTGAGCTGTGGAGCAGTGGAACTTTGCTTTCTGGAATGAGTTGGGGATTTTGGGGAAATTAAAGCTGTTGTCTCTGAATCCAATCAAATCCTCACAGCAATGCTCCAAAATCTAATAAAAAAGCCTCCCCTGGACAGTAGAGAACAAAAGGAGAATAAACTCTTTAATACTCTCACATTTTGGTAGAAACAATAAATGAGCAGGTGTTTATATAGTGTATATGTTTGACTTATACATCATATACATACAGTTCCTTTGATTTTACCAAATTGAAAATCTCTGGAATATAATCAAGAGGAAGCTGGACGATCACAAGCAATCAAACCAAGCTGAACTGCTTGAAGTTTTGCACCAGGAGTGGCATAAAGTTATCCAAAAGCAGTGTGTAAGACTGGTGGAGGAGAACATGCCAAGATGTATGAAAACTGTGAATAAAAACCAGGGTTATTCCACCAAATATTGATTTCTGAATTTTTAAAACTTTATGAATATGAACTTGTTTTCTTTGCATTATTTGAGGTCTGAAAGCTCTGCATCTTTTTCTCATTTTCTGCAAATAAATGCTCTAAATAATAATATTTTTATTTGGAATTTGGGAGAAATGTTGTCTATAGTTTATAGAATAAAACAAGAATGTTCATTTTACTCAAACATATACCTATAAATAGCAAAATCAGAGAAATTGTTCTCTTATTTTTTTTCCAGAGCTGTATATTTTATATATAAATGAAATATCCACATATGAAAGGAAACAAAATTATGATGTAAGATATGCATGTGTAAACAACATTTAAACCTGTTTAAACTGCCTTCACTTTAAATACAGTTCCAAGAGCAGATCTGATCCTAGAAGCACACAGCCCAGACTAATCATACAGAGAGCTCTGGATTTGGATCTGGCTTTTTAAGCCTTTTTTATAATGAAGAGACACCATTAGGTGGAGCACGGTTATGAAATGTCATGGTCAGACTGCAGATAAGGCTGCAGACTAATATCATTTGAGAATATGGGCAGTATTGAATGAATCAATTTCACGTGATATTTTAAAGGTTGCTAAAGCCTTACTAACAGGCAGGGTATTGATTCAGCGCTCATCTTCCTCTGTGGGAAAATATTGTTTCTCATATACTTCACCTCTAAACTCAAGGCAATCCTCTCCCCAAATACACACTTTTCCACGAGATTTGAACATCCTGCAGACTCTGAGACTAACAGATTCCGCTCGTCTCCTGCAGAAAACAATGCTCTGCACGCTGCAGCCCTTTCAGCTAAAGCCTGGGCCTGATATAAACCCTGCACAGGCCTGACCTTATCACTATTCTCCCGCTATACGCAGTTAGCCTGCCTTTTGCTTTGTTGCATCTATTCCAGCAATATATCTTCAGTTCAGGCTGGGATCATGTCCCTTTACACTATTAATGCTCCTGTGAACAGATAACAAATGGCTATGAATGCATATTTCTCTCTATATCAGCGGCCGCGCGGTTATTAATTGTCTGCCTGAGTCAAATCGGATGGCCAGATGTCGTAAACGGCTCCTTGTCCGGCGTCGTTAAACCGCTCTTCGGAAATGGATGACCGAATAAAATGAGCTCAGCTCATGCAAAGCATCAGTAATGTTGTGTAAAACACTGTTAAATGCATCAGATGTGTTTTCAGGTGGGGAAAAGATGGCGGCAGCTTTAATATATAGTCCAGCCTGTGATGGCTCAAGGTCACATCAGCTTCCTCTACATAATGCATGAATCCCCCCTTCCTCGCTCAGCCTCCAATCATCCAGACCAACCTTGGGATGAAAATTTTACTAAGTAAATCAGTGAACATGCTGGCATTTCTATTAACCTCCAATGTGCGACTGACAGAGAGATGAATTATGCTAAATAATAACACATCGCCGTAAATCAGCTTTACAACTTGAAGGTGAAGTGAAACTCAACCGGCTAGCACATGCTGAGCTATTATTTGGAATACAGTAAAAGGTGTGAAACTGGCATCAGTTCAGCAGCCTCTTGTTTGAAGAATGGATGAGGAGCGTCATTCCAAAATCTTGTATAGTACCTGAAATATATAACAGCTGAAAAAAGGCAAAAAAATAGATACTCTATTTGAATATGTGCAGTAGCTGACATGATAAAAAACCTTACACTGCAAATAATCCATTGGCAAAAACTAGACAAAATATATGCAAATTAAGACAAACATATGTATATTAAGCAAAAAAATCTGCCAATGGAGTAAGCAAAATTTTCTTAGTAAGATATTTTACAAAAAGCAATGGCAAAGTCTCAAAATGAGTGAAGTAACACCAGAATCAAGCAAAAAAGTCACTGTTTTTGGACACAAGAATCAGAATAACTTGATTGCTGCTTGATTGTGCTTATTTTGAGTTTAAATTACTTAAAATATAAATGAGGTACAAATTCTAAGTAAGAATGATTAAGAAATGTATCCCTAAAATAAACAAAATAATCTGGTACCACTTTAAAATAAGACTACCTTTATAAATGGTTTATAATTAGTTTATTAATGTTACTAATTAGGTTGTAAGTGCCTTAAAAATCATTTATAATCAGTTATAACACATACGTAGAAAGGGCGACTATATAGATGTCTGTATGTTCACTATTTGGCAAACACAATGTCATTGTTGCACTCTCTACGTATGTGTTATAACTGATTATTAATGACTTTTAAGGCGTTTACAACCTAATTAGTAACCATTAATAAACTAATTATAAACCATTTATAAACCCTTTATAAAGGTAGTCTTATTTTAAAGTGGTACCAATAATCTAATACTTATAATGCTTAGTAGGACAAAAGGTCTTATCAGATAAGAAAATAAGATTTATTGCCTTAAATTTAGAAAATTTCACTTGCTAAGATGTAGTCTATTGCAGTGTAGGGCCCTATTTTAGCGATCCATTGTGCACTGGTCAATTACGTACCGCGCAGCTGGATTTAAGGCGTGTCTGTGTGTCTTTGGTATCATGCAGGCACTAAAAACAGACCTTGCACGGCTCAAAACGCCTAAAGTAATTATCTTAATTAATCATTAATAATGTGTTTTGGGCGTAACATGAAATAAACCAATCAATGTGTCTGTTGTCACTCCCTTTAAGAGGCAGCTGAGCTCTGACTTTGTCGCGTTTGTATCTTAACAACACGGTGCTTTTGCGCATCTCAGCAGAGGAAACTGACCTGCGCGTTCACGCTATTTTATTTTATTCTTTATTCTGTTTATTGTTGGGTGTGTAGTTACATTTCCAGAGAGGTGCACGTCAGGCTACAGCGTAGGTTTCGATGCAGAAGTATAAATTGGCCTTAAGACTGCAAAGAGCATCAGGACGCATCTTGCACAGGGTGAACGAAAGGGCCCCTAGTATCTTATGTTACAATAAGTTTGCATGCGACGAGCATAGTGCAGTAATTATGCATAACTGTGCTGTTTAAAAAAAAAAATCTTATCACCTTTGAGTAAGAGGGATCATTAGTGATCATACAGTACTATAGACCCAGACTTGAGTAAAAGTGCTCTATCAAAAAAGTTGCTTGAGTATTTTAAACACCACACTTAAGTGGAAGTACTAAAGCATTTACCAACATTGTACTTTAGTACTAAAAATAAAAAAGAGTACTGTGTTATATAGTTTTACAGAAAGCTGTCAAAAGTACAATGTTAAAAATTCTGTTACATTACATGGATAATTTATTCCAACTGACTCGCCAAGTCAAATAAATCCTTTAAAAACAACCTGGACACCCTATAAACTTCTATAAGTGACCATATAACACTGCTAATACAATTAATAAATTCAATAATACAAGTAATTCAGTCCTAGTTTGCTGTATGTTGATAGATTGATGATAGATGGTGTTATCTGGTTGAAGGATACTAGGTGTCAAAATTCAATGTTAACTCAACATCTAATGCCAGGATCAATTTTGTGTAGAATTATGATGAGGAAAAATTACTGTGGTTTACTAACCAAAATCTGATATATTAAAATACTCACACCAATGTTATATTGACTCAAAACACAAAAATCCTTATAATGCTGACAACAATTTAATGTGTTACTGGTGTTATTGTTGGATATTGACCCTGTTTGTTGCTGTTGTTTTTTGACAGATATTCCAACCAATAATCAATCATCTTGAATCTTAAATCTTGAAATGTTGGGTTTTGAGATTAACTTTATTTTAACTTTTATAAATATTCAACATCTGTTCGACAGTAGAGTCCAAAATCTTCATGATATCAAATTGATCTCTACGGTCTGCTCTACGATAGCTTAATATTTTTACTGTCTGTAAGAAATGTATAGATTTTTTTATGTCAATATAAATGCCACTTTGTTGTAGCCTCCAGGAGTAGGAGGCTGAACAGTGCTATTGAGCATGCTCACACCACAGACTTAACTGAAAAGCTATATCTTAATTGTTTTAATGTATCTGAACTCCAAACAATAAGTAAATTCATTTTATCACCCTTAAATTAACTAAAACTCGGTTATAATTGCCTTTTATTCATAAATGAGCAAAGTTTACTAGTTTATGGCACATGTAACTCTATAATAATCCCACTGTGAGGAGGCTGTGTTTGGCAGGTTAATATTGTAAGCTATTTACATGCTTAAAACAGTGCTGTCCAACAGTGAAAACAGAATTTATATTCTAAAAATGTAATGTAGGAGTAAATTCTCTACTTATATACACAATAAAAACATCTGTAATAAAAAAATAATTTGCCTTTACAAAATTTAAAAACAGACATCAGGCTAAATTTTGGCAGCATTTGTTAAAGAAATATATATATATATATATATATATATATATATATATATATATATATATATATATATATATAAAGAAAAACATTGATCTGCTGTGTTTAAAGAAGTTCTGAATGGACATACACTTTTCTACATTTCTTCAGGCCTTTTTTTTATCTATGTGTGTGTTTTCAGTGCTGAGCTGTGCTCTAGCCCAGAGCTCTGATTTGATCTACTTGATTTAAAGCTTCAATAAGACAATGCTGGAAATATTGGCATTTACACACATTTTCACTGCAGGTCTGGAAGGAATAATAATGCATGAGCAGTCAGCCTCCACAGCACAGCGTGCCCTACAGAGCTTGATCTTTAAAGATGAATCCAGGATGCTCTCTCCGTAACTCACTCCTACACACCCTGTGATGTCAATGCTTTTGTTTTTCGCCACATCGGTCAAAATTCATAATCATATTGTGTGTCATGTATCCTCCTGATTAAATATGACAGTGTCAGTCAGAAGACTGGTCAGTAGAGAGTCTGTCTTTATTTATTTTATGGGTAGTACATGTGGCTTCAGGCTGGAGTGGGAGGAGGAGGCTCTGAGTTGGACTGTTAAAAAACATTGTAATAAGAAAATACATTTACTGGAAAAGAAATTCATGAAGTGTTAGGACATACAGTTTACAAGACAAATACAAAGGATAGAAAAATGATAGATCATCTCCCTTACAATCATCTTTATACCCCTTTCTGGGAAAGGCAGAACATCCTAAATTAATGCATGCATGATGAAATCATCTCCTTATTTCTGCTTAACCAAACAAAACATGACCAAAAGGTTGAGGTAAACTTCTAAATTTTCCTGTTCCTGGAAAAGAGGAAGTGAAACAAACATAAGGAATATGTCTGGAACAGAAAAGTGGATCTTATGATCACGCAGGATGCTGTAAATTATAGGAAGTATCTAAAATCATAAATACATTTGGTTTGAGCACAGTAAAATATATTAATCTCACAAAACAATGTTTAAGAAAATAAATTGTTTTAAATGGGGTTAATAGTTTCAATTTCCCCTCACAGTAGTTACATTACTAATGCATATTTAGTGCATATGTTGTTTACAAAAGGTTTTCAGCACCTGTAAAATAAAGAATATGGCTTAAAAATATTTCAGAATTTGTCCCTTTATAAGAATCTTCTACAAAAAGATTCACACCAAAAAAATCACACCAAATATAAGCTGCAGATATTTTTTAGAACATGTAATACTCAGGAATTGCACACTTACTCTCACAGTGATTTCCATTTACCATGTTTTTGCTCATTTTGAAGATACTCCCTATTTTTGCACTATACGATGAACCAGATTATAAGTGCATTATGTGACACTAGTAAGAAACAGGGGTGTCACCTTGCTTTCCTTCTAATTTAGAAGGTCTTGCCGCTGGGTGGCGGGGGAGTAGGCTAACTAAATTAAGTAAAGCTAAGCTAAGTAAACAAACTGTGATTCTTAAAAAGTCATTTTCTTTTAAAGAGAAACGAGTGCTGGATGTTAATCTACAAAGATTTCTCTCCTGAAAAATGTTTATTTGGGTGAGTAAAGCGCTTCCGTTTATTTAGAGTAAACCTAGATTTGCAGATTACCTCTAAGGCTGGGTGCAGCAGCATTAGCATTAGCATTAGTGGCTGCCCAAAAGTGCTACATTGTGTAACAGGGCGTGTTCCGTAAGTCAGGGTGATATTGGCTAAAGGTTTGTCCCATGTAGCTTGTTTTAACACAGTAAACACGCCGACTACAGTCTGATATACTCACCTCTGAACGGTGAAAGAGCTAGCACTTAGCATGGTTAGCGGCTAATGCTAATACTTCTCCAGTCTTAGTGCTGGAAAACTAAACTGAAACTCTGTATAACGCTGCACTTCAGCAGATTTACTTTACTGCTCTTTACAGCCTGACTGGTAAAGGCAAACTGATGATTTTTGGAAAAAATAGAGCCCAAAATAAATAAAAAAACACATAATAAAAAAAAATACAGTAATATATTAGACTGTAACTGCCACGGCCATGTCCAACAATATGACCTACCATCCCATTAGTTTCATTCTTATGGCTTGACACACACCATATACACAGCTAATTGCTGGTACCTTGCTGGTGCTTGTATAAAGCAATCTCTCCTCAGTTGCCTTGGATGTTTGGAAACATTAATTGACTGGTAGGGGATGAAAACATGTGACACTCTGAGAAAGAGTTCGGATTGTTAGTAAGTAGTTTGTAACAAAGATGTGTGAGGAGCTATATGAGCTTCTGTTGTTCTTTCATTAAGTAACTTCCTTTGCTACAAGTTCTCAAAGAGAGCGCTTTGAAAGTCAACATCTAACTGTGTCAGAGTGTAATTGTCCCAGTGTATGCAGGTCTGAAGAGAGAAAGTTCGGTTCTCTCTGGAAGGTTCAGCTAAGCTTCTTTATCTGATGAAAAGTAAATCAAGATAAGGGAATTAGAGCATGGTCTATTAACACCAAGCAATTAGCAGATCCCTAGCTGGAGCGGCTAATGCTACACAACGCCGGCTGATAGCGGGGATTTGCTTTCTTTTTTATCCGGAGCGCCAGTGGACTCCTTCAGCTCAACATCTGCATCAGCAGCAGGGCATGGAGGGATGAGCCCCCACTGACAGAACGGATAAGTCAATCGGCTGAGGCTTTCGCAAGCTGTCCTGCAGGGCCGGGCTGTATTGTACATTAAGAGGCAATGAGAGGATGGAGTGCGTATTTTGAATTATGTAGCGAGTGCTGGAGAAGAGCTGGTGTTTTTTTGTTTTGTTTTTTTCACTTTGATGAAAGATCATGTCTTTCAAGGTGAATGGATGGAAGGGAACTGAAAAGAAAAAAACAAAACCTCTGTTCTTTTTTATTTCCCCTGTTTTGTTCCTCTTTAATTGTGTTAATCGTCTCAGGTAAAGATTAAGTGCTCTTGCTAATTTAATTCAGCTCCAAATGATGCAACAAGGTCACTCTCTTTCTCTTCGTTTCTTTCTCTCTCTCTCTCTCTCTCTCTCTCTCTCTCTCCCTCTCTCTAGCTCTCTGTCTGTCTGCTAGAGAGTAGAATTGAGTTGTCATGTAGCTCTAATAGGCAGCACAGGGAATCATTAGTCTAGCTCAGCTCTCTGACTGATGGGCATTTCACTCCAATCATCTGAGCGCGCTCAGACGGCCCGGCACTATTGACACGGTGTCAGAGCTGAGAGGGGATGGCTTAATCAGCCGGGACACTTTCAGCATTGATTTGACAAGCTGCCGTAATGACCTTCTTGTTTTCGTAAAGGATCACTGTTTATCTGGGCTGGCACTGATGCACTGAGCGTGCCGCATCGTCATGGAAACTATTATCACGACAGAGCCGGGCCCTGGAGGGCTCCTGAGGACGATGTCGAGTACGTGACTCCAGGGGGGGTCGCCGTGGCCGAGGGTCCGCACTGTTGCCAGGGTGATACGGAGCTGCTCCTTCCCTTAGCTTCTCCTCACAGTCCAGTTCACTTCATGTGGGTGTTTATTGTTTTAATAAAAACTGGTTAAAAGTTAACTTTTCTAATGCGTGCTGTGGACAAACATGGTGCTTCTGAAAGTTGCCAGGTTACATATTAACAAATCATCCATGTGTACCATGTATTGATTTCTCAGACGTCAATATTGGACATTTCTCAGTTTCATTTGCTCCGCTGACAAACCACATAGAAAATTGTTTTTGATTCCAGAGTTTATTGATTCGTTAAATGGCCCGTAATCGCGTCTTTTGTCTTTTCTTCTATTCATGCAGGAAAATGCTTAATCTCCAAACCGTCGGCCTCCAGCTCTGAGTAACTCAGAGTAATGCTTTCCCGGCTTATTTACAGTCCTGTATCAGACTAACAGCGCCTTGCTCCGCTTGTGTTTGGCCTTAATTCAGAACAAGCACCCGCGAGGTTGGTTTACGGCCTTTAGGCGCGCCCTTCCACGACGTGTTCCTGCAAGGCTATTTGCAGACAGAGCTGGAGATGAGGGTGCTGTCAGCTGGATCAGTGTAATCAGCAATCCCCCCTTCTCCTCCTCCTGCCACCCCCCACATCCACAGCCCATGTGTCAGACAGTAAATATTATTGGCATGCTGACAGGTCTGAAGCCATAGCTCGCTGTGGAAAATCGTTAATAAGCAGCATTATGGGGCCACTTCATCCCAAGGTGAGAATGTAGAGGGCTGTTTTCATCCACAATTATCCAGAGGACAGGATAAAGTGTCCATTGTGAGATGATTTGCAGGCAGGCTGAGCACTGGAGTGCTTTGTCTCTGTAATACAGAGGGGCTCACCCAGAGAGAGAGAGAGAGAGAGAGAGAGAGAGAGAGAGAGAGAGAGAGTCCTTTGAATATTCCACCCCAGGCCCCTAAAGATTATAACCACAAAGGTTTTTTAAAGGTTCCTAAAGGTTTCTCAGCCTATTTCTTTTTCTACACATGATTCAGAATCTAAATGCTAAATGGGATGAAGTTAAATTAATAAAAAGCTTTTTATAATATGGAAAAATATAACAAAACTAAATATGTTAGTAAACGAACATCTGTTTTTTTTGGATCTGTGTTCAGGTAGGCAGCTTATAGCTACACCAGCAGCAGAAATACTGTATCTCTCTGTTGATGGTGAGCTGGTTGTTTAAGCAGTTTTATTGTGGGAGTCTGGGAGACGGAGTCTTGGATGGTTACTTTTGGTAAACATACTGCCAAGTTAAATGGCTGATCAATCAATTTCACCCGAATCGATCTGAATCAGTTCTGCCTGCGTGCACACAGAGGGAGCCACTTTATCGTAAATCAATCATTTTGAAAACATCTCACAAAGGGGCCAGTCCTTACTAACAAGCCATCAATTTAAGCCGGCTGGGTGCCACCCTTATCAGGCTACAAATCAGCAGCGCAACCAACATCTGTTCTACTTCCACCTCTCTTTATTTTAGCTTGTTGGAGGGTCAAGCTCAAACCCTAGCCTTGAGCGATACAACAACACTCAATTTGCACCCGGGCTCGCTGTCTGCTATTACTGACAAAAAGGTCACATTTATATTCGCTTCCAGAATTTCTGTCACCTTTAAAAAATGAAGACAAAGCTGTGTAAAATATAAAACATCCAAAATATCATACTGAAAAATACACTAGTTAAATACAAAATGTGAAAATAAATCGTTTTTTTTAATACAGGAACAATATAGTGTGGATTCTTAATTGGTTTAGGTTTGTTGAATACGTAAAATAAACAGCAATGGATTAGTGCACTACCCAGGGGATATTTCTTGCTTCTGCCAAATAATCCAGGGTAGGCTCCTAGAATTTTAAAGGATGAATGAATGAGTAATACATGTAAAGGTTTCTGCAAAAATTTAGATTTCAACTAGATAGGAAAATAGGCTATTTCTCCCTTATTCAGCTTAGCCAATTAATCCATCCATTCAGAAGGACTGCCCCTATTACTTACGATTCTCCAGACTCCTGGAGGGTACGGACAGGCACATATCTCCTCTGATACATGTGTAGTCAGCCACAGTGCCTTTAATTTAAAAATTTTGATTTGAGTTTACTGTAGAACTACTCATATATGAGCAACTCATTCCTCACTACTACAGTCACAGGAGTAGAGAACATTTAGTTTTATGTTCACATTTTTAATTCCACCCTAGAATAACGTGCACCTTACACTGACCCTTATATATTTCTATTTATGGTGTGCAGAATTTACAAACAGTCCACATATGAATGTTCAGTTCCACCTAAAAGCTGAATACATTAAATTCACTACCTGAAGTCTGTGGGTCACCCCAGCAGCATTTACTGTGGTAAATATAATCTAAAATCTTCATGTGAGAGATTAAATGAAGGCAGAAATGTGTTTTTAAGAAAGCTAGAGAGCAGCTACTTACACATAGTGCCATGAATTGTGCAGGTGCCATCAGGTGCCATCAGGGCAGGACTTTTTTTCTTGTTTTGTCTGGTTATGTCCATGGTGCTTGTTTCTGTCAGCGTGGGGTGGGGGGGGGGGGGGGGTAGTTGAAGCAATTGGCTGTGTCCCAAAAACAGCGCCCTTGTCAGATTCTCGCTCAATAGCGCTGCGTGTTTGGAGAGTCATGTCATTTGCTAGTGTTGGTCCACTGTGTTATATCAAGTCTAAAGTCACAGTTTTCCTGAAAAATCTTACAGCACTTCATGCTTCCCTCTGACTGACGACTTTTATGGAGATGCAGATTTAATTTTCCAGCAGGGCTTGGCACACTGCCAAAAAGTACCAGTTGGTCTTATATAATATTCAAATTTTGATTTTGGGGTTTTATTAGCTGTAAGCCATAATCATCAACAATAAAACAAATAAACGCTTAAAATAGATAACTGTGTGTAATACTATATAATCTACATCCATATTATATAATCTATATAATATGAGTTTCATATTTTGAACTGAATTACTGAAGTAACTTTTCAACTTATCCAAATGTCTGTAGACAGCCCTGCTAATAAATCCATACGGCTACTTTAATTTGCAACAATTTGCTGATTCAATCCTAGTAGAACATTATTGCCAACCAAATAGGACTCACATAAAGTGTGGAGCACATAAAGTTGTGTCTATATAGTGATGTTTATGTAGATTGTGTAGTTTATTGGACAGGAATAAAGCCTAGACAAAGTTTCCACTGCACTTACACTTCATTGAGCTTCATTGAAAATGCTGTGTAGTTCAGGTGAGTTTGTGTTTTTTTTTAATCAGATGAACTAACATGATCAAGTTGAGTGAAGTTCAAAAAGATTAAACCTAAAATGTTTGCTGAGCCATTGAAAAAAAGACTTTTTAATCAACTTTAATATACTAATGGGCTGAGGCCCTATATATATATATATACAAAACATATCTTTCTCATTGCCCCCTGACACCATATATTTGCATATTGGGCATGTAATCACTCCCTGTTCTTACTTACCATCAGCATGCTGTCTAATGTCAATAACCAATGGCTTATTTGTGTGGTGTTCGCTTGCATTATTGGAAAAACAGACGAGTACTCAGGCTTTAGAACACAAATACATCCATTTTAATTTGAGAAAATACAAAAAGAAACATGTACAATTTATGTACAAACTTTTTGTACAAGACAGTATATTTATCAGCAGGTTATATTTGACAGAGTCAGGTAGATCAACTCAGCACCATCAATTTCTCCATTTATCCATTAGCTAAAACAGTTCAAACGATTAAATCTTCTATGAGAAACTCCTTTTTCCTGTAATGAATATGCCAATAATTAAATATATGCTTTATTGAAATAAAAATAAAAAATCATCCAAATGCAGTTCAGCTTTTTAAGACTTCATTCCCTCACAGCAGTTTATTCTATACAATTCCTACTTTACTTTAGTTTAGTAACACTCAGTCTTTACTGTAGCGTAAAACTGCCAGAAGTACGCAATGCGACAGTGTTGTACGACGTGTATCAGTAAGTTTGCACTTGAAGTTGATATCATTGGGCTAAAACACTCCTGAACAAGTAGACAGGTGTTCACAAAATAAATAAAAAACTCAATTAGTGCCCCTGCTGCATCTTTCAGTCAGCGTTAGTCCATCAGTTTATGTCTCACTGCGTTCATTATTTATGGTGGTATGTATTAAAACCACACGTGGTAAAGTTTGTACAGCTGGGCTTATGCATATGTGAATACTTTTTGCCCATTTTGATGCCACTTTTCGCTATAGTGGGTCTTCATGTGTTCCTCCTTTGGGCTGGCCGCACTGCCTGGCACTGCACTGGCATGGAGGCGTGGATAGCTTGGATGTTCTCCATGCCAGTGTTAGACGCCTCTGTTCAGTGTGAGTCCTGATTTTAACACATGTCTGAAAGATGCTGCAGAAGAGACACTGTCATGGCACTTTAAACAGTCTGATTAATATGTAGAGGATATCTTTTTACCTTATGATGATCAGCACAAACAGTACAAATCATCTGGGTTTTCTGTGGATATTTTTTTTTGGAGAAGAATGTCAAGCTGAAGGACGACCACTGTTGATCACTTTGGGGACGGACAGACTGGGGGATAGAAAACGTCCCAAATCTACTGAACGGGTAAAGGTTTGAGATGTGTACCGATTGCTTTTGGTTTGAATGAATCATCCTGCTTAAGGTTGTATTGTCAGGTTTGATTTCTGAGCAGTCTAAATAATAAAAAAAAAAAGATAAAACAGATAAAGAGAACTCTGTAAACAAAATTAGTGACTGTGATAGCTTTAAACAAATGATGAGCGCAGCACTGTAGCAAAACTAAGCCTCAAAAGCTAGCAAAATGGAATGTAAACTCTGACGTTAAAGAATTCACATAAAAATACAGCATGCCTACTGTGAAACTTAAGCTAGACTCCCAATCCCTCTATTATACAGCACTTTCATCAAATGAAACCTGCTTTCAGTGTAATTCTGGAGCTTTTCTTTGTAATGTACCGCAGACGTTTCATTACAGGAAAAGGATCTTACATAGACAAATCACCTATAAAGAAAATAAAAGATAATTTGACTTTGAACTCCAATGTAAAGTGATTTATGATTCATTTTAGGTCAGAATTCTTTTTTTTTTCAGGCTAGCAAGTATGTTATTGACAGTCCAATTTTACATACATTGTACTCACATCGTTTATTTTTTTAAGTAACTCTACTTGCTACAAAAGTGTAACATCAATGTATTCACAATTCAAAATATCACTTCAGGACAAAGCCTAGGTGGCTGCAGTAGGATCATACTACATCCATTAGACAAACATTAAAGCTGAGATCCTTTTTTGTCGGAAAATAAAACGTGGCCTATAATGGGCAGAATTTACACAACATACTTTGACACTATGCGCTTTTTTTCCACAGTAGATGGAATCGTAGCGATGTCGTTTTGTTATTTTTTTTTTCTTATGTCTACAATCATATATGGCTATTGGCTCACTGCTGACCGAGCGTCTCTATAGGTCTTCTTCTCATTGTGCCATCTGAACACACAGACAGTTCCCAGTGTATAATTATAGGTGTATGCACATGAAAATACTTCAGCACAGTCCTCTGAATCCTCTGAAGACCTAATTTAGGTCAATATTAACAACGACAGCGTTCTCAGTTCTACCCTCAGAAAAGAAAGAGTAGGTGCAAACGGTAGGTGTTTTTTTTAACAATTGCCCCTCTTCATGCACCCTCTTCTAAGTCAATAGAAGCTTATCACCATCGCTTTTAATTCATTTGAAATTAAACTATTGTTTTACATCTAAGCACTGTATGAATTTCATTATATATATATATATATATATATATATATATATATATATATATATTCATATATTTTTATTTATCTCAGCCAATGAAAATAAAACATAGTAGTCTACACAATTTGATAATCGATATAGCTACAAAGGTCCTTCAAAGCAGCCCACGTTTCAAAGCACACTCCTAGGAGAACGAACAAAGAGCTGAGGTTGTACCTTTGTGACTCAGGTTGTCTCCTATAACATAAGCTAGATATGTAGCTCGTCTAATCTTGTCTTGTCTTTTTTTTTGTTCCTTTTTTGATAAAGCAATGTGATATGTTCTGTTCCCAAGGGTAAAAATGGACAAACTGAATTGGTGTGCACTGTAGACTTGGTAAGATGCATTTAAGATAAATTTAGAAATAAAGTTCTTTGATATGTATAAAAATAAGTACAAAATGATTACGCTCATGTGGATAAAAAATAAGTATGTACGTACAGTATGTATAAATCTGACAGAACCTTCGAAGCAAAGTCCAAAGGTTCTGCTTAGTATTTGTATACTTCCCACTTAACGTAAAGGCTACACAAGCGTGTTCCAGTCTTGTTAAGTGTAGATCTAGCATTCGATCCAGTCTACTACACCAAAGCAACACAAAGATATTGTCAAGGTTCACGTCTTTTTGGATGATAACTGACAAACTATGATTGAGCTTGTCTTTTGTATCTGTCTGCTGACCTCTTTGATCTTTTTTTAAGGCATCACAGTTAGTCACAGAGAACATCCAAGCATGTCTTTTTTTGCCTCTGTGCCAACAATGTGTCAGGCAGTGGCTTCACTCAAAAGGAGGAACCATGGATGCCCACTTTTCGCAATATGTGGCATATCAAACTGTACTGTCATGTGTTTTAATTAATGATTAGCGCATAAGGTCAGCTTTAACAATGTTCCATTGAGACAGAACGTTGGTTAACATATGGTTTAAAAGCTCAATCATAGTTATTATCATCATCATTAGGATTATTATCAGCAGGTGAGTGCAGTGTGCAATCCATTCATTTCCTATGGACAACAGATCCACAGGCACCAACACGCATTTGATTCGTTTCCTTAGGCTTCGTTAGGAGCCTTCATCACGCACCACAATTTTTTCCAACCACGGCAAACCAGCAGTCAAGCACGATGGAAAGACGTCAACAAAAGTAGTGCATATCCTCGTAATGTATTGCCAATTTTGTAGGGCTACGTTGGGGACACTCTTTTGCATTATTAGAGAAATATGGCAAATACATTCCCACGTATATGATGGCCTGGATGGTGTGTATGGATGGAAACGAGACCACTTTTCCCTCTCTACATGTCCGAGTTGGGTGACGCAACATTTACTCAGCTGAATGAATGCCCCTGGTGCACAGCCGTCACACTCATTTCCTTGAACGCAACTGTTCCTGCTACACACTGCTAATCCTGCCATGCAGTGAATTCGGAAGGAAAACGAACGTTTTCCGTGATCCAGTGAGCAACCCGGAGCAACATCTGATGTTGGTGATTTTTTTTCTTTTTTTCTTCAAGTTATTTTCGACAATAACTTGATTACGTTTAGTGCAAAAAGAAGCAGATGAGGATGCGTAACTCAAGGAGTGGGGCTTATCTGACGCTTCAGATGAGGTTCTTTGGGTAATGTCAGGATGAGCTGAGTGACTGTGACCCTCATCCTCCATAACACAAACCCTTCTGCACAGAGTCAGGTCACCACAGAAATGAGATATTGCAAAGAATTACAGGAAGTACTTTTTTTCCATTTTAACATAATTTCAAAAAGTGCTAGGGGGCGCTGTACAATCCTTACTTGATTGTCATTATGTACATCACTATGTATACATTTAGAAATTAAATGTTACCAAAAGCATGGAAGTAACGTTAAAGGTATACACATAAGAGGTCCCTTCCAGTTCCCATGATCGCAACAAAACCCTTGAGCTGTGGTGCAAGGGAAGTACAGTGAATCGTCATCATCGTAACCATCTCATCATGTTCACTCTCTCTCTCTTTTTTGTTTAAACGACTGGATGCTCCGACTCCCTCCACGTCATCAAAGGCCAGGGATTCAGCATTCATCTTCGACTTCTCTGATAGGTGGAATCAGGCTGGTAGTGGATTTGTACTGATTGACTTGATTGGCCATGTGAGTGCTCATCGGCTTGATTTGAATGTTCCTTGGGTAGGCATTTTCTGGTTCATCTGTAAACCATTTCTTTTCTGGGAGACATCCGGGCAGGAGAGAAGCAGGGGAAGATGGAAAGGACAGCATTAGTATGAAACACTTGCACAGATGAACTAAGCTCTCAAATCCTCTTTCTCTCTACCCACATTCACATTCCACACAACCACAGGGTGAAAATACAGGTTGTGATTCTGCTAAAGCTAATGCTAATAGTAGTGCTTATACTTTCTCTCTTTATGAGACAGCAAGAAATGTAAAAAATGTAAAAAGAGCATTTACAGCCTCTAAACACATCAAGGAACACACTGTAGAGTAAAGAAATGGGGGGGTACATCATGCTGTGTTGCTGCATTCATTATAACGGTGGGGTCAGGTCTGCTCTGAAGTCGGACATTTCGTTCTCACTGTAAACCGCGCAAATCTGGGAAATGAGACACAACGTGCCATATTACAGACTTTAAGCCAACGTGTGGGGTGAATTTCGCTCCTCATCCTGCTCAACTTCCCACAGGCGGTGTCATTTTCCAGCACTCCCGACATTTCTAACTCCGACTTTCAATGTGAAAGTGTGTGCGGAGCTCGGAGTGTCAGGCAGCGAAGGCCTGCAGGCTAGAGTGTCACAGCACGGGCGTTTGATGTGAGTGGAGTTGTGCCTGCGGTGGTGCAAGGAGTCAGCCACCTCGCTCTATTCCCCTGAGTTCACTACTGATACTGGCACTCGTATTGCCCTGAGACATCCTCCGGCACGGCAAGAGTTAAGAGAACCAATTTCAGAGGGACCGGGCTTCTCATCATGTTTTCCTTTCTTACATTTTGATGAGACTTCTGCCACGAGGAGAACATTTAGCTGTCAACTTCCCCTGGTCTGGATGAGTAAGTTCTGACCGAGCCAATCCACACTTTAGAGTTGGAATATGTTGCACTTTGTTGCGTAAAGTGGGAAAGAGCACTCGTAGGGCTGGGCGATATATATTTAATATATATCTATTCAATAATATTTTCTTGCAAAAAAAAAAAACGAATAAAAATGATAAAATATTGCTGTAATCCCCATCCATTTCCATCTTTAGCTTTTGTTAAAATGTGTCTTTGAACTTAACTTAAGTTGCCTAGTAAGTTACCTGGCTGGCTTCTAATCTGAACTAAGCAAAAAAATATCATTATCTGTGTGATGATCATGTCAACTTCTTATTTTAATTTTAATACAATTAAATGTTATACAGTTTAATGTAGCTTTGATTTGCTAGACTAAGCACTTTTCCCAAACTGGTGCCTATAGAGGAAAATAAACCACAGAATGAACGCATTAGGGTTAAATTTAACCAGTGGTTCATCTTACCCACTTGTGTTTACATCAATTTGTGTAAAATATTTGGTGTTAGAAATGCTTTTGCATTCTTGTATTACATTTCAGAAATATACAGTACACTCTCTTGGGATTCTCAGCCTCTAAAATTTTTCAGAAAAGTGTAATAATTGCCCAGCCCTAGCACAAAACCTATTGTTACTCATCCAAATAAAGTTTTGCCACTAACAAATCATCAGACTGATGTATAGGAAGAACGTTCATACACACAGACCTCTCACACAGTGCACATTGTCTCAGATTAACACAAGAAACCAAACCAATTGGGACATAAATGGAAGAGAAAACCAAAGAAATAGTGGGGCCATGCAGAGAACGGGATCAGATGAACTCAGGTATAGAGGTAAAAAAGGTGTAGAGGAAGATGATCAACCACATGCAATGCTCAGATGACCCTAAGCATGACAGAGAGTTAGGCAGCAGCAACAGCCATTTGCTTTCTATTCGAAAGCAATGGTGAAATGTAGGCATGACTTCCTTAAAAAAAAGTAAAATCAACATCCCCTCTCATAACAGTGCTCCACACGGACAGAGTTATGATTCAAATATCTCACAACAGGTGCTATATCATGCATAATCATTAACTTGCATACCTTGGCCCATTCTATTCATCCTTGTTGCACTTTAGAAAAAGAAGTGGTCTAAGTAAGTTTTACAGTTCTTAAGGCAAGGAACATGTCTAAAACAGGCTTACTGACATGACCATATATAGTTTATATGTTAGCTTAATATCTTAGAAAACGATTAAAAAACAGTTCACTTTCATTAAAGCCTTAACATCAAATGTACTTAAGGTATATTTATTTTATATTATCACATATAATTACAAAGTACTAACTTTGTATGGCTCTGTATTACATATATTCTTTATTACATGGAAATAAGTGATAAACGCATGGCTGCTGGAGTAATTAAATACTAATACTGCACATCTATCATCTATCTAGTTTTATATTATATGCCTAAAGTTCTCTACTTAGTAATTAAATATACTGCAGTTAGTAATAAATATATCACTTTCCATAACACTTTGCAGTTGCAGGGTTTTGGAAAGGCTAGATTTTTCAATCACATCAACTATAAACTATTCATGTATTTTACTTGGATGTCCTGGAAAAAAAAAATCCAAAAAATGATTCCCTGCATCTGCAGAGTATTATTAATCCTTACCAGCTCTACACCCCAACTACCGAATTCAAACCTTTAGACTAAAACTTTGCTAAAATAAATAAGCACAGACTTAAACATGGACATGCAATTGCAGTTTACACACACAAAGACAAATGAAGATGAAAACACTCAGGAAGGCAATGAATGGACTTGAGTGGTCGACTCCTGCACTATTACAATGCTCTATAAACATTAAATGAAATAAAGATCTAGGCCATGTCAGATAGGCTTACAGTCACATTAACCTGCATCAATTAAACAAATGAAAAAAAAAAAAAAAACTAGAGAAAAGATATTTGTATATATTTTATATACAAATATCAGTGCATAAACACACAATCATACACTGATATTCAATACATCATACAAAGACATGTACTTCCTGATACAAATATGGTCATTTTAAACCCACGTATAGTGCTGAAATGATATGCTGTTTTATATTAAGAAAATTAAGTTTTAAATTAAGGTTTATAGCCTTAATTTAGCAATGTGCAAATTCTTGCACACCTAAATTATCACACATTTACTTGAAGTGAAAAGAAGTAAAAACAACCTCTATTAACATTCCATTAAATTTTTAATACTCCGGGATATTTTTAATTAGTTGACAATATCTAATATTATTACAATTATTGACCTGTCTAACCAGTCCTAATCAATCAATTAAGACAGAATTTGATTAAATATTAAATAACTGAGCATTAACACTTACATTTATCTATAAAAAAATCATTTTAGGCCAAGCCATCAATAAGTAATCACTTCTGAAAGCTTGAGAACTTTTAGGAACTTATAAAGCCTATACATTTCCCTTAGTTTTTTCTAATGCATCATTACAATGGAACAGCCAAATGCAGACCAGTGCTTGTATGGTCCAGAGTTATGGTGAGGCTGAGATGAGGCGATGCACTAATGGTTCTAAACGTGGCTCAGAGCAAAGGTCACATGCAGTTGACCACAGAGCAAACTCACAAACATAACAAGGAGTGTTAGATACAAAAATACAAACATATTTCCTTTTTTGTGCGACATATACTCAAAAGACAGCAGTCACTAAACACACACGCACATACACACACAGAGCACAGACTCATAGTCTAATGAGTTAAAGAGCATACTTACTTGTGTTTGTCTCGGGCCTCGCGGGCCTTGCTGCTGCGGTTTTGCCGGTTGGTGGCTGGGATGGAGTGAACAGAGGAGCTCTTCTTGCTGGACGAGTGCGAGGAATGAGAGGAGTGGCTGGTTCGAGACTGGCCCGCATTGTGGTCAAACTGCATCAGGCAGAAGATCAAGTCTGTGGGGACCAGCTCAAACTCGTAGGGAGGGTTGGTGATGACATATCTGTGAAGGCAGAGGCATTTGCTGTAATCTTTGAAGATGAAAGACAATATTAGTAAATCATCATTTAAAAGAATTTACTTTTAAAACCTCTGCAAGATCATTGGGATTATTAAAAAATAATTATATTTAAATAATGCTTAAAAATATACAGTGGATATATATATTTTTAAATTTTTTTTTTATCTTCACCACACTACATACTGCACACTCTATATGCATAACTCTTTACCCAGTCAAAACACAGTTGAAGCACTATAGTTGTCATAATTCTAGAGACAAACTAATATAGAAGCCTCCACTGCAAAGATAGGGAAAGAAGCAAATGGCAGACTCTTGGCATGTTTTAGCTGATCAACTACATTTACACTGTATTATATGTTTGGTTCCCATTTCCATACAGCTCTGGAAATAAATAAGAGACCACTTAAAAATAATAAGTTACAGTCATGTTCTATAAATACAAGTTTTCAGGTAATTCAGTACAAAGTACTGCATATATTACATTATTTCCAAACTATCTATGCAGATGTGTTTGCTTTATGTGCTAAATGCAAGAGTCAAAATGGCACCTTAGCCCATCTGTATTTACATAATTTTTGGTGTGTTTTATTGCTATGCCACGTCATAAAAAAACTTGGGTGGGTGGGAGAATAAATGGGTGGGAGGGTAGATGGGAAGATGGTTGCTTGTTGTATGCAAGGTTGTAAAATTTTAATAAATTAATTTTTTTGAGTTTCTTTAATTTTATCAAATTGAAAACCTCTGGAATATAATCAAGAAGAAGATGGATAACCACAATCTATTAAACCAAGCTGAACTGTTTGCACCAGGAGTGACATAAAGTTATCCAAAAGCAGTGTGTAAGACTGGTGGAGGAGAACATGCCAAGATGCATTAACTTGTTTTCTTTGCATTATTTAAGGTCTAAAAGCTCTGCATCTTTTTTTTTTATTTCAGCCATTTCTCATTTTCTGTAAATAAATGCTCTAAATTACGATATTTTTATTTGGAATTTGGAAGAAATGTTGTCCACAGTTCATAGAATAAAACAACAATGTTCATTTTAGTCAAACATATACCTATAAATAGCAAAAATTAGAGAAACTGATTCAGAAACTGATGTGGTCTCTTAATTTTTTTCAGAGCTGTATGTTTTATATTTAGCAACAGATTTATTGCATACTTTACTGTACATACTTTTCTACAACTATTAAAAATGGACAAAAAGTAAAAAAGACTGATTGTTTTAACTGTGGACTGTAGACCTGTCAGTGTGCTGCTTAGAGTGAAACCCTGTGGAGGAGGTATGGTCAGAAATAGACAGTCTCACCTTTTCGTGCACGGGCTCGGTGCAGTTAGGTGCGCGTCTCTTAATCTATAGATCCCAAAGCACAGCATGTTGTATGTTTTTAATGCTTTACAAAATAAGTCCCCGTAGCAGCCGCCATCCTGAAAGAGAAATGACAGAAGAGAAAAATATATGACATTAGAATTTGGGCAGCTGTTTCAGAGAAGTGCTTGTACCATGAGAATATTTGTGATAGAGGCACAGGGACACGGTAAGTCACTTGCTGTACAAAGTCTTGCAGTAAGGGATTTTAAGGTAGAGAAATACCCACTGAGCTCTTTGTATATCTCTGTATAACCAGAACACTATTGTGACATGGACTAAAAAATGGGGATCAGTGTTACACAGCTGATAATGTTGGGAAAAAAAGTGAGGAATGGTTTGAGACAGCCTTATTTTTCCACCCAACTGCCTCCTGTACATACATACACACACACACACACACACACACACTCTCTCTCTCTCTGGGCCTCCTCTGCATGCACGGTGTGTTCAGTTTGCATTAGCGGGCGGTGGAGGCGTGGGACAGGGGACCGCACGCTGTTGGGGAAAGTGACAAAACGTGTCAGCTCCTCTTAAGCATCCCACTTACCCCTAAGTCTGCGAAGGGCCCGTCGTACAGGGCCAGCTGGGCCACCCGACACCTGTCCCTGTTAGCCAGCGTCTGCGGCGTGCTGTAACCTCCGCGCAGCGCGTTTTCCTCCGCCAGCAGCGCCTCCAGCTCCGGCGTGGCACCTCCCGTGACCAACGTCCGGATCAGCGTGAGGATATTATCGTTGAAGTATGTCTGAGGAGATAAGGTGGGGGATACGGACAGGAGCACCATTAGAGCTGCGGCGTGAAAGAAGACGGCAAGGCTCTTCCGAGCCATCCTCAGCCTTGTTATCTAGACCCTGAGCTGTCTCTTCACATCGCACTCCCCACCACGGGAAGAGACACGGGAATGCAATTAAGCCAGCTGTTGTTGTTGTTGTTTTTTTGTTGTTGTTTTTTTTCCTCCCCCCTCCTTTCTCTACAGCATTCATTTGATATCAGCAGTCATGCTTAACAGGAGAGCATTTCACACGTGCTATTACCAGAGGACCTATCTGATATCAATTATCATTACTAGCACTAATTACAGCTTTACGTGGCTCCGAATGCAGGAAGTGCTTGAGCTCTGGTAGCAAACGTACAGTGTTCAGAACTGTGTAGTTCTTCATCATCTTCTGTAACACAACGTCATCAGTCAGTGTCAAATTAGCACCTTAATTTAAAATTGTAATGTAAGTTTAGGCAAGACAACATTCTTACATTTACTTATTAATTATTATAGTGTCTTTGATTACCATTTAGGATTCCTAGGAATGTCCACAAATGAAACATAAAACTTAAAGCTTAAATGATCACAAAACTTTAAATTCTGTTTTTTTTTTCATATTTAAAAAAAAATAAGTAAATCATAAAACCTTTATTGCTAAATTGATTAATTTATTCGCTCTATTTTAAGGTCTGCTTATGAACAATTATTCAACTTCTAGCAAGCTACTATTTACTACTAATGACCTAGGGAATAAACACAAAGGAATTGTTAGCAAGCCTAGAAGTGTCATATAAATATACAGTTGTGGTCAAAAGTTTACATACACTTGTAAAAAAACATAATGTTATGGCTGTCTTGAGTTTTCAATAAGTTCTACAACTCTTATTTTTCTGTGATAGAGTGATCGTAACACATACATGTTTGTCACAAAAAATAGTCATAAAATTTGGTTCTTTCATAAATTTATTATGGGTCTGCTGAAAATGTCACCAAATCTGCTGGGTCAAAAATATACATACAGCAACATTAGTATTTGGTTACATGTCCCTTGGCCATTTTCACGGCAACTAGGCGCTTTTGGTAGCCATCCACAAGCTCCTGGCAAGCTTCAGGTCGAATGTTTGACCACTCTTCTTGACAGAATTGGTGCAGTTCAGCTAAATGTGATGGTTTTCTTGCATGAACCCGTTTCTTTAGCACTGTCCACATGTTCTCAATGGGTTTTAAGTCAGGACTTTGGGAAGGCCATTCTAAAACCTTAATTCTAGCCTGGTTTAGCCATTCCTTTACCACTTTTGATGTGTGTTTGGGTCATTGTCTTGTTGGAACACCCAACTGCGCCCAAGACCCAACCTTCGGGCTGATGGTTTTAAGTTTTCCTGCAGAATTTGGAGGTAATCCTCCTTCTTCATTATCCCATTTACTTTCTGCAAAGAACCAGTTCCACTGGCAGCAAAACATCCCCAGAGCATAATACTACCACCACCATGCTTGACAGTAGGCATGGTGTTCCTGGGATTAAAGGCCTCACCTTTTCTCCTCCAAACATATTGCTGGGTGTTGTGGCCAAACAGCTCAATTTTTGTTTCGTCTGACCAGAGAACTTTCCTCCAGAAGGTTTTATCTTTGTCCATGTGATCAGCAGCAAACTTCAGCCGAGTCTTAAGGTGCCTTTTCTGGAGCAAGGGCTTCTTTCTTGCACGGCAGCCTCTCAGTCCATGGCGATGTAAAACACGCTTGACTGTGGAGACTGACACCTGTGTTCCATCAGCTTCCAAATCCTTGCAGACCTGCTTCTTGGTGATTCTTGGTTGACTCTTGACCATCCTGACCAATCTCCTCTCGGCAGCATGTGATAGCTTGCGTTTTCTTCCTGATCGTGGCAGTGACACAACTGTTCCATGCACTTTATACTTGCGTATAATTGTCTGCACAGTTGCTCTTGGGACCTGTAGCTGCTTTGAAATGGCTCCAAGTGACTTCCCTGACTTGTTCAAGTCAATAATTCGCTTTTTCAGATCCACACTGAGTTCCTTTGACTTTCCCATTGTAGCTTTTGTAGCTGAGTCTAATCACTGGGTCAAATGAGCCCTATTTAAATGGGCTCATGAGAAGTCAACAGCTGTAGTCAATCAGAATCACTTACAAGAAGTGAAGAGGCCATGACATGAAGCTAATTTGATTGACACAACTGGCTACATCACCAAAATTGACAAATTTTGTTGCTGTATGTATATTTTTGACCCAGCAGATTTGGTGACATTTTCAGCAGACCCATAATAAATTTATGAAAGAACCAAATTTTATGACTGTTTTTTGTGACAAACATGTATGTGTTCCGATCACTCTATCACAGAAAAATAAGAGTTGTAGAACTTATTGAAAACTCAAGACAGCCATAACATTATGTTTTTTTACAAGTGTATGTAAACTTTTGACCACAACTGTATTTATATGACATGTTAATAAGTTAATATGTTACATACTTGTTGACTAAATGGATGTCAGCCCAGATAATAAAATGTTAATTGTTTGTTCATTTGTTTGTTAATCTTTCATATGTGAGCATTCTTAAAATGTATTATTAAATAGTTACACTTCAGGTGCAGGTGTCCTCAAACATGACTATGACTTTAGTATAAATAGATAAGACTATATCGAGTGTATATAAATAATGGCTATGTAAACAAGTTGCCACTTTAACAAGTGGTAATGAATGTTTCAGTAAACAGGCACAATTTTCTATAAGCATCCCAAAAGTGTTAGGATCAACTTAGCTGGTAGAAATAATTTTAGCTGGTTTGCTAACAAACCTCAGAAGTTTAATGATCAAAAATATTTTTGGTGATTCATAAACAACGTATCATTTTAAGACTGATAATTACTTCTCTAAAATGACTAGTTACTTCTAAGAATTATATGAAATTTCTTAGTTGACTCTTAATTTAATTTTGGCTGGAAGTGAGCTAAACCACCTATTTACACAGATTTTTTTCATTATTAAATCAGAACGGTATGTTCATGCAAATAATGATTATAAAAACTAAGAACTAACATTAAAAATACCCTTTACAAATCAAAACTATAAATAGGCACATTATTAAGCCCTTCCAACAAAAAAAACAATACATTGAGCATTTCTCCCTATTAGAAAAAGCTATTGTGAGCTATTTTATTTTAAGTACCTTTATGAATAAGGAGAAATATATTCAGCCCTGGACTGTGAGAAGATTGGAGAGGGATTATTCACACCCATATTCATACAGAATAATTTAAGAAGATAATATTGAAGACCAGCCTAAAATTGTGACACCTTCCACGAATGTCATTATGAATTAATCTGCATAATGATTGTTTTTGATAATTAGGAAGTGTAAGCCCAGGCATAAGTAGTTTAATTCAGCAATTCAGCCCTATTTCTGAATAAAAATTACATTTAATCACAATAAAAAAAAAACTAAGGATACTGTGGGATATTTGTTCTAAGTAAATTATATAAGACGTAATGAATGAATTTTGTCCTCATGGTCTTTCCTTGTGTCAATTAATGTCTAACTAGTTAACTAACTAGTTACGTTAGGCTACTAGATTAGCTTTCACTCCATAAATCAATGCAGTTTCTCTGGGTACTTTATAACCTTCACTGTTTGCTCATTTTAATAAATGTATCTGATCATTTGAAAAATAGTTGCTGTCATTCAAAATCTTCATATCTCCAAAACCTTCTTAACTTTTAATGGAAGTCCAAGCTATTCTGGAGCTTTTTTTCTCGTCCACTCATCTTGAAATGTTGACATAAAATATAAATATAAGAATGGACAGATTCACATTATGTCAAAACGTGAAAAACTACAGTAATTTAGATTTTAACTGTGTATTTCTGAAACTGTGTTCTCACCATAACAAGGTGTCCTTAGCATGTGTCTATATGTGAAGGTTTGTGTGTGTGTATGTGTGTAGCTGTTCCTGTGAGTCAGGTGCCAGCGTGAGTGGCAGAAGGAGGTGGGACTCGGACTGTGCTCTGGAGTGACACCTCTCTGGGCCCCTGACAGCAGCATTCAGCTGAATGATGGATGAGAGTTGTCTATTAGCCAGCTTCACCTTTGTCCGGAGTGGAACGCACTTGAAGGCTGCTTTGTTCTAACTTCACTTAAAGTGAAAGGTACTGGAATTAAGCCATCATGCGGATAAGGTGGGGGTGGGTGGGTAGCAGTGGTCGTAAGTGTGCGGGGGGGAGGATGGGAAAATGGGAGTAAAAGAGAGAAGGAGAGTGAAGAGAAAAAAGTCTCATCTCTGCTTCTCTAGCTAAGATGACATTGTTTGGAGATTAAAGCTTTTGGACCTCATAGGAGCCCACCTTGTGTGTCAAGGCATGCCATTAAAGAGAACTCGAGCACTTACCTTGTTAAAAGATCTAATAAGCCTCTTGAAAGTTCATTTCATGACACATTATATGAGGAATCTTGGCAACAACTTTCCTTTTGATGTCACTGCAGCTGACAGTAGTGTCTGATCAATGTGGCGTTTCATTTACGAACCTTCTGCCTTACGGTAACGCTGCAGTCCTACATCTGAGCACACCGCAGCCTGAGGTTTCCTCTCTCCTATGCACTATTTCAGAGGATTAGCTTCAACAGATTGCGAGACACCTTCATGTAATTCTATATAACACCTCTTGATGGGAGAAAAATGGAAGTTTTGACAGGGTACTTTGTGCACTGCATCATTAAAGCTATTAAACAAAGCATACTAAGAAACCTAATTGAAAATGCAGAAATGCTATTAAACATCAGTAAAATAATAATAAAAAACAGATAATTCCTTTTTTTAACTTGAGACTATAATAAATAAAATAATAAAAGCTGAACGTATAAGAAGGCTATGGGGGAAACAATAACATTTAAGTCATTTAGTGCTTGTTAAAATGACTTTTTAAAGACCACAAGGAAAATGTAACACTTGATACTTGTGTTGGTGACATCCAATCAGTTATTTGTTAGTATGCAGTTTATGCAGTTACTATATACTACTCTCAGGCTCTCTTTATTTTAAAATAATTTTGCAATTGTTTGTGCAATACTCACGATTTTCTGAGAAATAAATATCATGGAATTACCATGATGTGCCAAAATTTATGGGATAACATTTTGATAGCCCACACCTGTGTGCTCACGGCAAGGACACTTTTTTGAGTTTTGAGGCCTGATAGATGGGATACTCTATCAAGAAACATTTAAAGTTGTGCAGCCATTTAACACTCCTTGATCCATAGTGTCGTGCATATTAGGAATGCAATATTAACAAATATTAACAATATTGTGTGTTGTAATGATGAAAACAGACTCTCAAATTTGATTTAAATAGAAATCACATCCACATTCAACATTAGCAACCTTCTAAAAATCACAGTGACTTCAACTTTATAATCCAGCTAAATCCCTGTTTTTTTTCTCTATATTGGTGATAAAAATGTAGATTATTTTTGTCTTAACTGTATGGTAACTGTACAAACCACTGTATATTCAAACTGTTAGAAATGGCTATATCACACTCATGTTTTACATTAATGTGCCATTGATGTGTGTATAATTAGCTGCAGAACGGCTGTGTTCACAGTATATTTGTGAGCAATAATAAACTCACCGCACTCATAAGTGAGTCCAGCACACTGACAGCAAAGGCGGTCCCACAGGCAAAAGGCTGGGTCAGATAGAGCTCCGTATCCGGGTCATCATCGTCATCTTGGTCCAGGAACTGAACATTCGAGTCATTCACTGCGGCACAGAGACCCATCATTACAACCACAGCAGAACACTCTGTTAATTAACAGGAGAAAACAATTTCAACTATGCAGGTGAGGCAACCCTACTGTAAAACCGCTGTAACAATAGATATGGAATAAACACCGGAGTGTAAAACGGTTGTGGGGTGAATATCGTGTTTATATGTCAGATAAATCAACAATATAAACAATGAAGAAAATGTAAACAACCATGCACTTTAGAGATCATGCAATCTGGAAACAGTACAACTGACTTAAAAAACAAATAAATACATATGACAGAATGCATTCTTACTGTACCTGAAGAGGATGAGCCCTAAACCTTTTTGTAAGGCTTGTAAAAACCACACAAATCAGTATTCGAGGACTAAAACTGTCTACATCTATTTTTGTACTGTATCTTAAAATGAAACATTGAAATAAACATTCTGAATAACCAAGAAATAATAATTGCTCAAATAAGCATAAAATCCTATACAAGCATATTTTGAAAAATATGCACGTTTATTTTCACTACAACAGAGAGATTCAGATTTTCTAAAGTAGCCACTGTTGGAGAAAATGCCCTAAAATCCAGTTTTGTTTGAACACAGCTTCATACAAATCTTTGTTTCACCCCTCTTCAAAATGTATGCTTTAGAGATTAGGACCAGCTCCAAAATAAATAAATAAAAATAAACAGCTTAAAGGAAGGTTTTATCTGGAGGGCTTTTTTTCTTTTTCTTTTTTTTGAAATTTGATTTCTTCCCAGACTTCCTGTGAGCTGTGGAAGAGAAATGTCAGTCTTTCAGACAGGCTGCTGATGAAAAAGAGCCTGGGCTCCAGAAATGAACTGCAGGGAGATGCTATGGAAACAGCCACAAGGACAGACTAGCGTGATCAAAGGCCTAGCGATGCTCTGAGAGAGGAGGGGGGAAAAAAAATCATAAAAAAGTCCAAAACAAGACAGTCAGTTTCAACCAGAACCAAGAATAAAAATGTGTTCAAAGTGATGCCATGGGAGCAGGCCTCATCTGCAGCCAGAGAAATCAAGACAAGCCGATGAAGGAGGCAGAGCGTCAGTGTAGTGGAGGACAAAGGCGCAGCTTACCCAGTTCTGTTATCATTTGTATGTTGGTTCCACTGTTTTTTTCCTGACTGAATGAAACCAAAGGCAGTAGTTTGCCAGGCTTAGCTAATGATGATAAAACAGCGTTGAGGGGAGATTGTTATTGAAACAAGTTCAAAGGCAGACAAAAAGGAAGAGCATAAGAGCATCATGTCAACAGTGGGATTAGAAATCTAAAGGTACAGTATCTGAGAGGGGCACAGCATCTGGAAGTGCGGAGCGAGATACCAGACGTCTGTGCCTAACTGGTAAAAAGAGCCTGCCTCCGTGGCATGTGGGCTTTAGGCTTTGGTTGGCTGTAGCGGCGAGGTATTTAAAAAGAAGAACACTCGATGGGATTAAGGCGAATTTACACCTATAAACAGCTAAATGTTCATTTTAGCCGGTGTTGTGTTTCGCGCTATATTGGCATGTCTAACAGCGCTGAGATTAAGCGTCTCAGATGTGGGGTTTCTGGAAGCCTCTCATGGGCCGTATCTGATTCCTTTGGTCTTGAGGGGCCGGAGGAATGCGGGTGCGCGAGGTGTGCGATGCTCCATGCGTAGCCGGCCCTTCCGCTGAAGTGCACTGTAATTGGGTCAGTGGAGAGTTAGAGTGGCCGGTCCCCGCTGCTTTAGTGCCCTCTGAGATCTGAAACTTTCATGAGTCCTTCTGCTCTGGGAATACAGCCACCGTCATTGTTATTAATAAATGGACCCATTTTACAGCATGCTTTTTGCCTCCTTGCAAGACCAGCTCCTATTCCTGTGCATTAAAGGCGTCTATTGTTAAGCACATGTAGGCCTACTTTGACCTGTTCCTGCTACACACACCACATACGCCTGAACATCCTAGACACATACCTCGCCAGCCACAACAGCACTGAGACACAAAAGACAAAGCTGCTAGACTGTGGGGATGGAAGTTTAGATTCTAATCACACCTGACATGGTAGGGGTGTGACTGCAGTCATTACTCACCTAGTTCAGTAATGATTGGGATGTTGGAGCCGGTTGTGACAGACGCTTGGCGGACCAAGCCATGTACTGGACTGTTGTCTGGAGATGACCTGTCCATGCCAGGTGGTGTGAAACCTGAAGAACATACAGATATCATGTCTGAATATTTGCAGTAGTGACACATAGACTGATTGTTCAATGACTCAATCAATGCTTCTCCTACAAATGTGTTTATCATAGCTGTTGTTAAATTTTGAAACCATAGCTGTCTACGCTGGGTCTATAAAGGTCTTCAAAGTGTTTTTCAAATGACTCCATTTTTGGTAACATAAAAAACAATAATAGATTGTGACACACATTTTTTTTTCTTTTTCTCCCATTTCCTCCCCAATTTACAAGGCCAAATGGCAAGCTACATAGCCGATGGCAAGAAACATGACCGGGATTCGAACCGTGAACAGGATTCGAACCAGTTACACACATCTCTACTAGAAACACTTACAAAAATAGGTACTTCACAGTCTTGTTCAAGAACATTCTTAAATTTAAAATATTTTCTAAAACCTATAATAACTAATGAAGTACTTGAACTAATTCAAGAATTTGGTCTGATCTATTCGTAACTTTTTGCATGTGCCATTCTACTTCAATATATATAGAAGTTTTTCTTGAAAAAAAAAATCTATTCTATTTGTGCTACTGGTTTGCAATGCTTCTGGACTGACAAGGGAAATGTTCACTTTGTGACTATTTATCAGCTTGATATGTAATAGGTAAGATTAACAAGTGTAATGTTTGTCACATTTTTATACCAGTCATTTGAATACTTTTTGGTTATTAATTTTTATAATAATTATTTGCTTACTGATACTTTTGTGATATAATAATGAGACAGTACATGTAAATCAGTTTTTTAGTTTTCAACCTGCCATGCCTTTTCAGTGCAAATGCAGAGGCAGAAAATTAATTTGTTTGTAATATGGTCTGCAAAAACTGCTAAAACTGGTATTTGTAAAGTTACATTGTTCTTAAAGTTACATCATTCTATCTAAGATTAGTCATTCTCGGAAATGCTAATGCTAGTAGAACAAAACACACCCATTATAATCAATGGTGCTAGTTAAAGGACCATTTAAGGCAAATTTATTTTTTTAATGAAGCTAGCTACATGATTAGTAAAAGATAGATTTAAAAAAAAAAACACATTTATAATGTATAATAAGTGATCTACTACAACTTCTAATGAAGTTCAATAGGAAGCTAAAATACTTAATGGTTGCTATAAAAGAATGCTTTTTTCTGGGGCTGCTGTGGCACGCTTTATTTTATCTTTTTTTTTTGTTTGTTTTGTATAAAGCTTAAAGTTTGAATTAAGCAAATATTTGTTGTAGGCATCGCTGTAGCTGTATTTTTGTCCAGCAGAGTTAAGCAGACAAATTCTTTAACATGTTAAAGGAAAAAAACAACAACAACATGCAAGTGGGTTACTGTGGACTGGGGGGACTAGGGTATGAATGCCTTTGTATTTCTGTAAAAGGCAGGCAGTGTCAGAGATGAGAGAGGATAAAAGGGCCGGGATGCCAGCCTAAAACACCGCAGTGTGGATATTCAGCTTTTAGGGGTCAGCCGAGACATATTTAGCATTTGCTGCCTTCCATCAACTGGAGGGTATAAATTTTATATGTTGTTCATTTTGTTACCATAAAATTGGTGAAGTGGATCCTGAAAACCTTTTATGTGGAAACGCGATTCTCAGCCATGAAATACAAGCGGCGGTGACAGGACTATGAATTCACATGACTTGACACTTTTGCATTTCCTCAAGCTGACAAGTAAACACCTTAAATCAGTAATGCCATATGCATAATGCATCAGGCCTGTTTTGACATCCATCATTTAGTGCTGACTAGAGAAAAATGCAAGCTTATAGTTCCTTTCTCTCTTTTTTGTACAGTAGCAAACATAATGCAGGGAATAGATTCAGGTCACAAAGTTTTGAAAGGAACGCAGAATTCCGTGCGCTCGCCGAGCTCCCTTTCAGACGAGAGATGCGAGAGCGGCAGGGAGACACTAACACTTCCCACTTTCCCCAAATTTCAGATTCTTAACAAAATAATTCCACCTCCTGTTGTTTACTCTGTTAACACATCACATGAGCAATGACAGTCCGAGTCACGCTCCTCGCTGGAAATCTGAACAACACCAAATGTGGAACCGTTTCAGGACGCCTATGAGATGTGACATTCACTTTTCACAATAAAGACAGGAGTCTACTGCCACAGTCAACATTTGCACTTTTGAACATGAAGCACAAGTGCAGTCTACTGCATCCTCTGGTAAAGACACAGTAGACATAGCACAGCCATATCATATCATGTTGTGTTGTGTAGTGCATTTGTGCAGGTTTCCATTACAGGTAAAAAAGAGAGAATATGGTCCTGTGTATTGTGTGTTTAAGTCAAATACGCGTAGACTATTTTATACAACACTGTAAAATTCATTGTGGTATAAAATTATATTCTAATTCTCCTAATTCTATATTCTAATGGTATAATCTGGCTTTTGGGAACAGAGTTAAAAAAAATCCTCTATTTTATCTGAATTTAATTCAGTGTAATTGTTGCATAAAAAATATAGCTCTGGAAAAATAAGTGACTTTTTTGAATCAGTTTCTCTGATTTTGCTATTTATAGGTATATGTTTGAGTAAACTTAACATTGTTGTTTTATTCTGTTACTACGGACAACATTTATCCCAAATTTCAAATAAAAATATTGTAATTTAGAGCATTTATTTGCAGAAAATTAGATTATTAAATAACAATAAGCTTTCAGACCTCAAATAATGCAAAGAAAACACGTTCATATTCATCAAGTTTAAAAATAAACTTCAGAAATCAATATTTGGTGGAATAACCCTGGTTTGTAATCACAGTTTTCATGTATCTTGGCATGTTCTCCTCCACCAGTCTTACAGTGGACTGGTGGAGGATTGCAGTGTGCTTTTGGATTACTTAATGCCACTCCTGGTGCAAGAATTTAAGCAGTTCTGTTTGGTTTGATGGTTTGTGATCATCAATCTTCCTCTTGATTATATTCCAGAGGTTTTCAATTTGGTAAAAATCAAAGAAACTCTTATATTTTAAGTGGTCTCATATATATATATATATATATATATATATATATATATATATATATATATATATATATATATAGTAATTGAATAATTACTAGGTATAAATAACCAATAACCAAGAATAGGTATAAATAACCAATAAATCTCTAACAGGGTCGCTATTGCACTCATAGTATACTCTTTTTACGAAAGCTTCATTATAGAACGAAAATCATTTTTTCACAACACACTCAACAGAAACATACATACATAGCAAAATATGTAACCATGTTTAAAGTTTGATATATATAACCCACCAAAGGAAATGGTATTTATGTAAAAACATAAATTTATGTAAATAACTATGAACAAGAATATTTATACAATATAGTATTTATTATTATTATTATTATTATTTTAATTAATTAAACAATACATGTATTAATGTATTCATTTTCTTCTTCTGCTGAAACTTATTCAACATGTTATCTAAACACACTACACACTAACTACAGCACAATACCCTGCTGTAGTTTCAACTCCATGAAAAAAATAACACATGACGCAACAAAATGATCTGAGTGGCATTAATTCCAGAAGTTATTATTTTTCTAAAACAGTTTTGCAGTATAATAAAGGCTGTTCTTGTTGCCCCATACACTCCCTCCCACAAAAACCTTTAGCCTTAAATGAACTCAGTGAACAGCTTTTTACAAACTCGAGTTAAACAAGGTATTCGTTATTTTAGGAATCATTACATTAAAACTACTTTCACACAGTGTCATTCAATATAATGATATGAATAAATTAAATAACTGCCTTCACAGGCATTAATTAATTAATAAAAAATAGCAATATCCTGCCATAATTTAAAACATTTCGGATAAAAAAATTCCTAAAAGTGAATGTGTGAGTATCTTGTCAAAATCATAAAGTCAAAAACTAAAATGAAATATATGTGTCTGTGAAAGTTAAAAGTTACTGGTCATTTTACAAAAAAAAAAAAAAAAAAAAAAAAAAAAAAAATATATATATATATATATATATATATATATATATATTTTACATTTTACATTGATTGTATGTTCAAATAAATTAAAACATGTTTTATTATTAAGGAAAAATATTTAAAAATATAAATAAGTAATGAATCATTTTAAAATAAAAGTACTTTATTCAGTTTCAGTAATGCTTTAGTAAAGCACAACTTCATACTTTAGGTAAAATAACTATAGTATTTTGTAATTGTCTCTATATTTATGAAAAGGATAAAAATGGATAAATTAAAAATTGCACATGCTATTTTCAACTACACTGATTAAAATAGTCAATCAAAATGCTTAAAACTTTGCAACCCTAGAGAGAAAATAAATTCTGAAGAGTTCTAAACGGATCTTATTGGGTTCTAAACAGTGGTTATAAATGGGTTTATGCATCTTTTGTTCTTAGATTGCAGGAGAACAGAACGTGGATTATCTGGCAGAAACAGATGCCCCCAGGCACTACTCGTTTTGCACTTGTCTGTACCTTTCCCCTGGCAATAGGCTTCATGATTTAGTCATTTACACCTTCTTTCTCAAATTCAGCACCTTGCACTGAGATGCTAAAAGGCTTGACAGTGTCGTTAGAGAAGGGCGAGGCAGTTTTGGAGATATACAGAGTATTCCACGCTAATATTAGTGTGAAACTGTTGTTAGGGTTTGATGAGGAGAATATGCAGATTGTGTAATTTATAGATTAATTTCTAGATTTCTTTAGAAACAATAAAAAAGAAGGGCACAAAAACACTTACTAGTGCCCTGACTTTTCAAATTGTAAGAACGTTAATGAAATAAATCTACATTATCTACAGCGTTCCCCTGTAGCTCATGGTGCCAGATGTTTAAATGGATTAATATGGGGAGCAGTAATGACACATTGTCTCCCCGCGTCTCTCCCACAAACAGAATGATAAAGGTCTATTATCAGCCATGCTGGGAGGACCTATTCTTCACCAGCGAGCAGTCACCGCTGAGTGATACACGGCTCTTCAGTTAGCCGCACACATGTCTCTCCCAAACGCTGTCATTTCAAGGCTTCAGCTACATTTCTCTGCACAAAAGTGGCTCCTCAATAACAGTTGAAATCTTAATTGTTGTGGGCCAGCTTGTGTGGGCTGTGTAATTTGCGTAATGAAGAGCAGCTGAAGAAGTGGTGCTGCTGATTTGTACTGCCTGCTTAATGATGATGAATCCTGATGGGCACAAGAGGGTTACATGTTTATCTGAATGCATAAACAATCTGTTCAACTCAATTTGTCGGCAAACAAATCTGCCGCAGCTCCACTAATGGAGGCAAATAATGCACGGTCTGCAGTGTGATATTTGGGATGTTTAGCGGTGCTTTGATTAGAGCGAAGATGTTGCTCCACACACACACACACACACACATGCGCACACACACACTCAAGCACATAAACATATGAAACTATACAGAAGGAGGCCTAATTACTTCAACGAAGTTGAGAAGTGCGAGGAATAAACTATATTATAGATTGTTTCTGTTAAAGGTGACACTATTTTTCTTGCTGTAGTTAATAATAAATAATAATAAAAGTAGATACAAGTACATTGTGATTATTATGTGACATCATTTATAATTGGATAACTACAGAAAATCAGATTTAGTCAGTAATCCAATCAGCGCATTTACATGCACTTGGGTGTAATTTAGATAATGAGAAAACTGTGTTCACAGGAGCCAGGCAGCCTTAAAACAAGCTTATGTCTTGAAAAAAAGCATTTGTCCTAACTGGTTAAGTTGGCATGTCTGTATGTATATACAGCTTAGGAAAAAAATAAGAGACCACTTTAAAATGATGAGTTTCTTTGATTTTACCAAATTGAAAACCTCTGAAATATAATCAATAGGAAGATGAATGATTACAAGCATTCGAACCATGCTAAAGGGCTTGAATTCTTGCACCAGGAGTGCAGGCATAAAGTTATCCAAAAGCAGTGTGTAAGACTGGTGGAGGAGAACATGTCGAGATGTAAGTGTATACATGTGCTGGGAAATCTGTTTATAGAATCACATCGCTAATCTGATTATAGAAATAAAATTCAGCTGTCTTTATATTTGTCCTTAATCTAAAATCTAGGCCTTATTCTGATTTTAGAATATGGAATATCATTTTCACATGACCACTTGATAACTGCAGAAGAATCAGGCAACATTTTGATCAGATTAATGGGTGAATTTAAAACACTTATTGTTGGCTCTTAAAAAAAAATCTGGAATTCACAAAACAATTAAGCAATTCCAAATCCCAAGACATGACCTGATAAAATGCCCCTAAAATCTACATACACCCAGTGAATTAGCAAAAGTCCAAGTAAACCTCCATATTATATGGCTGTTCTTTACATAGAGCTCTGGAATAAAAAAGAGACCACTTAAAATTTATGAATTTCTTTGATTTTAACCAAATTGAAAACCTCTGGAATATAATCAAGAGGAAGACGGATGATCACAAGCCATCAAACCAAGCTGAACTGCTTAAATTTTTGTAGAGTGGCATGAAGTTATCCAAAAGCAGTGTGTAAGACTGGTGGAGGAGAACATGCCAAGATTTCTTAAAACGTTATGAATATAAACTTGTTTTCTTTGCATTATTTGTGTTCTGAAAGCTCTGCATCTTTTTTGTTATTTCTGCCATTTGTCATTTTCTGCAAATAAATGCAATATTTTTATTTGAAATTTGGGAGAAATGTAGTCCGTACTTTATAGAATAAAACAACAATGTTCATTTTATTTAAACATATACCTATAAATAGCAAAATCAGAGAAACTGATTCAGAAACTAGTCTCTGTTTTTTTCCAGAGCTGTTTATTTCTTAAATATTTTTCTCATTCACATCTCATACAAATGGTTCATTCTTTCACAAGGTTTTTTGGGAAATTAAAAAAGCTTGTATGACATTGGTTTTAAGAACCTGTGTTGGCAGAGTGCATCTGTTTTTGTCATTGATTTTTGTTTTTATTGCTAACAGAGACTGATCCTCTGTTAGTGTGTTTGTTATCTATACTGAATGCAGGTATCCTGGTAGACGAGCAGACCCTTTTGTCTTTGAAAGCACATGGCAATCAGCAGGTTTTACAGTCTAGCAGACTGATGCTGCAGAGGAATATTCTCTCTGCCAGCCCAGTCGCCTCAGGCCGAGTGCTGAAGTGTCCTAGGCCACTTCTTACCTTGGGAATTAGCCTGCAAGACCCCAATGCTGTCATCAAACTGCATAGATTTGATGTTGAGCGATGCCAAGATGCATTCCTTGTCCTGCAGTGAAGCATCGTCGATATTGTTCTGATTGGCTGACAGGATAACGCACATGTCGCAGAGGTTGATGTTGACAGCCCTTAAATCAGCTCGACTTAATGGCGTACCCTTCAGCCGAGAGAGAGAGAGAGAGAGAGAGAGAGAGAGAGAGAGACAGGGAGAGTGGGGGGAAGAAGAAGAAGAAATGCAGAAAAAAACAAATTAAGGTTTGAGCCAGGAAGGAGCTCTGGGAAATTAGTTAACAAGTACTATTTTTTCTAAAGGCAGTGACATTCAGTTGATCTAACTATGCACTGGGGGATGTGGAGATGTTCTCTAATCTAAAGGGTAGCCTTCGCTGACGGCAGCGTTTTGGGTTCACTTTTAATATTCAGTCAAGCCAGTGATAACAAGCTCTAAAGCAGGCAGCAGGGCCAGTGCTTCACACAAGCAGCATGAGCCTGGAACAGACATGCTTTATCAGCACAGAGAAACACACACACAGAAACACACACACAAACACACTGCTGAGAGAAACAAGCCATTCAGCACACGCATATTATCCAAGTTTATACTTCAATATACAACAGTTAGTGCCAACTACACAATCTGATTGGTTCAAGTAGATTCTACATGCTGTATATTGATACTGGCCCCATTCACACCATCCATTAAAATGCGTTCTGGGCAATTCAATCACAAATTATTGCCAAAACACATAGCGAATGTGTGTCCTGTGACCACTTGTAATTGGATTTCTCACATCCTTTTTCTACTGGAGGAGGATGGACTGGTTACTGAGCAATTAGTGGCTGCTTGTGGTACATTCTTTACATGCAGTCCTCAGCCAAAACTGATACGAGACACCTAGAATATTGCCTTAATGCATAAAATTATTATAGTAGCATGTCAATTATGATCAAATAAACAAGGACACATGTTAATGCCAGGTGTGAATAAGTCTATTGTCACTCAAAGACCTAGAATATCCACTTTTGCCATTTTTGACTTTGTAACAGTGTGAATTTGGCAGCTGTTCTTAACACTGTTTTTAAATATTATTATGACTGGAACATTAAAAAAAAATGAAAAGAAAATACAAAACAACAGTTATTTTATCTTACTTTATCTCCTAACTCCAAACTGCAACTAACTATTAATTACACTTTAAGAAACAACAAACCAGAAATGTATGGTATTAATTTCCCCTATTTCAGTTTCCCATTTTTTTATTTAAAACACTGATCAGGGCCCCCTTAAAAACATCATGACTACCATGCTTGCAACCAAACGATAAGCCTTGACCCTGTTCACAATAACACACTCCCTCTTGTACTCTAGCTTTATTTCTTAGTAGGCTGAATGCATTTACTGCATTTGACAGACTATTTGGCTTATTAAAGGGCCTCCTATCAATGAACGTCTATTTTCTTTCCGTTTATTTACAAAAACTTGTTAGTAGCTAGCGCTAGTGATAGTAATTGCCACCTGACAGGGCAACACTGAGGAACTCTGAGTGTTCCGGTAAGCCAGGACACTATCAGCTAGCGGTTCATCACATGTAGGTTGTTTTAACACGGTAAACACACAGGCTACAGTCTTATATAGTTACCTGTGAACGGCAAAAGAGCTAGTGCTGCAGTTGGCACCTAATGCTAATAATGCTCCAGCCTTAGTGCTGGAGAAACTTCACTGAAACTCCTGTATAATGTTGTGTTCAGCGGAGTGTCTTTACTGCTACTTACAACCTGACCGGTAAAATTCATACATAAGGGGCAATTTTTTTGGAAAATTAAAGAATTTAAATGTGCCTCATTGTGCGGAAAATACGGTAAGTCTGTTTTGTAACTCTTCGGTGGAACCAAGAAAGATCTACCAATATGCAAACAATCTTTAGTGCATTTTTACTACTGTTAATGTGAAGAACATCATGACTAACACATTTATTTACATCTTTCTTTATGCCTCCATCCAAATCACACCCATGATCCTATTTACAGTAACAGGACACACACAAACTTTTGTTCACTGCTTTAAATATTCCTGAAATTGTTGTGTGTATGAAGCGAAGTTAGTTGTGTCTAGCCCCAGGTTTCTGCTCTGTACTCACGGGTAATATGGAGACTTTAGGGAAGTTGTGAAGCGTTTCCCATTCTCTCCTCAGATAGTCCAGCGAGCCCACAAACACGATGTGTTTCAGCTCGTGGTAATGAAAGTTACTCGCTCGTAAAGGCATCACCAAGTTTCGCAGCCCCACCAAGGCGGACGTGACATCCCCAAATATACAGACCACCACGTGTCCACTCAGAACCGTCATGGAGGCCTCACTCCGTGTCTATAGAAAAAAAAAAAACATTTGTTAGGAACACATTTAAACTTAAATAAAATAAATGGGCTTAAATAATCCATTTATCTTACATTGAGAAACATACTGTAAATATGGATCTGAGCTATCAGGAAGACATCATTAGTATAAACTTTTATTGCCTGATCATGTCAGATTATACTATTGGATTGGCACACCCCCAATTTGTTTATTAGAAATGGATATTTTAGGCAGTACACAGGAAATTTGACAGTGTTAAATCAACACTCTTAGTGTTAAATCAACACTAAGAGTGTTGATTTAACAATAATAAGTGTTGATTTAACACTGCCAAATTTCCTGTGACAGTGTGCATATTTAACATGCAATCTCTGTGTTCATTATAAAGTGTAATTTATTTATTTTGATTTATTTTTTAAATATCTCAGCTGTTAAAAGTGTTAATTCCTGATATTTAACATATTCATTGTATAATTACAATTATTCCAGTATCTCTATGTTTCTATGCAGTGTCTGTGCTTATTCTGTCAATGCAATTACCAGCTGTCTGTCAGGTATATGATGTGTGAGCTACTACACGTATATACAGTGTGAAAATATTGAATAATACCCACCAGAATGACCTTCTCTATTTCTTTGGATGGACACCAGTGAAACATTCCTGTGGAGTCATATCTCTTCACATTAACATCCATATTCTCAATCTGCTCGTTTCCCGGAATGAGGAGAGGGTCATGTCTGAACGAGAGAAAAGAAGATAGAAAAGAGCAAAATAATGTCATTCTTTCCATGATACAGTAATGCAAGCAAATCCTGCCCAAAAAAACCCAACATTTTCCCTTCTTTACTCTCACAACCCACTGATAAAAAATTATTAATTACCGAGCTCAACTTTATAAGATTACTACAATTAGTTTCCCTTTAATAGCAAGTTCATTGCAATGATTTATACACCAACGAGGAATATACAGTATATTATTGTCATTAAATATATACCTTTTCTATGTAATCTTTTGGGAAAGATTTAATTTACTAAGCTGATTTTAGGAACTACTTAATTTCTCAAGTAAGAATAATTAATACATTTATAATGAATTAATTTTAAATAACTTTCAAATATGTGGAACTGGTCTTTGTACCAAGCCTCTTGATTTGACTTGACTTGAAGAAACAGAAGATTTTTTATTATGTTTTACAAACAAGAAAAGTGGAATAATTGTATGCCTAAATTAGATTCAACATCCAGGCAGTTGATAGGCTGGTTGCTTGCTATGATGTTGCTAAGTGGTTGTTGCTAGGTGGTTGCTGTGGAATGTTATGTTATATGTTATATTGCTATGGTATTTAAATGTAGTTTCTATGTGCTGCAAAGTGGTTGTAGGGTGGTTATTATGGTATTACTATGGTATCATGCTACATGCTTGCTATGCTATATCACTGATATAATGTTGCTAGGTAGTTGCTGTGGTTCCTATGGTGCTGTTAGGTGGCTGTAATGGTCATTCTATGTGGTCTCTATGGTGGCTTTCTATGTGACTGAAAAGTATTTGCTATTACATTTGTCCCTATGGTGTTGCTAAAGGGTTGCTAGGTGGTTGCTATAGTGTTAATACGGTATTAAATATTTAAAACACATTTCTTTAGTTATGTCTGTTTAGCTCTGTTACTTACATCCCTCAGTATATTTTTAAATTACAAATCTAAATATTTTATCATTATAATAAAACAAACCATATAAATGTATTTTTGATAATCCAGTTAAAACATATCATATAATAAAAAGTTATTATACCGACTTATTTTTGCACATATCTAATTTGTGTAAAAACATATGAATTCAAGCAAAAAACAGATTTCTATTTATAACTTCTCAAAAAGTTCCTACAATATCTATACTACACACAGCTAAATCACATGTGATGTTACTGCCAGAGTGAAGCAGCTAGCTCAACGCGTTAATTTGAAGTAACCAGGCTAGAACCACAAGGGAAGGGTTTTTAAGTTAATGTCACTGTGCCGGAGCTGGTGCAGGCTTTTAGGAGATGACAGCTTTGCACAGCTAAGGTGGTGAACAGGGGTGAACAGTGGTGTACAGTGGATGTAACTAGATGTTCCTTGCCTTGCTTTTTCCTCAAGAATGTCTTTATTACTAGAGAAAATCTAAGTAAATAGGCTTTGAGAAATTTTATGAATGTAAATATTCCCCATGTGATGAGGAGATACCTCGTCTTATAATTGTGACAGTAATCTAACATCTTTTTTTCAGCAGGAGCAGTGCACAGTGACAGGGCCCGTCACTGTCAGAGCGGATCGGTGCAGTGGACTCTCCGTCCGAGCACCTGCACTTTCTGGGCTGCCATCAGAGTGCCTTTGCTGGTGACAGCGGCAGAGTGGAAGAGAGTGAGCATGAGCAGAGCGCTGACTGAGTGGCACCAGAATGGAACGCCAATTACCGGCTTTTACCCCGCACCGCTCCTGACGCGCTGCGCCCAACAGTAAAAGCTTTAACAGGCCCGCACTTTAAATATTTTAGGAATTTGCCCAATCACATTGTGCTCTCCCGAACTGAAGGCCATTAATGTTTCAGAAAAGTGTCACGACCAAACAGGCTAATCTATATCAGCGTGGCTGGGTTGCTGAAGCTGATCTGGAAGAACATTGACCGTGAAAGAGGTCCTGCTACTCCTCTGGCACAAACACTAACGCTGGCACTAGTGTACATTTAGCACGGGGATGACAGGGCTCTCCTGAAAGCACTCAGCAGCTGCTCTGTGTTAGGGGAAGATAGGCTTTCCTGAATGAATATAAGAACACTTCGGTAGAAACGAGTCGGCTTGGATTGGTGAATAACAGAAACAGTGTAAAGCAGAGCTACTGTTTGTGGTCTAAAAGTTACATTATAATTTCTTAAAAAAAAGAAAGTGGTCAGAGGGTTACACACGTTTTATGGATGTAGATTAGCTGTGTACAATTTGGACAAAATAATTGTGATGAATAATAATTGAACATACTGGGCAGAGAAAAAGCCTGATTTCTGGTCAGATGGGACAAAGATCGGGTTGTCTGACCACAATCACTATATAACTGTTAAGCATGGTGGCGGCAGCATCATGCTGTGGGGCTGTACTTTTTTACAAAGTGGGGCATATAGAAGAACAATATAGAAGAAGGACTAGCTCGGAATTCTCTGTCATAACTTTATTATTATTGGTTAAATGGTTAAAACTTGGGCAAAATGAGGTGTTTAAACTGGACAATGAGTCCAAACACATCACATATGTTTGTGGAATAGAAACAGCAGGCTAAAAAGCTTTTGTAACAAACTTTCATTCTTCTTAACCCTATCTTAAATGTGTGGAGTGTGCGTAAAAGTCATATACATTCCTTTAAACACACAAAATAATGGATTTAAAAGAATTGTCAAATATCAATCCAGATATTTTTAAGGTTGGTAAATCCTGTATGTATATTTCTGATTTGTGAAATAAAACTTTTACGCTAAATTATTGCTATTTTATTAATTGAAAACAAATTCCATTTTCCTTATAAATAACCTAAATAAATGTCTCCTATACCAGACATTCAGAGTATATCTATATACTTTTTATTATCCTATTCCTGCCAGCTCCACACAATATCCACTTCAAATGTATTCATTTTACCAATTGATAAGTTATTAATAACCTGTAATAGTTGATACATAAATATCTAACCAGGCACTCGATTACTGTACCTCTATTGTTTAAAATCCTGGACTTAATGCTGAGGGTAGCATATGGGCTTTCTCATGAGTGCAATGTCATAATGCATATCAGATGTTTCTCTGGGATTCTATCATTTATGAGAGCACTTTGGGAGAAATTCCACAGGACACTTGTCAAGAGGCCATAACAACGTCAACAACAGCCTGCTGAGCAGCCCACTGCTGAAACAGAGAACGGGTCAGAAAGTCTACCTTTGAGGTAATAGCCTGAGGCCAGAGCGCGCAGCCTCCTCTCTGCCCCGTGGCTGCAGGGGAACATGCTTTTCCATCTCAGCTCTTCTACAGCGCACACTTACACACAGCTTTCATCAGTAATTCCCTCAAACTCACATGATTCAGTGCCAAGGAGAGGTCATCACCAACAGACTGGACTACTGTAATACTCCTACTCCTCTGGTCCAGCCAAAAAGCTGCAACCAAACCCAATTCAAATCAATGAACCTTAACCTAAACCAGAAATGACATTCCCTAAAGACTTTCCTGCCTTCTACTTGTCTCACAATTCTCCTTTTAGTGCTGCTGATAGAGTTAAACAATAAGAACAGTGACATAAGTGTTTGGATCTCTATTCGTACATATAAAATACATTAAAATAATTAAATAAATAAACAATTACATGTAGTGATGAGTAACGGTGTGTATTTTATGGTGTTTGATTTATTAGTCTCCCTTGATTTTATGTCACTGCACTTCTCACTTCTATTTCAAACATTTATAATATTTTAGGCAATAATAACTTGCAGTAAATTATTTTGATCATAGATTGTAATGCATGTAAAAAGAAAATAATAATAATAATAATAATAATAATAATAATAATTTTAGAGCCCCTTTATTATCTGCATTTAATTTAACAAAAACAAGAATTGCTTTAGCACACACCACATTATTGCACATATATATTTATGCAATTATAAATGTATGCATTTAAATATGCTATATTAAGATACCAATCAGTAATTAAACTTTAGATTTATATAATTGTGTTGATTAGTGAGCATGTCAACTTTTCCTTTTACTAAACGAAAATAAAAAAAAATAAACTAACCAGAATTTGAATAGGTGTGCAAAAAACGTTTGCACAAGACTGTAATTATGAAATGTATTTATACTGAATGTAGAAGATATATTCTTCAGAAATTGGAAGAAGTATGGACACAGATGTGGATACAGATACAGATATGGACGCAGTACCACTGTAATACTTAAAACAATGAAGAAAAATTCTGTCAGAAAAGAAACTAATGGCCAAATATTTTACACTGTTTACAGCTGTTTACATTGCTGCCTCTTTCCACTTTTTTTAAATGGAGACATTTTTTGCAGCTTCCTTCATCATCACCATGTGTGCCATTTAGTGAAATTATTGCTTTAAATGCATGCCAAGTTAAAGCACACATAGAAGTATAAGGGCATTCAGCGTTAAAGTTTCATTAAAAAAGTTTAATATTATGTTTTGTTATCAAGCTATCTATCTAGATTTTTTGTTATAGAGATGTTAAAATCAGTTGAAATCTGATTTCTAACTTATTTCATTAGTAAGGACATATTTCCATTTAAAACACCGTATAACATTAGAATAAATATTAATAAGCATTCATATATAATTTAATATACCGGTAATTAGCTTGTTCATTATAAGCAACTTGTCTCACTTTTTTTCAGAAATTTAACAACAGTACTGAGGTTGCTTTAAAACTGCTTATACGTCATAAATAACACTAATTTTGGAGCAGCAATTAATGTAAATGTTTATTTTAGTCTGCTATTTCATGCATGTGATGTTATTTAATTGACACGAAATAATGGAATATATTATATCTATTTATTTTAAATGCACTGCTCTATTACATATCATTAGCACTGGATTAAATTAGGGTTCTAAATTGCATTAGAACCACGCCTATTAATTACCTCTGGTAATGAATGATGAGACGTTGTCTTCACTTAGCATTTGCATAATGAGAGATGATATTCAAGCAAATTAACGTATTTCTACAACATCTGCAAGCATATGTGCAGCGCAAAGATGTAGGGCTTCGACTCACTTCGAGTGAGTGAACAGTTTCACACTGAAAACATGCATTGTTATTTCATTTATCTATCCTTTTCTCTCTCTTTCTGTCTTTCTCAGTCTCTCTCTCTCTCTCTGTCTCTCGCCCTTTCTCACTCCGTCTCTGTCTGTCTCTCCTAAGTAGGTTCATTCAGTGACATTCCTTTGAAGCCCTCCCCCCCTTCACTCCACATTTCGACGCTGTTTGATTGCCAAAATATCACATCAAAAAAGTGTCAATTAGCATGCGGGCTCTGCGCAGATGCTACGAGGCTGTGGGCAGGTGCTAATAACAGTGAAAGCATTTAGTGCTTTTACACCCCGACTGAATATTTCATTATGTGCTGCATGTTTCACCACTCACTCTGTGGACCCCTGTCACTTCAATCTCCCCTCAGCGCGCTGACTGCCGCTGCGCACCTCTGCCAAGATAGCTACGTCTCACCCACTGTCAGCACAGCCTGACAGTCACCAGCACAATCCTCTGCTCCATGCCACTCCCAGCTAGCAACATGACATTACTGCTGCAGCTAAGGGATCACGGCAAACGCATTGTGACTTCCCACAATTAGACATGTCCCGTGCCCCATCATAAACTCTGCGTGAATGGTGTTAATTTCATAAAGACGCAGGAGCTGAGGAGCACAGAAGAGGCGTTCGTAAGCTGAGTGTTGTTGGGTTTCATATGTTTTTTGGATTGAAAACAAGGAGACAACTTGATTTACACAAAAGAAACAAAATGTTCCAGATAACTTTCCATCTTTCAAGCGAGTCTGTTTCTGTTCTTCCACAAGCGCCCATAAGACACCGGCGAGGCTCTCAGAGCTTCCTCTGAACATGAACATGCGGCATAGCACAGTCTCAGCTGGTAAACACAAGACAAGTGCTTTAGCTATAAAAAAAAAAAAATCCACTGGTGGAAATCCTGTGTAGCTTCCAAATGCAAGCAAGTTTACTCTTTTAATTGGTACGTCCATAGCACTGGCCTATATGTGCTTAAGTAAAGCACGCGAGAGAGAGAGTCAGCTTCAGCTTCAACCAAAGCAGAAGTTGCCCTCCGAGCTGGGCTAGCTGCTTTTCAAACAGTGTTTAGCTATTCTAGCCCATCACTTGGCAGTCACTGGATCCCCCAATCCCTCTCCAGCAGCCTATGAAAGGAGCCTCTTGCTTTGAAAATTTTCTCCATCATGCAAACTGACAAAGGCATGCTTTTCAAAAACCCACAGCCAATCTGTTGATCATTATTTATTTACGACGGCCTGGAGGTGCAGAAGCCTGTAAAAAAAAAAACCCATACTTGATATGGTATACACTCACTCGTTTTTTCCCCTTCCCTTGCTTGTAGAAGCAAGTATCCCTAAGGCTACCGTAAAACAATCACGTTTCATTCATTGTGCATAAAACACACCTTTAGAAACGGCAGCATTTAATACATATATGTAAAGGTTCGTATAAATCTATAGTATTTGGATGATGTCAGGGCGGGGCTACGTGAACGGCTGGAGAAGTCCGCAGGATCGCGTTGGTAATTTGATGTTTTGCTGCAGGGCTAGGACTTGAAAAGCCTACACCTAGAACAGAGGACCTGTCATCCAGTACCCAAGAGCCAGTGGAATACAGAGGCACCCTAAAGCACAGAAAACTTTGACACCGCTTTGAAGCGTTTCAAAACAGGGTAAATAACTCCCAAGAATTATTATCACTCACAGATCAAAGAGGGGATGCATATATTACACTGCAAACAGGGACCTTCAACTCGGAGCAGAAAAATGCTTCTGCGCTTTAAGTTATGAACTGAAAACTAAACATCCTTCCAAGCAAGGCACATCGCTGGAAGTGTGCCAGCTTTTCCTTTTCTGTCTTTCTGCCTTTCCTTAAGCTTTTCTTTTCTTTTTTTTTTTTTTGCAGCTCAGTCTTTATAACCAAGGGCATATTGAACATCCTCACTTGAAGAATGTACTAAAGAGTAAGATCCTCAGTGCATCTGACAGTGTACTGTAAGTAACAGCCTGTGTAATTGCTTGTTTTGTGGGAGGGGGGGTTTGAGGGGGAGTCAGGCATGTATGGTGGGAATGTATGTGCAGTAGTGACGGCTGCCTGGTTTAATAACTGGATTTGTGCTTAAGGAAAGGGAAGAACAATAGGACTTATTTACCATCTGTATGATTTTGACATTGCCCAATGCTTTTTAACTTCAGGACAATAACAATGAGGCGCATCATTATAAGACCATAACATAGACTATTTTGTGTTGCTTTGTTCTTTTTTTTTATAATCTTTACCAATTTTCCTCTCTATTTTAACTGAACCAAAAACCCTGCCTCTTCACTAGGACTCCCGCATTACTTGCATTGCTCCTGAGAGTACAAGTGTAAGGACACATACATGCCTCCTCCAATACATCTACGTTCAGCCACAACCTCTTTTCAAACAATGGAGCATCACTGGGCAGTTCTGATACAACAGCCAATGGATGCCTGTGCTGGCTAGCATCACAATGGGAGTGATGGGTGAGAGCGCCAACTACCCACCCCAGCCAGAGACAGCATGACCCGGGTTTTAAACTCTAGATACTGAGGCCAATACTGACATGGTGTTATTCTTCTGAGTCACTCTAAGACCTTGTGCTTTCTGACAAAACATTTATTGGCTTTTTAACAAGAATACATTAAGAGACCACTTTAGTTTCTGAATCAGTTTCTTTGATTTTGCTATTTATAGGTATATATAGGTAAATTAACATTGCTGTTTTATTCTATAAACTACAAAAACATTTATTTCAAATTCCCGCAAAAATATTGTCATTTAGTGCATTTATTTGCAGAAAATGAGAAATGGCTGAAATAAAAAAAACAAGAAGCAGCGCTTTCAGTCCTTAAATAATGCAAAAAAAACAAGTTCATATAGTTTTAAGAATTCAGGAATCAATATTTGGTGGAATAACCCTAGTTTTTATCACAGTTTTCATGCATGCTTTCCTCCACCAGTCTTACACACTGCTTTTGGATAACTTTATGCCACTCCTAGTGTATTCATCATCTTTCCCTTGAGGTTTTCAATTTGGTAAAATCAAAGAAATTGATCATTTTAGGTGGTGTCTTATTTTTTCCAGAGCTGTGTGTGTGTGTATATTGGTGAATGAGGACCAGAGCTAGTAGGTACATTAATGTGTTTAGAACTTTTAGGGCATTTCAGTCCAAACTACACATATCAAAGACATACAGTGCAAAAAACAAACAAATACATAAATTATAACTAACTTTTATTTATATTTTGGAACTGAGCGAGTCATAAGGCTAAACTATATAGCATTGTAACTTTTGCAGTGCGCCGCATTGTCCTTTTGAATCTCTAGCTTGGCATTCTCGCCGGCTAATCTGAAATGGACAACCTTGTCTCTGCATTTTTAAAAGCCTTTGCATATGAGTCGCTGTCTCCTGGCCACATGGGCGGAAAGCAAGCCCTTTTATCAGTCAAAATCAATTAGCGGCTTTATAATTCCTCCGGACAGGATAAAAGGAAGGTAATATTTGAATTCATTTTTGATTGCGATGATACATCTCACATATGGCCTTAAGTACCAAAAACACTACTCGCTGGGGCTCCTACAATAGATGAAGAGCCCCAGGCTAAGTAACCACGCGGGCGTCTCTGATTGGTTGGCGCTGTCATTAGTGCCACCACTGTTTAAGAACTACATGTGGACGAGACTGGGGGGGTGACAGCTGAGACTTTAAAGCGAGAGTATTTTTCAAACAGCTTTTCATAGCCTCTTTCATGACAGAAATATTTCAGCTCTATCATTAAGCACTGACAGGCTGACAGCTTAAACGCCTGAGCCTTAGAGGGCTCCTCTCCTCTCCCTCGCTCCCTCTCTCCCTCGCCACTCCTCCTACTCCCACCATCCCACCACCATCTCTCCTGTCTCTCACTGCTGCTCCCTCTCTCTCTCTCCATCGCTCTCTCTCACTCTCTTTTTCCTTTTGAAGGCTGGAAGGGAGCGTCTCGAAATCAATGTCTTACCTCATCATTTTGGGCGAGCAGTTGGGTGAATTTCGCATGCCTCCGTTGCGCTGCTTCTTTTTGGGTGACAGCGTTGATGGATGCTCATCTTCGACTGCAAACACATGCAAAGAGAGTCAGACTGTGGACAGCGGGGATTGTAAAGTGTGCTGGAGATGACATATTAAAGAACACAAAAGCCAACACTCAATCAATCACGGCAAAAAGAAGTCAGAGAAGACCAAAAATAGAAAGAGAACACCGTTAGTAGGGACAAAAGGTACTTTTCAGGAAAAGCAAGAAGAAGAAGAAGTCACTGAGGACACTCATTTAGACCTGAACCTGATTAGTTCTGAGCCCTTCATTCTGCTCCATTTGTAAAAGTACATGTCAAGAAAAGTAAGTGAGGATGTTAAGTATGTATGTACAGTACATGTATATGTGAACAACTGTATGTGTGTGAACATGTGAGCACACAGTGGAACCTATAGCAGTCTGCATCAGTGCTGTAGCTTTTCTACATCTCTGTCGTTGTATTGTACAAAGCTTCAACAACAACAGAGAGAAAGAAAGAAAGCAAAGCGAAAAGAACAAAGAAAAAAAAGTAATTCACATCATGTGTTTTTTCTAATGGATCACTGCACGGCCCATCATCATCATCGCAGCTCTAAGTGATGAGAGGGGGCTGCTCTGTGTATATATCTTCCATGCCACAAGCACTTGACAAGCATGGATCCAGCCCACCGAGCTCGCTCATCTCATGCTGAAACGCCACTCCAACAGGAAATTACTGAGGGGCTTATGAAAGTCACAAGCACTCCTGCTACTGAACACACCATCCGTAAGAGTGCAAGAGTGGAGCTGCCTGAAGGTCAACATCAGCTCCTCACACTCTAGGGGATGTTACAGCAACTTGACTAAACAGCAACAGGATGCATAGGACAGGATTTTCATAGATTCTTCCTAATAAAGGATGTAGATAGTGTCCACTGAAATCAGAATTTCTGTATATACACTATTTTTCAGTCCTTTTTAATATTGAAATTTTAGTTTAAAATGTGTAAATGTGCTGCAACTGAAATTGCATTAAATATGATAAATATTAGGAGATTACTGTTTTACATCTGCAGGTAAAAACTCTACCTATTACAACATGTAGCCCTTCCTATTCTCAAGACTACTAACTATAAAAAACTGTGGTGTAATGGACATTAAACATATCAATTCCTATGATGGTCTCATCATAGTCAATTAGACAGTTCAAAACTCTAGTTTTTAACTGTGGAAACATTAACCTATTTTTGTATCTAAGAAAGAACAAAAAAAATACATTTACTTAGAACTGTGTTTTATGTAGTGTTATTTCACAGTTCTAGAGTGGCACAACTGTCTAAGTGCCAGCTTATCTAAAATGAGTGATCTTTTTCAAAAGCATCCCATTTAGGGAAAGTCATGTGAAGTTCTAACCAGCAGATTGGATAAACAATATACAAAATAAGGGGAGAGAAGCCAAAGACTTAACATCTTAATATCATAAATATTTAGGCAATTTCTGAGCTGTAGCAGATATATATTACAGTAGATACTGATATCTGAGTTGTGCTTAATAAAATACATTTGTATTGTTGACCAAACTGAGATGCAGAATTGAAAATATGAGTTTTGATTAGGTTGAGTTAATTTAAAAAAAATTAAAAAGTCCTTGTATTTTATTATAACATTTAAGCAATTTCAACTGCAGCACATTTACTTATGTTTCATTATCTCAAGCCAATATCTATTGTGGACCAAAATTATGAAGAAGTAAAAATGGAGGTAAGGAAAAGTTTACGCAAAAGTGTTCTTTTTTTTTTAATCAAATTATGAATGTGGTGCACATTTATTTTCAGTGCTGTGCTAAACACTATGTATTTGATTATGAGAGCAGAGAGAAAAAGAGTGTTCAAACTGGGTCATAGACGTTATTAACATTCCAAACTAAAACATGCACAAATTCTTCAGTTAAGAGTTCCAAATCACAGCAGAGGAATTAGTAAAAAATCTGCACACATCTCAAGCAGGGCTGCTGTAACACATGTAAGCCTAAGTATCTCTCTCATTTGCTTGACATCTAATTGTGCTAATGAATAAAGACAAATTTCAAAAAAGCTCTGTCTGGGGATGAAGCAAATGCCAGCATTTGACATTTGCAACTCCACAATGGCCAGAGCATCGTGAAACACTAATCAACTTTCAAAATATCACTCCTGCTAAGCCGGCCGTTGCGCAGCCCTTTGTTTCCCTATTATGGGTGAGGAGCGAGTGTCCAGGCTAAGCTGGGCCACAATGCTGCCCTTGCTCCTCCAAATTAGGCTGTGGAGATTTACGAGCTACAGCAGTGCCCTTCAGGAAGAACCTTAACAATGAAATAACTCTACCTGCAGCGTGGCCGCTTCAGCAAGTCCCGGCTCACTCCAAATTACATTACAGCACTTTTTACAACTTCAATCAGAACAGGATCATCCGGCAGAGTGCGGCTGTGTGTGGTCTGTTCCAGTCCACGGGCATCAATAGCTGCTGCTCTCTGTTTTTTTTTTGTTTTTTTTTTTATCTGTGTTTCAGACAATTTGACTAGGCACCTGTTCTTTATTGGCTTAAGGATTCTTAATTTCTGTTTTTTAACTGAATATGTACTCTGAACAGCAGCAATAGAACAGCTATAATTTAGCTACACACTATCTCAAACACACACACACATTCAAATACACACACACACAGTGCTGGGAGGGCGGGTAATCGAGTTGGTTGCAAGCAGATCTGTCATTATCAAATATACAGTATAAGTAATTAAATAATATACAATAATTATTGTGATGCTTTTAAAACAATTAACAATTAAAACAATAATCAATTTACATTTATAGATTTGTGATGGTAAAAATTATTTTTTTAAATTATGATTTTAAAGCATTTATGTTAGTCTATTTATCATAGAATTAAGATGCAATGTGCAGAATAGCTGCCAGATTTTTTTTTAAGTAAAATACAACAAAAAAAATTAAGAATCAACATGTTTGTATGTATCCTAAAAAATAAGTGAAACAAACATGTGCACCCATGCTTTCTCTGTTACTAGTACAAGAATTTGTAAAAATGCGTAAAATGATCATTATACATGAACTCACTAATCATTACTGATCCGTCATGAAGTTATTTTAAAATTTAATATCTGTTTTTGCTCTTTTTTAATGGAGTAATGGAGCTGAATTGAGCGATCGTGACAGCCCTGCTTGCAAGCTGTGTTACATGCATGCAGCCATGCCTGCGGGGCGGAGGGTGGTGTTTGGGGGACTGATGCAGGCTGCTAAGGGGCCACCTACAGGGCGTGGGGGTGCGTGTGGAGGAGAGCGTGGAGGAGAGCGTAGAGGAGAGCGTGGAGGAGGAGCTGGGGTGGTAGCGGTATTTCCCCGGCAGGCTGCGGGCCCGGTTCAGGCCGGTCATGCTGAGGTGTCTGCGCGCGGGTGGGACAGGAGGGAGCAGGCTTCCTTTGCGGTTATTAACGAGAGGCACGGAGGCCACGGCAGAAAGCTCCAGCACGGGCCGCGGGCTGCTGGCCAGAGCGCCAGGAGCAGCCGTGCTGTTGGCTGCTTTAATTGTGCGATTTTGAAAAGTGGGCTTAACTTCCTCCTTTACTGTCAAACAATGGAAGATAAGAACAATGAGGACTGGTGCGTGCCTTGCCTTTCTTCTGCACAGACACAAAAACACAATCACACACAGATTTACTTATTCACTCACACATCTGCACACAAACACACCCTTAAAAAGAACTTTGCTCTCAAAGTGCTCACAAACGGTTAGTCTTCTATATTAGTGTATTCTGATTAATTCAGGGAATTAATGTTTGAGTTAAATCATGTTTTATTGAACTCAGCTGAAGTGACCCGAGAACTCGTGCCATTATTCTTGTAAGTAAGAGCGAAAACAAAATACATTATATGATTAAATCATTTTATTATCCATTATTAATCGCCATACTGCTCGAGAACCGAACAATAAATATTTAAGCATGAAAATAAAAGTTAATGCGATTTCCTTTGCTGGACCATTTACTTTCCCCTTTGATTACTATTTAAGCTCAGAGAGGCAGAGTTTTTTGGCCACAAAGGCCGCCGTCACATTTCTAAATAATTGAGGATGACACCTTGGTTTTATTAAATACCACTTAACCACTTGGCATGCACTTAAAGTGAAATGTTCAATATGACATTTGCTTTGCCATTGCTACTAAGCATGAATTAATTAAATGCACTCTTCTTTCCTCTCTCTCACTCGTCCATAGAACAGAACAAAGCACTGCACACTTCACATGATAACAGCCTCCGACAGACTGAATCAGCTCAGACAGCAGGTAGGAACGTTCTGCATTTCTACAGCAGTCCTCTTAGAATTAGTAGTTACACTTTACAGCTTTGCAGAACCGCACAAACACAAAACCTACAGCTAAAAGAGCACTAAAATCCATTTACACTGCACCGTAAAATCTAATCTTTTAAATAACATTGTCCATCTGAAGCTAAAACAGGCTGAAGACTCAAGCTTAATGCACGTCTATCGCAGTGAGTTGCGCACATAGGCCAAGTGAAGTCAGTGGTTCATGCTGGGACTCATCAAACACACCGTCTGCCACCAGAATCCAGAGCCTCTCCGACTTAACGGCATCTACACAAGAGGTAAGAGGTTAACCAATATGTGGTGTAAGTGAAAAAGCAGTTTCCGTCTGCTCCCCAAACCTAGCTCTAAGCAATAAATAGACGGTTATTTCTGCCGTCAGCTGCCGCATAGATTTAAAGGCCGCCACGGATAACTCCTGGATTCATCTGGCCCCTGTCAAACACACGCAGCATTACACGGACAACATGCACCGTGGCACTTTCACTGCGGATTTACAATAATCCAGACGGCAACTGTCCCTTCCTGAAATGCAAATGCTGTGATGAAGCCTGATTGCAGAACCCTTATCAAGGCCACGGTCAATTGTGGAATATGTAACTACGGCTCAGGCCAATTTAAATACGCTGTTGTAGCTGATGAACAAAACAATGCACATTATTTTGCATCTTATTATTGTTATTATTATTATTTGATTATAATTATTATTATTGATGCTGTTGCATGCAAATGTAAAACAACAACAACAACAACAAAAAAGTATTAAATACAAATCTTAAAAAAAGAACAGTAAGCAAAGCATTTTGCTATTGTTTTGTTTAGAGTTAGCACAGTCTGAGCAAAAATAATAATATTAATAAAAAAATACAAAATACAAATAATTCATAACAAATGTTCAACAAATATTCATATTCATAACAAAAATAAAAGTGCATTTAAAATGCTGCTCTCACTACGCTTCAGTATGCCTCAGTAAAGCCTGCACTCTGCAAGTATATACAGTAAATATACTGAGCCTTAAACTGAGCCTCTCTCTCTTTCTCTCTCTCTTTTCCTTCCTTCCTTCTCTGTTTTCCCTGGAGCTGTAGCGCCATCTGCTGCTGAACTCGGCACAATGCAAGCAAGCCCATCGATGAGCCTCTAAACATGTGCGCTATTTATGAAGTTCATAGCGTTACGGGCTCTTAAACCATCTCTCACAAGGACAGAGCGCTCTTTATCCAGCATCTGGATTTCATGTGGGTTTCCTCCATCAGCACCTGACCTTTCCCCCGTCCCGCACATGTTTTACAGCAACAGAGCAGAGAGCCACTCTGACGCATTTGACTAGAGTCCAGCGCTGAAGAACTGTCATCGCAGGCTCCTATCAATCTCCACGCTTCTACAGAGAGCTGAAGATGGCAGCTTTGTAGCGTAATACTTCAGGGGGCAAAATCACATAAAGCACAAAAGCACAGCAGACAGGTTACATGAGGAGAGCTAGATGAGTGGAGCAGAGGAGGAGGAATGTGGAAAACAGAGGAGCAGACTTACGTGATCTGACATATCCGTTATACTTATATTTGGCTGAGCGGAGTGCGGAGACAAATGAGAGGTTACGAGGAGGGAGGGAAGGAAGGAAGGAGGGAGAGAGACAGAAAAAGAGAAAGGGAAAGAAAGAAAAAGAGAGAGAAAAAGAGAATGAAGGTGAGAAACAGTACACCGACACAGAACACAGAGAAACAGATCAGATGAAAATAAAAAAGAGAGATTTAAGTTTAAATGAATCAGCATTTAAACAGAGTCCAAAGCAAAAATGAAGCAATGACAGAAACAAAAATGTTGATATTGATGATGCTGGTGGTGAAAATGATGACGATCAGTGTGAAGATGAACAAAGTGAAGAAAAGGAGAAAATGAAATGAGGGCAGATGAAAATCAGCCAGTGCTTTTTGTTTTAAACAGCAAGCAGCATTTTTGTGAAACCACATCCTACACTACTTATGCAGTCTAATGTACTGATCATTGAGTCTAACATTATGATGTTCAGCTTCACAAACAGCAACACTGCATTCCCCGGCAAAAAAAACATATATATATATAGTCCTGAAGCTCCAAAGCTCCACACTTAAAGCTCCATCTGGTGTGAGGAAAACTTCCCACACAACACAGAACACCACACGAGCTGTAATCTCACACTGCTAAATAAAAAAGAATCATTGTCTTGTGGTAAACTCTCTTCACTGAGCACACAGCCAACTTAGCATTTCTGACAAACATGCGTGCTATATTTCCTGTTATGAATGACTCAATACAATTATAGTCAATTTATTTTACAACACATATCCCTATAAACTGCAGGGAAACATATGACACAACAAGCAGCCAGTCAGGGAAACATATTCATCATCATGTTGTGTTTTTTAAGAAGACAGCAGTGTGTGTGTGTGATCAGGAGGAACAGAAACAAACAAAATAGAACAGTATAGCATAGTTAACTCAATGACGTGTTTTTAAAAAGCTGCATATACCAGTATAAATGTATTTTTATGTAATATACTAATGAAGTCTGTGCCACATTTACACCCAAATAAAACAACAGCATGACAAAAAATAAGAAAAATGGCAGACATGGAAACAAACTTGGATATTTGGTGAAGCGATTGAATTTGATATTGTTAACTAGCCACTATCAAAATATTAATCTAAGAGGAAACACCGAAGGAAGACAGGGCAGAAGAACATATAAAATCAACCTATCAAATCACCTATTTACTGTATGTATCTATGTATATTTTACCTATCTCTATTTGTACAGTTCTGAAAAAAAAATTAAGAGACCATTTCAGTTTCTGAATCAGTTTCTCTGATTTAGCTATTTATAGGTATATGTTTGAGTAAAATGAACATTGCTGATTTATTCTATAATTGTTAGTATAAAAATGAGACCTTTCTCCCAAAGTCAAAATAAAATAATTGTCATTTAGAGCATTTATTTTCAGAAAATGAAAAATGGCTTAAATAACAATAAAGATGCAGAGCTTTCAGACCTCAAATAATGCAACAAAAAAGCTCATATTCATAGTTTTAAGAGTTCTGAAATCAATATTTGGTGGAATGCATCTTGGCATGTTCTTCTCCACCAGTCTTACTGCATTTGGATAATTTTATGCCACTCCTGGTGCAAAAATGCAAGCAGTTCAGCTTGGTTTGATGGCTTCAGGTCATCCATCTTCCTTTAGATTATATTCAACATGTTTTCAATTTGGTAAAATCAAAGAAACTCATAATTTTTAAGAGGTCTCTTTTTTTTCAGAGCTATATATATCTTTATATGTATGTATGTGTGTATGTATCTGTCTACACAGACAAGCTGTGAGGTGTTATCTTGTAAGGGAGGCTAAAGACAGGCCAGCGTGCTCATGGTAAAGGCTGCATGAATGAGAGAGTTTGATAGTCTGATAGTGGGTGCCAGTGAGATGGCACATTCCACGGGACATGACCAAGTCATAGGACACAAAACTAGTTCCTGTCTCATGTCAGTGTATATGTGTGCAAATATATCATTTTAAAGAACTGAATATAAAAAAGAAAACAAATAAGTATAACAGAAATGTTACTACATTTTTTTTACCAACATACTATATAGGTTTTACACAAATATATAACTGCTAAGTATTATAATGGCCCTAAAAAGTCATTACAATAACTAAATCAAGAGTTTAAAGGATTGATTTCAGAAACTGGCTGTGATGCAGGTGGAAAGTACAGTGCACTTCACGGTGCCCCCTTAGCTGTGCCTTGCTCTGTTTCTCTACGCTTTGCTGTGTATCCAGAGACCCGCTCCTTCATTAGAGCTGTGGTATCCGATGCCGTAAAGGTCACGGCGCAGGCCCAGGGCGGGGCCGTGACATGAGCGCTCAGGCAGGGGCCCCGCGCCGGCCCTGGCATCTGTCGCCTGCTATCTGAGGGCGCGGGACGAGCGAGTGGCCGCTCCGGCTAGCATCTGTCCCGGACGGGCGGAGGGGGGCGGGCGGCCCCTGCTCCTGCCTGGTGGTAAGGAACTGTCAGGCCGAGTTTGCTGACGCACCAGCAGTGCTGGGGAAAATGAAAATGCAAACATAATTTCCGTGTCAGGCCGCATAAGGGCCGACTCAGCTGAGGTCCTCCCTGCGAGGAGCGGACAGGAGAATCCGCTCTTCAGGGCCGCCCCGCCCAGCCCTGCCCCAGCTCTCCAAATCATCATCTCCCACGTCTGACACCGAGCGGAGCCGGCAGGAGAGGAAAGAAAGAACGAAAGAAAAAAAAAATAAACATATGCCCCCAAGAGCAGAAAAGAAGCCCCTGACCTCTCCCTCCCGCCTCTCAGTCCAAGACTGGCCGCTGTTGTTTACAAAACAGTCATGGCCCCGGCTCCAGTGGAAGCTCTGTTATGTCCAAAACAGGAATTAATGCCCTCTGAGATGTGGAGCGCCTTTTAGACTCCTTAAATCTGCCGTAATGAGAGGATAAGTCTCGGCAGGTAGAGCAGAGGGACCGTAATTGTCACCGTAACTTACTGCAGAGGCGGCTGAGCCGCTGCCGGCGCACGTGCCTCCTGCGGCTCGCGCTGTTCGTCGGTATCAAACACCTCTTAATGGTGTGCCGAGCTCCGCAGCCGTAAAGACGGCTACACCACTCCTGGCTCCTTGACAAGCGCTCTTTGGGCTTCTGCTGCTGCAGCTAACAGCAAAAAAGAGACGCAGTTGTCTACCTCTCATGAATCTCATTTTCATACTAATAATTCTTTGTCTGGTTCCGGGATGGAAAAGCATTAGCATCCAGATGGTTGCACGTGCGGAATGAAGCAAAGAGCAGCAGGGCAGAGAAGAGAGGAGTGGAGCGGAGGAGGCTCTGAAGATGCAGCACTGCTTGTCTAGGACAGAGCACCTATGCTGCCACGCGTTCCCCACATTCTGCAGAATTACTGCATCCAGGGGAGCTGTATTTATCTCAGCAATAACTGCGCTCATATAATGCGGAGGTATAACTCTGAGAGCGCCATGCTTAGCGGAGGCACACTGTGATATATACGCTATGTGACCCGTGGGGTGCAGAGCGGCTGGAGTACACAACTCTCATTTTACAGGACGCTGTTTTCCAGCTTCTTCTCTGCCCACTGAATTAAAGTACACGATCCGACAGGCAGGAGGCCTCAGAGCGCTCAGAGAAGCTCGCTAACTCGACTGCGTGTACAGCTGCCGCTCTGTTCGCTGTGTTTATGAGGTGCGAGCGTTATCAGTAGAAGCTGAACTTGAAACCGCATACAAGATCGAGTCCAAAAGAAATCAATTATTCAACCCAGCGAAATCAAAGTCAGACAGAGGCTCGGAAATTAATTCCTCATCATAGGAACGTTGTGTTCGCTCTGACACAAAACCGATGAGAGAAAGCAAAGCAAATCCTGAGCTCCAACAACTGTCAGAGGTATGAAGCTCTAACTGAACACGCACTCAAATCAGAAACAGTAAAAAAAAAAAAAAACGCTAAGACAGTGAAAGGAAAGGATTTCCTGAAATCCAACAAGGGATGATGGGGCGATGGGAGATCAGTAACAATGTAATGGCCAGTAATTGGTATCCTGGGATATCACCCCCCGACCAAAACACAAGACTCGAAGCCAAACTCATCATAGCGTGTTTGACACTAATCTAACGGGATGTGGAGAGCGGTCGGAGAGCAGTTCAGAGGAAATGCAATCGTCTGAACTGACCCCTGCTTTGATAAGCAGCCCATGCTACTGCCAGGACGAACTGACAGACACTTTAGTATTTCACATCTGCCGGGGCTTAATGAGAAGGCCCCTCCACAGCACTGCGCGGCGCGCGGCTTACTGCGTCTGTCATCCGCACTCCTTCTACGGACCCAATCACTGGCATCTCAATTGAGTTTCTGCCAGGGGATCTCTTTTTAACTTTTACATCGAGCCAGACAGTCCCACTGTGGTATACAAGGCATTAAATAAAGGACATTGACTGCTTTTTCTTCGTCTCTGGTTGCTGGCTAAGAGAAAAGCATTGAGCAGGGAGAGGAGCTTGATCCCATGGCAGAGTGAAGAGCGCTCTGTGTTTGTCTACTCGATTGTGTACTTCATTATAAGCAAATTCACTGGGAGAAAAATTGTTTTCTCTGGGCTTGTGGAAACATTAGAGGGATAATGGCCTATGGATAAAAGATGATTGTCCAAGAATAGGAGCACAGAGACAGGCCAGTGTGTACTTACTCTTGAACTAAGCTCTGCATGGGCAAATAAGTGCTAGGAGTACAAAGCTCCTTTCAAAGAAAATATGAAAAATACAACCCCAAATCTGAAATGTTGCTTACATTTATGTTGACTTTTATCTCATTATGAAGATAAGTCATGTTTTGTCTAGCTATCTTTATTTCTTTTGCTAATAAACATCTAGGTGCAATCATTAAATATTAGTAATCAATTTAATAGCTGATATTACCACATTGGGAAAGGGTTACTTGGGTAAACATTAGCACAGAGGCATCTGCAATTCTCCATCACAAAGTGATGTCAAATTTTTATAAACTTTATAAGAAAAAATAGATATTATGTGCAAGCGTGGACCACAGTAAAAAGGACCATTCAGACTGTTATCAGTAACATGTCCAATAGCCAGGGTCTGTCATGGCATGGTACACTTTTGTGATAGCAGGGTGAATGAAGAAAAGTACACGTGTTGTCTTCAAGACAACATCTTTTTTTCAGGGATGTCTATGAGATTTTTTTAACAAGACAATGCAACATCACAAGCTGCCTCCACTTACACAGGCATCGTTACTGAGCATTAGTTTTTAACAGGCCTGAAATGCAAGAACACCTGTGTATTAACAAATATAAAGAAACGAATAAAGTTTACTACAGAAACGATGAAACATCTTGCGTTCATAGTGTCTGCAATGAAATAAAAGTCAAATAAAATATAAGAAACTCTGTGTGTGTTCTCTGTAATCTGGGGTTGTACAAATTATATTACACAAAATATGTGATATATGTGCCAATAAATGTTGCAAATGTAAATAAAACTTAATTAACAATGAGGGTGACTGTAAAATAGCACTCAAACAATGAACAACAGCATCTTTACAAATGGACAGAGCTCTTCAGGCAAATGTCTGATTTGACCACACATTCATTTCTATAATCCTAGCCACATTTGTTTCTCACTGTCCCCATATACAGAACAAAACACAGCATTATAACACAACACTGATGACACACTCTTCAAAATGATCCCAGATGTTGATGCTGCTTAGTTGGAAAAAGACAGAAAGTTAGCAAAGCATTTCTTTTTCATCATCCTCAACCTGAAGGACCATCAATAATCACTGAACATCGGCACATCATCAATATCAACATAATTTACAACTTTACAGTACATGACAAAAAGCCCATCAAATCAATGTTCTTTCAGAGCAAACATTGAACAGATAAGATTGTAAAGCCTGTTTTGCAGTTGTTTAACACCGAACAGTGACCAAGTGTGAAGGCACCAGCACCACTGCACAAGGCTCCACTAATACACACTGCATGCGCCAACACACTCCTACCACCTAGTGCGGCACCATCACAAAGAAGCCACAGCACTACCACTACCACCAGACCACTGTACAGAAAAATCATACTTATCAATAAGAAACAACCACCCACAAAAAAGCCACAGAGAGGGGAACAGTGGTGGCAGAAGTAACAAAAAAAAAAACGAAAATAAAATTAAAAACAAAATTAAAAGAGCACAGCACAGCACATGGAGGACATCGAACACAAACACAGGTCACAGACGTGAAAGAACAGTGTGGTTTGGCGATCGAACTTACAGGCACGTAAACTGGTTGAGCAATCATGAACAGAGACAGAAGAAAGTGGGAAGGCCCTCTGAAGGCTGTCCATGTTACTATGTACACTGCCTGACATGCACGAGCAGTCGCGCTCAGAGCGCCCGCAATCAAAACAACATGCCAGTTTCATTCGCTTGTAGACGGACATCTTGGCTATAGTCATGTGTTGGATGAGAGGAGAGGAGAAGCAGCAGGTTAATGGCAAGGAAAAAAAAGAGTTTATCAACCAGGGATGTCTGAAGGTAACTTTGTTTTTTAAAGGAACAGAAAGTGAAAAATAAAAAGCCTTAGCAGCAAGCTCTCACAGACTTGACCCGTCAGTGGGAGACGAACATGCAGCTCCTGCTCGGCTGCCAGATCTTCCACACATAACTCTTCCTCTGTCAGGAAAGTATTTGAGTAGGCCGAATCAACTTCATTAAGAAGATACAAATGAAAATTTAGTGAATTTTTTTCTGCTGTTTCTCTACGGTTGCAGGAAGCAGCCATCCCGCCAGGGTCAAGCTGTGCCCTAAGGCTGATTATGTCACAAAAGGTCAGATATGGCAGTAGGGACAGTGGGATAAGGGGCAGGAAAAGGGGGCATTCAGGCAGAGAGGAATGGGTGAATGCATTCAGCAGCTAACTCGCTTCATCAACTGCATCCTCTAGATCACGTACCTGTATCCCATCATGCAGCAGCAGGGCTCTGTCAGTGGCATCGCACTACACTACAGGCTCTATTATTTACTTAACTCTAATGCCAGCTCACCACACATGCCCCCGTCTACTGTGATAGCCAGACTGAGCTAAAACTGTGTAGGAATTTCATGAAAACTTTCAAGGTAGATTGCAATTATGCTGTACGATGTTTCTGAAGATATTTAATATTTTTCGCACAATAAGGGGCACTTAAATTCCTTTATATTTTCCAAAAATTGACAGTGCACCTTATGTATGAATTATGATTTTTTTTTCAGTCAGGTTGTAAGGAGCAGTCACTCCGCTGAAGTACAGCATTATACAGGAGTTTTAATTTAGTTTTTCCAGCACTGGGTCTGGACCAGTATTAGCATTAGCCACAAACCACGCTAAGCCTAAGCTCTTTTGCCGTTTAGAGGTGAGTATTACCAACCTGTAGCCTTTTGCTAACTCCGGCTAGCACTGCTAGAGCAGTATTAGCATTAGCCATTAATTGCACTAAGTGCTAGTTTTTTCACCATTCAGAGGTGAGAATTATCGGCCTGTAGCCTGTTGCTAACCTCGGGCAGCACTGCTGGAGCAGCATTAGCCATTAACTGCGCTAATCGCTAGCTCTTTCACCATTCAGAGGTAAGTATATTGGACTGTGTCCTAACTGAACCGCTAGCTGATATCATCCTGGCTTACAAAACACTCAGAGTTACTCAGTGTAGCGCTGTTGGGTGGCATTTATATCCAGCTAGCCCTGTGGTTAGAAGCTAATGCTAATGCTCTGCACCTAAACTTAGTGGAAACCTTAGTGGTGTGCCTTATGTATGAAAATAGACCAGAAAATAGACGTTTATTGATAGTGCGCTTTATTATCCGGTGCACCTTATAGTGGGAAATCATTTAATGATTTATAAAGATTCTCGTTTTCTCAGAACTGCACAAATTGGTTTTGTTGCTAAGTTTGTAAGACTACACTTTTTGCCACACAAAACGAAGGATCTTCATAAGGAGAAAATGTCTTAACTTTTGTAATAAAATAAAAGTCTGTAAATGGATTGTATTCAAAGCTTTTTTGAAGCATTTCTATTTATCTATTCATCCTAAAACACATGTAACACGATCTATGCAAATGTATATATGTACAATGTATCGCACCTCATTTAAAAAGAGGTGAAAAACTTTGTAATAGATAGATAGATACTTTATTGATCCCCGAGGGGAAATTTTGGAACATCAGAATAAATGGGCAGGGCTAAACTGCTACAGTCTGGTTATATGGGAAAAGTGTGGGGCCAAAAGTGTCAATGTTTATGACACCCTAAAAAATGGGCTAATTTTGTGTGGTTTATATATTTTTTAATGGAAAAAAAGTAAATCACAGTTCTGCAAGAGTTTTTGTGCAATCACGTAAGAATGTATTTGGGAGCGTGTTCCACAAAGTATGTTTGTGTACCCATAAAGTGTATCTCGGGGGAGTGGTGGTGAGAGGCTACAGCAGTTTGTCTGCTGTGATCTAAGCTTAAAACATAAAAAAAACAAAAAAAACAAAAATATATAAAACAGCAAAATAAACAGTCCCTGGTACTCATTCTCCTGGTGCCTCTGCTTTAACGGACCATAATCAAGTCTGGCACCCGCTCTGCAGGGAAAATGCTGCTTTTTGGCTTCCATCTGAAAACATTAGCCTAAATTAAGAGGCCAATTTCAGTACTACGCCAGCGAGAGAATAGGGTACATTAACCTCAGGGACTGTTTTTCTCTTGGTTTTTTTTTTTGTTTGTTCTTTTTTTCACCCCTATAGGATCATGCATAAGAGCTCAAATTAGGGATCGTAAGCATGCAGAGAGATGGCTGCAGTCTCAGCGTTGGAGTGGAGACTAGTCAACTGTTTGCAGGACAGAAACAGTTCAAGGCGGCACCCTGTCGTGCAGCAGTGAGGCTGAGACTTCAATGTCATGCTGAAATCCGTCACTTCAGAGATTTGAGGTTGACATTCATCAAAGCATTCGTCATGTGGATATGTTAGCCAGAGAGAGAGACATGGAAGGAGGAGGAGGAGAAGACACGAGACAACATGACGACGTGAGGGACTTTAACGTAGCTACAAACAGACCCTAACTGAAGCCTCTTAAACCCCAGAACCAGATTTAGCAAGAATGCTGCCGGCACTCTGTAAAAAAAAAAAACAGCTTTCCAAACAGTGATAGAAAATTAGAAGAATAGAATTCGACACACTGCAGAACCAAGAATGCCAAATAAAACACACACACACACAATTATAAATATATATATATATATATATATATATATATATATATGTGATTGCTGAGGTAAACAACCTGTGATGATTGATTAATTAATGCTCTAAACTGTAGATTCTACAGTGCTCTCCAATACAAAGGCAACACACATCAATCAGAGCAAATCTATTTTTCTCAAAAAAAAAGGAAAACAAAAAAAGCTTCTAAAAGAGGCAGCAGCAACAAACAAAAAAAAGAAAGAAAGAAAAAAAACATTCAAACATCACGTTCCACTGAGAGCTGAGAGACTTATAAAGAAAACCCAGTGACAAGTGAGAAAACCCCTTCCATTCACACCAAACTAACCCTCCAGCTGACAGCATTCTTGCTAAACAGGTTTAGGAGGACCTCAGTGCTCCATTTCTACTCCTACTCCAACTACAGAGCTATTCTGCCATCTAGAGGCCTCTTACTGTACAGCAGCTTGGTCAACCTTGATCCGCCATGGCTCTGATAGATCAGGAGAGGTATAGTAATCGTTGGCAGTGAGTAAAAAAGGGCCCACGTTTCTCAGAAGAGAATTGAAATGCAGAGCTGGACCATTTCAATTCGGAGAGTTAAGGATGAGCGCTATGTGTTGGAGAGAAGCTGGCCGGAGCCTGGGCAGCGGGGGCTAGGGTGAGGGGGTGATGTGGAAGCAAAGGGGAACCACATTGTTTTGATTGTGTTTTGGAGACAATGCTTGTTCAAGTCCAAGAATGTGAAGAACTTCCCAAAGGACACTTTCCGCTTTCTGAAAACACAGCGTCTTGGCAGTGAGTGTGTTTGTGCGTGCATGTATGTGTGTCTGTATGGGGTGCTCTTCCTCTGGGCGCTGGGACGTCCATAACTAGTGTTTCCAGTATCAGTCTGCTTGACATTTCGGACTGTCACCACATTCATTTCGGGTGCGGTTTTTGCTCAGGGCTTGGGACAACAGGGCTTTTGGGACTGGAGGCAGGGGGGCTGGGTTAGGATGAATACGGAATGAGGCTTGAATGTGCTATAAAGCAGGATGGACGCTGGCTTAATTCCATAATCTTATGGTTAACCCTTGGGGGAAATTACAGGAATTACTTATCCATGCTCTCACCATAAATGTGTTTTTTTTGGTTGTTGCTCTAATCAGCTGTAACTTTGTTAAAAGACATCTGGATTTAGACTGTACTATTGGAGAAGCTGGATATACTGTAGGTGTATATATAATATGTTAAGTATATCTGTATGTATACCACAAATTATGTATAGCATAAATGTACAGTAACAAGAAAAAGTATGTAAATATATGTTTCATAATTTTCTGCACAAATTTGTGATGATGTGATCTAATCTTAATCCAAGTCTAGGGTATTGACAATAAAATGTGCTTATAATAACAACAAAAAATCATGGATTATTCATGTCTTCATTTAAAAAAAAACTCATAGTGCTAGTGGAAAAGAATGTAAGGTGTATTATTGAATTAAGACCTTAAAAAAGTGAATTAAAGTCAAACATGAGATTTACTTCAGTTGTGCTACTTTAAAGTTGTGGCCTAGAGCTAATTTGATTGATTAAAACCACTCAAACCTTTTGAGTTTTGAGCTCCGCACAAGAAGTAGATAAGCTAATGCCGCACCAAAAAGAGCTTTCAAAGCATCTACAATTTAAAAAAAAAATACATAAAGCTGGAAGGGGTTTCAAAGACTTTAGAAATTAACCCGTTTACAGTAAAGTCAATTTGACAATGGCAACTCTGCCAAAAAGTGGGCAGCCAGGCAAAATGACCCCATAAGAACAACAGAGACTCATTAGTGATGTAAAGAAACAACCCAGAGTGACAGAAAAGATTTAAAATGGACAGATGAAACTAAGATTAAACCAGCAATTAATTTTTAAGTGTTCACTTACTTTTTCCACTACCACAATGAGTGTTGAAAGAGCGGGTTTAAAGACCTATTATAAAGACTTCTATTTGTGTTATTATTTTTGGTTATAACATTATATCTCTCAATACCCTTGACTTGGATGAATATCAGATCACATTTTATGACAAATATATTCAGAAAATTCAGAAAATCCAAAAGGTTCACATACTTTCTTCTTGACACTGTAAATCTGTGTATATAGCAAATAGAATGTAGAGTAAAGTATGTATATATGTATGTATGCATAGCACATAGCATGGAAGTAAAGTATGTACAGCTCTGGAAAAAAAGAGACCACATAAAAATGATAAGTTTCTTTGATTTTACCAAATTAAAAACCTCTGGAATATAATCAAGAGGAAGATGGATGATCACAAGCCGTCCAACCAAGATAAACTGCTTGATTTTTTGCACCAGGAGTGGAATAAAGTTATCCAAAAGCAGTGAGTAAGACTGGTGGAGGAGAACATGCCAAGATGCATGAAAACTCTGATTAAAAACCAGGGTTATTCAATAAATTTTGATTTCTGAACTCTTAAAACTTTATGAATATGAACTTGTTTTATTTGTATTATTTGAGGTGTGAAAGTTCTGCATATTTTTTTGTTATTTCAGCCATTTCTCATTTTTATTTGGAATTTGGGAGAAATGTTGTTTGTAGTTTATAGAATAAAACAACAATGTTCATTTTACTCAAACATATACCTATAAATAGCAAAATCAGAGAAACTGATTCAGAAACTGAAGTGGTCTCTTAATTTTTTCCAGAGCTGTATGCATAGCTCATAATGCAGAGGTATAGTATGTATATCTGATTTATCTGTATGTATAACATAGTTGAGCAAAGTAGAGTACTATTTTAACCTGAATACCAACATTAAAATTAGCTATGCAACTAGGCCTGTCACAATATCTTTTTTTTTTTGGACAATAAAAAAATAATTTTGCTAAAAATTACTGTTGTCATTTAAAGACATTTTATGCCCCAAATATAGGGTATATTTAAACACTGAGACTGGAAAACAAAAATGCTTAATCAACATATATATATATATATATATATATATATATATATATATATATATATATATATATATATATATATATATATATATATATATATATATATATATATGAAATAAAATACTGTTCAAACTGACATACAGGCTCATGTACATTATTGGGCTTACGTAGGGCAACAGTTTAGAAAATATATTATATTACATTATATTGAGATTATTTTTAGATGTTAAACAACAAATCAATTACATAATACAAACTGATCCCATATCTTCCATATCTGCATCTGTTTTAAATGAGCCCTTAAACTAGCAAGCTAGCAATAACTGCTAAAACAGAATCATTGCAGGCAGAGCATGAATAAGCCATCTGAATTATGGGGTTTTGAAGTTCTTGCATTGTTCACATTAATGTTAAAACACCTGGATCATAGGGATTGGTGTGAGTGGGGACAGTGGGCAGGTGTTTGGTCAGTCTCTGGGCGGTACCTTGCTGAAATCGTCTTGTTTGGGCTGAGGACAGTGTAAAGATGAGCGGTGTGGGGAGGATGCAGCAGCTAGACTGATACATGCAACATAGATATAGATATATAGATATATATATATATATACTATCAGCGTAGAGAGAAAGAGAGCAAAAGATATAGAAAGATAGAGAAAGAGAGAGAGAGAGAGAGAGAGAGAGAGGGTGAGAGTGAGAGACAGTTAGACTGCACTCTGGGCCACAGGGAACCCGTTTTTACTCACAATGTATCACTATCAGTGAGGGGTATAAATAAAGAGGCATATTCCCAGGCAGCAAGGAAGGAAATACATCAAAAAGTCTGTCAATGGTCATAAAAGGGTCAAAAAAAGAAAAATAAGAACAGAAAAGAAGAATAAAAACGGAACAGAAAAAATGGAAAAGTACACAAACATCTATTACAGCAATAGAAAGGTCATCTTTGTTTGAGAGAGGCAGATTTAAAACAGCTTCTAAGCAGCTGAAAAAAATAGCCAGTTACATCTAAAGCTATTAGCACGTCAATAAAATAGGCTGATGAAAATAAAGCTGCTTTGGCTGAACTGCAATGCCTACTGTATCTACAGTACACTACAGTCCCCAGTTACTAAACTTGCCCAGATTATTCATCCATATGATGAACAATATAATTGGGGCACCTGATCATTAATTTTTTTGTCTCTGAAGAAACAATGGTTTAAAAAAAAGTTTATTTTTGTTGGAGTAACTGTCTCAACTGTCCTGAGAAGGTTTTTACCACATTTTTGAGAGTAATTATGCAAGAATTTGATTGCATTCATTGACATGAGCATCAGTAATTTGAGGATGCTGAAAGATCACCACTTTCAACTCATTCCAAAAGTATTGTAGAGAGTATTTCAGAGAACAGTTCCACTGCTTCACAGCTCATTGCATGGATTATATATACTCCTCTAGCCCATGGAAGAACAGACCAATAGAAATGATAAAACAAATACTTGAAATAATTTCAATATTAAGAACATTTTGCATCTTTTACTCAAAGTCACTGGATTATAAGGCACACTATCAACACGGTAAATTCGCCAGTGTTAAATCAACACTTTTAGTGTTAAATTAAAGCTAAAAGTGTAAAATTGAACTCTAACAGTGTTGATTTAACACTGGCGAATTTCCTGTGAATGATTATCTATTTTCATACACAAGTTGCACCGGATTATAAGGTGCATTAAGCAACACTAGTAAAGATGCCTATATCAAAACGAGCAACGGTGTTGCCATGTTTCTATTTTAATGGGGAAGCTGGGGAAAGAGCCTATATAAAAAACACTGCTAAGTTAAACGAGTGCTGGATGTTAATCTACACAGATTTCTCTCCTGAAAACTATTTATTTGAGAGTAAAGCACTTTTGTTTATTTACAGTAAGCCCTAATTACCAATATTTTATCTAAGGATGCGTTCATTAGCATTAGCCGCTAATCGCAGCACTAGCGGGACATAAATGCCGCCCGTTAGCGCTAGACTGAGAAACCCTGAGTGTTCCAGTAAACCAGGGTGCTATCAGCTAGCGGTTCGTAACATGTAGCTTGTTTTAACACAGCAAACATGTAGACTACAGTCCAATATACTCACCTCTAAATGGCAAAAGAGCTAGCGCTTCGGTTAGCGGCTCATGCTAATGCTGCTGCACCCAGCCGTAGTTCTGGAGAAACTTCACTGAAAACTCACCCTTATATCGCTGTACTTCAGTGGCTTTACTGCTCCTTAATACCCGACTGGTAGAATTCATACATAAGGCGCAAAGGATTATAAAGCGCACTGTTGATTTTTGGAAAAATTAAAGGATTTTAAGTGCACCTTATAGTCTGAAAAATTCGGTAACATAATACAGAAAGATAACATAGTCCTATACCTATGAACTAAGGCTACACCTGCACATAACAATTTTTTTATTTTCTGTTCCTGTGACTGTTCATGATCCGATCAGCAACATTTAACAATAATACACACATGTGAGATACATATTTTTCCACTGGACAGTGACGACTAGGGTGACCAGATTCCAATTCAACAGATGTGGGACAAAGACTATTTTTGTGTGGGACAATGTGGGACACCAATGCATCGAGGCAGTCGAAACAAATAAAAAATGTGTGTAGCCTATATGTATGTATGTATGTGTGTATATATATATATATATATATATATATATATATATATATATATATATATATATATATATATATATAAATATATATATATATATATATATATATATGAAGAGTTTGGTTCCAAAACGCTATAAATCCATTTTTATCAATTTGAGTAAAAAAGGGTTTTCTTTAGCAAGAAAGTGGTAGGCTGAAAACCACCGTTTTCTGTTTCAAACTATCAAATACCATACTAAGGTTAAAATAACACAAAAAAATCAAATCAAGATTTTAATATTTAAAGATTTATTTTGAAAAATAATTCGTTTTTTCGCAAAACGCAATAAATCCATGCCAAGTTTTTTTTTTTCAAAATGTCTTATATATCCTTTGGCATCAATATATATATATTTTACTAATTATGTGCAAAATACAATACTAAATAACAGTAAATTGTACATCTGAATATAATAGTTTAACCATTGGGCCTAAAAACACAAATTTTAAAACATTTCTTTTCAAAAAAGTGCAAAATTTCATTAATGAACAAGACATTAACACTATAAAATCCCCAAAATCACGTTACATTAATGTGCTGTAGTGTAGTGTAGTGTAGTGTAGTGTGGTGTAGTATAGTGTGTGTGTGTGTGTGTGTTTGTGTGAACTGCAGATGACAGCGGGCATTTCCCCCCTCCTGAATGCCTCATTTTCTTTACCTTTTCTCGTACAGGAGACTCTTTTGATGGCTTTCTCTTTTTTTTCAATAACTGCTTCACGAACAGGCTCCTCTATACCATCAAAACCGCTCATTTTCGCGGACTTTGAGAGTGAAAAACGAAACTGAAAGTAGGCTACACGAAATACCGGCACGCTCAACAGCGGCCGTGTTTACATAAGATAGCTCGTGGAATGCTGCCCTGTGATTGGATGAGTGGAGATGTGGCGTTCTGCGGGAAAACAAGACTGGCGTTTATCGCGTTTTGGAAAAAAAGAGAGAAAACAGGGCAGCACGCCCCCTGCTGACAGCCTTCACTGCTTTCCCCACACAGCCGTTTAATAAATGCCAGATTACAAAACACGCATTTTAAAACTGGAGTCTGATTGCCACTAATGCGGGACAGCGTCTCAATTTGCGGGACGCATGAAAAGTAATGAAATTGCGTGACTGTCCCGCACAAAGCGGGACATCTGGTCACCCTAGTGACGACCCTAAATAGCAACTGGTCCTATGGTATAATGAATTCTCGCTTCAGAGACTCCTATTATATTTGCAATTCTTTTCAACAGTGACTAGACAAGCTCTGTCAGCAATGGATGCAAATTAAAGTAGCTGAATACATTCATTAAAATCATTGTCCACAACATTTGGACATTTAGACAGTGTGAGTCTAGTAACAATGCATTACTGCTGTGTAATAATTACAGCAATGCAATAACATTTATGTAACAGCATTCATGTTAATGCGTGCTTAGCTGAAACATAAATATGGCCTCCATTTAATGAGGCCAGCCAGGGGGCGGGCTCGAGCGGTGGGGCTGAGATGTCACTTCATTTAATTGTTATTATTAAAGCTGTGGAATTATACTAATGAAATACCTGCATAACTACATACACACCTACTCAGTTTCCATCTAATGATTCACGCTGCGATAACGGCTGACAATGAGTCTAACAGTCAGTGGTCTGAGCTTCTACACTGAGCAATACAAATCTTCATGACTATCTCCTTTCTACTTCAGCGCTCTCCTGTCAGACTGCGTTCAGGCTGGGCTGAGGTGCCGGGAGATGACAGTGGCGAGTCTGAGCAGCGCAAGCACCGGGCTCTCCGGGTAAACAGGGTAGATATGATTAGTAAAATGATTGCGGGGCCAGGAGTAAGCGTGTTTGTGGTGTGTGTGACGAGGGTGGGCTGGGGCTTTTTGCCTTTTGTTTTTCCACCTGACTGGTGCCATTATCTCGGCATCTCTCCTACTGATGCTAGCGTGGGCTGACAGCTTCTCTCTTCAGCCTCGCTAATCACGTCATTGCCTCTTCCCATCTCTATTTCTCTCTGTCTCCTTCTCTCCCTCTCCTTCCATCATTAGCATGTTGATGACTGGCTGTCTTCGTTTTTTTTTTTCAGCAGTCTTTTCCCCCCTCCTTGTCATCACTCATTGACCCTTTCTCCCCCTGCTTTCTCTCTTGCTCACTTTTTTAATAACGTGTGTCTCTACATCTCTTTTTCATCTCATCTCCCCGTATGCAAGCCTGTCACTAGCTGGCATCATTTTATGGCAGACCTGTTCTCTACTTAAAGCTTTTCTCCACTTTCTCCTTATGTGAATGAAGGTCACCTCAAGCCTTTGCTTTACCAGAACCTTTAGCATCACTGTGTTCTGAGTGTTGTAATACACGATATGTCCAAATGTAAGTGGACAACCTTTCAATCTATTGAACCTATTGGAACACTATCTAATGCCAGGAGTGGGCTATAGGGCTATAAACCTCCCAGTATTGAGCTGTAGAGCACTGGAAGTCCACAATGTTCTCCAATACATTTTTTTCTAAGAATTAGTTGGGCAGTTGATCTCTTTAATAATGCTCTTATCACTGAATGCAGTCAAATCCTCACAGCATCCCCTAGAAAACCTGTCCTCTGCACTGGACACAGTGACTCCAACAAAAACAATAAATGACAAGGTGTCCCAACAATTATATGTCCACAGTGTTTTTAACAAAAAGTATTGAGCAGATTCCAAAGGACTGACCTTTCCAAAATAACATTTCAAATAAAACTGTGAAGACATAAATAATAAACAAATATTTGAAATTAAATTGTTTATAATGAAAATAAAGCAATATAAGAGGCACACACTACATACTGAAGAAAAAAATAATTAAAAAAACAACAGGTAGAAAAACAAACAAATATCACTAATCCGATAAAGAACATACATCATCAGTTAGGTCCTGCTGAGAGCCAGTGAAATGTGAGGGAGGTGGGATGCCTTGGTGTACTTACGTCTCTTGCAGCCACACTTTTTGATCCTTTTGGGATCTGTGATGTCATCGTGACAAGCTTTGCAGTAGAAAAATGCTCTGAGAGAGAAACAGTGTAATGTTGAAACATGATAATGATAATTCTCCAATAAACTCATATACACAACAGAGCTTCATCACAAAGTGCTATCAGAGACTGACTAGTGCTACCCAACTGCTGTCTGGATATAATTGATTGCAGGCAATATTTACAACAGATTTTCGCTTGTTTACATAAGCTACATGACTAATGTAGAGTTTTGTGTATTCCCTTGGTTGTAATAAACATGGCATGGTTGCCAATAATTTGTAAGATTGATTGGGGACATTGTGTGAATACATCAGTTTTTACTGCGCTTCATTAATGCTAATAGTATGACCTTGCCTAGACCATAGACTGTACTATACAAAAGTGAACTGGGTGATAGCAGTTGAAAGTAAAGCTAAAACATCTCATATGTCCTCTAGTGGCTCACAACCTTATGCAAGTAATTAAAAAAGAAATAATCTTTCATTAAAAAGTATACAGGCATTTTTGCCATATCAGTTATGCATGCTCCACCCACATTAGTGTAATCCAGTGTTTTTCTTTATGCTAAGTTTATTGTCACTTATTCTCTCCCACCATAAGTTATGCCCTGCTGTCTGCTTAATGAGTGTGGTAAACAGACAGTCATTTTAATGTAGGGTGCTGGTGACTGCCTTCCTCTGGATCAGGCTCTTCCTGCAATGTAAGCTCACCGTTATTTACTGAAGTCCCCCTAACCCCCTTAGTTTTTCCTTCCTTTCCGGGCTTCCACTTCAGCCCATCTTTTAGCTTTATTACAAACATGGCAATGTGAGTGTCCATTCTTATATAGTCTATGGTTCTGACACACCAAGGTGCTAATCATCAGCCATTTCATATATTCCACCTGCTGCATCCCTAAAACTTAACCATCCATTGAAAAGTCTCTTTGAAGCAGGACATAAATACCTTTTGACCTCTTTGGCGTCACTGGCAATAAAGAATCCCAAGGTTCCCTCCTGCATCTTAACATGGTTCCCAGGGTTGATCAAAATACTGTTCAGTCAGAAAGAAGATCAAAGCAGTTAGCGGAAAGCAAACAAAGCTTGCACAGTCAAAAGCTCTAATCAAGAGGAATGGTACACACGTTTCTCCGTCCTTCAGAGAACACTAATGGGCCGAAAGAGCCTCTACACTGCACTGCAAAATGATTAAATAAATGCAGAATTTTTTATTCCTTGGGTCTGCTGGGAGGATAAGGAGCTAATCTGTTCCACAAAAAGAAATATCACTGTATGTTATAGTTTTTTAGCCCAAAACAAATAAGCACAATACACAGTAGAAAGAGCGATCAAATTGAACCCTTTTCTAATGGCAGTTTAGAAGTTTCAGGTTGGTCTGTGGGATGAAATAAAAGAACAAAAGAATTCAAATTAATCGCTTCAATGGGGAGGGGTGGTTTTGCTCAAGGCGTTATGATTGGCAGATCAACTGAAACAGATGGTCAGAAGGTTTGCTTCCAAACAACCCGTGGTTTACCTGTTTTCAGTACTGAGGAGTGGAATGTTAGGGAATGACCAGGCCTTTCAGAGTTAGAGATGCACCCTGAGCCTAAGAGTCTAAGAGTACCTAAGTGCTATCTACACTCTTAAGCCTTGGCATGCTCTAGAATGGGCTGGGCCTGAGTTTGCACTGCTGCACTTTGGAACACTGCAGAACATTTGATTAGAGAGCAGCTATGAGCTTCTGATTTGGATTAAATAGGCCTGGGCTCATACAGTCAGTTCCCAAAGACATGTACATGTCAAAATATTCTCTTTTGTCTTATACACATAACACTGCTTTAATTCTAGATAATTCCATCAATTCCATCTATAACTTTTAATGTTTTAGTGAGACTCATCAACATGTACATTTCTCATTCAAGTATGGCCTCCAGGCTTCGAGTCACATAGCAGCCCATTCCAAACAATATCATTCATATCATCATACTGAAGGTAAATGCTAGTCAGAACAGTCAAAACGTCTCAGTGTGACCTCCCATATTTCTGATTGCATTGCCAAAAATTTGGTGATTTTTTTTTTGGCTTATTTCTAGCAGCATTTTTGTTTTTTAGGGTTCAATGTAGAAGTTCAGTAGTGATGACAGAGCCACTACTGAGCCACTGTATCATTCCCCGTTAATTAGACAGAGACGGGACGACACAACACAGTCATTAATGCTTGCCTTTGGTTAGGAGTCATCAATGAGTTGAGTGGTGACTGTAACATTGGACAGACATCCGGCCTGGCCAGAGCAGCAAGGCCCCGGAGCCCAGATGAAAGGGAGAAAAGCTGGGGACCGCAGCCCGCTAATGCATTACAGCCACATTAGAGCAGCAAGATATCCTGCAGTCTTGCACGTGCATGCGGGTAGATATATTTATATATAAATATAGTACATAAAAATACAGTGTTGTCAAAGCTCTTTCCTCTGGGCTCCACAACAACAGCAACAAACATGTTGTCAGAAATGAAGACCAACCAAAAAACAGAGGGGATTTAATCAATTATAAAGCAACAATGTAACAACTTAATAAATATTAGCTTAAACAAATATTTGATGCTTTATATGATTAAATTCCTGACACTTTTTTTTAATAACAAGCAGCACATTCTGCATGCTCATCAGCAGATGACAAAAGTGCTCGTCAGAAAATGACAAAAAAATAAAAAATAAATAAAAACTGACTCATTCACCAACATAATCACACGTTGCTCCCCAAATCTGAGATTTGTATTGATTTATTAATTTATTTATTTATGCATAAAGCTTGACATCCAAGCATTATGCAGTTTTCTCTGAATGCGTCCCAATCGCTCGGCAACAGGCAACAGAGGCCTGCAGTCTCATATCAATTAAACCTCATATTATGGGAAACAAGGCAAGCATCACATGTCCCACGTAACAAGATAAGTAAATAAATAAAAAGTTTTCAGTCAGGCATGCGTTTACCAAGAGTGTTCACAACCAACGGCACATTGAAAGAGAGAGAGAGCAGGTGCAGCCACCGCACAGCGGCACGTAGATGCAAACTGTTGCAGTAACTTCTGTGCAGTTGGATTGTTGTATAGAACACCAAACTGACAGGAAGTGACCTCACTTCATAAACATCTACTCAGAGACGCACAGGCAATAGGGTACATGATGAGTGACAGGTCCAGAAGACACACACTGAGACACACACACACACACAGACACACGTTTACACATTCGCTCACCCTCTCACTCATCCTTTTTATTTTTAGCTTTTACACTCTTTTTTTTTACATACAAACAAAGCAAAATGAGACTTGTCCAACACACTCACATATATACACAAACCCACACACACACACACAGAGCACAGCCTACACACACACACATACATGCACACGTGATAAGGTGTTAGAGTGGCAATGGCAGTTAAAGAAAGATGGCTGTTATGGACAGTGGCCTTGCCTAACCCGAATGGGTGCATCATGTGTTATTTTTGTTGTTATTATTATTACTACAGTATTTGATGCCATATGGGTTACTGATTTTAAACACAATTTGATGGGAAATATCCCACCCCAGTTAAAGTTATCGATACTGATATTTCTAAAAAAATAAATCAGTCAACCAATCAATGGTGTTTGTAGTCTGGTCTTCATTCACTGATGACCACTGACACGTCAGAGCACTTCTCTTCTGTGTGTCACAGCATGCTCTCGGTTAAGTGAGAAGAAACTTTAAAAACATGAAGTACTGTTTCGGATGGAGAAAACCGTACACACCAAATCAACAAAAAAAAACACAGAAGGAAAGAACTCATTAGTTTGAGCAGATATGCGCGACAGCTGACGGACACTGAAAAAGAAGGTGGGGAATGAAAAAGAACCAAAAATTCAAACAAGGCTACATGAAAGCAAAAACGAACAAGTAAGAAACGCAAATCAGAAGACATGAAGATGATACATAAACACTACAGACAAAGAAACGAGCGACCCAAATGATAAAGAACTACTGATTCTGCCTGCAAAGAAGTTAGTGCATTAAAGCACAAGGATCACAAATAAGAAAAAAGTAAGAGATTTGGCCAGATCTGAGAAGGGGGGGCTGGTACAATATCCTTAAGTTTTATCCGACAGATGGAGGATCTAAAGTGTGGAGGGGTAAGATAATGAAGAGGGCATACCGCTTTCTGCTTCTGCAAACAACAAGAAAACATTACAAATCACACATTTATTACACGATGCCATGGACAAGGAGTTGATGCTTAAAGTGTCAAATCTTGATGTTTGTGCCATGACTGAACTTGATCTTGCACTAAAAGGAGGAGAACTATGGCAAAGGGCACAAAAGTTACTTTTTAGTCACCTTTTAGAGAAAATGTGCTGCTGGGATAATAAGATCTTGTGTAATAATACTCTTGTGTTAGGTTTATACTGTTCAACAACTGCCCAACTGAATTACAAATTCTTAATCAAGCACAGAACCATATTTTTCGCACTATAAGGCGAATCTAAAATCCTTTAATTTTCCCAAAAATTGTCAGGGCGACTTATAATCTGGAGCGCCTTATGTATAAACTCTACCAGTCAGCTTTTAAGGAGCAGTAAAGCCACTCCACTGAAGTGCAGCGTTATACAGGAGTTTCAGTTTAGTTCTCCAGCAGCATTATCATTACCCACTAACCATGCTAAGCTCTAACTCTTTGGCTGTTCAGAGGTGAGTATTATCGGCCTGTGGTCAGCTGCTAACCCCGGCTAGCACTGCTGGAGCAGCATTAGCATTACCCGTTCAGCTAGCGGTTAGCCACTAATGCTCCAGCTTTAGTGGAAATCTGTAAATCTAAGCTTACTGTAAATAAATGGAAGCGTTTTACTCACCCAAATAATGAGTTTTATTAATTTTATCCTGGGCTCGTTTGAGAGATTTGACTTGTTTGACTAAGAATTACAGTTTTATTTAATTTACTAGGCATACAGACCTGCTGAATTAGAAGAAAAACTACAAGGAAAGGCTACACCTCTGTTCCTTAACAATGTTGCATAAAATGCGCCTTATGTATGAAAATAGACAAGAAAATATACGTTTACTAACAGCGTGCCTTATAATCTGGTGCCCCTTATAGTATGAAAAATACTGTACATAAATTGGCACAACAATGCTGGAGGAAGGGGGGCACTTTTAGGCATCTAGCGCAGGCTAAAATAAAATAAAACCTCAAAAGAAAGCTTTAATATTTCAAACAAAACTGTAAATAAATATTACAAATATAATGCGCCCTGCAAACATGTGGTCATAACTGTACATCTATAAGTGCATCATCACAAAATGATGGCAAATTAAAGATTTGTGAGATTGTAAGGTCTGACTAGTTGACTAGGTGTTTGTAAAGTTTCGTAAATTTATAAGGATCAAAGTTTGCAAGACTTTAACATATAAGAACACTTAGCAGTCCAGTTCAAACTACCAGCCAAAGCTGAAATATCTATTCTCACTTCACTACACAAGTGATCAAGGCCAAATGAAACTATATATGTTAACTTTTTAGGTCTCTCTTTTTTGGTTCTTTTTTGCCAGGCCAGTTTGGCAGGGTTTAACGTCACACTCATTAGTTGTTGTGAAATACACATCAAATGCATTAGTAAGAAGTTATACAAAAACATCTGAAGACAGGTTGTGGATGTGGGAAGGGTGGTGGGATTTGGCAAGTTGAGGTTACTGAGACACGGAGTACTTCATGTTATTAGTTCTTATGGTTCAGTTAACAAAATGCAACAAGAGTGCTATTGATGGGAGGCCATTTACTGCGCGAGTAAAGCCGTCATCAATAGATCACGGTGAGACTGAGCAGATGTCATGGCTCTATTGCGTCACACTGACTCATACATACAGTCATCATCATCATCTCTTTTACAGTGAGGGTCGCCACCAGGGGAACATCCTCCAGTGATCTAAACAATACTTTACAATAATTCTTTGTGTGGGCTGTAAGATGCTGCTACCACTGCAATCAGACAGGTTTCCATCTAAAAGCCAATTCCCAGCCAAATTACAAATAACAAAGGAAAACAAATGCTGAATGAAAATCAAAAGTAATTTATTTTCTATCCCAACTTTTATAAAAAATGGCATTAACTGTAATTGCAGTATAAAAGAGAGTGGTGTGCTGGGACTGTGATGGGACTGTGAGGTGGACCAGTGAAGGGACCCAACTGCTTTGCCCCTCTTTAGTCAGGTAAACAATAATGTGCTGTAAAAAAAAAAAAGAAGGATCAAGGGGGGACAAACCTGCTTTCTCTCTGCTCAGACTTGTATTCAATAGCAATCAATAACAATTTGAGCTTCACATAGCACAGCCTGAAAGCAAGAGAGATAACAACAGATCAGTGATTTACATCAGATAATCAGGCTTAGCAATACAAAATAATATAGTATAAGTGATTAACAGCATATTTCACAGAATATAACATTAAACACAGTATTACATATTCAGTATTTTCTAAAAAAAAGAAAAAATAAGTCTGTATAACAAGCATTACTTACTCGCAAACTGTAGGAAATGAAAGCCCCACAAAGGCACTGGACAAGTACTCGGTGTACATTTCATTGGCCACGCCCTCCAGGTAATACTTCTGCCATGTGTCTTCTTCAATCTGTACAGCAGTTAACAAAGAACAAGTGCAAAGAGTGTAAGTCAGTCACAAAACTATGACTGGACACTTTCGTATAAAATATACACATTATGAGGGTTCTAAATTAAAAACTAAATATATTAACTCTTTCAGGTATACACAGAGAGGCAGAATTTCATTAAAATGGCAGGTTTTTATTATTGAGGGAAAAAAAATCCAAACCTACCTGTGTGAAAAAGTGTTTGCCCCCTAAACCTAACAACTGATTGGGTCACCAACTGAAAACAAGTGTTAGCGGTAAGTTGTGGAGTGATTGTGGAGGGATTTTTTAACACTCTTCCTTGCCGAATTGTTGTAATTCCACCACATTGAAGGGTTTTAGAGCATGAACCGCCTTTTTAAGGTCTTGCAACAGCATCTCAACAGGAGTCAGGTCAGGACTTTGACTAGGCCACTACAAAGTCTTCACTTTGTTTTCCTTTAGCCATTCAGAGGTGGACTTGCTGATGTGTTTTGGATCATTGTCCTGCTGCAGAACCCAAGTTTTTCTGGTATTATCTGTGAATTTCTTATGAATCATCAAGATGCTTTTGGGGCCGAAAAAAAAAAGTATATTATTTTTGTTTAGCAGTGTGTTTTGTCTTGACAATCTGCCATGCAGGCCATTTTTGCCCAGTCTCTTTCTTATGGTGGAGTCATGAATGCTGACCTTAACTGAGGCAAGTGAGGCCTGCAGTTCTTTGGATGTTGTTATAGGGTCTTTTGTGACCATCACTGCGCTCCTGGAGTAATTTTGGGAAGCTTTACCACTGTCAGGCAGGTCCTATTTAAGTGATTTCTTGATTGAAAACAGGTGTGGCTGTAATCAGGTATGGGTGTGGCTAGAGAATTTAAACTCAGGTGTGATTAACCACAGTTTAACACAGGCAACCACTTTTTCACAAGGGGCCATGAAGGTTTGAATCTTTTTTCTCCCTTAGAAATAAAAATCTTTATTAAAAACTTCATTTTGTGTTTACTTGTGTTGTTGTTGACTATTATTAAAATTAGTTTGATGATCTGAAATATTTAAAAATTATGAAATAATGAATCATGAAGGGGCAAACACTTCTTTCCACACAACTGTATATGTAATCTTCAACATCACCACATCCACAACACTGACTTATTGACCCCAATGACTATATCTATTTTTCCTAATAATTACTCTGATTTTACATTTATTTAAAAATAGTTATTAGATTTAATATAGTGTTTCACAGCACAGAAGCCTGTGGTAAACAGAGGGCTTGCTGTTTAGGGCACCCAGTATTTGTGTGTAACGGGGCTGAGGTCTGGCTTCTTCATCATCCCCTCATTACATGTGTGTGAGGAGCAGGGCAGGAAGAGCTTTGATAAGCAGTGGTGCCATTAGGCAAAACCCTCAGCCATTACTCTGCCATCTCTGAGCCAGCATCTGTCTGACAGCCAGGCTGAGCGAGGCTTTCAAAGCTGGGCTTAACTCCTAAAGAGAGCTCTCCCCCCGTCTCGGCTGGGCTGAGAGCCGCTCGCTTTTTTTTTTTTCCCGGGCTAGCATCTTTAAGGACTGCGCTAATAGGAGGGCTCTTGTCATCCTGCCCCTGAAGAGATGGCAGCCATTTACTTAGGGCTCCCTAAATTACCTCACACATTTTTGTCAGGCCTGTCAGACTGGATGTAAATGCTACAGGCATGAGCTTTTCCAGCGACGGAACAATTATTTCCCTGAGTTCCTCCAGAGAGCAGGAGGAACAGTGTCTGATCGTCGGCGTGAAGAATTCGTGTGTTTACTGCATTTTAAAAAAGCGAGAGGCCTGACAAAAACTCACGTTTTACGCAAAGTTATTGCTTCTTAGTTGGTTAATGGTCTTTCCAAAGGTCTCTTCTACAAGTAATACACTTGCTATCCTCAAAACTGTATGGGTGTGTGTGCATGCATGTGTGAGTGTGTGTGTGTCTCTCATTAACACCTCTCCATGCCCTTCTGGTTTGCCTCCCAAGTGCCCACTCAAATCAGCCCTGATTCCAGGCAGCAGAGCAGTCTATTCTGGCCCTTCTGCTTGAGAGAATGGGACGAGACAGATTGGTGATGCACTCTCACACATTGTCCTGTTGGGCTTTAGCTGAGGAGCGTAATGTGCCACTGCTGACCTATTTTTTCCTAATTGCCTCCTTAATTAACGCAATGTGTTTAGTTGAATGACGAAGGCTCTGGAAATGGACTTCTCAAGAAACGCTGTTTCCTCAAATGCTCCGAACAAAAAAAAATGCGTGTGGGATGACTTCGTCTGCGCTGCAAATATAACTTTGGGACGTTTCCTCGCTGCATTTTTGCCAATTAAAATGAAAGGATGACATTTTATGATCATAGGACATTTTATTTACTTTTAAGTCCCCACAAAAGGTTTTATTGTAGCCTGCGTTTTCCCTTTTACTCGTAATAAAACTCTTTTGGCAACAGGAGAGTACAAGCTTTGTATTGCAAAAGTGCAAATAATACACTCCATATGCCTCCATCACTCCATCATCAGAACGGACAGAGTTTGGTCCAAATATAACTTTTGGTTTTTTTTATGTGTTTGTTTAAAATTACAGAGTCCACTTGCAGCGTGATTCAGGCATATGGTTGGAAACATGGTCACAACGAATCAGGGACAAGCTTCCTCACAGTCTGCGGCTTTCTCCTAGTTATGATTAACATTCTGACAAAAGCAACAAAACACTTCCTTTCTAAAATGATTAATGGAAACAACACAAGTGTTTAAGAAGCCTTTCTTTATCTTCAGAAATAAAAAATAAAATAAAAAATATAAGGTATTTTCTATTTTGCCCATCTAAGACAACACAAGTAAATACACAATGTAGCTTTATTAAAGGTTTATTTGAAATCTTCAGTTTTTTCACACTATAAGGCTTACTTTAATTTAAATTTTCACAAATATTGTCAGTGCACCTTTTAATTACAGTTACAGTTATGTTCTCCAGCAGTATTAGCATTATTAGTGCTAGCTCCTTTGCTGTTCAAAGGTGAGTATATAGGACTGTAGTCTGCGCGTTTACGGTGTTAAAACAAGCTACATGTGACGAACTGCTAGCTAATATCACACTGTCTTACCGGGCTTACACTAGCGGTTAGCTGCTAAAGATAATGCTCAAGATTTAGTGGAAATCTGTAAATCTAAGCTTACTGTTAATGAACAATAAACAGTTTAGGTATCAGGAGATAAATTAGAGTAGATTTACATACAGTGCTCGTTTGACTTGACTTAAAATGTTTTTTTTTTTTTTTTTTCAGAATTACTTTCACTTAACTCAGCTTAGCTTTAAAGGTCTCGCCACCCTTATAGTGCAAAAAATACAGTATATACATGTAATACATTTACAATTATGGCATTTAACACACGCTCTTGTCAAGAGCACACTACAAACGTGTTAAGTCATTTGTTCAGAATATCCAATGCTAGTATTTACAGGCCCTAAACTCAAAATGCTTCTGAGCACAGAAACGACAAAATGAGGCGGACAATATGAACATTGAGATTACTACTGTATAACCACTGAGCCACCCATATTCTCATAAATACAAAGAAGTACATACACACACACACATATATATATCAAATACAGAAGATGAGCTATGCTGACCTCTACTTTTCCACGCCCGATGACTCGTCTAACAGATTTACAGAAGCACTGTGATAGGCAGGGAGCTTAAATTTTGAATCCCTGTGTTTGAGCAAGTAGTCCTTTTCATAAGGTGCCGGGGCCGTGGGTGAATGTGTGCTGTAGTTGGGCATAGGTGGTCTCAGCCCTGTCTCCACAGTTTTTATGAGCAGAGTGATGTACCCAGCAGATGTTTCCACACATACCACATTTTAGCAGTCACTATAGAGTTATTCCTCATTTTTGTATGACATGAGAATGTTGCTCTCAAAGAGAAAAGCTCCACTTTAATGTTAAGAGCTTGCACCGAGTCCAAAAATCAAAGCCAACATTATGGCTCCTCCTGGGATAGGAAATAAATTTCACGATCTCTGTGCGGCTCCACAGCACGAATCCCCTGCATTTGATTCGGTTTTTCTCACCTGACACTGACCTCAGCAGTCTTCCCAAACATCAGAGTAAATACACTGTAAACTCTAATGTTAGTTCACATCATTCAAAATTAACGGGACTTTCAGAATTAGCATATTTCTTGTGATACTGAGTGTGGTTTTATTAAGTTGAGTTAAGAACTGTCTAATGGTGCTTGTACTACCTTGTTTGGGATGGACCTTCTTATTTTAGTTTTTTGTTCAACTCAAAATAGCAGGTATGAAAGGTTCTGTGAAACTGAATCATGTTTCAGGGGTGGGGCTCCCGAAAACGATCAATCTTAGCGAATAACAAATTTACTAACGCATGATGTGAGAAAAGAACGGGGCCAGTTCTGCTTCCTAAAGAGCTTTGCAAAGCGAAAATTAACGAACGGGTTCAAAGAATCCTCCCCCCCAAAACAGCTCACTCAATCGAACCACAAACTTTGATTCAACATTGCCAAATATGCTGTATTCATTCTCTATTATGGCCAAAAAACATAGAAATGTGTTGTAGTCAATATGATTATAAATATTTTAAAATTCAAATAACAAAAAAAATTTACTTAGGCATTAATAAAATACATGTAAAGGACCACGGAAATAATGCAGATTTTTCACCCTCAAAATTGGAGGTGTTTATCTTTCCAGATATATCCAGGTTTAGAGACCACTTTCTGAGTAATGGCAACATAAATAGAGTAACTACAAGTTTACTTAACATTTTAAGTTATTTGAGTAGCATCATTGTTAGATTTTTTTACTTTAAATTCATTAATATTTTCAGTGAATAAAGAGACCATTATATAAATTAAATTAGTTTTGAGAGATGCCATTACCATGTGAGGTCATAAAACACACAATACAATAATAATACAATAACGATGGGATCTTAATTACCAATTTAGCTCTCACACAACTTCAGCTGCAGCAATATTAGTAATACTACAGCATTACAGTGTAACAAATCATGGGCATTACATTTAGTAATGACTTTTAATACTTGAGGTCTTAATCAATTTTCACAGTATTTTCCAACCTCCAACAGTATGTTTTTGTTACTGTACCTTTAAGACTGACTGATCTTTGTTTTGATTGGATGGCCTGTATTCAGCCTCTTTCTAGAAAGCAGATTGACTTGAAGCACTCATTACAACGTTAACATGAATGCTACATATTTAACTGCTGTAGGCTATGCGAGCTGAAAAATGTAAGTGGGCTGTTTTTTTTTTTTTTTACAGTCACAACCACAATAAATTAAAAATAGGCTGTTTTGGAAGCTTAGTATCCACACTGAGAGTACAGGCCAGAAATTAACCATGCTTATTTTCCATGCTATTCTACAGGCGCTTTTTAAGCTTTTTTAAGGCCTTGTATATTGACTCAGTTAAATTTGAGAATTTTAGAGGACCCACCGTAGCCTAAAACACATTCATTCATTCATTCCCACACCCTCGCTGATTCATTTTAACTTGGCAAATCCACAATCTGGCTGGAGACAGGCTGATGTGAATCAGTTCCCTGTCATACACACCACTGCACTATTTTGATCAGATGTTTTCTCATCCATTAGGATGCTTCCTGTGACAGAGCTGTGTGTCTATGGGTGTATGTATGTGTGTGTGTGTGTGTGCAGAGCTCAGGCAGTCTGGCTCAGTTGGGCTATAAATACAGATTGCTTTGGGGTGCTGCTCGTTGACTATGGAACAGACACATGGTTCACATTTCCCCGCTATATCAGCACGCAGGGGGACGGTAAATTCAGCACGAGAAAAAACACTAATTTACATTCGCGCCTCCGCAGTGCCATTGACTCATATAAATTACCTCATAATGGTGACAGCAATGCTGTGTTGCTGTCCTGAGCGGGTCCCAAATGAGACGCTGGGGCTCAGGAGATGATTTACATCACAGCATAATGGCCCCAGTGATTGAGCTGCAGTGGGAATGGACTGGGAGGCTGATTCTACTGTCTGAGGCTGAGGAAGGATGGCGGTGAGTTTTTTTTTTCTTTCTTTCTTTCTGTCTTTTTTTTTATCAGAGCCAGAGGACAGAGCTGACAGTACCTTGATGAATGACCTCATGGAGAAGAGGTTGGCCAGCATGGTGGACAGGCCCTGTGCCAGGCAGCTCTGGGCAATGAAGCCTGCCTTCAGCTCAGCCAGGCAGATCGCATCATCACCCTCCTTCCAGTTCCAGCTGGGAATGTTTAGCAGATGGGCCTAAACACACACGGGACACGACAAGACGAAGTCAAGAAGGTTTCCCCTCTGAGATGTCTTACAACTGTTTTACCGAGAAGAAGTGTTTCATCATCGTTAACATTACAATTACCTCTTTAACACTTTAGAATGAGAATGTCCAAATCAACAGACCAAATGTCCAGATCTGATGAATTACAGAACCATGGATAGCGCATTTTAATCTTTCCACCATGGTGCAAAAGTCGGTTATGTAATTACACATCATAAAAGAAGGCCAGAAAGACGGGTGAAACTGTAACGTTACCTTGTTGTGGTACTGCAACATTTGAGTGATTATTCTTATCTTTGGATGGTAGTTCTTGATGGATATGACTCTGCAATAAAAAAAAGAAACACACCGTGTAAGTTACGACTCCAAGCTAAACCGAATTAATCTTCCATTTCGACAGCCGAGCCTGTGAAAATTGAGGTGAGAGTTAGGTCTGGGACGTTCCTTTTGAACTCCGCTCTATGTTTCGTACTCTCCAGGCTCGTAAAGAGGAGGTGAGGAATTTATTTGCATATGAAGCTGCTTTATGCAACATTAGGTCTTCATAAGCGGAGGGTGTTGACGAGCACTCACATTCCAGCACTGGAAAAAAAAAAAAAATTTGCTTTTCCTAGCACGTCAGGGAAAGCCGAATGGAAAGCTTGCACACGGCCTGAATGAAGTAAAAAAAAAAATAGGTGCCCTCACTGCACATGCCCTCCCAGTGCAGTCCTAACCAAAAAAAAATCCTCTGAGGGCTTTTCATCTTGGTCCAGATCAAACATGTGTGGTTGTGGGCATTTACAGGGCTCTGTTCAGCCGTTTCTTAGTATCTCATTCACACCTCCTTTACACTGTGTGGAGCAGCAGGCTGACAGACCTCCAGTCTCCAAACATGAACAAAATGAAAAACTCTCCTGTAAGCATGAGATATTACCCACATAGTTTTAAAACAAAGGGAGTGTTTGTTTGAAGAAGCGTATACTGAAAAAAAAGGCAGGGTAAGAAAGAAAAAACAGACATGGAGACGACTGACCTCATAATATTGGAGGCATCTTCAGCATCAGGGTCGGCACAGTATTTGTTTGCAAGAATCAAGCACGCGTCTGCTGACTCAATCTACACATTACAGGGATGAAATAACACAAAGGACAAAAACATTTGTCGAGCAAACACAAAGATGTATCACAGAATTATCTCCAGAGATCAGAGACCACAGAGTATATTTGTATATAAATATTTATACATGATAATGTATTATCAGCATCAGCATTCTTTTAATCTGATGTAAATATTGTTGTAGGATGACATACAAACGTACAGTTGACAAATGAAAGAAAAAGCCTGAATAAAGGAGTGGAGAAACAACAAAAAGCAGATGCTTCCAGACAGATTAAACAAATAATATCCCACCAGGCTCTGAGATCATATGTTAAAATTATTTGGTATTGGGAGAAAAACTGTATGACATAAATGTCAACTGCATTTAGATCTGTGAGAATAGAAACTACATTAGAATATAGTTGGAAACGGTGGTAGAAAGCACTCTTTCCCAGGCTGTGACGCCTGTGCATTACTCTCCTATGCAAGAAAAAAAGCAGAAAATCAACTGTGTCAGCAAGAACAGGCCATCCACAACTACAGAGAAAGGCATACTTGTAAATTCAGTGCTGTAAAACCCACAAGCGCTGATCCAGAGAGATGTGGAAAAATTGATAAGATCAGAAGAGTTATGCTTCAACATATTCTCCGTTTTCCAATAGTGGAAGAGTGCTTGAGCTGTGTATAGGCCTGCACGTTTGATTCCAGGATTGAGGGGGTCTGGTGGCTCTGTTATGCTGTTTTAAGCAATTTGTTGGCACAGTTACTACAACAAAATCAGGATGAACTATTTTAATACCTTTGGTTTCAGAGAGAACAATAAATCAGTAGGTGTCCAAATATGTTTGGGCATTTCTATCCTTGTGGGACTGATCTGTGTTAAGAAGACTATGTTCATAACTACAGGGGTTCACTAAAATGTTTGTATTTAGTGTATATATAGATTATATATACCTATTTTTAGACACTAACAACCACTAGTATCGCAATACCAAAAGTGATTTTTAGGAAAAATGATATTTTCTATCTATTCAAACAGAATTCCAGAAAATCTATGCTAAGGTACAACAAAGATGACCTAGTGCTTTGTGATGGTGCTACACATTAAAGGAGAATTTCAGTGTGAAATGGACTTGGGGTGTATTAAAACCTGTCCTTTGTTCAATAGCCCTACTCCGTTTTCCCGCAGTTTTCTATGATCCAGTATTTTGTGCACTTCGCCCAAACAAGCTTTTAGAATGAGTGAGATGGGGCATATTTTGCCCCTGCAGATAAATCGCTTTTTCCACCATATTCAGGTTTAAAGTAGCTCCACCCTTCATTGGTAGAATCTGGAGAGCCCTGACGTTAAGACGAGATATTCTGAACTTTAAAACTGCACAAGAAGTTTATTAAAAGCCATTGTTTACATCCCCAATGTTTATGTACTTTTTGTTGTTTTTTTTTGCATTCTAATATCGACAGTAACAAGACATTTTCTGCAACAACTGGAATTTATGCATTTCTAAGGAATTAATTTTGGCATCTGCTCAACTATCCTACCTCGTTCTTGCTCCACAAGTTGAATTATTACTGACTTAAATTTAAGATGGTGGCGGCTGGAGATTTACCTACACTATGGGATGTAAACAGTGGCTTTTAATAAACCTCTTGCGCAGTTTTAAAGTTTTAAATGCCTCGTTTTTTAAATGTCAAAGAATGTCAAGTGTGGAGCTACTTTAAGTCAGAATAATGGTGAACAAAAGCAATATGGTAAGTACTTTTATCAGATTTTAATACACCTAAAGTCCATTTTATCCTGAAGTTCTAGTTAAAAGGGACAATTTTTTCACTCACCAATCATCCTATCTGACTTTTCACCACTAACCAGAGCCCACCAAACATAAATCAGGAATATCCCCTGAACAGTCTGACACAGACTATCATTTACTCCTACTTAGGGGCACAGTCAATTAACACACCAAAGAGTCCAAGAAAAGAGAAAAGAAAAAGCAAGAACACACCAAATAGCTCACAGACAGTGACCAGAGCAAGGACTGAACCCACAATTCCAGACTCCTGAAGCTGTACAGCATACGCACTACCAGCTGTGCCACAGTGAAAAAAACACTTATGTTGTTTTTCCTTTAATTTGGCACCCATTAGTCTTTGTTTTTGTCTGTATGTTACACTGTAGTGTTTCTTGCTTTTTACAAACAACTATTAGAGCATGTTACCTTGACCCTAGCCAGATCATGTGGGTTGAGAACAGATCCTTGGTAGAATTCCACCTGAGTGAAGTGACGTTTGAACAAGGCTTCCAGCTCAAGATTAGGGGAAATACTAGGGAAGATAAGAGAAGCAAACAGAGAAAGAAAGACCTTATGAACTGAACATGCTCTTTATTTCTTGAATATACAGTAAAGCTCAAAGATTTTTATATTTTTGTAATATTTTCGAAATCACAAAATCTACTACACCTTATATAATACCAATTCAACCAAAGTTGGGATAGTATAAAAAAAATCTTAAACTGACTTTATTTCATTCTAAACCCAAGAGGGTTTGTTTAGTCACCTTCGTTTAATTTGTTAAAATACATCCATTTCTGCATTTCAGGCCTGAAACAGATTCTAAAAAAAGCAGATCAACATATGCTGCCTTCAAGATGGCATCTTTTCCAGCGACTTCCATATATTTTTCAACAACACCACATATAACAATATGCTGAACACATTACAAAGACATTGCTGTAGACAAAGATGGACTGGCCTTTCTGTAGTCATACCAGTCACCACTAAAGAATGTCAGAAGTCTTGTATATATATTTATATATAAAAAAATGAGTGCAGGAAGTATGGAACAAAATCACACTCAACACACATTTTTTTTGGCATCATATGTACCAAGACATTGTTTTGGGAAGGAACGGCAACATTACAAAGTAGTAAATGCTGTAAAAGTAGGAAACTTTTTTAACCTCTTAAAGACCCAAAATCTTGTATGGCATGCATTTTTTATTTCTCTTTGCTATTTAGGATAATTGGCACCTGATTAGTGTAAAAACAAAGAATTATCTTTTTTACATGATGTAGTTTCTGAGAAAAATGTCCACATACGAGGACTCTAGTTTTATATTTCGATAGAACACAATGAATATGGCTCATTTTGAAGTGCTGCTTCAGACAGCCCAAGACATAAATAAAAACATAAAATTTTACTGTGTATTTCATTTAAATTTCTGAACAAAATCAAACTGTAACGTGTTAAACTCTTCTGCCACCACTAGGTGACAGTATAATGCATAAGCCTCTTAAGAGGACACCAGGCCTTTGTAGAGCAAAATTTATAGTTTTGGTCTCGACAACCCAAAATGTGATGTCCACACATGTGGATGCCAGGTTGCCAGGTCCTAAAAAGTTAAACTGTGTTGCAAACCTAAAAATCAGGAATCGATGTATATTAATAAGTGAAATTGAAGTGACCACACAAAAACTAAAATATCTTTGGGTTCATACCTTCTGCACTGAAATAAAAATCAAAATATAAATGAGAAACAATGTGTTGTTTTAATTAGCATTTTCCATACTGATAGTCCCAGACTGTAAAAGTGTTCTGTATTACGCTAACAGAACCGAAACATACTTACTTATGGAGAAAAACAATTTCTACATTGACATCATCCCTGTCCTTGTGTAGGAAGTCTTTAAGGAAGTTGGATACACTTTCGAGTGTGATATGACCACAGACCACAATATGCCTGCAAAGGGGAAAAACAGCTTAACAGCACAAAATAAAGCTTGGCATTTTGCTAAAAGAAAATAGTCACTTAGTCAATAAGCCTAAAGGTCTAAAGTTTTAGAACATCCATATTCTTTTTCTTGCAATGCCAGTTACTCTTTTTTTTCTCTTTTTCATCCACAAATCTATAAGCATAGTCTAACAGCATGAAAACATTACATTACACTTTGATCTTGCCTAGATACTGACTCTTCAGTTCAATCACATACGTTATGTATTTGATTTGTCAGACTTTCCTGGTGTAATGCATCTTAAAATCCAAACCACCCTCTTGTGAGAATGCATGTTGAGACCTGTACGCCAACACAGGCTGATCTGATCGGCTACAAAGTTTCTAAAGTGTTTTCTATGACTGCTACGAATTCTGACCAAGACTTCAGGCTTCCTGGAATCTCTGCACTCATGCTGCATTTCAATGTAAGGATATATATCGAAAGCTACAAAATTGAATTGATTTCAGAGCTAAACTGGATTGGGAGTGCAGTCGTGGCCTACTGCTTCTTCTGCTCTTGGTAGTCATCTTCCAGATTTAGCTCTTCTTTCACACACTAGGAGTATTTGAGGTCTTCAAAAAATGTATGGAATATCCTCCTGTATGCAGCACTTGAAGTGATACCAGTGATTCCACTGGAAAATATGTTTTATAAATAAAGAGGCTATTCACTGGCTGAAATATGAGTGGGATTCTTTAAAAAAAATTGATAAGCTCGGTGGTTACACCAAGCAGTGGAGGGCGAATGGAGAAATCCAGAAGTCTTTATAGATTAAGTCTCTTCACTTGGTGGTCATCTTTGTAACACTGCTGGGCAGTTATTTTAGATTCCATGTGATCTCAGATATCAAAATTTCCACTGAAATGCCCCCACAACTCACAACACTAAGTTTAGAATCCAAGAAAGCTGCACTGCACATCAACAGTAGTACAGTATAATAAGTTGTATTATACTGTATCCAACTACTATGTTTACTATGCACTTAAAATCCTTTAATTTCCTCAATAATTATAATCAGGCGCACCTCATGTATGAATTTTACCAGTCAGGTTGTAAGGAGCAGTAAAGCCACTGCTCTAAAGTACAGGGTTATAATGGAGTTTCACTGAAGTTCTCCAGCACCGAGGCTGGAGCAGTATTAGCATTAGCTGCTAACCATGCTAAGCACAAGCTTTTTCACAGTTTAGAGGTGAGTATTATCAGCCTGTAGTCTGCTGCTAACCCTGGCTAGCACTGCTGGAGCAGCATTAGAATTAGCCGTTAACCACGCTAAATGCTAGCTCTTTCGTCATTCAGAGGTGAGTATTCTCGGCTTGTAGGCTGCTGTCAACCCTAGCTAGCATTGCTGGAGCAGCATTAGCATTAGCCACTAACCACGATAAGTTTTAGCTCTTTCGCTGTTCAGAGGCGAGTATATTGGAATGTAGCCTACGCGTTTTCCATGTTAGCTAATATCGCCCTGGCTTATTGGAACATTTAGGGTTCCTCAGTGTAGTGCTGTCGGGCAGCATTTAACCAGCCCTAGTGTAAATCTGGAAATCTAAGCTTACTGTAAATAAACAGTTTTCAGGAGAGAGATCTGTGTAAATTAACATCAGGCGCTTGTTTGACTTTAAAAGAAAATGTTTTTTTAAGAATTGTATTTTTGTTTACTTAGCTTAGCTTTACTTAACTTAGTTACCGCCCCCCCCCACCACCACCCAGCGGCAAGACCTGCTAAATTAGAAGGAAATTATGGCGACACCCCTCTTCCTTACTAGTGGCGCTTAATGCACTTAATATTCTGTTGCATCATATGTATGAAAATAGACCAGGATATAGAAATGCTTAATCTGAATGCTTAATGGGAATGCAGTCAACTTATGTGTGTCGTCATTCCCAACTCTGACATTCAACTTCAGAAAAGCACAAAGCATTAGGTCCAGTCACTCAAGACCATCTTTATGTTTCACCCCAGCACCAACTGCCATGAGATGTGGTAAAGCTGACCACTGAGTAAACAGATTCTCCTACAAGAACTGGCAAACTTCAAGCATTGCCTGTATGTGAGCTTTATTATATATGTCAGCTTTCTATTTAAGTTCAGCAATGATGGATCCAATGCTGATGGTAACTGGCTGATTGGCCAGTTCATGTTGTTGTTCAATTGCCTCTATTATAAATGTTGAAACATGGTGGTCAACTATATTCAATCAAAATAAACACAGGCCAAGCTTTCAGAGATGGTGCTTAAATATATATCAGTTTATAGTTATGATTTTAACAAAATAATATCTGCTTCTGATGTGGTGTACTGGTCCTTTCTCAGAAGCGAATATCTAAGGGCAGACTTCAAAAACTGAGTAAGAACAATTTTGGCTCTCTAAGGAACCTTCAGGAAAGTCAGAGAACAATAACAGAGCTTTATTTGTTAACCAAATTTCCATGCACGAGGTCTGCAGGCCAGCTCAAATCCCTTACTGGATCCCTGCAGAGCTGCTGCGGTCGAAGTCTGAGGAGCTACAAGCCCACTCAATCATCTGCCCAAACCTGAGCCGCAAGCTCCCCCTATCAGGACTTTGCGTCCTTACAGTTGGACCAGGAACACACACATATGGTGAGCCTTAACTATGACTGTGTGTGTTTATTCTCAGGTGTGAGAGTATGTCTTTTGTGTTTTTTTCTTCTTTTCATTCGAAGGCGTCTGTTTGCACTCAAAAAGCTGAGTCCTGCCAAACAGCAGGAGGATCTGGCTGGAGGGGAGCGGACAAATGTGCTTTTATTGCAGCAATGTCTGGATGCTATTGAACATAATGATCTTCACAGATCTTGCCTGTATGCCTGTAAGTATTTTAATGAGCAGTGGTAATTGCATGCTTGGCTGTCCTGAGATGAGAGGACTAAGATGTTGGGTTGATGGCTTTAGGAGGAGTCGGCCACGTCTGGCAGAAGAAGGGTTTGATGAGGCCCACATCACTCATGTCTTCTCATTCCAAAACACCCTCTTTAGAGCTTCAGCTAAATCTGTATAACACTGATATCACTCTTTTTCTTTGTTACATTGTAACAGCAATAAAGGGTTTCCGAGCTCGTGTCAGACATCCTGTCTCCATGTTTGGAAGAGTTGTCAGTGGTGTGTGACCGTGCTACTGATTGTATTTCACCACCATGGAAACAAAGTCTTTCAATGCCTAAGATATTGACAGTGAACCTAATAGTGCAAATGCAAGCAGGAGAGCTTCAAGTAAGCCTGATGTCATTAGAGGTTGCCAAAAGCCTTCTTACTTTTCCAGAGCTGGGTCTACAGTAGCATCAAGAGGGTGGTGTGTATTCACACTGCACAACAGCAACTACACAAAATATTCTTCTATAGTTAACAACTAAACACATAGGGGCAGTTTTCCAGGGAGGAATTAAGCCTAGTCTTGGACTACACAGCATTTTTAATGGAGATTTTACATTGAATAGAAAATATATAGAAGTCTATGACTAGACTTAACCCCTATCCAGAAAACTGACCCATCTCAATTAAAACACACTACACAGCAAGAAATCTTAAAGAAACCTATGCAATAATTAACTACTACATAAACCCATTTAAAGAAGCTTCTGAAGGACTATTTGAAGTCCCGATAACCGATAATATCAGCTGATGTTAAACAAAAATAAACAGTTGAATAATAATGTTAAACACTGCCCAAGTAAAAGTATTTGGGCTCATCCTCTCTAAAGGGGTAAGAAATTAGAAGTTAGTGTTCTCCTCCAAGCGTGTTCAGCCGTCCAGTGACCTGCTTTAGCTGCAGTTTAAAAATAAATGTTTGTCTGTCTGCATGTGACTCACATAAAAGCAGCAAACGCTGGTATTCAACCTCCCAGCACTCATAGTATCAAATAATAGGGGAAGTCATAACTACTGGGTGGGAACTGGAAATGACTATGCTAGTGAGAAAACTGAAAATAAATTCAGTGCTTTACTGTTATCAATGTTATCAGTGAAGTCAGCAAACACCACTTTTTGAGCTGCAGCCAACGTAGACCAGTCACACATTGAGTCTGTACAGATCTGTTTTAGTTACATTAGCCTGAGCTTGTTCAGAATGAGCCTGAAACATGGACAGCGTCTTGATTGTGTCTAATGTCGCTGCAATTTGTGGATTAATAACACATTTTAAACTTAATTTAATTTTTGTCTCACATTGCATAATACAATGGTGGCACCAAAATGAACTGCATTTATTTATTGATTTTTTCGAATCCTGCTGTTATTCAGATGCACGCTTTTTTTTAATCTTGTGTTTTTATGTTATTTTGTAGGAAGTGCGATCGGCCTCTACTGAGCTAGCATGATAATTTCAACATTTTTGAGTGGTATTCTGTTTCTGTGTAGATGGGGATATTTTCCAAAATGCTGCTATTTTTTATTTTTATTTTATTTTTAAATTCCGGAATATTCCATATTTATGTGAACGGGATTTTAGAAGAATGTGCTGGATCCCCAGCTCTGATACATCAGCCAATAGCTGCCTGTGTCGACCAATATCACAATTTGAATAATATGGAGAAAGAGTGCCGTTTACACACCCAAGGAAACAATGGCCAATGGTGCTCCCTTGGGCTCCAGCTGTTGCTAATGGAGCATAAAGCCGCATGGCCTGGAATCCAAATTAGCGATCCTCAAGTAACAAAGTCAGCATCTCAATTAGCTGGGGTCTTTGTTTTTGCTAAATTAGTTTTTATGTTTCTTACTTTTCACTTATTTTTCTTTTGATAAAAATGTTCTGCTGTGTCCCACTGTTATGACTATATAAAAAGTAAACTCTATATTTAGTCAGATGTTATAAATTAGAAAGTGTTTTAAATAACTGAAGTTTTCTTACAAAATAAAAAAAACGCAATATATCACCTTGTCTACAGTATTTTTTCAGTATGTGCAGCATATATTTGTAATGTCCATCTCTTAATATGTATCATATCACAACGATTTAAAATTTTCAAATACAATATATTTGAAATTTCTCCCAAATTTAAAAAACACTGTCATTTAGAGCATTTATTTGCAGAAAAAGAGAAATGGCTGAATTAATAAAAAAGATGCAGAGCTTTCAGACCCTAAATAATGCCAAGAAAACAAGTTCATATTCATAAAGTTCAGAAATCAATATTTGGTGGAATAACCCTGGTTTTTAATCACAGTTTTCATGCATCTTGGCATGTTCTCCTCCACCAGTCTTACACACTGCTTTTGTATAACTTTATGCCACTCCTGGTGTAAAAATTCAAGCCGTTCAGCTTGGTTTGATGGCTTGTGGTCATCCATCTTCATCTTAATTATATTCCAGAGGTTTACAATTTGGTAAAATCAAAGAAACTCATAATTTTTAAATTGTCTCTTATTTTTTCCATAGCTGTATATAGTCTTACAACACAGAATATCACAGTAACTTAAATCTTACACCCTGAATTGTGCTGAGTTTCATTTTACCAGGTTCTTGTCAATACGCAGGCATATTAATTACCAATAAATCTATTGGATATTAATATCAGCTGATATTATCAGTCAACTGATATATTGGTCAGGCCCTAACACCATTATATTACACTTAATCAAACACTACACAACACTATACAGAGAACAACACACAGTGGAGAGAACACTTGGATTTACAACATAATGTTAAACACGATAAGAATGAAAAACAAAAAAATAAAAAAACAGCACAGACTCGGCAAGCAAATGCACAAGGGCAATCACCTGGCATGCACTGTGAAACATGCAGAAACTGCACTCCAAATATAACATCAAATCAAAGCAACAAAGAATGAAAGAAAAAGAAACGACCAAAAGCTCGAACATCAGCATCAGCAGCGACACCATCTTTACTGCTCTAATCCTTAAACTGCTCAAACTCTTACATCCCCTGTCCAAATCCTGATTCTGCACAAAGTGAGTTCAACACTGACAGCAACGACATCACCCCGTACTTCCTGTTTCCATCATGTAATGGTCTCTGTGTTGAGGTGAGCTGTGTGCATGTCAGGAAGAGGATTTTCGGGATGTGTTGTAGAGGGGAGATGTTGCGGTGTTTTGAGCGACAAATAACCAATAAGGGGTTTGAAACAGATATCTCATGATTTAAACATCAAAACACAAACAACTTCACGTAATAATCCAATTCAAAGTCATCAAATCTGGACATTGAATCCAGTCTCCAGTCCACTTTGCAAATATTGGACTGTGAACTGGATTCAAGGTCCTGATATTAAGACCTAGGCTCTATGCTATTTCTCTACTTTTGACGTCACTTAAGGAGTATGAAATTATGAGAAGTAATACATTTGGGTTAGGTTTATTTTTCTGAAGTACTTTTTCTTGATATTTGGAAACGAATCCCATATTTCAATATCTCACCCTCAAATAAAGTACTTATTAATAGTATATCAGTTACAGTGCTATTTACAGGACTTACTGAATAATTTATAGCTGACCCATATTTCAATTTCTTGCCTGAAAACAATGTAAGTTACGCATTATTGTGTATCAGCACTTACTGAATCATTAATAGCTATTAAACAATATGATTTAAAACCTAGATTTTTTTGTGTAATATACTGTACCAGTTAAAGCTTCGAAATAACTCTTCAATAAAGATTCTTTATTTCCTAATTTTTACTATTTTTCTGCTATATACTGTATATGTTATATATATTAGTTATCACAACTACACTATGAAATTACACATTGTGCAGCTTATTATGTATGATTTTTTAAAGTAGCCACTGTTTGCCTTACTGTACTTTTATACACGTTTGACTTCTATTTAGCAATTCCATGAGGTGTACTCATGATGAGGAGATGTTTTTTTTTTTTTACAGGCTTGAAGAAAAAAATCCAAATATGCTCAATTCTAAATAAGTATTATTGTTATTATTTACAAATGATAATTATTTTGAATGATATCTGTATAAAATATTGTTCGTTACTCTACCATATCAGTCTATGTGCTATATTTTTGTCCACCTGTCAAAAAAGCATGTGTACAGTTGTTTTCTAGGGTTTATGTGGTTTTGTAGTATATTACAATCCACAACTTATAATTCGCATAATACCAATTTATATATAATGCTGTGTTGAGGCTTTTATATGTTCCAACAAACATCATTTTTCTTAACGTCTTAACATCAATTAACAACAATTTTGTTATATTGTCAAGTATATTGTATCTAATATCTAATATGTCCTATGCAATCATCAGTTTTCTTCATATTTGCAGAGGATTATAAAGACATTAAACACTTTCACTGGTATTGTAGTTGACATATTATTTGGTGCAATAATAAAGTGCAACATTGGCCCGTGTCAACAGGGCCAGTGACAACTTAATTACATGGCGGCAGGTGCACCTTAAGAACATATACAGTATATATAAACCAGGCGCCATTACATATAAGCTTTAAGGGAAAAGTCCAGCAGTATGAACGTTCCCATAACACTGAACGTCATAAGACCTGCTGCAGGGGTCTTATTTTCCATATCAAACCCACCGGAGCGAAGGAAGCCCGATGAGTAATCTCCCACTGATCATTCTGTCTTTAATGTCCTATGAGAGCCATGTCAGTAATGGCATTTACACATGCCAATCCCTTCTGCTCTAGACCACAACTGAAATACACACACACACACACACACACAAACTCTCACAAGTGAGGAGGACATGGACCTGCATGTCTGAGCTGTCCCGGCTCCGTACCGACAGTGTAGCGAGGCAGCACACACACTCCGAGGAGGCGCATGAGCTCAGGGTTCACTCAGGGTTTACTCCACTCTCTGCTTCAGCACTGCTCTAATGGAAACCACAGAGAGCCGAACCCATGCCAGCAGAGCACTGCTCTTTATTACAGCCATACATCCAGCGTCAGCTCTGTCACTGCTCTGATGGCTGAACGCTACGCTGCACACACTCTGGCGTCCGCAGCCGCCGCGACCCCTGCATCAGGCATGGTTTCAATAGCGGAGATTATACATCAAAACTGCTCCTGAGCCGGCACCCGTACGCGCTGCTGGACCTGATTGACCTCAGAAGACGGTAATTGTTGGGACCTCCGCGTAGAAGCCTATGCTAAAGTGGATATGCCAGTTTAATACAGAAACCTTCAGAGAGAGTATAATCGCATTTCACATGACATTTTAAACAGGGAGAGAAGGTCTTTCACAAGGCTGACATAGTGGAAGAAATAAAGAAATAGCCATTTTATAAATATTCCCCCCTTGTCTACAGACTAGAGTATGGGCTGCAGATGGATACCAATGAAAAGGTCTGGGAGGGTCGCTTTTTATCTTTACTTATCGAAAAACTGTTATTATCGAAAATCGTATTTTTTAAATACAATTTTCTCCCTAATTTAGCAGAACCAATGAACCCACCCACTCACTAACCCTGCATTCACACTAGACAGCGACTAGTAATTTCATATATATTCAAGATTATATAATTTGACCCTGTGATTTATCTGACAAACGGCACGCTAAATGCTCATAGAGCGACAAGCAGCACAATTTTTAAGCAAATTTACTATGTGCATGGTAATGCAACATTCTAAACCTACTTGCCCAGCAAATTCTTTTTGTAAAATCTGATTGATGTAAGCAATTTGACATATAGCTCTGAAAAAAAATAAGAGAGCACTTAAAAATGATGAATTTCTTTGATTTTATTAAATTAATCAAGAGGAAGATGGATGATCACAAGCCATCAAACCCAATTGAACTGCATTTTTGAACCAGGAGTGGCATAAAGTTATTCAAAAGCAGTGTGTAAGACTGGTGGAGGAGAACATGCCAAGGTGCATGAAAACTATGATTAAAAATCAGGGTTATTCCACCAAATATTGATTTCTGAACTTTTTTGTTATTTTAGCCACTTCTCATTTTATGCAAATAAATGCTCTAAATGGCAATATTTATATTTAGAATTTGAAAAAAACAATCTTGTCTGTAGTTTATAGAATAAAACAACAATATTAATTTTCCTCAAACATATACATATAATTAGCTAAATCAGAGAAACTGCTTCAGAAACTGAAGTGGTCTTTAATTTTTTCCAGAGCTGTATATAATATGAATGCAGGGTAAGGCTTTTATCCTATATTATATCTCAATCACTTGACACTACGGGCGTATAACTGGCACATGTCTCCTCTGATACATGTCAGACACCACATCTTTTAAAACTGCTGCCAATGCTGCATTACTAGGCAGACAGCATGCTGGGAGGAAAGCACCGGATCTTCATAAATCAGCCAACAGATACCTGTGATGGCCAGCATCACAATGGAAGTGATGACAGGAAGAGAGCATGATCTAACCATGATCTAACCGAGAGAGAGAGGCCTCAGGCTCCAGCGGCTGATCTCTTCTAAAGCATATACACACTATATACACACACTCCACAGGACCTTTAAAAGTGCCCTGCAGATCCTATTAGTCCTCTTTGGACTTGTTTGTCCGGCACATTCAACAGATGCTCAATCAGACTGAGGTCTGAGCAACCTGGGACCACGTCACCAACTTCTCTATCTCTTTGTCAACTTACTAAAACTGTTCCTGCACAGTTTTGTAGGGTTGAGTCACTATTGGCAAGCACTAAGCACTAAGTACTGAAAACATCCCACAAGACCTAATGTCTCCATCATTTTTTTCTTGCAATAAACTCATCAACTTCCAGAACTGACTGTTTACATATATATTTTATTAAAAACTGCTACACAAAGAAAGAGTGTTTTATAAATAAAGAAAATAAATAAAACTATTATACTTTTACTCACACAATAGACATTTTAGAAAGTGCATACATAATACTTATTCTTATTAAAACGCAATGTGTTTTTTATATTTACGGCTAATTTTTTTATCTTGTGTAGAACATACTAAAAACTACTTTACAAATAAAGTACCTCGACAATGTTTTATTTCATTTTATGTATTTAGTTTTTCTTTATTTGTTATTACTGTTTCATCTTGACTGTACAAAAGAAATTATTTTAAAGTGCTTTAAAGTTGTTTTATTATTATTATTATTATTATTATTATTACCCCATATTTCACTTATTAGACCTTTTTTAAAAATTATCTCCTCTACACTGATATCTTATTTACATATTTACTCCAGTCTGCTTCTGCAGGCCATCTGTTGCACAATTTGTCAGCCACGCCCTAACCTATTAATTAAACACACCACAGGACTAGAACTGAGAACGGATATTGTTTGGGTGGTGGAGAATTCTCAGCACAGTGAGTGAAGAGTATGTAGTAGGTGTGGTAAAGAGTAAGAATAAAACAGAGTACCTAATAAACTGCCCAATCGACACAAATGCCTGTATTTCCGTGTATATAAGTGTAGTGTTAATGTAGCATTACGCTGTAAAGAGATGAGGGGATTTCCCCCGGCCTGATCCCGTAGGAAAAGTGCAGACAGAAGAAATAAATAAATATCCTGACACATTTATTTATATGTGTCTTGATGTGTCCATTCATAAGCGCACACTCACATCCATATTTAAACAATAATGCAAAGCCTGGTGCCTGTCTTTCTGCTCGGCCACAGAGCTGGATCGCGGCCGCCTCTAATTGCAACCACATGTCTGTGTGGCCAGTGCGAGAGAGAGAGAGAGAGAGAGAGAGAGAGAGAGAGGGAGAGAGAGAGGGAGAGAGAGAGAGAAAGATAGAGAAAGAGAGAAATGCAGAGGGAAAGGCCAAGAAAGTAAAAAAAAGAGTGAGAGTGAGAGAGAGAGAAAGAGTCCTCTCTTCTGACAAGCCCTTCTCTCAACACCAGGCTCCAAATCCAACCACAGGGCCGGGGCCAAACATAACATTTCATCAATCTTGTTTCACTGACAGGGAAACAGCATCAAACAAAGAGCCTCCTAATGGCTTTACTCTCTCTCCGCTTAGTATTTGCCCTAAAACTCAAGATGATGAAAGCTAGTCATGACGGTACGCCTATTTCACATTCAGACAGAGAGAAATCAGAAGAGAGACAGGACAGAAAGAGATAGAGATATAGAAAGCGAGAGCGAGAGAGAAAGAGAAGCTTCACTGTACAGGACACCAATGTTAAACAAGAGCACTTGGGGAAGAATCGCTGTGCTGATGACAGGGCCGTGTTTGAGCCAGAAACGAGTGAGTGTTCAAAACATTCACATTCAGGGGCAACCTCTGGAAATCAAATAATAATAAAAAAATAATAACCAAAATAAAAAGAAAAACACAGCTCTATTGGACATAATAAAGTACCAAGCGGGGCAAATAAAGCAAGCCAAGTGCAATTGAGAGGCTCCAATGCGCGAGCTGAGGCATCCAGGCATTCAGGGTGTGTGATCTGACTGAAGATCAGGGCCAGAGTCATGTCAGACAGAGATGAGGTGATGGACATACACACACGCACATCCAGCCGAGGAGAAGCTTTTCTCACGGCAACATGCACGGCCGCTGAAAAAAGCCAAGCACACCTCTCAGTCAGAGAGCATGCGAGAGATGATTTCATCACGCATGAGGTCGAGTTGATGATGCTCAACTCAGAGCAGAATGACAAAAGAAACAGAACAGGAAAATAAGGATGGAAATGAAAGTTTTACAAGCAAACAATAAATATGCAGTTAAGATAGCTGTGCATGTTTTCTTTAAATGTCTGTGTCAATTACAAAAGAGTAGTTTTAGAAGCCATTGGTAGGGTTTTCATGACTATCTTTGAAAAGGTTTGACTTTTGACTTACTATAAACATTAAACATGTAATCAGATCTTACTTCCATTGTAGCACAGGAATAACAGGAATGAGGAAATGTGAACAGTAACAGTAGTCATGAAAGCTCTAGAGATTAAAATGAAATTAAAATGCAGCAAATAGGATGTGTTGAAGAAAAAGAAGCCACAGACACAAGAGCAAAGGGCATGGACATGTGGCTTTCATGGCCAAGGTCTCCAGTCACAGTGTGACATTCGTATTTTTCCCCTCTTTTTTTATTCTAGGTCTAAATATTTCTACATATCTCTTCACACAGATCTACATATACTATGCTAAGCCCCTCTATCAGGGGCGCGAGCTTGAGTCACACAACCACACCTGCTTCTGGATTTGGACTTACTTTCTGCCTCGTGTCGAGTTATAACTCCCTCCGTATTTCTTCCGATTAAGGATGAGAGCAGCAATTTCTGGCACGTAGCGAGCAAACATGGCCTACATGCATGAAACAGAAAAAGAAAAGGGCATGCAGAGAGGGGTTCTACTGCGGCCGAGGCAGCAGAGCCTCCTGGAATACTTACTTTCTGCCATTAACCGCACTATAGGAACCACCATATTTCTTGCGGTTTCCTATTAACTCTATGATTTCAGGGACGTAGCTGGCAAACATGGCCTAAGGAAAAGATAGGAGACAGAAGCAGAGACTAAAAAAGACAGCGGAGAGACTGGTCCAAGGGGGGGGCGCGCCGTTCTCCACAGACACTCCTCCTGATGTCTTGAGGAGAGCACAGGTTGTTTAGGGAGACATATAGAGCTGGCTAAAAGTATATGCGTGTGTGTATGTATAGAGTTTGCGGCACCTGATTTTTGGGAAACAGCGGAATTTACGCTCGAGTGTTTGATAACGGGAAGCTTAAAAAAAAAAAAAAAAACAGAAAGGCCTCTGAGATAAAAAAAATGCGCCTTGGAATAGGTGAGGAAAAAACCCAATGTCATCAAGGGGGTGATAAAAAGATACAGTGCAGATTTTAAAAAGCACTGGTTTAGAGTTAAAAATGTAAAAAATATATTAAAAAATTCAAAATCGTATAAAAATGAAAACAAAAAGTGTAGCTGATCACCCGTCATTATGACGGCACCATTTCAAAAAGGGAAAAAAAGTAGTAGACAAAAAAAAACCTATGTGCCATGTTTTGTCCAACAAACACTGATGATGTGGCAGGTTGATTTGAATAGTCCAGGCTGAGTGCCCACAGCTGCAAAACACATTAAGACTCATTAGTGTGGCTGAAAATGAGCTGGATGCATTTTGCATAGTTCGCGGCCTCGTGTCCGTGTCCTGACGAGAGCTCGGCTCTGTTTGGCCTCCTCGGTGCCGATCCCTGTCCTGTCTCAGGCCTTCCTCTAAAACCCAAGCTGCGCTGTGGCTCTCCGGGGTCCGAATGAATTATGACATCTGTCTGATCTGAGCTGACGCTTTACAACATTTCCATACTGAAGTCATTAATTGGGCTGCTGATAGAAAGCAGGGAACAGGGCTATGATAACTTACAGGCCTCTCTGAAACAAAGAACCAACACATCTCTATGGTAACTCTGTGACAGCTGGGTTTTTTATCTGCGTCTCGGTATGGCCTGCATCTGCTCTACATCTTATTGTCGTCTGTATCTGATCTATCTAATCTGCTCTCTGCGTTTATACAGTGCAGGACTATTTGGACTCTATCTGTGCTGTAGTCTGTAACATGGTCCTTAACCTAAGTGATAATGGGTTTGTTGTACCTGGTCTTTAAGATAAACGTGATGTTTGATTTGTATTGAACGCAGTTTAATACTTTCTACATCACATTAACAGACGCTTTTCCTGCTGCTTTTCATGTAATCTGCGCCTAAAGTTATTGGATATGGAGTATAGTCCAAAGGTTGTACGTGTTTAGCGTCTGTTATCTGGTCTGTATTGCACTGCATAAATTTTATATATCTGGACAGAATTACTGAGTTAACATTTTAGCCAGCATGATTCATCTTGGTGTTATCTGTCAAGCCTAAAATGTTTACAAACTCCCTGTAAACTTACTTTTTTAGTAAGTATTGTAGTATTTGATTTTTTTGTGCTTGGCCAAAACTTTTTGCTCAGCACTGAACTCTACAGCTTTGGAAAAATTAAGAAACCACCTTGAATCAGTTTCTCTAATTTTGCTGTTAATATGTAAATGAACATTGTTGTTTTATTCTATAAACTATGGAGAACATTTCTCCTAAATTCCAAATAAAAATATTGTCATTTAGAGCATTTATGATGCAGAACTTTGTGACCTCAAACAACGCAAAGAAAACTAGTTCATATTCATAACGTTTTAAGAGTTCAGAAATATTATTTGGTGGAATAACCCTGGTTTTTGAATCACAGTTTTCATACATATTGGCATGTTTTACTCCACCAGGCTTACACACTGCTTTTGGATAACTTAAGCCACTCCTGGTTAAAAAAATCAAGCAGTTCAGCTTGGTTTGATGGCTTGTGATTATCTATCTTCCTCTTAATTACATTCTAGAGGTTTTGTATTTGTTAAAATCAAAGAAACTCATAATTTTAAATTGGTCTCTTATATTTTTCCAGAGTGGTATAAGCTGTAGGACATTCTGCTCAGGACTGCAGTCTGTAAGCTGTATATCTTTCTTGTCAGTATTTTAGTTTGTAAGCTGTATTATTATTGTAAGCTGTAAAACCTCTCAGTCAGAACTTTAGTCTTAATATTGCATAACTGTCTGGTCAGTACTTTAGTCTGTTATAGTTGTAAAACATTTTGGCCAGAACTGTTGCCTGTAAGCTGTATAAGCTGTATATGTGCGTCAGCACTGTAATCTATGGGCTGTGTTTGGATGTATAGTTAGTATTAAATATTTTATATTATATAGTTTTTAAATGCTGTTTAGCTGCAACTACAACGTGTTTTAGGGCTGCTGTTGCTGCGGTAACACTCAATCAGGACTATGGGCCATCCTCCTGCCACTGTGTTTGTTGGAATTCGGGGAGGGACACAGAAGGGTGGGGTTTCCTGAAACCGCAACTGCTTTAAGAGAATAGCAACAAAATTATCAGATTTTGTCAATATACTTCACATTTATAACATACTATCATATTAATGAAAATGTTTAACATATTCTTAATCAGAGGTGGAGCATCAGGCATGTCATACAATTAAGTTTTAAAACTCTACTCGACATACATGAACATGTAAACTCTACATGTGTTACAGTGGCAAAACAGGAGGAGAGATCTTTGACGGTGGAGAACAGGCACTGTAAAGACACTGTGGAAATATACAAAGTGGTAAGCATTTCATCGGGATGTCATGAAGACTATGGGTAGGTGACAGTTATGGGATTTGTATATAGAAAATGTTCATCTTATTCTAGGTGAAGTGACAGACAATGTGTGCTGAGAGGGATGTCGGACAAAAGTGCAGATGAAAGGAAAGTCGTTTTTACCAGACCGCCGAGAATGAAGAAGACCATGAAAAGGCGGCCGAGGGTGGTTTTCGCACAGACGTCTCCGTAGCCCACCGTGGACATAGTGACCATGAGTAAGTACACACATTCCCAATATGAAAGTGGTTGAGAATTTTGGAAGTTTTCCCAAGGATCCCCTGAGTTTTCCACCTGAGGGGGGAGAGCATGAATAGCGTTACTGAGACGAGCCAAGGCCCCTGAGTTCAGCTCTAAGCCTGATCCTCTACAGCCACCTACTGTCTTGTCAGATTATAGCCGCCACTGAATGTGGGGCACCCAAGAGGGGTTTTACGTGCTTGAACTGTGAGAGGAACCAAACAGGTGGCTTTACTGTAGATCAGAGTCTCTGCTGCCATCTAGTGGCACAGATGTCCTCTGGCATATCCTGATAAAGGGAATAGAGAGAACAACTGAATTTTGAGCATCTTTGCTATAACAAAATCTACAAATACTGAATAAAGACGTTAGCTGGTCATGTGACAGGAAGTCGTTCCTCTTTATGACTTTTTTTTACTTATTTACTTATTTTTTTCGTTGATATATTTGACATCTTTACTCATATGTTGCTGGTTTCTCTGGAGGGAGGCTGGTGGAGGGGGGCTTGTGTGTGTTTTCTCACTCACCAGATGAATGAATCCTGCAGCTGTGAGCCATGTGCTTATGAAGATGGAACACAGGTTCACCAGCTTGATGGAATTACTGTGAGAGACGAGAGTTACATCAAACCTCTCAAAGTGAAACACATCGCACTGACGTACAGATTAATCAGTCATCTATTGAGCCCAACACACACATGGCGAGGCTGGCCAGGGACGCCGCCACTTCACTTCACTTCACTTCACTTCGCTTACTGGGAGTAAAAAGAGGTTATCACAAAACCATGATTTGAAATTCAGTCATACAGTGGGAACCCTAGTTCTGACCGCAGCTAAGCTTAGCTGCTAGCGCTAGACACAAATAAAGCTAATTTGATCTGCCTTTTATTATTTGACAGGAGCTTTAAGCTCTCAGTTCAGCGGCTTCTCACATTCTAAAATATATGAGAGGAGTCTCAGTCAACAGCACAGAAGCTGCCTGTTGCACTTAAAGAATAAATCACAATTTCTAAGCTGGTCACATAAAAATAACCTTCTACCAGTTTTACAACCACAGAGTGCACACTATTTCTTCCTTTCCTCTCTTTCCTCTCTTTCTTAAGATTCCCTGACTTAATCACATAAAAATGCGCAAAATGCCACAGAGTGTCGAAGGCCTGGCCTGCCGGAGGAGGAATCAATCAGGGCTTGTTTGCAAAAAAGCCTGAGCTGTGAGCATTTTCATTCATCATGCTGCACCGTGCCCTCTTACCTACAGTACACTAAACGCAGATACAGCGGGGGGATTAATAACAAAACACTGCCAAGCTATAAGCTCTGCCTGACATCTGGGTCAAAGCTGGGAGGCTACAGGGCTTTCCAAAAGGTGGCTGGACGACTACTAGAGACACACAGAGGGAGCGCAGAGCCTCAGAGAGTGAGGAGAGCATCACTAAGTGAGCTCTGCATAGTGTTAAGGTACAATAAGAAGAATAAGGCAGTAACTGGCAGTGAGGAAACTTTGAGGAAGATTGAGGTCTGTAGGTACAGACAGTTACGTAGAAATGAGAAGAGAAAGCTAACAGAAGATTTCGTTTTGACAGTGTGGTCACCATCACATCGATTCAGACAACCCATGTGATAGAGCAGTGAATCAGAAATGTAAATATACAAGTGAAGTGTTTCGCTACTTATTGTACCTTAAACTAGAGTCTTACCATCACAGTCAATACTGTGTAACAATGGAACATTTTGGGGGGTGAGAGCAGGTGGTCGGCCTTACCTTGTTTTTAAGATATTCAAAAACTGTAATATTTCTGAGAACTGTATCAATCTCAAGGCTCTTAGAAATCTCAGACCTGCAAGACAGAAAAAAAGAGGGATGGGGTTTTATAAATCACACATTTCCACAGGTGGCAGCAAAACACGTTAATATGCAATCAGCAATTCACAATCAATTAAAAAAAGGGTAAATTGGATAACACTTTGCCACACAAGTTTAGCAACATTTAAATCGTCCAACATTTAAATAAACTAATGTATGCCAATGTACACAGCAAAAACAGGAGAGTTGAAATATGAGAGTTAAACAGCTGATTTCACTGATTTTCACTCTCTCAGATTGTACTCTTCAATGTGTTCAATGTGTACTCTTTCAGATTTAAATGGTGTTCAGTGTTGCAGTTATTTGACAGAGTTGAATATTTCAGTGTTAATCCCACTAAACCCAATAAATACTGGCCAACTCCACAGAGATTTAATTAAACTCCGCCCAGTTAAACACGTTATTTGCATAATGGGTGTGTCCCCCAGATCCTAACTTACCATCAGTGTGATGGTAAGTTAATTAATTAAAAAACACTGTTAAAAAGGAAATGCATAATATGGTAGTAAATACGCTCATAAATTCTTATCTAAGAATTACAATACAGAAATACATACATATATACACTTAAAATCCTTAAATTTCCCAAATATCGTCAGTGCACCTCGGGTGTGCCTTATGTATGAACTTTACCAGTCAGGTTGTAAGGAGCAGTAAAGCCACTCCACTGAAGTACAGCGTTATACAGGTGTTATACAGGGGGCCAAAGAAGCTGGAACAGTATTAGCATTACCTGCTAATCGTGCTAAGCGCTAGCTGTTTCACCATTCAGAGGTGAGCATTATCGGCCTGTAGTCTGCTTTACTTATTTTAGTCAGCTATCCCTACCCCCACCCAATAGCAAGACCTGCTAAATTAGAAGGAAATCATGGTGACACGCCTGTTCCTTACTTGTGTTGCATAATGCGCCTTATACTTGTAATCCGGTGCGCCTCAAATCAAAGAACATGTTGAAAAAATACATTATACTGTGCATATACCACCTTAATAAATAAATCTAAATAAAACTTAATAAAATCAGAGACATTTCTTATTATTTTGTCATCATTTTCACATCAGTTCATTATGAAGTGATAGCTACTACCCCTCAGTACACAGCAGTGTGGTAGAGTGGTTAGGACAGCTCAGCTCTTACTACAAACACATCAAAAGAAACACAAAAGACTTCTGTGCACAGTCTTACACTTGTCATGAGGAGTTACATTTTGAGCGTAAGAGTGTGTGCATGGGTGTGTGAGTGAGTGAGAGAGAGAGAGAGGAAGAGAGACAGAGAGAGTGTGAGATAGGTGCCAAAATGAGCGCATCAGGGAACAGATTAAAGAACAATGCAACACCTGCTTCACCAGGCTGCTTACATAACATCAATCTAGCCCTGTAGCTCCCACAACCCCGCAGCACACACACACTCTCACTCACTCACACACATGCAGCGCGATGATTAGATTAATCTCAACACTCTTAACATCGCATCAAACACTCTTTTCAGACAGGCAAACATTGGATTTGAGAAGATTTGCACCAACACTCTGCAGATATCTTTCTCTCCAGTCGTTTGAGAAGTACATGTTTGGAGTTTCTCTCAAATAGATGTTCTTGGCTTTGCCTATTCAAACACAATGCTGACATTAAATAAGACTGTAATATGTAAAGGAAGACTGTCACCAGTGGTGGGCGATATACTGTGTATATATTCAATGAAAAAGACCCATTATAATATTGCTTTCAGTGCTAAAGGCAGTTATATAGCCACAATTATATTCTACCTCATACAAAACTGTATTCTGTATCTCTGTAGACTTGACTGTTAAATGTGTTTTATACATTTAATGAACAAAAGTATTGGGACACCTGCTTATTCATTAGTGGGTATTAAATAACATTTTATTCTGCTTTTGTTGAAGTAACTGTCTCTACTATTGTCCAGGGAGGACCTCCTAATAGATTTTGTATATTACTGTAAGCATTTGATTGTACTCAGCTACAAGTCTGTTAGGTAAGGATGTCAGAGTGTTAAAATTACTCCATTTACAGACTCAAATGTAATTGGACACATATATTTATAAAAAATAAAGAACACATTTTAATACTTAAATCCATGCCTAGTCATTAAAATGCTTATTAGAAAACATCCAATTTTTTTATCTGTAAAAAATGAGTTAAAAGTAGGTACTAATATAAAATTCATATCAAAATGTTTGTTAAATTTCTTTAAATAAATCTAAAAGTCTACACTTCAATCACATCATGGTTACCTCATTTTAAATCCTTTAAGGTGGAGTTTTGAAGCACATTAGCAGAAATCATGTTTCTGTGCAAATACTTCTAGACCTGACTTTAAGAAAACAAAGAGTTTGTCAACTTTATAAATGAGAACATATTTATTACATTAATGTAAGGTTATATTATGAAAATAAATATAAAAATATTGATATACCATGAAATACCCAGGAAAATTGTACCAAACCAAAGAAAAGGGGCCCTCAACAATACAAAACATGGGAAAAAATGTTCATGATATTGTGTCAGAATTCCAACATAAATGCAGCAAATAAATCTGAAAAAACTATTTTTATATTGGCTTCATTAAAAGTTCTCTTGTAAAGTTTTTGCATGACAGCAGCGATAAGCATTTCCATAGTTTTATTAAGTTGGCTTGGAAAAGCCAACTTATTGTTCTTCATAATCTTCTTATTCTACTTATTATTATTATTATTCTCGCAACAAAATTTAAAACACTACTCCTCCCACAGCTTTTGACGTAGAATCACGAAATTTTGCAGTATCGTAGGACCTATACCCGATTAGGTTGCTTGTGCTTTTTGAAGCGATACATTGTACGGTTTTCGTAAAAACTTCGTAAACGTACGCATTTTTTTCCCATAGGAATGAATGGGGCGAAATTTTAAACGTCCGTAACCGCCACAATTTTTGAGATACGAACACCAAATTCGACGAGCTTATAGATCTTATCGAGATCTTTAAATTAATAGGAGGTTGCGAAGTGATACGTCGTACGGTTTTCGTACAATTGTCGTACGAAGTTTTCCCATAGAAATGAATGGGGGGCCCAGAGTTCCATCTCACACACGAGCAGCTCTGCGCACGGAACCCCTTCTCTCCCCTGCTCCTCCAGTACTGTGAGTGTATGGAGGAGCTGCTGTATGGAGCAGCTATCAGTCAAAAGTTTGGACACCCCGGCACACCAGCCAGGGTTTAGCAACCACCTATTAACTGCTTAGCAACCACCTGGAAAACGTTAGCAACTGCCTAGCAACCACTTAGCAACACCTTAGCAACCACCTGGAAAACGTTAGCAACTGCCTAGCAACCACTTAGCAACAACTTAGCAACCACTTTAGAAATTATAGCAACTGCCTAGCAACCACTTAGCAAACACCTGGAAAACGTTAGCAACTGCCTAGCAACCACTTAGCAACACCATAGCAACCACCTGGAAAACGTTAGCAACTGCCTAGCAACCACTTAGCAACAACTTAGCAACCACTTTAGAAATTATAGCAACTGCCTAGCAACCAGTTAGCAACCACTTAGCAAACACCTGGAAAACGTTAGCAACTGCCTAGCAACCACTTAGCAACACCTTAACAACCATTAGGAAAACGTTAGTAACCACTTAGCAACCACCTTAGAAACGATAGCAACTGCCTAGCAACCACTTTAGAAATGATAGCAACAGCCTAGCAACCACTTACCAACACCTTAGCAACCATTAGGAAAACATTAGCAACTGCCTAGCAACCACTTAGCAACCAGTTTAGAAATGATAGCAACTGCCTAGCAACCACCTAGCAACACCTTAGCAACCACCCCAGATACCATAGCAACACCTTAGCAACCACCTAGCAACACCTTAGCAACCACCTAGCAACCACCTAGCAACACCTTAGCAACCACCCCGGTTACCATAGCAACACCTTAGCAACCACCTAGCAATACCTTAGCAACCACCTAGCAACCACTTAGCAACCACCTAGCAACACCTTAGCAACCACCCCAGATACCATAGCAACACCTTAGCAACCACCTAGCAACACCTTAGCAACCACCTAGCAACCACCTAGCAACATCTTAGCAACCACCCCAGATACCATAGCAACACCTTAGCAACCACCTAGCAACACCTTAGCAACCACCTAGCAACACCTTAGCAACCACCCCGGATACCATAGCAACACCTTAGCAACCACCTAGCAACCACCTAGAAACACCTTAGCAACCACCCCACATACCATAGCAACACCTTAGCAACCACCTAGCAACATCTTAGCAACCACCCCGGAAACCATAGCAACACCATAGCAACCACCTAGCAACCACCTAGAAACACCTTAGCAAGCATCCCGGATACCATAGCAACACCTTAGCAACCACCTAGCAACACCTTAGCAACCACCTAGCAACCACCTAGCAACACCTTAGCAACCACCCCAGTTACCATAGCAACACCTTAGCAACCACCTAGCAATACCTTAGCAACCACCTAGCAACCACTTAGCAACCACCTAGCAACACCTTAGCAACCACCCCAGATACCATAGCAACACCTTAGCAACCACCTAGCAACACCTTAGCAACCACCTAGCAACCACCTAGCAACATCTTAGCAACCACCCCAGATACCATAGCAACACCTTAGCAACCACCTAGCAACACCTTAGCAACCACCTAGCAACACCTTAGCAACCACCCCGGATACCATAGCAACACCTTAGCAACCACCTAGCAACACCGTAGCAACCACCCCAGATACCATAGCAACACCTTAGCAACCGCATAGCAACACCTTAGCAACCACCTAGCAACATCTTAGCAACCACCCCTGATACCATAGCAACACCTTAGCAACCACCTAGCAACCACCTAGAAACACCTTAGCAACCACCCCACATACCATAGCAACACCTTAGCAACCACCTAGCAACATCTTAGCAACCACCCCGGAAACCATAGCAACACCATAGCAACCACCTAGCAACCACCTAGAAACACCTTAGCAACCACCCCAGATACCATAGAAACACCTTAGCAACCACCTAGCAAAATCTTAGCAACCACCCCGGATACCATAGCAACATCTTAGCAACCACCTAGCAACCACTTAGAAACACCTTAGCAACAACCCCAGATACCATAGCAACACCTTAGCAACCACCTAGCAACACCCTAGCAACCACCTAGCAACACCTTAGCAACCACCCCGGATACCATAGCAACACCCTAGCAACCACGTAGCAACATCTTAGCAACCACCCCAGATACCATAGCAACAACCTAGCAACACCCTAGCAACCACCTGGAAAACGTTATCAACTGCATGGCAGCCACTTAGCAACCACTCTAGAAATGATAGCAACTGCCTAGCAACCAAATAGCAACAGCTTAGCAACCACCTGAAAAACGTTAGCAACTGCCTAGCAACCACTTAGCAATCATGTGGAATATGTTAGCAACTGCCTAGCAACCACTTAGCAACCACTTTATAAATTATAGCAACTGCCTAGCAACCACTTAGCAACCACTTTAGAAATGATAGCAACCACCTAGCAACACATTAGCAATCAAAAGTTTAACCAAAAGTTTTACGATTTCAGCATTTAAACAAACGTTTTTAGATTTCAGCTTTTAACCAAAGGTTTTTAGATTTCAGCGTTTAACCTTCAGCGTTTAACCAAACGTTTTTAGATTTCAGTGTTTTTAGCGTTTAGCCAAAGGTTAACAGCATATCAATGACTCTTCACACTCTTCAGACAGAAACAGCTTAGCAACCATTTTAACTTTTTAACGTTATTAGCGTTCTTTTCCAAGCCAACTTAAAGTTCGTTCACGAACTTTGCCTTTTCTAGTTACTATTGTTATTATTGCCAAATCAGTGATTAGGTCAGAAAAACAAATGTAAATTAGCCCGCCTAACCAATAAGATTGTCTTTGTTCTGTGAATATCTGGACCCATCACAGTTCCAAATAATTTTGTATTAAAGATTTTATGTAATCTGAAAAAACGTATTGCAGAGATATTATTGATTCAAAAATGTGTTTTAATATCTAACATCTTGTAACAATCGCAGTACAATAAATATAATTCTAATATAAATGCTATGCAGGTTTTGTACATGTGATTATTTAACAGACCCATGTATTTTATTCATTCAGAAAGATAAGTAAATAGACAAAATTTAGACAATATCATTGGAGTATGAAATGTTTTTATATCCTAAATAAATAAAACTATAAATATGTCTTATTAACGTTAATGGGTATTTCTAGTTAAGTAAACACAACAATTGAGGTTTTGTGTATATATTGTACGACAGGTCCATAATGTAATTATTAACAGGACAGTGGCATATTTATATTTTAAGAGTCAGGATGGAGCTGTTGAAGAGTGACGCTTGGTCACACTCTCTTACCCCAGTTGGAAAGCACGCGGAGACAGGAGCACAGGGTGTAGAGGAGGCCATCGCCCTCTTTGGCCTCTCCAGTTCTCACGCGGTAGCCGTTGTGAAAGAGATCACCACACGACTTCTTGCGCCTGGGGCTGTCCTGGACAACCTCGGTCTGCAGGATACCCCGTACACCACGGAACACCAAAATCTTACTGGAGATCATGATTCTGACTGCTCTTCTAGTCCTGCTAGGTTTTCCAGAACTTCACACACATTCAAACAGATGCTTCTTCAGAACATCAGTAAGAAACTGTATCAAGCTACCCTTAAGCTAAAAAAGAGAGCACTAACACTGAGATATGAATACACACTCAGTCAGCCACAATACAGCCTGAAGAAGAAGTCGAGTGGCGAGTGGTGGAGTGTATTACACACCCTTACACTCCAGGAGGAAACACAATCTAAAAGAGACACCTGTGGCAGTGCTGTCTGGCCGCCTGACTATGAACAGAGGCAGTCTGGGATTGCAAGGCTCATCTTTTCTGCGGTTTAATCTGAAACGCCCACGCACATATCTCCCCTTTGCCCGCTCTCCGTCACCAAAGGGGCTCATGGGATATATTTTTTTGTTGCCCTCCCTACACTAATACGCAATGTCTGCATGAGGTGAAGCTCCTCTGCATATCCTGAACCCGTCTGGGGATTTAGAGCAGTTTATATTGGAAAAAAAAAAACAGAAGAATGAAAAAATTGCAATAATCCACATATTAATCAAAAGCCTTACACAGATACGTGTGTTTCTCTGAGGTCAAAGTTGAACCGCAATGTATCCAAAATCTCAGAATTTACTCTGGAACAAAAACACTGTTCGGTAACATAATCACGGTCTAAATTAAGGGCCATAATCCTGCTCTGAACGCATGAGAAGCTGAAATCCACTGTATACCGATGCTGGAGCCTCATCAGCTCTGTTTTTATGCAGGATCTTTATGCTGGCGGCCTACAAAACTGAATCAGTGCTTCCTGATGCTTTCATGTGAGGATGGTGCTTCAACTGTACTGACTTTAAAATGTCTAAACCAATTTTAATCAATTATATCAATATTTAATTTACTTTAGGATTCTGCTACAACGCTTCATACGCCGAGTTCAGCAGTATTAAAAAAAGGAGGCCTGCTGCTTGTTGCCTGGCACAAGTCTTCTACTGTATGTTTCCTTGGTTTCTGTTAAGATGTCCCATGTGGGTGTTAGTGAAGGTTTGGACGGGTACTGCTTTCCATTTTATTTGATGCAAAAACAATTATAGCACTAGATAATTAAATAGGACTGAATTCAGAATTGTGATAATAGCAGATACCACACTACTTATTATAGATACCGTGGGAACTGAATTAGTTATTTTAAAGATCTAAATATATATTATAGACACAGTATTCTTTACACTACATATTAAAACATTTACTGTATGTACTGAATATTTTATTGTAGATACTGTATTAAATTGGTTAATAAATCGCTTAATACTAGTGGATACTAGTGCCAGCACTATCTGCCAATGCCAATTTACACATTTACAGAGATACTAGACACCCCTGTAACTTTAGAAATAAATATAATAGCCTTTATTGCAAAATGGCAAATAATTAAAGGTCAAATTACAGTATTTATAACAGATGCTCAATATTTTATTGTGAAGAACAAATTATTATTGTTCTATTATAGATACTGAATCATTGATTGTGAAAACAGAATCACATATTGCAAAGACTATGTCTTGTACTTTTTGCATTAGTTGTAGTAGATTCTGAGTAATTTATTTTTCTAAAACATTTACTGTGTGTAATGAATATTTTATTGTAGATACTGTATCAAGTTGGTTAATAAATCGCTTATTTTGGATACTGAATCATTTATAGTGGATACTAGGAATGCCAGTACTATCTGCCAATTCCATAGCCAATATACACATTTACAGAGATACTAGACACCCCTGTAACTTTAGAAATAAATGCAATTGCCTTATATTTGCCTTTAAAATAAACTTTTAAATAAAAACTGTAGACAAACAATAAAATGAAAGGTGTTTTTACAAATAGCTGCGCAATTGTAATAGCCAGCATCAATTGGCCCTTTTCTAGTATACAATAAATATGTCAGAAACTTTTAAATATCAGCTAAATCTAGGCATAGATCCAATGCCAATGTTTCGGAAAAAATGATCAGCTGATACCGATATAATTCCAATATTATGCATCCTTAGTAGATACTGAACTATTTGCATTAGATACTGACATTATGTTTTTTTTATTGTGGATAAATAATCTTTATTTTAGATACTAAAACACTAACACTAAAATATTTTATTTAAATATTTATCTTTATTTATCATTAAAATTTTAACTAAAAAGCCTGGAGTTTAAGGGCTTACATATGTTAATTGCAAATCAGTAAAGATATAAATTAAACAACTGTCCAAGATTTAACATCCTGATATAGATATGTGTTTATCTACACCCCAATCACAATTTTTCACCACAATGCACCGTGAGAACATAACATTCTATAATCTGCTGTAGGAGAGGAATGAGTTATGCTAGGCAGAAGCTGTAGAAGCTGTAGGCCAATGTGAAAGAGGCCACGAGAGGAAGATCAGGTGAAAGGCGACTAGGCCAGTCCGACACGCTGGGTCAGGCATACAGAACACATGTGTACAAATGACATGCTCATTGAGAGCTTGGCACCACGCTAGCCTGCTTCATTCACATCTGTGAGCTCACACACACACACACACACACACACAGTCACTGCGTCACGTGCCTCGCAGTCACAAGCCACTGGTTTCTTTTCTCAATCAGTGTGGGATGGACATTTGTAAAGAGGGATAATGTCCTGGATTACTCCCAGCAGGAAAACAGCTCCCAGAATTCACTGGTCATGTATGGCTGTGCCAGTGGGGCTTGCCACGTGACGGGGTGGTAGGGTTTTTTTCTGCATGTGAAAGAAGCTTACGGCTCAAATTGGTTTCCTCCTCTAATGTTGGTCATGTTCTTTTGACAGAGACGCTTCCTGTCCGGCCAGGGTGAGGGATATTCATGCCAGCAGTGTGGCAGCAAAGCTGCTTTATTCAGAGAGCGGAAAAAGAAAACAACAGCATGAGGACACAGCACTGCTTCACACCACCAGATGGCAGTGTTACGTAAGCTGTCCGTTCTGAGCTCACTGAGGGAGATGGGGAAACACCCCATCCCTGTTTGGTTGCGATATTTCTGCCGTCAGCACACTTAGCAGAATGGGTTTAATCTGTCGATTCACAGTTAAAGCTCATAAATATACAGTGAATGAAGAGCTTAATGAGGTATTTGAGGAGAACTTCAATTTCTTCAGTCCAAGAAAACCTTTACAAAATCACCCGGGATTTCTGCATGTTAGCCAGTGTAATTACTGTACTCGGTTCGATGTGGCCTACGAGGACCAGTGCTGACAGAGCATTTCTAAGAAGGCCTTAGATCACAAAAAAAGTCTGGGTTTTATGGGCAGCTGTGTGGAACGAGGGTTAACGCTGACGTTAATTAGCTGGGCGGAGGATGAGATATGACTCGCGGCTTGCCCGCTTGAACAGAACCTTTTACTAATCCACACACTCCTCCTGGGAGAACTACTCACTTCACACCACTCTAAGAAGATTAATTTCTAGTTTTTTTTCTAGTGGAGCTTGGCATTGCACTTCACCTTAATGGCACACTCCTTCCCTGTCTTAATCAATGTCCAATTTTAGAAGACGTTATAGAATTGGAAAGGCCTGCTCACAGACACACTAAAATGCTGGATGGAGGACTGCTTCTGAAATTCCTCCAGGTCAGAAAAGGGTGTTCTAATACTAAAGCTGTGCAGGAAGAAAGAGATCTAAATATGATCAGTGATTAGCGGATAATAAGCTAATATGAAGATGATTTATTTTCCTATTAAGCAGAGTGAAATTTTCAGATCAGCACTGCAAAGCCACTGAATTTTTGGGCGTATACACTAAAATAGTGTGGTCAGCACTGGATAACACATCATTTGATTATTAAATTGATTGGTAATGTACTGGTATTAAAATCTGCTCCACATATAGTTGATAATGGAACATGTGAAAAGAATATGTTTATTTATTCAACAGTGTTTTTGTTAAGATAGGGGGAAAAGTGAAATAAATATATTATTTTTTTAAAAGAAAATCAAACACAAACTTGGGGGCTTCGAGTGGTGTGTTTTGTTTGTGGTTATGTTTGTTTTGTTGTTCAAAGAGGAGTCCGATTCTGGCACAAAGACAGTATTGGGTACAACACTGGTGCTAACTGGTGATAAGGACACTCAGCACATGTGTACAGGCAAAAAGATGCATGAAAATTGATATTCTCTTTAGATTAATGTTGCACGCCCATGAATCAGATATGTAGGTTTGTTAAAATGATTACATTATTAACATTATCATTGTAGAAAATATATATATATAGACATAACTGAAATCATTTTGTTGACCTCAGTATTGTGTTTACTTACAGGATGAGCCTATTAACCAAAATTAGAAAGTATGTGGACTTCCTTTAAAAACAGTGTTTTTATTTATTTAGGGTGTTCAAACATACGTTGATTTTAATTTCAATGTCTAAATATTTTTAATGTTTAAAAAAACTGCACTGCTCTTTTTTTGAGCACTTGGCTTACATTATTTTACCCCATGTTAGTTTGTGTCGTGCTCTCTCAGTGTCTCAGTTCAGCTTTGTCAAATTACTCTACTCCTCTGAAGGAATTAGATCTATCGATCACATGGTCTAATAATATCCTCTCAGATGACTGCCAAATAAAAGCACCCATGTAGTGCATTATTATTAGTGCCAACAGTGGCACCATCCAAAAAAAGCCCTATAATAATTGTGTGTAAGTGTTTGGTAGTCCTCCTAATTAGAACACCACTTCCACTACAGTGGATTTCCCACTAAAAGCCCTGGTGTTTGTCTAAAGATGAAAAGATTTGGATTGCTGCCTTAATGAGCAAGACTATTCCGCTGATGATATTTTGCCCGTATCATGTGTGCATGACTTGGCCTAAGATATCACACAGACGCTATTTCATATTCTTTCATCATCTTTGAGCCTCTGCCGCTAAGGGCTCAGAGCTGGGTGCAGGGGACTTCAGCCAGTGTGAGTGTTTTAGACCTCACAGCCTTTGGTGTGAACTTCACCATGACAAATGATTGCCTCATCCATATCCTTGTAATAACAATTTTACAAGATGTTATTAATAAAACAGCTGTCGGAATGGAGCGGACGTCATGTAAGGTAGGCCACTTCATCAAGTGTTTAATTATTCACTTTTTCGCAACAAGATTTTCTGCCGGAATGGGAAGTTGGGGTTAATTTTTTTTGGTGTAGCCGTGAGGTTTAACAGTGTTGTGCTACCTGATGTAAATTAGGATAAGCACAAGTGTGTGCGTTTTCATGTGTGGGCATGTGTGTGTGTGATTGTGGAGCTCCATTTGCATTTGCAGTTATATTGTGCAGGCTCCACTGCCTTTGAGGGACAGAGTTAGTGCCCTAGTTCTTCCCAGCCAAAAGGACACACACAAACACTGGCGTTCTCTTATTTCCTCTCTCTCTCTCTCTCTCTCTCTCTCTCTCTCTCTCTCTCTCTCTCTCTCTCTCTCTCTCTCACACACACAAACACATAAGCAAGCACACACACGCACAAACACACAGGCAAAAATATCACAAGTGCACTTCCCCCAGTCCCCTGACACTGCACTTTTTGCTCACCTGTGGGTCACCCCCGACTTTGACACAGACACAGCGTGACAGAAAATCATTACCAAAGGGGAAGTGAATGAGCATGGAATGTTTAGCCACCCTGCCGGCTCCTAACCAGCTGCCCTCACCGTCCAGACGGACCCAACAGTCGTCTCAAGACTTGTGAGAAATGTAGGCTGGAGTTCCAACTGTACAAAGAGCTTAGGTCCTTTAAATGGCCTCTGTGTATAAGGTGGACTACTTATATAACCATGCCACTCACTCATATGTTTTACAACTTATTCAATGTTTTTTTTTTACTTACTAAACATTTCACTTTGTTCGGTTGCAGCCAATTTTTTTTTTATTTCAGTGCATTCCCACATTCTACACATGACATCTCCACTGAACCACTCTACACCAACCCTCACACACACTGGCACATTTATGACAGGAACATTAGCCACTAGGTAAACTGCTTAGCGAAGCACTGCTGAGTGTTTTGTTTTGCTATAATTCAGTAAGCAACCTTAAATCATGCATCCACCCTTTTTTTTTTTAGCTAAAAATCAATACAAGATATAATTCACTGCCAAATCCTCAATGCTGCATTAGCACCTACAGCGTCAGTTTAGCTTAGGAAACACTATAGAGATTGCTGTTTCGACATGGATCATGTTATGGAAAGGTAATCCTTAAACATTTGATACAGGCCTATATATACACTGCCTGGCCAAAAAAAAAAGGTCACACACTCTAGTATTTCTAATATTTTGGCACGCATCCACATTGTTTGTTGGCACTGTTTCGATAAGCTTCTGCAATGTCACAAGATTTATTTCAATCCAGTGTTGCATTCATTTTTCACCAAGACCTTGCATTGGTGATGGTGGAGTCTGATCCAGCACATCCCAAAGACTCTCAATGAGGTTAAGGTCTGGACTCTGTGGTGAACAATCCATGTGTGAAAATGATGATCTCATGCTCCCTGAACTACTACTACATCAGGGAAGAAATAAATCCAATGGTGGAATAACCTGGTCAATATTCAGTATATTCAAGTAGTCAGCTGACCTCATTCTTTCAGCACATACTGTTGCTGAACCTAGACCTGACCAACTTCAGCAACCCCACATCATTTGCTTAGTTAAATCCAAGAGGCAACTTTCTTTTTTTTTTTTACAGGCAGTGTATTATACATTATTTATGACATTCCAAAATTGATCTTGTAATTCCTCTAGAGGTCACAACCCTTTCTGTAAAAACACTTCTAACATGCATGGTTGCTTTACTTCGCTCCTCGATCTCACAACCTCCTCCCTCTCTCTTTCCACAATGCTTATTTGGTTAATACATGTCTGGATATGACATCCCTAATAATGTCACTGCTGATGTCCTTTAGCTTTGTAAATCTCAGTGGCGTTTACAGCTTCAGAGCACAGGAGTCAGATTCAGGTCAGTGTCCTCCCTCTAGGCTCCGCCTGCATGCCTGTCCTTACCTGTGCCTTTGCCCTGTCATCTTTGCCCTCACTCGCCCATCCACTAAGTGGCATTTCGGTACATTTAGCAGCCATTCAGGGGACAGGACATGACAACAACAGTGACACCCGGGCTTCATTTTAATAAGATAGGCTGCCCTAACGTTCGCCTTTGCCACTTCATCAACATTCCCCTCTCTTGTCGACCTCCCGTCTGAGCCTGCCATCGCTGCAGTGGTGGAGGGAAGGCCCTGTCACTGTGGATGAGCAGTGGGCACTGACTGCTGCCCCAGGTTCCAGTGCTGAGAGGGACTGATGGGGAGAGAGAAGGAGAGAAAAGAAAGGTAAGAGACTCACCCAGCCAGCTCCTGTTCAGATACACTGATACAAACACTGGCGGCACAGTGAAGAAGTCCACCACGGAGTTCACCTCCAGCCAGAACCACAGCTTATCGTTGGCTGCAATGAACTGCGGACACATACGGACAACGACAGAAGAGAAATCAAATACTAGTTAGTGTTTACCACATGAAAACATGCTTATTATTTAGTCTTTTTATTCAGTAGATATTTAGTAAGTTAAGTGGGGGTCACTACAGACTTCAGAGTAAAATTTTACTGTACATTTAAGGATTTGCATGAATTAATTCAGCATATGTTAGTACTCTACTAATTGGTTTAGTACACATTATAATACACATATATAGCTCTAGAAAAATATAAGAGACCACTTAAAAAAAAATCTTTGATTTTACCATATTGTAAAACTCTGGAATATAATCAAGAGGAAGATGGATGATCTGATCACAAGCCATTAAACCAAGCTGAATCAAAAATGCTTGGATTTTTGCACCAGGAGTGGCATAAAGTTATCCAAAAGCAGTGTGTAAGACTGGTGGAGGAGAACATGTCAAGATGCATGAAAACTATGGTTAAAAACCAGGGCTATTATACAAAAACTACCAAATATTGATTTTTGAACTCCTAAAACTTTATAAATATGAACTTGTTTTCTTTGCATTATTTGAGCTCTGCATCTTTTTTGTTATTTCAGCCATTTTTTATTTTCTGCAAATAAATGCTCTAAATGACAATGAGACATTTTGCACGCAGTTTATAGAATAAAACAACAATGTTCATTTTACTCAAACATATACCTATAAATAGCAACATCTTATTTTTTTTCCAGAGCTGTATAAGCAGTAGTATACATTTCAGTAGTATACATTTAAGGGAGTTTTCTCCAATTTTTTACTGCAATGACCCTACCAGAATTAACATATGACCCAAACAACAAACTGATAACAAATAGGAGGGATAGGAATAAATTCATATGGACCTCTACAGATGGCTGTGGCATCGCTGAAGATTTAACTGTGCCACCAATCAGCCCCTTTACCATGCCACTGTTGCCACTACCACCGAGGTCATTAAGAAGTCATTGGATTTATATCTCTGTAAAGATGTTGGTTGGTGTGGCACCATTGTCTGACATCCAGTTACAACAGTATCTGGGGTTCAATTCATGTTCTGGGTGAATACACTGTGCTACACAAATAAGAGTTCTTTGGCAAGACTCCTAACACTACCTTGGCCCACCTCTGTAACAGCAGTAACCTTGTAAGTTGCTCTGGAGCAGAGTTTCAGCCAAATGTCAGAAATGCTGACTGTTCACATTTATTTTTGCAAGTTCTATGATCAGATTAGTATGTTTGGGTATAACAATCTGTAATCTGTATCCGTAACTATGGCAACAACATAGGTGTCAGTAATTACATAGGCATAGGTATTATGTAGGCTCTGCATTTCTGTCTCACTTCTTCTTACACTTTTATATAGTCATTGTTTATCACATTGTGAGTGATGCACAAGACACTCTGAAGTCTAATCTGAGCATCCAGACAGGCCAGACTGAGACCCTTACACATCCCTCAAAAAAATAAAAAAATTGATTTCTTGTCTTGTTCGATGTTTTTTTCTGTCTAGACTATCAAATCTGGATACAATCCAGGTATATCAGTGATCTGCCACTTTAATCATGACATGCTGTTGCAGAAATATATTTATTTCCGTTACATAACAGATACAGGTTACCTACCTCTAAGGATATGACCGGCAAGACAGCCAAATCTAATTTAAGCACGAACTTGAAACTGATTAATGAGGCTTGTAATGTGAACATATCTATTGTCATGGTTTTGTTCTAGTGAAGAGCAGAAATACTTACACGCAGCCCAAAGTAGAGTAAGAAGAACACGTTGAATGCCATGTCGATTTGTAACGTGAAGTCTTTGTAGAAATTCTGACAGGATTCTATAGGGCTGCAGATAGAGAGAGAAAAATCTGTCAACATAAAGATCATACAACATACAACACAAGTTTAAACTTGTAGAAAATCTGTGTTTATAAGTTCACAATCCTAACCACAAGCTGCAACGTGCAAAATGCAATGTTATAATGTGATTTAAGTGTGTCAAAAAGAGCCAGAGCCCTTCGCTTCAGTATAAATTATGCCATTATAAATTATGCAGAGTACAGTTTTATTAATCAATTGAGAACTGACATGAAAGAGTTAAAGCAACTACTGACAGATTCAATTAAGTTAAAAGGCGCTGATTCATAAACAGCCATCAGCTTCGGAGGCGAGGCTAATGTAGTGTTGCCCTTTCAGTGGCATTATCATTGATCTCGCCCCAAGTCTCAATTATTTATGAACTACTGAGCCTTGGAATTAATAAAAACGAGACTGTAAAGTAAACAGAAAAGGCCCATATGACATGCTTAGCAGAATAACTAAGCAATTTCAGCACCTTTATGTGATAGATTTTATTTTCCCTTTTGTCCAGATTTTTACAAGGTTTCATATTTCATTTTTTTCCCTAACGTTTCTGACTTAAGGCTCTTAAGACAAGCAAGATAACATACTGTCAGAAATGTAGATAACCAATCATTACAATCAATGGCATATGCATTAAAAAGAACTGCTGAACCAAATGTGCTAATGCTACTAACAATGCATGAACAGTCACAGTAGCCACCCACTAGCACTGCCATTAGCAGGATGCCATTTATTAATAATGCTAAATGGTAGCTATTCACTTTCATTCACTGTTAGAGACACTAACATCACTGGCTGAACCATTTCTTTCAGTCATGTCTGCTAAACTCTTTCTGATAGATGAGGGAGCACATTAGCATTTGTAATTATTCGTTAAGTATTCCTCAACCACGTCAAATCACTGTTTTCAAATACAGTGGCAGATGCTTTTTGCGCCCACGCGTAGCCTCCCACAGCACAGAGGAACATTTGGCACAGGCCGCATATCCCTCAGAGCACAGTTCTGCCCTCATTTCACAATAACGTGCCCTGCTGACCTTCAACCTGGATACAGTTTGTCAGAAGGGGAAATTCTTGCAGACAGAATTAAAGCCCAGGAATGCTAATGGTACTGAAAGCATGCTACTCAGACAGCTTCATATCAACCACTGTAGACACATCAGAGCCTTCCAACCATGAATAATTGATCATGGCTCCTTCTGGGCATAGTGCTATAGCTGCCACAGAAGGGGAAAGCCCTGCTTCTTGCCTGTGTAATTACGTATGTTACAGAAAAAGAGACAGAATATAATATTCTGAGCTTGGGCAATATACTGTCCAGAAGACTTCATTCAACTAATAGAAAATGAATCGAAACCAACGTTCAAAAGCTCTAACTGAATTAATTTCACCATATTAAACATTCCATTTTATTTATTCAGTTAAAACAAAAATCTAAATTAGTTAATTCTGTTAATAATGATGTTAATAATCTCCATTATTTGTGTTCGTGCACACATATTACTACATGTGTAATTATACAGTATGTCTCTATATATACCATATCCAATCTGTGACATGGAGGCATAAAAAGAGAATAGAGAAGAACTCAAACATTGCACCAACTAAAAAACTCAACCAGCTGGTACCAAGTATATTAGTATATTAAGTATATTAAAATTATCGCTCTTCAATCATAATCAAGATCATAAATGTGACAATGATTTAAGTCATATAGTCCAGCATCATAAGAAGAGTGGAAACACAGAATGGTTGACCCACCAGAATTTCTGAAAAGTACCACAAATAAAAAAATGTTAAATATCAACTTAATTTAATGTGAACAGAATTCCATCCGGTTTAAAGGATTCAGTGGTTTACAGCAGTATAACAGCCAAAACACACACATTGCATATATTACATAACCAATGTCCTCTAAGGCCCTTGGCTAAGATTTTGAAATTTGGCATGGCTTTAATATTTTTTTCCAAAGCAAGAAAGTAGTTTGGTGCGTTTGTTCACTGTGTACCTCTAACTTTACTCAACCTCACTTTACCTCCAGCCTAGTCATTCCAGATAAACACGGTTTGCGGCATTTTCTGCAAACGATTAGTGCAAGTTCATTTTGCTGTTTTTTTATGTTATCATATCTTTTCCATTGTATTTATTGTAAAAACTCATATTACAATAACAATAAAACACTGATTTATCGTACAGCCCTGGTACAGTGAGCCTGGTACAGTGTTTGACAGATTGCTATTTTAATGGCGCAGTGTTTCTGTGCATCTTATCAGAGAAAACTGACCTGCTTGTTCACGCTGTGAAGGTGCACAAGCAGGTCATTAATATTGGTGATATTAAGAAAATTGCTTAATATAATTTTTTTTTATTATATATTAATCACAAAATCTTTACATCAGGGCCGTAGTAGAAGACAGGAAAGCTGATCTTCAAAATCAATGTCAATACACACTCCGCAATCACATGGGATCCCCGCCCCGGACACATGGCGTCCAGGCAGAAAATAGCAATGACCAGGCCCTCTCCTTCCACCTGCCACCTTCTTCAGTGTTGTCCTAGCGTGAGAGCCTGGACTCCCAGTGGCATAAGGACAATTTATCTTCCAGCAGCTCTATATAGCACACGACTGATTTCAGGTCAAGCACGGAGCGCTGGGGGGACGGGACTGCGGGCGGACTCGAGCCTGGTCAGGTGCTCCACTGAGGCTCAGCTCTACACTAGGTGGCCTCAGCTCCTTATTCTAAAGAGTGGGGAAGAGTGTGTGGCTCTGGAGGACACACAGCAGGCAGTGCTGTGCCACCCGGAGGGATACACACAACACAGAGGGCTATTTCAGGAAAACTATGCTTCTTTACATTAACCACCTTTCATGCTGGCATAAGGGCCTTTCTCAGCAGTTCCGGAACGTTTAAAGAGATACGTAGTGCTCTTCTCCATGAGTGCACTGTGCACAAATACCTCTGTATATACTCTACCACAATTTTAAACCAGTCAATAGAAGGCAATAGACAAAAGGCAAGTGCATAATAGCACTGGTAATGCCTATGCAGGGTGATCAAAAGGAAGGAAAGAGAAAGAGAGAAAAAGAAAGAAAGAGTGAAAGTGAGAGTGGTTGTGTGTCACTATCCCTTGTGGGTTAGAGGCCAGGTTAGACCTGCAGTGATTGATTTAGGCCAAGGCTCCATTTCTAAAATAAGAGTGATTTAGCACCTGCAAGGGCACCAGACAAATAAAACCTCAGTTGGGACCCTAAAAATAGCCTCTCCGTTTTGATTCTCCCTGAAGCGCTCTCTGCATGTGGTTCACTTAAAGGAGAAAACACACAAAGCACTGTTCCCGTGTCTCTCTCACTTAATGAAACAGGCTGCGCAAGGAGAACAGAAAACAAGATATTGCACTTAGCATCTCATGTAGCTACTGCTCAAAACAACAGTGCATCACTCCCTATGTCTGAAAGGTCTGAAGATTAAACCACAATCTCACACAGCACTCAAGACCCAGTTAAAACACAAAATAAGCAATACAGCACAGTCTAGCTTTTCTAAAGAAACACCAACAACATTTAACAAAATCATGACATAATTGTAGAATTTAATTTAAAATACTACAGTAAATTCAGAAGGTTTAGGTCATTTTACTTCATTTACTATAAATAGTTATGGTGGGGGGCATATAAGGAATTAGTTAAATACCTTTTGCTTCTCAAGAAGCATTTTTGTACCTTAAAAAAATTATTTTGATGGTTCACTGCCCAGAAATAGAGAGAATAGCATCCCTGTTCAGGCACAACACAATGTAAGTTTGCTGGAGTGATTCCTGACATGTCACTTTTACTTAACATGCCACTTCTGAATCTCTAAGTGTATTAAAAATGCACTTCTACCATTAGGGGGAGCTCAAAGCATGATTTGTATTTACTTCAGTGGAGTAAAAGTAAATTATACTCCCAAACAAAACATTCTCCATTAATGCTGTTTTAAAACAAGATTGTAGCATCTGTGCTGCATAATATCCCAGCATCAAATAGCAAGAAGCTCCATTGACCTCCTAATACAGAGAACAGCATTTCTACCATTGATAATTCAGACTTGGCATGCTGTTTAATACTGTGTCAGTTATACATGCGTAAAATTTTGTAATATTTCTCTACGACGGCAGCCTAGACGCTTCTTTCACATTAATTAAATTTATTCTTAGTTTACCCAGGAATGCATGTGTAAACTGTGTCCTTTAATGGGAGCTCGGAGTCAAGAATGACCAATTCTGACCAAATCAAAATGAATATTTTTACCAGGTTTAACTGGTCACGTTATTAAAACAAATTATCTTATTTTTGGTATATCAACTTCAAATTTCATTTCAACTTTATTCTGGACTAGTGAAAGACCAAGCATGAACAACAACACACAGATATTACAGAGATTTCCACTGTTGGGATAAAATGGGAAATTCAGGGTAAATTCATTTTTTTTCTCATGCCCAAAAATAGATTTAATTTTCTCATGAAAGCAGATTGCAAACATTTCACTGCATGGCAAAATGAAATTTCAATTCATTTCTTAGCTGCCTATCGACTGAGGCTTAGTTTCAATAAATGAGTGAACACTGCCAAGGTCCTGCATCACTGACTGCTGTCCTCTGCTCTGCAGCAGCTCTGGGTGATTAGCTGTAGAGAGCAGTGACTGTCCTTTGGCCCTGAATCAGTGAGAAGGGCCTGGTGCCGCAAAGAGCTTTTTTGAGTCAGCATTGGGCGGCACTGAGTCTCTTCTCCCCCATGTGAATAATTGAAGGAACATGTCCTCCATGACTGCTCTACTGAGCACTGAGAGCTACTGGAGCATTTGAGCAAGTATCAGAGCAAGGGCAAGACATCTGATGTTAGAGGGAATTAGGGATGCAAGTCTCTGACCTCACCAAAAATGTATTTGATAAGAATTCTTAAGGGGAAATGCTCAGAGCCCCATTAAGCCTCAGTGAAATAAGAAATGTGGTTTATTACTTCCTTCCTTCTTATTTGTCTTATTTTATTATAATTACCTAACTAATTTTTCCATATACTGGACCAACCCAATAATCTCTAAACAGGAATTGTGGGCTTTTATGTATAGATTTCTGAATATTTTTGGAAGTACAGCACACATCTCACGTCAGTATGTACAAGTACACTAGCAACACCCTGACAACCATGTGGACTTCTGAAGCCACAATGTAACACCCTGGCAATCAACTGGGACACCATATCATAGCACCCAACTGGCCACATACTAGGAACCTAGAATCTGAACTACTACTACCTTTATCATAGGCTCTTAGAACAATCTGGAACACCACAGTAACCAGACATAATACCAGCGCAACCACCTAACAAAAAGCACTCATGATAACAAAGCAAGACCCCCACCTGAGTTGCCGCAGCATCTGTGAACATACCACTAGAAACTCCCTAAAACACACTAGCAACCACCTACTAGTATTCACCTTTAAATTTCTCCATTCTACAGAAAATGAAAACTAAATCATTTGAATTGAATGTGGATGTGATTTCTGTTAGAGTGGCTTGTCTGTTCACATGAACAATTTGAGACAGACACCATGGGCAACAATCATCACCACCTACTGAGCTGTCCACCGTGGGTGGTAATGCCTTCTATGACTTGTTTCTTGTACAAAGGTGACACTGTTCCTCAAGGAATGTTAAATGACCGCACATCTTCGGAAATGGCCCCTACTATCAGGCCTTACTTACATACTTTTCCATGATCACGCTGGCCAGTGTTCAACTTTACTCACTTATAGAGGATAACAACAAGCCAAGTCTTTCACTGAGGTATTGCTCAATAGTCATATAATAGTCAGTGTGTAATAAGGGCTGTTTGTTATGACAATAAATCTGCACTTATTACCTATAATCACAACCAACGTTATATAATCACATACTATCTTATTAAAAATTTGCTAATTATAGTAAATTCCAAACCCAGGTCTTTATATACTCCAATACAAAGATGCAATTAACTGATTTTAACTTGATTTTGCTCTAATGGTCTGCAGCAATGTTGGAAGAATGGTAATGTTAAATTGTTTACTCTGCATTCATTTCTCAGCTGCATCAAAATCGATGCAGTTGAATCATCATTTTCAGACTGACTGAATCACAATGCATTAATGAATGTTTATAACCCTAGTACCAGTTATTAATAGACCATCAGCTTATTTAATAGAGGATTGCAGTGCTTGGCTTTAAATCCAGTTTGAAGCATATTTCACTAGCATTAAGAACATGTCTGCTCATCCATTTTCCCATTTTCCAATCTTTTTCCACTGTCTCTCTCTTTCTCCCTCTCTCAAACATACACACACACAGCACACCACATTCTCTCTCTCCCTGTCTTTCTGATGAGGCTGAGCTTAAATCTGGAACTCTGCGCAGGCTCCTAGTGTGTGGGAGATCTGAGAGAACAGGGACGCTCCACTAGAATTAAACTGTGTGGATTATTCATCCCTGCATTGCAGTGGCAGCCTGTTTATTTCTGAAGCTTCTCAGACAGTAGCCACGCCAGAGGCCCAACCCCAGGCCAGGTTACCTCAGCTCATTCACATTTAGCTGCACACAGACCCAACGCGGCTCGGATCTCCCTTCGAAGGCACCTATTTTTTCCTCACTTAACTGCATAAAGATGTCATTAGGTGCTGTAACTCTGTTCCCCTATTTATCACTGAAATGAACTGTTCAATACAGTTAGTGCTATGGGTCCCAAAGGCACCACTGAATGTAAATGAACACACACTGCATTGGTGCTCCTACAAAGGCAATGCGATAATCAAAATACAGCGCAAGTGGGACACAAACAAAGGCATCCCTTGAAGGAGAGCCTCCTTCTGCTGGCCTACATATCTCTATCTTCATTGTGCAGTCCCAATAAAAAAGAAACCCATGTCCAGAGGGAGCAGTGCTGCCTTTTCCCTTTAAGAATATGACAGTGAAACAGCACAATGTTAAAGCTAAAAGTTCCACAGCAAAACAAGTCTCTTTATATTCAGTTCCCCTGCATAATTTACATGCCTGATACATATAACAAAGGCAGATATTGTAGGAATGTGGCCTTGTGTTGTGGGGTTGCACATTCTGAGGATTTTCAAAATTACACTAGAGATTATGCAAGAATATGCTAATTCAGATACAATACAGTAACATACATGCATAGCCACCAATCAGCACTGTCTAAACCAAGCACACCAAAATCCTCACACGCTTGCCTCAATGGTACATATTATCAAGACCTGCTCACATGTTTTTAGAAAGATTATGATATACAGATCAGCCATAACATTAAAACCACTTCACTAATATAGTGCAGGGCACGCTTCTGTACCAAAACATGTTTGAAACAGTGGAGATATGGACTCCACAAGACAAGAGTAGCTTTATTCTTTGTGATTCAGTATATTTTCTATAAGACTGGACTATATGGACATGCCTTCACACACTGTAAAAAACAAACTTTAAAATTGTTCTCCTAATGTCTTTTTAAATGAGCTGAACAAGAAACATTGACATTTATTGTTAAAAGTTGGCCTAAGTAAATAATTTGTGTTAGCAAAATGTATAAATTGCAGTTGAACCCTGCACATGCTCAGTTTGACTCTTTAGTTAAACTGGGTCTACTAAGCAAACTGCCAGGTCTCAGTGTTGAAGGATATAGGAGCAAGTTACTGTGTTTTGTGTTGTTCAGTGTATATAGACTATATGCTGGCTGGATCCAGCTGGTCATTTTTGCATTACTGAAAGCTTATATAACTGACAATAAGATGTATGTAATAGTCATGAATTCCCAGTTGCTAATTAAATGAACAAAAGATATAATGTTGTGCTCATTAGGTGAGTTTGATTTATGTAAAACATGTGATTGACACAAGTTAATTGTTTTAGTTGATCTTAAAGGATAGTCAACAGAAATTATAAAACACATTTTATAGAACCTAAAAGTATTTTTTTTTTAACCGACAGATGCAAAATATGTAGTTGGACCAACTTTTGTATTTTGGTATTTGATTACAGATGATATTCCATTAACTCAACTTATTTTCTTTAATTGAACCCAAATTCTAAGTTTGTCAGCAGAAATTAGACTAATTTTTAAGTTGGTGAGAGTTAACATTTTTTACAATACACTCCACACACTTCAGTAAGTTTTATTTCTTTGACCACATTTGGTGAATACTTACAACTTTATACCAGTAACCCCACAAAACCTGCCTTAGGTGTTGGAAATGTTCTGACCTGGCCATCTAGTCATCACAGCTTACAGGCTCTTGTGAACTATAATGTGTCTAAAATGTGTACGTTTTCCATATCACAGGTGCCAACCCACAGAGCTTTTGTGTAAAATATATCTTCTTTATAGTGTTAAAGGTATACAACTACATAATACTGGGGTAACAGAACCCATTGAAACCTGGTCAATTCATGATTCTTGAGCATTAGGTTTATATCTGGAAAAGTAGCACTATATACGGCTCAGTTACTCCAAGACCATTTAAGAAATAAAACTCCTCCTATTACAACCAAAACACCAGTAAGAACTGCAGTGCAACAAGCTGCCCTCACCTCAATCAGATTTAAGTATAAAAATCTTACCAGGATACAATACAGATATTAGTCACATGAAGTGATCCTAGTCTAATAATACATTTCCCTCGTAATTCATAATTCTACTATAATCAAGTTTGAAGGCAAAGTCATGTGACAGTATTAAGAAATACACTATTCGGTTCTGACTGGCCATACTTAAAAACAATCTGACTGCGTTGTCATGTTAAACTGTTAAATGCAGTACACACAAAGTGTACGTCTTGCTACCAAGTAACTGTAATGAGCTGAAAAATACAACAGAACTGATTTAACATAAGACAAGTAGTCAATAATCAATAAGTATCAGTCAATTTATACAGGCTAGGGGGTCTAAATAAAAGATTTAATGTACGTAACTAGGCCACATATTACACATCAATGAGCATTTCTAAAACTTCTGGTTTTAGAAATCACTTAAAAGGGTATATTTGGAACCACATAACAACAGAACTGTCTTACTAAATCTAAAGTAAGAAGAAAGTTATGTAACTGTATGCTGTTTACATCACAGTTTTCTCTACCCTGCTTCTGGAATACCCCCTGCTCGGCACATTTTAGTGCTTTCAGGAAGAGCTGATTAGTTGGAACAGGTGTATTGGGAGCAAGGTATACGCTAAAATGTCCGGGACTAATGCTAAGAGTCACTGCTTTAACTTAAAAAGTTAAAAGTTTTTAATTGTCTTTAATTGGGCCCTCTTGACCATCCACAAGAACATAAATAAAACATTACCACCACACTGCTATATCTACAACCCCTTTACCTGCGTTCAGTATGTGTGGACATGTCTCAAACCACCAAAACATAATCTTGTAAACTGCATGTATCCAAACTTTGGTCTGGCCTTTGCTATCTAAACTCTGGGGAGCTTGCTGGGTTTGCCACCAGAGAGGGCTGTGCATCCACTGAGCTGTGTAAAGTGGCCCCCCGAGAGGCCGGCACAGTCACTGAAGCGGAGATAAAAGCTCATCTTCACACAGACCCTCACCCCACCCCTGCCAATACGGCTTTTTACCCTCCATCAAATTTTGAGTTACCTTAGGGAGGTACCATCATTTCAGAATAACTCGGAACGTTCGACTTGAGCTGTTTGCTGATGGCTTTTTTAATGGACCATTGCGTCGTCCATTTGTGCAGCGAGGGGAAGCTGAATTTGTCCTGTTTCCCTCTTGCTTTTAGGACATATTCTATATATAAACAAAATACTACAGATATACGTGCTTAACACAGACTGTCACAAGCAGTTCTGATAATTACGTCCAAAAGACTGCAGCTCGACCATTATCGAGCCATCAGTGCATGAGTCATGCTAGAAGCAGAGGTCAGCTGAAGGACATTAGCTCAGTTCGTTATGGAGGGTGAGAAGATGGGTGTTGTTTGTACACATCTCTCTGCAGTAAAGACAGCAGGAGAGGAGGCTTCAGCTGCCGCCGGCACAGGGCCGGGCTCAAGGCGTAATTCTCCAGCTCCACTCCACTGTTTAGATCATTAAGAGCAGGTCCCAGCACCCAGCAACGTTGCCATAGCCTCATTTGGAGCTCACCCAGGTGAAAGAGGTGAGGAGGACAGCGAGACGCGTCCTAGTTTTAGCCTTAGATAAATGAGAACACAGAGAGACCACCACATACAAAGTTGCAGGTACACTATTTGAGCAAAAGTACTATATGGTTTACCTGCTCATTCATTATTTTTTATTTTCTTCTGAAACCAGGACTAGAAAAACAATGCTATGCTATGTTATGCTGCTTTTGTTGGTGAAACCTTCCATGTTGGATCATCACCACCTTAATACATTGCCAGCTTCCCAACTTATTCCAGAAGTATTGGATGTAGAAACTGATTATGAAGACTATTTAAGGAGAAGGCTTGGGAATGCCTACATCTATATAAACAGTGAAATGTTATGTTGTGAGTGAGACTGAACTCTGGCCAGCATGGATATGAAATTTAATTTCCAAAGTTGTGTTGATATTTAACATTCCTCGATCCACAGTGTTATATACGTACTGGGAATACGGGGGTACAGTTGGTGGAAATGATCGTGACGGGCAGTGTTTGGCTAAAGTTGTCTATGCAAAGAGTCCATGCAAAAAGCACATTCAAATTCAATGCAGGAGGCCCCACACACATATCACACAGGTCAGTAAATATTTCTTTAGCTTCCATGGCACATGGCAAACGCCTTGGCACAGAATAAGTGTTTCTTTAGCTTGAAGTGGCATGTCACTGTACAGTATCTCTTCAACAATACAGCATCTGCACTGTCCTTAATCCATATAATGCAAGGAAAGTGATTCTTTCCTAATATGCAAGTCAGCTTAGGTGACTTCTGCAATGCACTCATAAATAATACAGGAAGAAATCTAAGGCCTTGCATTCTTGAACCCCCTGTGCCTTAAATAAATAACAAGAGACCACCATGTCTCTCTTTAGATTATACATTTTTTAGCAGATGTTGTAACCTTGGCAGTGTTTATACGGCTGAATGCTGCCGAAGTTGTGTGCCGTAAAAATGTTCCCCCCAACACTAACAGGTAAACACTAATAAGCATTACCCAGTCTGACAATTTCTCCTAATTCTGGAAATGTAGCTAGCTGAGTTGTGCTAAATAAATTATATAGGCTACTTCCTTAACAAGAATAATAGTCTACTATACTGCAAAAATTGTTCCACACATAATCTGCAAGCCTTCAAATAACAGGGCTATTGGCTGTAGGGATGCAACGATTAGTCGATATAATCGACAATGTTGATTACAATGTTGATTACAAAATCTAAATGTTTATTGTTAACAAATCGTTAATTTGTAGCACTATACAAAGTACTGTGGAAAGAAACACAATGGGAGAAGAGTAACACTCAACTCGGCCTGCATCTCAAAAAATGACCAAACACAACAGATTACACATTTAATTACACATTCCTTAAAAAATAGCAGCCTTCCACATTTAAAAGACAATGTTTAGGACATTTGAAGGGCATTCAAAGGAGAACTCTGGTGTAAAATGGACTTTTGGTGTAGTAAAACACGATAAAAGGTCCTTACATTTGACGAATAGCACACCTCCGTTCTTCCACAGTGTTCCAAGATCCAGATTTTTTTTTACTGGTGCCAGCTGCTACCCTATGAGGAGTCTACATAGATATATACATAGTAATACATAGAATAATGGTGGCCCTTGGCGCTGAAGCTCACGTTATAGGATGTAAACAGAGGTATATATTATTATAATAAGCTTCTTGTGCACTTTTTCAGTTATTAATGCCTTGTTTTAAATGTCAGGGCTCTCCAGATTCTAGCAAAAAGGTGTGGAGCTACTTTGAGCTGGATAACGGTGGAAAAAACGATTTATCGGGGCAAATTATGCCCTGTGTCACCCAGTCTGAAGGGTGTTTGAGAACGAAGGTGTGCTAATCATCAGAGGTAAGTACTACACCAAAAGTCCATTTTACACCAGAGTTCTACTTTAAATCCCACTTTTAGCTTTCAGTTTTTATCATTTTAAAGCGACAGAAAAAGCTAGAAACAGGAGCCCTACCCACAGCAAGAAATAATCATTGCCTTATTTAATTTTACTGAAAAATCACTTCTATTAGGATGCAGAAACATTTAGATGTGTGTTGCATCTTTATAACAGAGGTAACCAGTATGGTGTATGTTGATGAGGTCTTGCAATCTTCTACGCATGGTTGTTTTTTCTTTTTAGTACATGATATGCCAACATGAAAGTTTGTGAGAAAATATATTTTCAGTATATTAAGCATCAAGGCCTAGTTAACATCTGCTAGACAAGTTAGCAAAAACACTGTTTTATTCTAAATGCATGTTTTGAATATTTAACTGCGAACTGGCCTTCTTCATTTCCCCCTTGGCAACAACACTGAAGTAGAATCTGGCAGTAAGCATTACATATATTAAAATTTCCACCTTCAGTAAAATGTTTCAGCGAAAGACAGACCAAGAGGTTGATCAGATATACAGTTTTAAAGCAGTGCCCTGCAAGAGGTGACAAACACACATTGCGGACATGGACACTCCACAGGCTATGGGCAGTGTACTACTCAAAATTAAACAATATAAACAATATAGTTCACTCTGTGAAGCATACATGCCTCAATTATTTATTGGCCATTTATTCTACTGCCTTGTGTAGTGTTGTGTAGATGCTACCACCTTTTCTCATAAATTGCTTAGAAGGAAACTGTTGATCAATAAGGAAGAGAAATGGCTGGACTCTACTCTCTGCTGTTTCGTCCACAATTACATCACTTTGGCCGCCTGCCCCATTATGCGTTTGGATGTGCAGTTGGTATTAACCAGCCTTAGGGACCTGAATTTTATATGCATTTGACAAGGTGAGCATCTCACTCAAAAGTGAGTAGTGGAGTATTATGAAGTTATATGCTTCATGAACATGAACTTTATATTTTACATTTTTAAACTACATTGAAATTGTTACATTCATCATTGCTTCTTCACTTCTGAATACATTTCCCTTTCTATTGCTTGTAATGCAGAGCTGAGTATCAAAGGCTGTTCATTATACAGTCTCACCACTGTGAAGATTAAGCCACATAACCGCACTACATCCCCTGCAGGGATTGGAACTGGACTGGACACTCTTCCCACACAGCAGATTCAGTAAATCAGGACAGCTCAGTCTGTCAGATGTCAGTCCGAGCTCTTAAACAGTAGCATCCCCATAAGCCTGCTTATCAGCAACAGTGGAACCAGCATTTTAACTAAAACGAGATAATTTCCAGCTTTTACTTCATCATTTACTTTCATAATCTGACTTGTCGCTGTATATTAAACAGACTTAAAGGCTCCTCTATAATTCCTTCTTTTTTGATTACAAAGCTGTTGGAGAGAACTAATCACACGCAGCAATGTCAAGCTATAGACCATATGCCGAATGCTGTGTATCACACAACAAGACGCGTGCTGCTAGAAAATAACATGCCAGCTTGGGTTTGTCGAATGATGCATAAACACAGAAGCTTGACGGCCGTTCTGGATCCTCTAAAGTCCTGACCCTGGCATTATAGGGATTAAAAACTTCCATCACGGCCAGCGTTGCTCCCCTATACAGTCCGAGGCAGTCAACTCAGCAACGGGATAGAGACGCCGGCTTTATCTGTGCCTTTACATGGAAGACTGGATACACTGAGCGTCAATTTAACACTCATCCACAGCTTAGATCAAAACTGCACACTTTACATATATCACCTTATTAATGCTGTACACTAGGTAAGCATTATGCTCTGTCAACAGAGGAAACACGCAGAAGGGGAAACCCATAATTTCACATGGATTAGCAACCTAAATGCTGCTGATGTTATGAGTCAATGGCAGTTTCAGTCGCTTGCAAAAATACTAAGGCACCCATGGTCAAACAACATGTTTTGTTTTGCTTCTTTTTTTTTTAAGTGTAAATCAGAACCATGTCTATACGTGTGGTTACTCTTTATTGACTGAATTTACAAATCATATAAGATGAGTTTAAACCCTGGTGGTCCTGCAACAAAAAAGGTGCAGGTAACACATGAAAGTAATAACATGCACATTACATTATTATGCCTGTGGGCCATAATAGTCAATAGTTTCTAACCTGTGTATTTCTGATTAGCTTTAACTCTTATTCTTTCTTTTGTTTTGGAGCATTTCGAGTAGGAGTGTGCCATATTGTATTGTACGTGATAATATCGCCAACATTTTTGAATATCGTGAATGATATTATACTCTGAAATATCGTGCCATTTCACCCACCGCTAATTATCACATCACGGTACTACTTTTTTGCTGTTTTAAGCACAATAAAATTAACACTGTTCTCATTTCCCATTATATATCTACAAGAGACAGACTATATCTGTCCAGTATCATTTATTTTACATTAATTCTGGATATATGGAGATATATGGAGTGCATTATTAGTATCATGACATATGATTTCTGTTACAAATCTGATAAACTTCTTGCATTTTTTTAGATCTCAGTTAGAAGTGTGCCATATCAAGTCATATGCAATAATAAAATTTAATTTTCATTTTGTTGCAGTAGTGCATTCTTCATTCATATTTTTTTAATTCAGTGTTTTGTCATATCGCCATGCATATCATCATCTCGAAATCACCATGAGATATTGTGATATTATTTTAGGGCCATATCACCCACCCCTAATTTCTAGTGGTCCACTCATCAAGGAATTATTATAATATAATATTTTATTGCATATACAGAAAAACTGACAGATTCACATTATGTCGATAACTGATATGGCTTTTGCAACAGAGAAACAGGTCAGATGCTTGGAGATATTAAACACAAAGATGAGTTTAATAATATCACAGGTGTTACCGCACACAAAGGAGGTAACAGAGCTGAACAGAAGCAACAATGCACGGCTAACAACACAGATATGGAAAAAATGGAAACATTTAATGAGTGAACAGTCCAATGTATATAACCAGAGAATTGACCAACCAAGCAACCCGACCAAACTGAATGAAACCAAAGAGAGGAAGTCAGAACAAATAAAGGGTCATACACCATAAACAACAAACCAAAAGCAATGACATGCTCAGTATGCATGGATGGCAGCTGGTAATAATTTGCAAAGCCACACATTTATAATCAATCACAGCTACAGAGAATAAGTATTAAGCTGATGTTTAACAAACAAGTGTGTATAATATATTCAGATAAAAAAAAAAAACAACAACAACAACAGAACAGTCTTTGAGGCTCCTCGCTAGACACATGCTAGTCACTAGGAAATGAAGCCCCTATAACTGACAGAGCCAGCAGAGAGAGTGTGAAGCATGTCAGTTCCAGCTCATGTTAGCCAGGAAACGTAACATTATGTGGGAAATCTAAACTGCAACCTAAAGTACAATTAACAATTTCAGCAGTTGCAATAAGTGTTGGGAGCATAGAATGCTCCATTATCTTGGTCATAGCTTTAAAGGCCATGGTCAGTAGCAATGCACCTGATGCACTATTCTATATCAGAAATCTTGAGTGATGATTCAAGTCTACAACCTTGCACTCTCTTGTATGAAGCCTATAACCACTGAGTCACTGCTTCCCCCAAGGCAGGATGACAGCAGGCACACACCGTCAGGAAATATGAGTTCCATTTGCAAACAGTGATACCTGGTTGCCCGGGCAACCACTGGGCAAATGAACAGTGCACCTGTCTCTAAGGAGCGCGGGGGGGAGGGGTGGTGGGCACCAGAGATGCTCAGCCTGATGTAACCATGGAAACTGATTCACTTGGCTTCCATTGACAAAATAATCATGCCATACCAAGGCTGAATTCAAAGTCCTGTTTTGCACTGAGCTCAGAACAAAGATAGGAAATTCTCTAACAGTGCACTCCATGAAACAGATAATTGAGGGATCATTAAAATGGTATCATTATCTACATTGAAAAATAGCAGTCTTGTACAGGGAAATTTACCCTACCTGCGCTCTGTACTAGCATAATAATCCAGGGACATTCTTCATCAGCCACTCAGCTTGAGTATAGCTCTTGAAGCAAACACATGAAAGTCCTTTTCAGCATAGCTGAGATATACCTGACCTTTGGACCAAGGGAAATCGGCTACGCTCATGTGCTAGCAAGCAAGCAGGCTACAGAACATGGATCTTATCCCATCTCAGAACATACTGAGGAAATTTCAGATTAAATCAATCACATAGAGATATTGAAGTGGAATACTTACTCAGACGAGTCTATGAAGTATATTCCAAGAGCTCCAATACTGAGCGCAAAGACTAACACCACCTGGAGGGATGAGAGAGAAAGAGAGAAACGGAGAGGACTCATTAGTGATGCACTGCTGAAAACACTAGCATTTACAGAAATCAACTTAAAAAGAAATCTGTTTAATATGGAGTACATTTTCTCTCAGTGAAGACGGGTAGGCACTGCTAAAGGTAATTTGAAAAAATGTGCTGTGACATCTATTACCAAATAGAAAACTGAATTTGAATTTAATTTACAAAACAAAAACCTTTACATATGTGGGTATTAAGTTATATACGTTATATATGGGTATATATATATAAAGCTTAAAGTGTATTCTTTACTAACATGTGATATCATAGAACCAACAATTCATAGCTATTTTTTTGGTTCGTGCCCATCAAACTATGAAAAAAAAAGTTTAATATTTCATACTTTATTTACTAATTGATTTGATAAAACACATGGGTGTCCACAGAAAATGCCACAGTGCATTCAGCAATAAAGATGACATGGTTATTTTCTACACAGTAATATAAAGAACAAAATACAAAAACAATTGAAGAGAGAAAGAGAAAATACAAACAGAGAGAGCTGGAAGGATTGACTTCTTAAATGTATGATCAATCGGTAATCAGGTTGTTGCACCATTGAGAGACTCAGGACCCTGCAGTTCCTCATTCAAATTCTATGGGGAAATCTAGAGGGCATTATGAACCTCTGGCAAAATTGCAAGGCCCTATTAAAGCCAGTGTAGAATTCTGCTTAGAGTGCTGAACACTATTACTAGATCTGAATCAAAGTAACATAGCAGATTTTAACACTATTAAGCTAATACACATTTAGAGCCCATCATTCATCCTAGTACAGTGAGTATGAGAACACTTTGCACTCCAAAGTGCAATTATAAATGAGAATTTATAGTCTGTCACAGCAAGAGTTAAATTTAAAATGTGTTTGATTACAAATACAAGTAATTTCATACAAAAGTACATTTTATCTAGAGAGACAACACAGAACATTAAAGAAGCCTTGCACCACAAATCACTACCAGGTTTAATGTTGGCCTCAAAACACTGAACAGCCCATCTCTAATATTGTTTCTAATTGTTTTCTCTTATTTTTACCGTTGAAAGCTCACACTGTTTACAAATCAGAGGAGAAAAAGGGAAAAGTTCATTAGTAGAAATGGCATCCACTTGTGGGACAACAGAAATGTGTTAAAAAGTGTAAAGGGACCAGTCCAATGTGATTGAATGTATTGTGGGCACATTAGGTAGTACAGGGTTAAATAAACTACAGTCAGAGTTTTTTTTAAATGACAATGTTCAAATAGTGGGTCAGAACAACATAAGTAAAGTATGCTTCTACTGTTAATCAATTGCTCACCAATGTGTTCTAATGTACCCCTGAATAAGATCTTGATTATAATGAAAAACACCACAGTTTATCTAATGTTCGTAACACTGCAGCATTATAAAGGAAATAGCTTCTGGTTGTCAAATCAATGAAGTCCTGACAGCCTCCACCTCCTCCACAGCATACACTTTCTTTTCTACAAACACACACACACACACACACACACACATTCACAAAGCATGTTCATTTTGCTTTGTTTGTCTGTGTGTCCACCTCTGCATGTACTGTAGAGGTCCAGCTCCCACAGTTGAGCAGCACTGACACACAGCACCTTCATCCAGCCCTTGGTCAGTCGGTGAGTGGACAGAGAGGAAGCCTGTTAGACCTGCAGCAGCAGCGGCCACAGTCCAGTGGAGCGCGGTACCCAGGGGTCAAATCATTTGATCTTTTCTCAGTCATCACACGTGAGATGGACTCTATCCCCAGATCAGGTGAAAGAGAGACTTCCCATATCAAATGGCTGTTATGCTATGGTTTGTGACACACTGGCACAACCTGGGTATGCACACACAGGCATGCTCTCACGTTCAGCTTAGCTTACCGAATGTTTTATCTATTAAAGAGAGACATCCTGCAGTAACCAGACTCTGGACACTTATACTGCAGGCTAACACTGATATGTTAAGCGGTGTGTGTGCTCTGTCAGAATGATGCATCTGTGTGCTGACACTTCACTTCAGGAGCCAATGCTTTGATACTGATCCATAAATTACTGATACTTACATGGGCAGTGGAACAGCAAAGCTCATATAATTGATATCTATGAGAAGACAGGACAGGACATTGTAACGGAAAAAAACAGCATTAAAAAAAAAACAATTGTCTGGTAAAGTAAACAGGGTTCCTGTCTATCACAAGGGTGCATAGCCAATTCATCGCCACTTATTAAACTGCTTTTGTTAGCCTAGCCAGTTCACCACATTCAATTTACCATATAGTTAATTTACATCAGCTAATTAATCTGCTATTTTAGCCTATTCAGTTCACCACATGCAATACAGAATATAGACATTCACCACAGCTAATTAGCCTGCTATTGTTAGCCTAGCCAGTTCACCACATGCAATTTACCATATTGTTAATTTACCTCAGCTAATTAACCTGCTATTTTAGCCTAGCCAGTTCACCGCATGCAATTTACCATATAGTTAATTTACCTTAGCTAATTAACCTGCTATTTTAGCCTAGCCAGTTCACTACATGCTATTTAATATATAGCCAATTCACCTCAGCTAATTAACCTGCTATTTTAGCCTAGCCAGTTCACCACATGCAATTTACCATATAGTTAATTTACCTCAGCTAATTAACCTGCTATTTTAGCCTAGCCAGTTCACTACATGCTATTTACCATATAGCCAATTCACCTCAGCTAATTAACCTGCTATTTTTAGCCTAGCCAGTTCACCACATGCAATTTACCATATAGCCAATTCACCTTAGCTAAATAACCTGATATTTTTAGCCTAGCCAGTTCACTACATGCTATTTACCATATAGCCAATTCACCTTAGCTAAATAACCTGCTATTTTTAGCCTAGCCAGTTCACTACATGCTATTTACCATATAGCAATTCACCTCAGCTAATTAACCTGCTATTTGTAGCTTAGCCAGTTCACCACATGCAATTTACCATATAGCCAATTCACCTTAGCTAAATAACCTGCTATTTTTAGCCTACCTAGTTCACCACATTTAATTTACCATATAAATAATTTACTTTAGCTAATTAACCTGCTATTTTAGCTTAGTCAGTTCACCACATACAATTTATCATATAGCCAATTCACCATAGCTAAATAAACTGCTATTTTTAGCCTAGCCATTTCACTGCGTTATACACCATATAGCCAATTTACCTCAGCTAATTAATGTATACTTTTTAGCATAGCCAGTTTACCACATGCAGTGCATCATATTGCCAATTTACCTCAGCTAACTAACCTGCTATGTTTAGCCTAGCCAGTTCACCACATGCAATACACCATATAGCATTAGCCATTTCACCATAGCTAACTAACTTAACATTTTAGCCTAACCAGTTCACCACATGCAGTTCACCATATAGCCAATTCTCCTTAGCTAACTAACCTGCTGTTTTTAGCTTAGCCAGTTCACCACATGCAATTTACCATATAGCCAATTCTCCTCAGCTAACTAACCTGCTGTTTTAGCCTAGCCAGTTCACCACATGCAATTTACCATATAGCCAATTCACCCCAGCTAAGTAACCTGCTATTTTTAGCCTAGCCAGCTCACCACATGAAATACACCACAACTAATCCATCTACTGTTTTTAGAATAGCCAAGCACTTTAGCTAATTCACCTAGGTTACCAATTTTAGCACAGACAATGCTGTCCGCAAGCCCCATTTAACTTACCACATTTAAGCTAAGTCACCTACCATTTTAAGCCAATTCACCATGTTAATTTTTTTTAGAGCTTCTAAGAATTATTGATATATTCTCATACGAGATATAAGAAAAGACAGCAATGTTTATATGGATATAGACTATGTTAGTGAGAACATAAAATGCTGCTAGAACTACAAGCTAGGCAAGTAGTTAATATACAGTAGCTATTATACTAGGATAGCTAGGATATGGCACTAAATAATACAAGTTCCTGTGTAAATTATGGAACATGTAGCTTTGTCTCAGAAGTGTCTTTTTGTTATTATGCTATGGGATGAAAATGTATTATACATATTTAATATAGATTACATATTGATCCATAGAATGAATCCAAAACCACAGGTCCCTGGATAGTAATGTATATTCAATTAACTCTTGGCCTAAAACACAGGAGATAAAAGTGTGGGTCAAAACCAAACACATTTTCTCTAAACGAAACAGATAATATGGCAGATAATATTAGTATAAATAAAGTGTAATGAGAGCCAGATAGATCATTAGATTTGACTTTTTAATATTTCAAACATATATGTAGTGATTACTTCACTAAAGACAAAGAGTTTAAGTAACCCTGAGCTACTGTACTAAACTATTTAATTCATTTTATTGCACTCACAAAATATGAAACTTTGTGCATTAGCATCAGCATATATAGGATCCAACAATTCTTATACTGCTAATTATCTATTCCAACCAAAGCCATTTGGAATCTGGTTAACAAGCTGGTTATTGTTCAGTTCAGCACAATATTACAGTAAAAAAAACATTTAGCTAAAATCCATTGTTTTCAGTGTAGTAAGTGGATTTTAAAAAGCACTTGTGATTTAGGAGCAGAAACATTCGGAAGCCCTCTCTAAACTCGCCTTATCCGTTAAGTAGATTTTTGGCAGACCACCCTGTTTGCTGAGAATCCCTGCAATTTAGTTAAAGCTCCAATTAGTTACTGTAACCTCCAGGCCTGTCTCTGGGCTCTGAACAAGACTACATAAAGTACTATATCCTATAAAACTGTAATATATAAATCCACTCCACTCTCTAAAAGTAAATTTACAGCATCAGGCAGGGCCTGTAACGGTTTCAGTCATCCAACCTTGAATTTACATTCCAATAAATATTCATTTGAACTTTTCCATTCTCTTTCAACTACAAATGCGCATGATAACACGCATCAGCCTGTCACCGAAAGGACATCAAAGACGATTTTAGATGTAGATAAGCGGCTTCTTATCTAAATTTGGCGAAAGAACAATCTGAGCAAGGTTAAGTTTCGTCTGAATGGAAAAGGTCCTGATAGTGTGCTGAAAGGTGAAATCGAAGGAGCTCCTGGCTTGCTCTCCAGAGCCAAAAGAACCGCTTCTCACTGCCTGGATCCCTCAAACATTTAACACTGGAAAGTGAGCAGCTCAGTGCTGCTTGTTTGTATAGCCAACAATGACGAAGTTGACAGCATGTCAGGTCAGTGGAGGGGATCTGTCCAAATAATTCAGTATGGAGCTGGAATCCATCAGCTTTTACACTGAGACTTGTAAACGTTTGTTTTGCTTCACCTTTTGGCTTCTATTTGGCTCACTACTAGGCCAAGTCACTTGAGCAGCCATTGCAAATTGATGGCTGTTTCTTAGTGCATGGTTTAGCCACTGTGCTGTTAATGGTTTTATGAGGATCTTTAAGACAGTTACAAAATTAGGCCCAATTTATTTTTAATCCACTAGATCCAGTATGATGTGGGTGTTTTTTTTTTTTTTTTTAATATGTATACCAAATTTAGTTAAGATGAGCTAGTGGAGTAAAATCACTTTATTTTTAGTAAACAATTTATTTAATATGGCATTCTGGACTGATTCTCTTATTATTACACTTAGGTGACCTGCTAGAATATAAAAACAAAAAATCAGAACTAAAATTTGCAAACCATTGAATCGGATCAGGACATTCTTACATAGAACACTGGACATACTGACTATTTGGGATCAAATGGCAAAAAAAAAGCACTTTCAGTGTTTTTCAGCCAAATAAGTAAAAACTAAGATTAATTTATACATAAATATTAACACTAACTTGTTAATTTTAATTTTAGTTTAGTTTAATTTTAGTGTTTTTTTCTACTGGAGGACATTCTATGTGCCAGTGGTGACGTTGCTTCATCTAACTTATGAAGTTATAGATAATGTAGGGATCAGAAAACATCCTAACCTTTTTGTCCTAAAGCTCTTTTTTCATCCAATGCAATAAAATTCTCAAAGCAATGTTCCAACATGTTATAGAAGGCTGCTGTTGAACAGCTTTCTTGAATAGTTACTTCTGCAACTACACTACAAACTTTTTTTAATTCCCTTAAATTCAGAAACGCCTACCCAATAAGCAGACTGCCCAAAATTTTTGTGTATAGTGTAGCTGTGGTATGGTTTAGGATTTTCTGACACACACATAATCAACCTTATCTTGCACACAGTTTTAGTTGAGCCTGCATGGCTCAGGAATTACACAATCATGCTCTCGGAAGAGCAAAATCAAGGCATCCATTATAGATGATCATGGGCCGATTATTTTCAGTGTAGCGTATTTGGAGAGATATCATGCATTGTCTAAAGAGAAAACACCTCCATGCATTTTTAATGGGGCCTCTTTGTCTGAGCAATGGCGAGTTCCAGTGAGTAACAGCCTGCGGAAAAGGAGCTGTGCGGCCTGCGATAAGAGACGCTGAACAAACAGAGACATACTGAACACAATCACCGACACACTCCCCCCTACAGCACCACAGCCATAGACTTTGCACAGCCTCTGCTTCTAAACCCCTTCAGAAGGCCTGGGCCTGCATCACACCGCAAATACAGATGCAACTGTAAGCCCTGTTGGAGCTTTTCTTGGGAAATGGCTCATGTCAGTTGCCTGGAAAAGACTTTGAGATATTTTCCTTGTCCCACAAGAGGGCACAGTGGGCTTGTACTGAGTGCATATTCAGTTGTGTACTGGGATTCTGGGATGTTTATCTAAGGCTCTTAAAAACAACTGTTTTGATAGAGTACTCCAGCTTAATTAAATAAATGAGTCTCAATCTGCCATATCCCTTTTCCTTCTGGTTCATACTTTGGGCACTCATTTCTGCACTGCATTTACTCAATACAAACTTCTATTAGACATCATTGAGCAGGTGCTTCAGCCTGTCACGAAAGTTACATTATCAATCTTATTATACAATATATGGACATGACCTTAATCATTTTTGTTGACCTTGACCTTGTTGTTTGTTTATACACAAATTGACTCTAAATTTAAATTAACCTTATTTTATTATAAGGCACACTTAAAATCCTTTCATTTTTCCAATAATTGACAATGCTCCTTATAATCTGGTGCGCCTTATGTATGAATTCAACCAGTCAGGTTGTAAGTAGCAACCTGACCGTACTTTACCGCTGTATTAAAGGTGCCCAATAATGTATTTTAATACATTTCTTTTCTGTATTAATGGTAAATGTGTGATTTTAGCAGGGGCAAAAATGCTTACATGGGGTTTTACAAGCATATTTTTCACCATGTTATTTTGATTGATTTTCTCAGCGTAAAAAAAGCTGGAAGAAGATACTTTGCTTTTATTGGCTGTTTTACATTAACATGATAAGATATAATGTCCAGCTTTCATAGCAACGCAATGTAAAGCTTTTATCACTGCAATATGAATCTTTAGGAAATGTTTTTTGATATTTTATCAGATATGCTGCATCCCAACTGCATAGTTATTGGTAATATGAACTAGTTTTGAGTATGTGATACGGAATAAACAATAGATACAAGTATATACTCAAATATTCAGCATGCATACACAGAACAGGTTGATCACTGTACTAAGTGTGAGAAAAAGAAGAATCTGCTGATTCTGCAAATCAGACTTTAGTATGTATATTATTTTAACTGTAAAAATGTATACAATAATCTGGTATCTACTTTTAATTCAGTACAGGAGCTGTTTTTTCACCACTGACAGAAACACACACACACACACACACAGACACACACACACACACACACAGTGGTTCTTCATGATAAGGGTTAGCTTGGTTTCGTAGCTGGAGTCCTGGTTACTGAAAAGCTGAGCAGTGAGCACCCACAGATGAGCTGAGATGATTAGGACAGTCATCTTAAAACTGACCCAGTTATTCAGCTAGAAAGATGGTGTGCAGGCAGTGTGCTTAGCCACTGTGAATCCATTTTTACAGTGACTCAGTGGAGAACTTACAAATGAGGGAGGTTCCTTCAAGATCATAAACTCCATTCCAAGAAGATCATTGGTTTTAAATACATGTATGCCTTTATAAACTGCAGTAAAACTTTATTAGAAATTAAACACTAACTATTAATTCATATCGCAGAATGCCTGCTGTAATGTTAATGTGTTTAAATGTAAACTGGGTACACATTACGAAAATCACTGACCATACCAAGGACCCAGAAGTAACTGGATAACTTAACATAATCTTAAATAAAATGTTATGTTTGGCTAGACATTGATAAGATTACTTAATGGACTGTTTTGGCTTGTAAAGAATATACAGTAACACTCATTCTGAAATGCTCCATTAACCGCTCAGTAGGGGATCACTGCAGCGGCTTCTGCTTGGCTTCTAAGATTTGAGACATGTGGCTCAGTTAGAGATCTTAAAATGCTTAAATACACTTAATATTCCATCCTGATGCTCCCTTCTATGGTCACATCACCAGTAAAAACAAATAAGCCAGTTTTACTTGCAGCCTGTAATGCACACACCACCATGTTTCACAGGTCCTCCTTATTTTTTCCTTGGCAACCTGGACTTTCTAGTCTTAGCATTTGCATCTTGTGATTAAAAGTAACATTTAATTAGGTAGTGGGCTAAAACTATGGAAGGAAGGGGTGGAACCCTGGGGGTGGAACCCTGTCCAAAAGACAGGGCTTATAGTATCCCATGACATTTCACTCAGATTGAGCACTGCTTCTCTTTATAAAAAAACAACATCCTGAGAAATTACTGCTTTAGTTGACGTTATACCAGGAGACTTTAATGCTACGTGAATTTTTACCTTGACCAATCATCAGGTGCTTTCAGGTGCTTATGTACATTTTTTCCCCTTATTTTTCTGTCAGTTGGTTCCCACCCAGTTGGGGGGGTTCCACCCCTTCCTTCCATACTGCAAGATTAGAGAGGGCCCAGACATAACAAGACCTAGACCAATGATGGATCATACAGCAAAGACTGTAATCAATAATTAATAATCTATCCATTTCTTAAAATTGTCAAACCCCAAGTTTTTATTCATTCACTTTCACGTTCATATTCATAACGTTTTAAGAGTTCAGAAATCAATATTTGGTGAAATAACCCTGTTTTTTAATCACAGTTTTCATGCATCTTGGCATGTTCGCCTCCACCAGTCTTACACACTGCTTTTTGGACAACTTTATGCTACTTCTGGTGCAAAAATACAAGCAGTTCAGCTTGGTTTGATGGCTTGGAATCACCTGTCTTTCTCTTGATTATATTCCAGAGGTTTTCAATTTGGTAAAATCAAAGAAACTTATTTTTAAGTGCTCCCTTATTTTTTTTCCAGAGCTGTATATCACCACATTTTTTGACAAGTAAGGGGTTCCTGTTGATAAATCAATTCTAAGATATGTACCCCCTCCCCCCCAAAAACTGGTTTGTTTGTAACAATAGTTTTCTGTATACACATAAGTTACCAGAATTAGATAAAAACAATAAATGTTCTCAAAATAATATTTGCACGCTCTTACCATCACTCACCCACACACACCTTATATATATATTACTTGACTGGCTGACCTTTAACTGCCCCTCACTTTGGTGTTCCCTCTACCTTACTGTCACTCTAATCAAGCTCACTGTTTGTCAGCAGTCAAAATAAATTACCTTAACTATTCAATCACATTCCTTCTTTCCTTTTATTAATTAAAAAAGTTAATTTGCTTAATTATTCATTTCATAATCAATACTCTCAATGCTCTTAAAAGTTTAACATAGTGGATCTCAATCCAGATACTAGGGATATCCATCCTTCTCCATCATACCTGATTTATATGGTTAAATGGGTATTAACTGCTGCACCTGCTTGATAACAAGCTTTATATCATTATAGGACATTCTTTTGGAAGAAGGAGGCATGTTCTTCCTCGCATAATGTTGTTATTTTATATTTCTATACAAAAATAAATATTTATTAATTAAATGACTATTAAAAACTTGTGGCTAATATGCATATAGTCCTCACCTGTTTTGTGTAGTATTCACATTACAGATCCATTACAAGAAAAAGTGGAGGCGCTAAAGAGATATACTAGCTAATATAGCATGAAGGCGGTCATGTTGTATGTCGTTTCAGGTTGCATCATGAGATGGGTGTTAACAGGCTGTCTAAAAGAGAGAGCAAAGGGTTCTCACATGGCTCAGCATAGTTGTGACCTCTCAGCCCCCAACTCACACACACACACACACACACACTCATACACACACATGCATGCCCATGTACATATACAGAACACCCACACTTGTAAACAAAACATGCAGACTTGTACTCTTCTACCATGCCGGCTTGTGTAAGATGTTTCATCAGATTTCATCCAGAACATGCTGAGAACAGCACGATCATTTCTAACAAGATGAGTAAGAACAGTGTTGCCAAACTCTATAATTGCTCAACACAATAATACACAATTCACACTTTAAAACTGACAAAAACTATACTGATAAAATTATGAAAATCTGCTGTGATAATGTCCTATATTTTCTTATAATGAAACATGTTTTATGTTTTATGAAATTTTGACTTTTGATATATAATTTTTATATATGGACATGGGACCGATCCAATCCAATATTGGTATCGGGGCCAATATTGACATTAATATCGCATCAGATATCGAACAAACAAAGCCAATCCACTTACTGATCCATACTCCAGTCCTCAGTTAGTGTTAATACGCGATTCCACAGCTTTCAACCACAGCAGCTTCAGCCTCAAATAACAAGCTGCTGATTAGACTAAAATTTTTTTTGTTTGGAGATATTTTAGTGTAGAAATGGCAAAAAGCAAGACAACTACTTGTCCAATAACTAAATATATTACAGAGAAGTAGATCAATTTCACGATACTGTGTGACCACTAATTTGCTGGTGCATTTACAGGTGTAATCTGTTAAAATAATAATTGACATAATTAAGAATGTATTTAAATTCAGTGTATTTGTGTATATTTTATGCTCTTTTAATTATTTGTGCTGTGTGGTTTGTTGCAGCCTTATGATGTAACATTTAGCAAAACAACAACAAAAGTGATAATACAAACATATAATAATGCAAAAAAAATAATAATATTATAATAAAAATATTGTTATCGTAAGTTTCATATCGGAATAAGATCGGAACAGAAATATATCATTCACTTTCACTATAAATGAATAAATGAAGGTCCATCAAATGGTTCTTGGAGAAAGCCCTAATAGAACCACTATTTATGTTAAATACATAAAGCCCCATGTTTGCTATCAAGATGTGTGAGTTTGAACAGATCTTTACAGCTAGGAACGTCTTAAAACCTACTCACACTATAATCACATATATATTACATATGCTGTTTCTATGACCCTGGCATTACTTGTTCAGAAGTGTACCTTTTTATTAGTATTTTAGAAATTCTGTTATTGTGTATTGTGCTCGGCGTTTGCACCACAGAATTTTGCTAAGCCTGATTTCTCTGTCTCCTCCTCACCCTGCGAGCGTACATGTTGACCAAGCGCATTAATAATATAACTGGCAGCTGATGCACGCTGGTTTGCAGGCGAGTCTCTTCGCATTAAGGGCAAATACTGAGAACAGCAGAGACAGAGATATAAAGACAATGTACAATTCCAATTCAAACCATGCAAATAAGCTACTACCTGGGATGAACTCAGATTAACACAATGCTTACGCAGGGCAGCAGAGGTAGCAAAGGGTGTGCTATATATATATATATATATATATATATATATATATATATATATATATATATATATATATATATAGATAGATAGATAGATAGATAGATAGATAGATAGATAGATAGATAGATAGATAGATAGATAGATAGATAGATAGATAGATAGATAGATAGATAGATAGATAGATAGATAGATAGATAGATAGATAGATAGATAGATAGATAGATAGATAGATAGATAGATAGATAGATAGATAGATAGATAGATAGATAGATAGATAGATAGATAGATAGATAGATAGATAGATAGATAGATACTTTATTGATCCCCGAGGGGAAATTCTTAAATTATCGTATCATACAAAATAATATAGCCAACATTTTTAAATATCTTGAACGATATTATACCCTAAAATATTGTGCCATGTCACCCACCGCTAATTATCACATCAGGGTACTAAGAAAAATTCACACTGTTCTCATTTACCAATATATATATCAACTAGAGACAAATTATATATGTCCAGTCTCATATCATTATATATCATTTGATATATGGAGATATTTGGAGTGCATTATTAGTATCATGACATTCTGAATCATTGACTTCTGTTACAAATCTGATAAAAAACTTTTATATTACTTTTTATTATCTCAGTTAGGGTGTGCCATATCAAATAATAATTTTAATTTTATCTCAAAAATACCATAAAATATTGTGATATTAGTATAGGGCCATATCCCCAAAGGTCATACAAACAAACTTTCACAACACAACGCCACGTCTATTCATTATGTTTCAGTCATGTTTGTGGCATCACTTTTGATTACATATGACTTAATGACTTCTAATGGAAACATTACTGACATTAATAATTATAAATGTGAGATGACTGTAAAAGCTGTCCAAGCAAATGCTACTGATTAGTAGTCCAACAATGTGAGCATATGTCCACAGCTACTGTGCTAATTTTCATATCAATTATAAGTCGTCACATTTTAATTTACTCATTTGTACACTGGTTAATAGAAAAAAAAAAAATATATATATATATATACATTATTGCATTCATTGTACATACTGATTTACAATGATAATATGCAATTGAAAGAGGAGTTTAGCTTAATGTAAGTTTTCTTAGTGGGGTTGAGATGTGATCCATTACACAGGTAAAGGTGCAACTGGGAACTGTTTCTACCACTTTTTTTCTTTTTACACTCATTTTACACATTTTTTAGCCTCACTGGGCATATAGGAACACTTTGTAGTTCTATAATTACAGACTGTAGTCCTTCAGTTTCTCTGCATACATTTTTAAACACTGCGTTCCTTCTATTAGACACTCCTACCTAGATGCTTCAATATGTAGATGTAAAGTCAGAGACAGAAGCTCAGTTTCTGTTTGTCATCAATTTGTCCATCATCAGTAGTCACAAGATGCTTTTGTTAAAAAACTTAGGTGTTTAAAAATTCCAGCAGCACTGCTGTGTTTGGTCGTCTCGTACCAGCACAGAACACTGAGGTGCTGAGAAAACGACCACCACCACCGAAATCATACTTGCTCTGTGGTGGTCCTAGGGGGTTCTGACCATTGAAGAACAGGGTGAAAGCAGGATAATAAATTATGCAGAGTAACAGAAGGACTACAGTCTGTAATTATAAAAGTACAAAGTGCTCCTATATGGTCAATGGAGCTTTTAGTCTTTCAGCTCTCCATTTCTTTTCTCCTGTTGAGACTCTAAAGAAGTTATTACCACGGCTGCTACAAGAAAAGGTCAAATAATTGTAAGAGGGAAGTAAATGAAAGTTTTTCTTTCTCCCCTTCCAACATCTAGCAAACACAGCTTTCCACCAGCTTCAATTTCTAGGCGACAACGTCACCAGCAGCAACCGAGCCACAGCTAGAGCTCAGGCCTCCCTAAGGGCATGGAGAGCGTGACATGGCCGGATTAACTTCCTTCTTCCTTCACGCATGGAGAGCACTACCAGTCTCCTCTTTATACCTCAGTGAAATTGTACCAAATCCAGATGCCATTTAGGAACTGAAGATTGATGTGAGCTATAGAGGCTAGCTTTCCATAAAACCTAACAGCACAGTTGGCCTTCTGCTTTTTTCCTATTTCTAACAGATCACCAGAAACTAAATGTGCTATTAGCTTATCATAAGCTGCTTTAAAGAAAAAAAAAGAACGCCAAAAAAACAGAATATGTCCTTAATTCTACTCAGAGGCAAGATTTATTGTCGGACTTCAGTTCTGTACAGTTCAATATTTGTCAATATGTAAAAAAGAGCAATTTCATCACTGCAACATTTGAATTTGCCTATTTCCAGAGGCAAATCCTAGAAAGCTCCTCACATTTTAGAGATGAGATGATACAACTATCTGATGTTGCGTTCAGCCAGCTCCCTGGAGAGAGCCTGCGGAGAGATGTGAATGCAGAGTTCACCTACACTAAACGCCAAGGGAGAGCCCATGCAGGAACCTGTGCCTGCTGCCTGGTGCGCTTCAGTCCCAGTGACGTCAATCAGAACAGCAGAGAGGCAGCCTGACAACCTGATCCTCAACCTTCATAAGTGCTGCGGCTCTTTCTATCCCACAACCACTGTCCACTGCTGAGAATGAACTAGTTTGAATGGATGGCAAAACATCATGCATAACATTTATGACAACACTACTTACTAAAGCTAATGACATAATAGTGCTCAATATATTGTCTGTTGTTTAATATCATTTAATTGGCCTTTAGCTGATGTTATAGAAGGCTGCAAATTTAGTACAGAGCAAGATGTTTCTATAATTAAAATACAGTAAACCATATGAAAGTGTCAGTCAGTTTTGAGCATTTATGTTTACCCTGTAGGTTCACTTATTGCTCTAATGGTGCTAGTGAAGTTTGTGGCATTCAGTGCATTTCACAAAGTAAGAAACACAAACTGTGGTTAAGTGTATAAGTATCTGTTTGTGCATTACAGTAAAACCATTTAACATAAACTCAAACTGAAAGAGTTTGACTGTATGTTGTTCCACCCCAAGCTGAACTGAAGATTCTGATTGGTTCTACCTCCAAGTTTGACTATTTGTTGTCACTCCCCCCACTGAAACAGAGATTCTAAAAGAGGTTCAGCTGTGGAGTTAGTGTCTACAGGCCAATGTCAGTGTGGTTTAGGGAGAGTGGATTTCTTTTAAAAATGAGGTTGGACAATGATCATGAACTAATTATTTACGTTTATATCATATACAGCTCTGTAAAAAAATAAGAGACCACTTAAAAATGATGAGTTTCTTTTATTTTACCAAATTGAAAACCTCTGGAATATAATCAAGAGGAAGATGGATGATCACAAACCATCAAACTAAGCTGAACTGCTGGAATTTTTGCACCAGGAGTGGCATAAAGTTATTCAAAAGCAGTGTGTAAGACTCGTGGAGGAGAACATGCCAAGATGCATGAAAACGGATTAAAAACCAAGGTTATTAATTTCTCGACTCATAGAACTTTATGAATATTTTTTTATTATTTGAGGTCTGAAAGCTCTGCATGTTTTTTGTTTTTTTCAGCCATTTCTCATTTTCTGCAAATAAATGCTCTAAATTACAATATTTTTATTTTGGAATTTGGGAGAAATGTTGTCCGAAGTTTATTTTTTAATTTACTCAAACAGAGCTGTATATTTATAATATATTACAGCGACAAATATACAAGTAAGACACTTAAACAGCAGAGGAAAGTCTAGAAGAGAATTACACAGCAGTAATCTGGGAACAGCAGACACATATCAATATTCATGAGTGCCCACCTGGATGTTGCAGCGCAAACACTCAAATTTACCCTGCATCCACACAAACACAGCAGGGAAAAACAATCAGTTTGTGACTCATTCTAAATTACTGGTTGATTGGAGGGGTAACACATGAAAATATTGATATTTTACATTATTATTAATAAACCACAGTGGCTGCTGTAGTTTGAGCGTGAGCAGAGCTGTGTTTGGTGTTTGCTGTGTAGACTGGTGAATAATTCACCACCTGACTCCATGGGAAATGTCACCTACTGGACACTGGCTGCCAATTACCCTCTCAGCAGGTAATGCAACATTGATTTGAGGAGATGCTGAATGTTAGCTCAACTAATCTACCTCCAGATAGCATAAACATATGCACAGAGATCACTGTGCACATTGTAATATTGCAGTACAGTGCGCACAATTATGAAAAACACTGCACAGAACAAAGCTTCAGCACACTTCATTACAGCAGATAGCTGTAGAGCACACAGAGAAAAACACAGCACATTTTCTCATCTAACGGAAAACCAAATTGACCAATGCTTCATTCATAAACCACACAGCTTTCAACCCTTAAGTGCTCGTCATAAGAGACAAATACATGATTCAATTAAACTACAAAAGCCTGAGCTATCAACCATATCACACAAAGCGGAAATGTTCTGTGTACTTGAGGAAGTAACTCAAAACCAGATCAAGCTTAAACTCTAGCCATATGTTCATTAAAGGGCTTATTTTAGGGTGAGTTTACGCACTAAAACCTGTCATAATTCATTCTTATATTAACATTTTAACCATAATTTATTAATTAAATAAATTCTCTGTTTTTGTTACTGTTTTGGTTTAAAGCTAAAGGAAAATAACCTAAATTATCTCTATCCCGACTGTCTAGTCTGTAATGAACATGCATTAAAAAGCAGCACTTCATATATCTTCAATGTGAAAGGGTGAACTCTTTCAAATTGAAGAGGGATCAAACCTTTTTAACTTTCAGTGGAAGTCATTGTGAATCGAGTTTGTTTCAGGTCATTTCTATTGGTACACTGGTCAAGAAATTTTTAAACAGTGTTTGTGGGTTTGTAGGAACCCACAGTTTATGGGTTCAAATGACTATTTACTAAAAATCTACAAAAATGGGCATAATTTTATTTTTTATTGGACAGCGATGGAATTCATTCTGTGTGAAAAACATGAGTTTTACTGGCAGTGAGCTGGGGATGTGGGCAGTGCTCTGATGACAAAAGCTTGCAAGAGCTGTTGTAACTCTTTTCTGCCATCACACACATTTATGACAAAACTATTGACATTGGATTTTGCTAATATTTTGTTAGAGTAAGTGTTTCCACTGCCCAGCAGTGCAACCACAATCATTCCATTAAACAAACTGTTTCACAGCTCTATACTGGGGTGTTTTGTATATAAATATTTAAATATTTATCAACAGGGACTAGACAAGCTCCCATTGTGGCTACAAGCAAAAAAGAGAAATAAAAAAGACAATGTTTTCCTTAGAATAAATGTAAAAGCTACATTTCATATAATATAACAAAAAATTGCACATTACCTTTTTCCATTTACTTTTAGTTTGATTGCACATATTTTAGTATGAGAAATACTATTCTTCACGTTTCCATACATTTTGCTTTGGCTATATGGTGTTTTTTGCTTTGAAATGGTAGTGCTAAATGTAGTCTGTCCTTTAAAACAATGTAAATTAATAACAAAATCAAGACAAAGCCTATTTGATTTGTGAGTCATCGCATATAAATCATCACACAGCAAACGTAAATACTGGCTCTTCTAAGAGACGTATTCAGGTTTTTTCTTCTTCAACACTGTACTTGAACCAGCACTGCCTGTGTAATCAGTCTTTGCCTGAGGGGATGTTCATTGTTTTTCGCACAAAGGCCGTGGACAAAGGGAATTAAGAAAAGCTTCAAAATACAGGATGTCAAAAGAAATTAAACAACAAACTGGCTGGCTGCCCTGAAACACCTTGTGATCGTTTCATCTGTTTAGTGTTGATTTCCTTTCACAGTTTCATTTCCTGTTCCTGGGAAAAAAAGGAGCCGTTTAAAGTAGCAGCAGAAATTCTGCATTCCCTGTTCTCAGCACGCTGAACTATAAAGCTTCTCTGTGATCAGTGACTAATGGCTTTAGGAAATTCATAAACACACCTCTGACTCTAGCAAGCAAGTTCTGATCAAGCGAGATATGGAGCATGTATGTTAAATCATTCTGCTGCATGCGGCTTCATGCAATGCAGGCTTTGCTGTCTGCTCTTCATAAAGCCAGGGTTAAACTACGTAATTTTTGCCCTAATTCTCAGTATGGCTGAGTCTGTGCTGGATGGCTCTGGTCTGCAGAATTTTTTAATTGACAATTCTAGAGAGAACTGGATATTATGTGATGGGCTCAACACCCCGGTTGCTGAACATACTATGACAATCAGGCAGAGCCAAATTTGCCAACACCCCAACTGCTAGGGCTGCACAATATTGGAAAATTTGATAAAAAAGCTATAGCACTGTCTGACTACTGACTGCCTCCTTTAAGTCTCGAAAGCTGACATGTGCAGGGTGGTGAGGAAAGACAGTATCTGTCTAGCAGACAGAGTGATTTATGGAGCAGGGGAGAGGGAACTGTAGATGAAGTGATAGAGGATCTGGGGTGGAACATCTGGGCTTTAGAAACAATGGCACAGGTCCATTATGCATTCAGACTTCCAGATATGTGCTGCTCTCAATGCTTCATCGCTAGTGCTTAGCACTGTCAGGCTCGTTAGCAGTCTGCTAACTGGCAGCGTGCAGGATTAATGCTACTTCCTGTAAACAAACATAAATATATCCAAATCAGCCCGATGCTATTCTTCATGCTGCATCCCATTCATCACAGCAACGCAGCTCCTACTGCAGCCTGTAATCATCATTACACTCACCACTGCACTGTCACATTCATCTGATGCTGTACTTCTCTAGTGTCCAGGGAAAAAAGGGGAAATATATTGGCTGGCAGAATCCCTGCAGTGAAGTGGCGTGTCTTGTATTGAAATAAACTAGTGCTGGGCGATAAGACTTTAAATCAATATAATGAATGACTGAACATTTTTACCTGGATTACAAATAAAGAACGAATTAAGGAGTCATGTGACAACACACATGGTGATATCTTTTTAAGGGGACAGTACATGAACACACACAGGAAGGAAAATGTTAACATTAGACATGGACTTTCCATTTATTTTTTGTCTATTTCCCAGCTCTGTAACAAATGTTTCATATAAATTGTTTTCAATATAATGGTTTCTTGGTTTATTTGTCATTCATAGATATAAATGTATGATCATCATTATCATCATTTACTTGCACACTTGTTCAGTTCAGTTCATCAGTACAGAAAATCACCAGACTTTTTGATACTCAGTAAGGGTTTCATGATTAAAACTACTATTCAATAGTAGCATAAATAACTACAGAATTGCATTTGCTTAAGACTGCAGTTGATTGCTACACAATTAATACGGTATCCCAGGTGGCCGCTACGGTGTTGCTAGGTGATTCACAGACAAGTACTAATGTTCTTTTCAGTGGAACCAGTTTTAGTCACTATTGCATCTTTGTTATTTGCATTTTGAAGATGTCTCTAAAAGAATATTTCTTGTTTTATTGAATCTATTATGGCCCTACTTTTTGGGTTTTACCTTTTGAGTTTAAGAAATGCGAATATTTAAAACTGGCAATCATCACAAATTGTTTACAGTTGTCAACTGCCAAAGTTATCGATTTATGAAGCAAGCAAATAAATGAAAAAGTAAAATACATCTTGTTCCTTTTGTGTTTACTAACATCAGTATTGAAAACAATATATTAATTTCTGTCGCATTCTAATATGCCTAGTTAGCTTGGACAACAGCTTATGTTTAGACAAATAATTATGATCTGTAGAGTAACCGTAACAAATGATATTGTGGTAAATAATATGTGGTTTGACATGCGAGCATCTTTTCCCATTATTTTGTCACACAAGCGTTTAAATGACTGGGGGCATTCAGACAGATGAAAAATAGGCTAGGCAGAGGATGTCCCAATATTGAGCTTATCTTAGAAGGAGGGTGACAGCAGATATTGAGGAGAGCGCCGGCCTGCCTGACGGGCTGACATGTACGAAAATGATGTGTCAAAGCGAGCTGATTTCTCTGAGAGGACACTGAGGAGCTCCAGCTGATAGGATAAGGCACCTTGTCACAGAGCTGGGCCACAGAGCTGTTTTTCCGACCTTGAGTGATTACCGGGCTAAAGGAGCCTGGTGGATATTAAAATGGGCCTTCGTCGATGCCTGTCACGCATGGGGGAGAGACGAGCCCCGTGATTGGTCCAGCTGGGAGGTGGGAGGACATACAGTATGTGACCAGAATCCAGACTGGCTCCCTGATGTGCTGGCAAGCAGGTCAGTGTCTGCCTTGCAAGGACATTAGATCATGCCTATCCATGGTCAAACACACCATGCATCACGCTTTTAATGACTGCCTCGAGTGTCAGCTCTTAAAGTGTGCTCAAAACATTTCTGAAATGAGTTGAATCATCATCCTGCACTGCTCAGTCTGGGAGGAGGAAGGCTAATACAGCTAAGCTAAGATAAGAGCTGTCACGAGGGTCTCAAAAAAAAAAAAAAAAAAAAACAGTGGCCAGTGGCACCTGCACACTGGTTTAGAACAGAGCCTACTGTATTTTCTACTGTATATCTGCCAGCCCACCATCAATCATTTCACACAGTGCTTCACTGCTTCAATTATTATACTGATCCAAGGCCAGTTCTACTCCAAATAAAAATATCCAGCAGTTCTGCAGCAGATGGTCTAATTCTCTTAAAGTAATTCAAATCTGTTCAGATTCTTTAGGAAACTATCCTGAAATGCGTCATGATTTGATAATTTTACTATTTAAAATATTAAAATTAATATCTGTAAAAAAAATAGTGCTCTATTAACTATTACTTTAGTTTCCTGTGATTCCTCAATGTACCCTGTATACACTGCAACAACATGATGTTTTCCATGCCCACAACAGCACACTACAAAAAGGTTTGGCTGGGACACAGCCATGGGTTTCTGCAGAGAACAAGCTGTGCCTACAATTAATATACACAAGCACTTAAAGTACAAGCTTCCTGGAGCAGTTGGCCAAGCTGGTTGTAGACACAAGTGTAAGTGATGTGTCGTCATCAGCCCATGTTAAAAGTAATTCCTGCACCGCTGTTGTTATGGTTGCCTTGTAAACACTTTTATTAAACCATTTATAGTTTTCAAATAACTGTAATGGCCTACCATTAAAAAGCACTGTGTAAGACTGGTGGAGGAGAACATGCCAAGATGCATGAAAACTGTGATTAAAAATCAGGGTTATCCCACCAAATATTGATTTCTGGACTCTAAAAACTGTATGAATACAAACTTGTTTTCTTTGCATTATTTGAGGTCTAAAAGCTCTGTTTCTTTTTTGTTTCATCCATTTCTCATTTTCAGCAAATAAATGCTCTAAATGCGCAGATTTCTTTTCTGGAGTGGTTTGCTTATGGTGAGAACATAATCTGGTCTTGATCTGAAGCATTCAGATGCATTCATTCTTTTTTTAATTGAGCTAAACTGCTGATAAGGCACAGTTTAATCTGCTATATTAGCTAGATAATATACTGCTATGACTAAACACTGTCTCTGATGCTTCATGCTGTTTACACACTAGGAATGCGGTATGTGCAGCATTCACTGCTCACAGCCACGAAACTCTGTTTACTACTGCTCTGCACTTCCCATTGAAAACACGCATGTTTGAAAGCGCAGCGGCAATTTTTTTTTACCGTTCTGTGTTAAAGCAGCTTCACACTGTGCAGATATACACGCTGGAACACAGAATCTTCTCACTATATTTACTTTCTTGCTTCTGCACCAGACAACTCTGACCAATCAGAGACAATGTGATTTTGGTTTATGCCCGTGTGAAATCAAACCAAACAGAGGGAGAAAACGCTACAAGTAAACAAACTCATCCACTCATTCGGACCTTAGAAACCAACTACAGGCGTGAAAACGCCCTTTTATACTCAGTAAATTAAGTTCTAATTCAGAAATCCTTACAACCAAGCTGAGATGTGTACAATGAAGTAAAAAAAAGTTTCCTCTATCCAATTTGTCATGCATTCTTTGTTCGAGCACCCCACATTGGTTTTACCTGCAAGTATCATATGCTAGTATTTTAACTGGCACCACTAATAAAAATATAATTGCATTTTACATTTCTTACATTCATTCTTTTATATCATTTATCATATATCATTTTTCTCTTATATCATTTAAATATCCACTATAAAAACTTGCGTTTTAGGAAGAACAAATGCAGTTCATGCAGTGCAGTGTACATGTGTAGTCTGAAATAATGATTCTCTGTACACTACTTTTGGAAGGAGTTTAGGAGTAGGAAGTGGATTCTAACGGAGTGATAATATACAGGTGCATTTTGTCACTGATACATTATTAAGTATTCTGTTCAGCAGAAGAGCTGTGTGCAGATAGAGGATCCTCTGTGTTCACAGAGGGCTGTGTAGAGAGCAGTGAAAGGCCGTTCTATTCCTCAGCATTGAGCCGCGTGTGCTGTACCTGTGGAGGGAGCGTGTGACATTTCCCTGCTGAGATCTGCGAGCAGCACTAGCCACACTTCCCTCGCCTTCTGTCACCATGTCACAGCTATTCTGTTCTACCACAGCCTAATGCATTCACTCACACACACACACACACATATACACACACACATACAAACAAAGCCCATTAATTCATTAATACAACCAGGACTATACGCCTACACATACATAGGAATTTATATATAATACAAGTCTGAAACAAGTAGATCAGGCACAGAAGTGCTGCTGGAGTTTTTAAACACTGTGTCTTTAATGAACACCCCATTAAATAAGCACTTGCAAGTGCTGACGTATACAAATTCAGGAACCGGCTACTAACAAACTACTAATAAAACAGGTACAAAGAAATTAAAAACACTGGTGATCATGCAATACCCTGACCTCACAAACATGTTGGGCCCTATTATACAACCTGCACAAGGTGAGTCCTGATGCTCATTGCTACCTTACACCCCGCCAACAGGCTATTTTCACTCCTTCCACCTGCATTGCTTAAATAGCAACAGTGCTTGTAAATATATATATATATATGCTGATGGGCGTGGTGGTCTCGAAATGAAGTACAGAAAACACACAGACTGAATACAACCTAAACATGTCCACAGTCAAACATTCATTGCTATCTTGGCTGGGCAGCAGTGCACAACTTTTACATCAAATAGTTTTTTTACAGCTAAAATAGGGCCAGTTAGCACTTGATGCAATCAAATCATCACAGCAATGCTCCAAAATCTAGTAAAAAGCATTCGCAGACTTTTGTGTACCCTTCACTCTAAAAAACAGAGGTACGATATGAGTACTTTTTTGTACTCAAAGGTACACTCTTCATAATTGTACCCTCAGAGGTACAATATTGGTCTTTACAGGGTCAGATTTGTTCCCTCTGAAGTACAAACTCATTTCTAACAGCAATAAGTACAAATTTGTACCATTTCACCAGCCAAAGGGTACATTCAGTATTCTGTATCACTGTACTAATAAACTATATATATTTTAATTGCACATTTTTTTATTTAAAAGCCAGACAATTTTGCATCATGAAGTTCTTGACACATATTTCGTTGATGATAATATTTATAATAATTATAATCTATACTGGCATTAAAAACATGGGTACAAAAAAGGACTTTCACTGAAAGGTACTTTTTTGTACCTCAATATAAGGTACAGCCCCAGCGACAAGCTTTGTACTCTTTTAAGTACAAATCTGTACTTACTTTTCTTAGTGTGTTGACTTCATATGAAACAATGCATGAACATGTGTGCCAATACTTTTGTCCATATAGTGTAAATAAAATATTTATTAGATAATGCAATTTTCTGAAATGTATCACAGAAAAGACACATGACTTTTACTGAAAGCATCTTCTGTTGCTATTCAGAACAAGACATATTTAACCATTGAAAAGCTATGCACCACTAAGCCATTTTAAACATTTAAATAATTTTAAAAGCCTAAAAGTTGCACTGTGATTGAACTCTTACAGATGTAGAGGGATGCAATTAAATACAGTTATTTTTATGGCTCTCTTTTAACATTTAAACTGATATTATTATCATTATTAATGAAAAGAGAAAATGGAGAAAACCAGCACATGAAGGAGCACAAAATGATGATGCTTACAAATAATTTAAGCACACTCAGCATTTCCCTCTGCTCATGTCTATTCATTGGAGGTCTGCTTCCATGCTACAATTCATAATCTCCACAGACCTGGAAATTAATGTGAATTCAGCATTGTTCTGACTGTAATGCATAATTAATAAGCCACTGCCTGAATACAGAGTATGATTTAATTATTAACTTCATTTACTGGCTATAATCTGTTCAGCAGCAGTTTATAGACGCCTACATCTTTGGAAATCTGCTCTGACTCACTGAACACAGTGTGAACACTTTAACTGATTTACTTACTGTATGTTAGGAAGAGCCAACAGATACACTGTTTGTCCAAATGTTTGTGGAACCTCCTTGTAGTGAATGCATTCAGCTACTTGCCAAAGTTATGACAATTGCTGACAGATGTCCAAATGCACCCAGAGACACAGCTCTAGCCTGTATAGAAAAGTACTGCCAAATAATAAGACTCTCTGAAACAGAAAAACACCTATTTACCTAATGCTAAGCCTGGAATACTAATAAAAGACCCTTCTGCACTGAACTGTTGAGCAGTGAAACTGTGTTCTCTGTAATGATGGTGGTGATCCTCCATGAACATCCTCTTCACTAAAACACTACAGTCACTGAATGCAACCAAATCCTAACAGCAATGTTTCAAAATCTACTATAAAGCCTTTCCTGAACAGTAGATACAGTTTCTCAGACAAAAAAAAATGAATAAGCAGGTGTCTCATTACTTCTGCCCATATAGTGTGCTTCAAGAATGGTAAACCAGCAGCTGATCATAACATTTAAGCTAGGCCTTTCATCTTGTTTTCAACAAGGCTGTACAATAAATCACAATTTTTTCATTATCGCGATGTGTTTCCATAATAAATATTGTTAAAAATGAAAACTCAAATTGCATTACCTGTGGGCTTCAAAAGAGGGAGCTCTTCAGGCTGCAAACTTTAGCTATGTTATCATCACAAGCCACATTGCTCAAATGCAATTTTTTTGCTCAGTTCGGATTTGGCTTGACGGTTCACATTCACAAATGTAAGTGATCTGTATTTTGTGTAATGTGAACGAATCTGTCCCTGAAACGCCTCACATGCGCACATTGATTTGTGTATAAATGTCGCCTTCTTTACTAACAACAAAAAATGCCATATTTGAGACGACTTGTAGCTTAAAGAGAAATGTTAGCAGCTCATATGTGGAGCATCTTTTGCTCGAATGGAGAGAAGTACATGCTCAGGTTGAGGAGGTGAAAAAAAAGACCAGTCGGTTTGCTTTAGCTGTTTTTTGCAGCCATAGCTGCACAGCTGCACCAAGAGATGTGTGGGTACGAGAGAGAAGCACATAACGCATGAGTAAAAGCTAAAAGGTGCATGAATTCCAATTTAAACTTTCAGATTCATATCACACGTCTATGGATCGGATATGTGTCCAATTAAGAAACACATATGAAAGTGACTCAAATCTGACTAAAAAAAAAATAAATAAAAGGATTTTGCACGTCCACACAACCATGAAAAAATCAGGTCTGAGCCACATTGAGCAAAAAAAATCAGACTTGAGTCACTTCAGCCTGTTAATGTGAATGTGGCCTTTGATCATATTACTCAGCAAGGCTGGAGGCAGAGTGAGGTTGAGCTCCACAGTAAACAAACACATCAACTACTGTACTTCTTAGGCTGGGAACAATTAGTGCATCCAATCCTGAAAAAAAGTGCTGAAAAAACTTTAAGGATCTTAATTTATTGTGTTCAAAGTTCACTGTTCAACTTTCTACTGAAGTAGCAGACCTGTAAGTGTTGGTATAACAAGCAGGAAACAGCTATTCCTATTCCAAAACACAGAAGTCAAGCGTGTACTGGTGTGTACTGGCAGAGTGTTAGGTGCTGTGTAATATAAGAGTGTGTGATGATACAGTGAGTCCAAGAAGTATTTGATCCCTTGCTGATTTTCTTTGTTTGCCCACTAATAAAGACACTATCCTTCTGCACGTTTAATGGTAGATATATTCTAACATGGAGAGACAGAATATCAAGACAAAAATCCAGAATATAATTTTAAAGAATAAATTTTAATTAATTTGTATTTCAATGAGGAAAATAAGTATTTGATCCCTCTTGCCAAACACACTCAATACTTAGTGGCAAAGCCTTTGTTTGCAAGCACAGCGGTGAGACGTTTGTTGTAGTTAACCACAAGTTTAGCACACACACCAGGGGGAATTTTGGCCCACTCTTCTTTGCAGATCCTCTCTAAATCATGAAGGTTGGTGGGCTGTCGCTTGGCAACTCTGACCTTCAGCTCCCTCCATAGAGCTGGGCCACTCCATGACCTTAATGTGATTTTTCTTGAGCCAATCCTTTGCTGTATGTTTAGGGTCGTTATCATGTTGGAAGACCCAACCACGGCCCATTTTCAGATCCCTGGCAGAGGGGAGGAGGTTGTCCCTCAGGATTGTGCGGTACATGGCTCCATCCATCTTCCCAGTGATGCGGTGAAGTAGCCCTGTACCCTTGGCAGAGAAACACCCCCAAAACATTATGCTTCCACCTCCATGCTTGACGGTGGGCACAGTGTTCTTGGGGTCATAGGCAGCATTTTTCTTCCTCCACACATGGCGGGTGGAGTTGAGGCCAAAAAGTTCAATTTTGGTCTCGTCTGACCACAAAACCTTCTCCCAATAACTTGGTTCATCTTTCAAATGATCATTGGCATACTTGAGGCGCGCCTCCACATGTGCTCTCTTCAGCAGGGGTACCTTTCGAGCACTGCAGGATGTGAATCCATTGTTGCGCAAAGTGTTGCCAATTGTTTCCTTGCAAACTGTGGTCCCAGCTGCCTTCAGGTCATTTGCTAACTCCTGCCGAGTGGTTGCAGGACGATTTCTGACCGTTCTCAGCATCATTGCCACCCCACGAGGCGAAATCTTCTTTGGAGCACCGGGCCGAGGTCTGTTGATTGTCATGTTATACTCTTTAAACTTTCTGATAATTGCACCAATAGTTGTTACTTTCACATCCAACACCTTACTAATCTTTTTGTAGCCCATTCCAGCTTTGTGAAGGTCAACAATTCTGACTCTGAGGTCCTGTGACAGCTCTTTGGTTTTACCCATGTTGGAGACTTGAAACCTGTGTGATCTGTCTGATTCTGTGGACAGGTGTTTTTCACACAAGTGATTAGTGAGAACAGGTGGCTTCAGGTCAGGTAACAAGTTGATTGGGAGTGTCTAACTGGTCTGTAAAAGCCAGAACTGCTAATGAATACTAAGGGATCAAATACTTATTTCCCTCCATGAAATACAAATCAATTAATATATATTCCTTAGATTTATTTTCTGGATTTTCTTTTTAATATTCTGTCTCTCCATGTAAGAATACATCTACCATTAAAAGTATAGAATGATCATGTATTTATTAGTGGGCCAACGAAGAAAATCAACAAGGGATCAAATACTTCTTGGACTCACTGTATGTGCAGATGAGCGTGGTGCTGTGGTTTTAGTCAGATGCATCAGTGCTGGGAGTGTGAGTCAATGTGTGAACTGTCATTAGTGATTAGAGAGTGCTGATTAATGCCTGCACCAGCAAGCTTGTCACGTTTGGCCAGGCATAGGCCACCATAGGTAAAGCACACTTACACACTCTCACAGAGTAGGTGTAAAACACCAGTGCAAAGAAAAGGCAATATTACATAACATATATTACATTCATTTTACATTTTGTTAATCTTTTAAATTAAATGAAGGTATAAATATGTTAATCCAGTATTCTGTGCTTTCTGTGCTTGTTTCAGGAATTTCTCGAGCAGACTGCTTCCATCTCTGTGATATTCTTGGACATCTTGCACTAGTATGTTTTGGATTATTGTTTTGCTGCAGAAGCCAATATATTTTTTATCAGATTTAGTCTTTAATCATGAGATCCATCCTTTCATCAACCCATTTAGTGTTTCCTGTGCCACTTATTATAATAAAAAATTATTTCAGGGGGGTCCCCTTTGAACCTGGACTTGGAACCCCATATATATATAAATATATATATAGATACACTGCCTGCCCACACTAACAGCTGATTGGCTGACTCACAGTCTCTTTGCAGAGGACAGGCCTATCAGAACCTTTTTTTTTTGCATGCGCTTTATTAATATGCACACGAGGGGAGTGCCCTCTTCCTTTCTCTCCCTCTCCTTTTCTTTCCCACACGTGACTGGGGAAAAAAAGTCTGCGTGCACGTTTGTGTTCACTCTGGCCACTCATTCTAGATTCCAGGAGATTTTATCTGACTTGTAGGCATCAGGGGATCGTTACTGATACACGGTAGATTCACCTGACTTCCGGGAGAATTGGGAAGTCTGTTTTTTATACATTTAATTTGACTTCCAAGTCTTTTTTGGAATAAATGGGTGTCGTGTGTTCCTGAATATATATGAAAATCCAAGCAAGTCTATAAATCAGGGTCTTTCATGGTATAGGGTTCTGTGAGGCAGAAAAGCACCATAAAGTCTTACAGCATGCTTAGAGTATGCTGCCTACAAGTTGACATATTTTTCAGCACAATCCAGCATTTTTTAATGAGACAATACAAAACTACATGCTGGGTCCTGGACTGGAATGTGTCGAAAGCCTGGAATATGTGAATGGAGGTATAATAACAAATTAAATGAAGGTGACAGGAGAAAATACAGAGTATCTTGGGTTTATACTGTCCAAAATCAAAGTTAATGTAAATGTAGGGAAAAAAAACAGACAAAACAAGTAAAACATTTTTAAAAACATCTAGCTCTAGAGCCACTGTCTAACAAAGGTTGGTCATAATAGGCTACATCAGAAGATCATGTTAAGGATTGGTTCATGTAGGCCACCTGCTATAATTGTTTTGTTTTTTTTCCCACAGGTCATTGGAAGGCTAAGTAGTCAAAAGTTTTTTTTCAGTCAATTTTTCCATTTGGAAGTCAAATACATGCCTTCACATGCTGCCCATGTGTTTGTTTGTATGCTTGTATACAGGAGTGTATATTTACAGGAGTCTCTGAGAAGAGGAAAAATGTATCACAATTCTTTCCACTTGTTAATTAGCTATGTAAAACACTTTCAGAAGCCATACAGTCCCTGAGCCACATGGCATGAAATTCCCCACTTGGATACTGAGAGACTGTGCCTGATATTATATTACAAAGGGTTGAAGCACCTTCACTGAGAGACCTAAAGGTGCACCATGTTCAAAACGCACTGGATGCTGGGAGTCCGGCGGTGTGAGCTCTTGGCTATGGACCACGAAGTCATGGGTTGAATCACATTAGATGCCAACCTGCGAGTGCCACTGTGCCCTTTAGCAAGGAAAGAACTCTAAATTGCTCCTGGAAGACCGCTCCTGCAGTTGGCAAAAAGAAAAGCTAAAAATGGCATAATGTGCCGGGTGCAAGTCTGAAGGACTCAAAGGACTATATATATGTTTTATTATTACTAAGGACATACTTTAGCGCAGTTATGCCACCTACAGCAAAATTCTGCATGATGTGTCCTTCCTGCAGAGGGTCTAATACATGTACATAATGATGAGGGAATGCTATAGCTAATTTCTCAAAGTGCCCACAGGGAAAGGCTGGCGAACCTTTTTAGCTTGACATTTGTTCAGGCCTCAGTGGCTGCTGAATATCATATGGTAGTCAGACTGTTGTCTCAGGCCTTGTTACCGGCATGGCTTTTCATTATGCATGTGTAATAACAGCATAAATCATACCTGTCACTATTAATAAAGTCAAACCTCTATCACTCACTCACTCACTATTGGGAGGAATGCTAACCAATTGCTTTGCTTACTTCCTAATTTGAGCTTGGACCATTTAAGTCTTTCATTTTTCCATCCTAAAGCATGCCAGCTTGCATTAGAAGTTGTCAGAATAAAGCAAGAATCTAACAATATCTGAGATTAAAACTACCTATTTGCTGCTGATACTAATAAGGCTAATGAACACTGCTGTTTACATGGGTCCTGTGTGCTCAGCTCATAAAGTTAAATACAGTTAATGTTTTAAAACAAACACACTTGTGCAGTGTTTGAAATGGGCTGGTGCCAAAATTTTTATTGAAAAGAAATACAGTGTTGGTCTACTGTAAAAGTCGCATTGCCACATATTGGATATTTATCAGATTTTATTACCACATAAAGACAGAGCTCGTTTAGGGGAAAACAAGTTGCTGTCTGTTTAAAATTATTTAATTTAATACCACAATTGTTTTGTAAACTAACATCAACTTGCAAAAACACTGTTTTGGGGTTCAGTGCAGAGAAAATAAGATTAAAACAATGATTTAAAGTTTTGCAAGATTTCAAGATGCCATTTTAAAAATTAAAATAAAACAAAATAAAACATAATAAAGACTCAATAATATTTAAAATTGTAATTTTTCATAATGTCTGTCTACTGCCATCTCCACATAGTGGGAGCATTTTCCAGAGAGATTATTAATAAGACAGCTGTTTACCAGTTAATATATGCATGCAATTTCTGGTAACACTCAATAAAAAAAGCCAATCAGCTTGCTGGATACACTCCAAACTAAGGAGGATCGAGGATGCTACAAACTATGCATACAGTTTTTTTTAATCAGCTTTTATTACTGATTTAATTTATATGGTTTGGAAAAATTAATATGTGTATGTGCATTTGCACATGTGCAGTGTCAGCACTGGTGTAACTTAAAGTAGCTGAATGCATTCATTAAAAGGGGTGTCCACAAACTTTTGGACATATACAGTATGATATAGCATGATGCAATAACATATGTTCTGTTGTTATGTTTTTAGTATCTGTAGATATACATGAGCTTAATTGTGTTTATAGGCTTTCAGTAACCTTATAGTAAAATGAACAAATGCATAAATAAAGACAAAAACCAGTGCTTTAAAATGTGACATGAATTGCCTAAGTGAAGACATACTGAGGCTAATGTCCAGCTCTCCTAAAGTAAAGCCTCTTTTGTTCTGCCTGTTCCCCAGAGATGTCCACGTAGCGTAGGAGAAATGAGGCTGATTTTGCTCCCAGTGGAAACAGAACAGTGACACAGTTCTTTACCTAATTAATTCCAGGTTTGGTTTCTCCTGCTTGCGGTTAATGAGAGGTTTACTGCTCACGCGAAGGCCCTTACAATTGTGCCTAAACATTATTTACACTTTATGCTGAAACACAGCTCTCAGCATGTGAAACAGGTGTGTCAGCATTTATACAGCAGAAATCACAATGCTACATCAGTCCCCCCCCCAGCCACTAGCGCACATCTGAAAGATAGATAATGCCTAACAGAAAAAAATGCATGAATAACCTACTTATTCAGCTGAGGCCAAGCTACATTCACACAGCAGGTAAAGTGGCCCAAATCCAATTTTCTGACAAAATCTGATAAGGTTTTTCTTGGCTGTTCAAACTATCTTTACAATGTGACCTATATTAGGCACCCCTAAACCATTGGTCTATCGTATCAGATGTATCAGATTTTAATACCACATATAAAGATTTAATTTAGGCGTGGCCTAAATTAAAACAAGTCGGTTTTTATTTTATTTTCATTACAGTTTTACCACAATTGTTTTTTTTAAACAGACAATATCAGCTTGCAAAAAAAACTGTCGTGGAGTGGAATGCAATTTGCTAGATTGCAAGACTGCAAAACTCAAAATGGAGCTAAAAACAAGCCAGTGTTTTAACGCTATCAACAGAAGGGTTCCTTATAAACATCGGGATTTTAGAGGATTTGGACTGCATCCCAAACCAAATGCCTTGTAGGTGGACATGTTTAATCGTTCCCTATCTGAGAATTTGTTGTAAAAGTATTTAAGTATTTAAATAATTTTTTAAGTATTTACCAGACACATTAGTTAGCAAGTTAATTAAGCTATTTGCTTACTACCATTGCTATTTGGCTTATCCTCACCCATCAGTCATTTTAATAAGCGCAAATAAGGGCATGTGGACAGTAAAATTGTAATCAGGTTTTGAAATATAGGCTCTAGCTGGTCATGGTTACTGTTTTATTGTAAGGGCACAATTTTAAATCTTGTCTTACAGGTACTTTAAGAAGTGAGTACTACCAACTGTTATTTTTTTATTATTTTTTTTTGTTTGTTTCTCTCTCTCTCATACAGAAAGTTCTGCTGACACCACCAACTCCTGACCAATGGGAGGCCTGGCTGGAGCATTGAAGGGAGGAGCCACATTTTTAAATGCAGGAATCCAAGCTGGCTGTTGGAGAGAGAGAGGACTGTTGTGAGACCATGTGCTGTGGGGTAGTTTGATTTTAAATCTCTTATGTTTGAGCTACTTAGTTTGGGTATTTTAGCAGCATGTCCCCTTATCTGTTTTAATGAGTGTTTACTCTGTGTTTCAGGGATGTGTTTTGGTTTTAAGGTAATTTATCTGTAGTTTCTATAACTTTGTTTTATAAGAAATGTATTTGTTACTGGTCAGGGGAGTGTAGTGTAGTTAGCTTTTGTTTGTTTGGTTTATGTTCTAGCTTGCTCTTTTGTAACTCCAAGTAGGGAAGTGTTTTGTGTTTTGTTTTATGTTTCTGTTCCTTTCTATGGTGCTGTCCAGTTTGATTCTACCTGTAATGTAATTGAAATTTTGTTTTTATGACTGTTTTTAATACCTGCTATAAATAAAGCTTTTGCTTTTCTCCCCTCTTGTGCCTCTTTTATTTTATTGGTTTTATTGGAAAATGCTATGTGTTATTGATCCCCTGAATCCCTAGATATAAAACGGGATTGTAATGCCACTAGCTTAAATTTTTTTAGGCCGTTTAATAGTTCTTTGGACTATAAAGTATTGATCTGTTGACAAAGCATGGTAGCCCATTTGTTTTAGGCTACATACAATCCTAACTCAGACTGATGTAGTATTAATAATCTGGAATGGTGTGACTGAAGTGTATATAGCAGTAGTGTTAATAAGATGATTCCTAATTGGCAAATCATTTTAAAAATCAAGTTTGCTCTTCATTGTGTTACTTCATTACTCACACTAAGGAAGTCCAGACATATTCTAACAAAATATTTCCCTTCAGACAGAGGGGAACAAAGACAGGTGTTATTCTATTAAATCTGTTTAAAGACATGGTAAGACAATTTCCTATTGACTTCTATTCAGACTTAGTGGAATGTTTTCCTTCTTGACTGGCATGGTTTTCCTCTGATGGCGTTATGAGTTTCTATAAAAGTGGCCTAAATTGAAAATAAAAGCCTAATTCAATCTGATTTTGCCATTCTGAAAATGGCCTCAAACTTGAGTTCTGGCATCACTGAACCAACGGTTTTACCGATTTTTTCCAAACAGCAGAAAATGCAGCAGAACATTTTGATGGGACTGTGTTAATAAGGAATTAAGGGGTTTTAAAGTTTATACTGTGTTCAACAGCAACTGAACAAAATTATCTTAACACGTCCTGAATATAAATATTGTATAAATCAAATGCTCTTGTGTAAAAACCATGACATTTCAGACATTTTAAGCGAACATCTAAACTCTGCACAGGCCAGTTATTGCTCAGTATAATTTATAATCAAATAAAAACTAAATACTATGTGGTATTTACAGGCCAAATGAAGAAAACTATTTAACCACCTCCAGCAGCGAGACCTGTGGGTAAAATTCCCAGTGCAGGCCTGTCATGATATCTTAACACACTGTCCTAGAAAAAACTGCAATATTATACTCAGTAATATAAGAAAAGATCATACATTTTAATATAAGTGTAACCCCTTCTCTGCACCACAAATAAACAGAGGGATTATTCAAGTTACTGCAGCTTTTCGGTCAGCTCCAACCAATCTGGCCATTCTCTGTTGAGCCGTTATTGATTCTATCAACAGAACTGCCGCTTACTGCATGTTTTCCTTTATTGCACGATTCTGAGTAAACTCTCCAGAGACTATTTATTCCTGAAAATCTCAAAGATCAGCAGTTCTAGAAACACTGAAAGATCATATTGGTGAGTATAGCAGCAACAATCCCTCACTCCAAACAGAAAACTGCTCAGCAACTGCTCACCAGTGCTGTTGTAAATCTGCAGCAGAGTAATAAGCTCAATACGGTCTTAGTTTTATAGTTCTCATATTACCAACATGGTTTTTACAACCTAGGGGGCACAGGGTTTGGGAGCATAAAACTTATTACATGTTATCCACAGCACAGAACCTTCCATACACAATCACGTTCTAGGAGGACTACAGCTACAGTCAGAGGCCATTTAAACTGGGGCCAATGCAGAGATTTAGAGTGTCAATCCAGCACAATCCTTGCATGAGGAAGAGGAGGGTATATGTGTAGCTCTGTCTCCAGAGCGTGAGTGCCAGCAATAGGAAATGAGGGTGAGGTGGGAGTGATGCTTGTTTGGTGTGAAGTGCAATACCCCACTACTGGGAATATTGAGAATGCAATCTGTCCACATAACAGACTAACAGCACCATAGGAGTAAATCAAAATAAGTATCCACACAGAGTTATGAGTGCTCCCTTGTGAGGCAATGTCAAACGAAAATATATGGTTTAATTATTTATTTTAAGTGTGCAATGCACAGTGCTTTGGGGTTGCAATACCTCAGGAGCCCCAGTCTCTTTCCATCAGCTTAACTACTGTAGCACTGGGTTCAAAATGATCAGGCTTTGTGAGCAAAGCCAAAATAAATAAACATCTAAACCGTAGCTGTTCGTTAAAACTTCTCTTTTGTAAGGTTATCTAAGCCAGAGTTAAAATGAATCTTTTATTTATTCTTTTTAGAATTATCCATCATGGTATTGCAATGGTGAACTAATAGAGCATAAAGAACCACACTCAAGAGTTTGCTAAAAGTGCGTCACAAACAGAAAGGTGAAAAAACAGGCATAAATGAAGGTATCAAATTTATTAAACAAACAAGAAACAAAAGCAAAACAAAAAGCAAACAAACAAGGTTATAAAAACAAAAAAAAATTGAACTGAGACCAGACTAGGGCTACCTTCCCCATTACCAGGCTGAAGTGACTAAAATCTGATTTTTTGCTCAATGTGGCTCAGATCAGATTTTTTCATGGCTGAGAGAATGTGCTAATTCAGATTTTGAGTCACTTTCATATGTGGTTCTAAATCAGATACCTATCCGATCCATGGACACGTGACAAATGTGAACGGTCAAATCAAAAACAGAAAAAGCAAGCCGGCTGGCAGTTTTTCACTTCCTCGACCTGAGCATTTACTTCAGACCAGCAGTTTACTCTCCACTCACACAAGATATGCTCCAAATATGAGCTGTTAACGCATTTATTTCCCTTTGTAAAGCCACGAGTAATTACTCAAACATTGCATTTTTTTGTTGGTGAAAAAGGCAACATTTATACACATCAATGTGCGCATGTGAGGCAACCAGCTCCAGATTCGTTCACATTACACACAGTCACTTACATTTGTGAACCGTCAAGATAGCCAAATCCAATTTGAGGAAAAAAAACATTGTGGCTTATAATATGAACGTAGCCTAAGAGCACCAAAAAAAGATCACACAAACACTACATAAAATATAAGACCCACAAAAGATTCCACAAGAAACACTGCAACAAAGGGGCTTATATACACGAGGAGGGTGAGGAAAACACCTGGGACCGGTAACGAGGGGGGTGGGGTAACAAACAAAATGGGTGGGAACACAGATGACACAGGAACAATGACCTTGAAGAGGAAAACAAAAACAGATTGAAAGACAGAACAGGAACAGAAAGAACAGAAAAGGAAACACACAAGACATACCAAAGACTAAAGGTGTGACAATGTGCCTAAAACCAGTTAAAAACTCTCCTAAGACCCTTCACACGACTTTGTTTGCTGTAAAATATAGTATTATCCTTTACACAATTGATCTGACCCTCAGTTACCTGCAACAGAGTTTGCGCTGTGGTGTTTAGTCTGCTAGGAAAATAGGTTGTGTTGGCCAAACACACATTTTGTACAGTATAATTAATAGCATAAATAAAGTTCTCTGTAGACAAACAAACTTGTTCGGCTTGTGTTTCATAAAGGAGGCCCAAGGGACCTCACTGTTTGTGGGAAAACCTGTACACTAACAGTGCAAAACTAATTCCATCTAATATGCACATTCGTTAGCACATGATACCCAGCGTTTTTCATTAAAGCTGTCAGTTTACCTCCACCAGCGCTTTCACCAGCCACTCTCTCACTTCCCCTGCAAAATGATCTGTCACTTAGTTAAGTGGAGAAAACTACCTCAGCCAAACGATGAAGCCTTAGCCTTGCTCTGTTTTCAATTTCAGAAACAGAACTGGAAACTTATTGGAGATGCGGCTTGAAGCTAAAGCCTCAATTAGCGCAATGGACAGAACATTCCAGTCTCAAATGATCAGTCTATGAATAGAGAAAACTGAGAAAATGAGGGAGCTCACATATACAGAACATAAGAATGCACACAGTGTCCCACACTGCTAGAGAGATATTCTACCAAATTAACAGTTTATTTTTGTGGCAGCACCCACAGAAAGTCATGTTAAATCTTAATGGAATTAGCATATTTAGCAGTATCTAATATGGGACCTACTGTTCACCTTGTATATTCCAGAATACTGCTAATTTACAATACAGAGTATACAACATTCTCAATATTTTTAAAAATATTTGAAATATACAATGTTTAAAAACCCAACTTTATTATAATGTTATACATGAAATATGAATAAAAAGTTAGAAAGTTAGAAAAGTGCAGTCTCTGAAGCAAATGCTAGGGTACTGCTGGGCAATTGTTATGGTATCTAAGGTGGTTGTTCAGGTGTTGTAAAATGGTTGCTGTGGTACTACATGTTTATGGTTTGGTGTTACATATGTGTTGGTATCATTGTTACATTTAACAATGTCTAAACTTTTGCACATCACTCATTCCAACATGAACAAATCTCTTTCTATGTAGAAAATTAAACCATGCATCTGACCTATAAAGTATGGGATGAAGTACATAGCATGAGCTAATTCAGCAAAAAAATAAGATGAATTTAACTGATTATCTCCTTTTGCCATGTTTGCCAATAGACAGAAACCCACACTTTTGATTTTGCTATTTATAGGTATATGTTTGAGTAAATTGTTGATTTATTTTATAAATTACAGACTACATTTCTCCAAAATTCCCCCCAAAAATATTGTCATTCAGAGAATTTATTTATAGAAAATTAGAAATGGCTGAAATAACAAAAAAGATGCAGAGCTTTCGGACTCCAAATAATGCAAAGAAAACAAGTTCATATTCATAAAGTTTTAAGTTCAGAAATCAATATTTGGTGGAATAACCCTGGTTTTTAATCACAGTTTTCATGAATCTTGGCATGTTCTCCTCCACCAGTCTTACACATTGCTTTTGGGTAACTTTATGCCACTCCTGTTGCAAAAATTCAAGCAGTTCAGCTTGGTTTGATGGCTTGTGATCATCCACCTTCCTCTTGATTATATTCGAGAAGTTTTCAGTTTGGTAAAATCAAAGAAACTCATCTTTTTTGACATTTACTTGACATGACATTTACTTTCATTGCAATGTTTTAAAAATGTGTACATAGATATCAGAATGATTCACATATGCAATATTATGTGTGGATTTCATAATAGGATGTTATTAAAAATCAATCAAACGAAAAGTACCTTGATTGTTTTACAATGATCATCAACTGCTCAGTGTACATTCTGATCATGTCAGAGGTCAGTCCCTAAAGTACATACGTAGATATGAATATCCTATCATAGAGCACCCTGGGAAAAACTGTCTAGAGCTCACTATGAATACTAGCTTATCCAATATAAGTAACCACGCTCCAGTTTCAGCTAAGCCAACTGGGTCTTGGCATTCATGTTCTTGAAGCAGTCTAAGGATCTTATGGAAATGTGGGTGTGTAGGAGGTGGATGGGAATCCTGTGTAGAACCATTAGCACTAGTGAAACTGAATCTCAGCAGGCGTGAACAGATCTGAAGCAAAGCTAGTAGATGTTCTTCATACTGCAGACTTCAGTGATGAGCAATTATCAGACAAATATGACACTGGTGACAACAGCATATTTTACAAGAACCTGAGACGAAACCTAAGCGGGCTCTTGCTCTGGCTCAAGCAAAAACCAGGTCATTCAATAGCTCAGACAAGACCAACACACAGTGTAACCAAGACACACGGCAGTAAAAGCACTAAGGTGTGGGTGCAAATGAAAGGTGTGACAGTAAAATGTTCTTCTGAAGCATTAAAGAGTGCTTTCAGGTTGTGTGAACATGGAGGCCTAGGAGGCTCAGAATCTTCCCTATAAAAAACAAAATCAGATGTCATCTCTCGCCAACTATCTACCAGATACTACCTATGAACACACAGACACCTGAATGTGTGTAGCTAAACAGTAAATGCACAGCACAGTACTGATGCATAATCCCTTTATACATCATAAAAAATGATGTTCTACATCTACGTTTGTGAAAAGATGCTAAGAGCTGTATAGAATACATGGAAAGACCTACTGAATAAATAAAGGCTCTCTGTGTGGAGAAATACAGCAAAAACACTCTGAGTCAGTCTCATTTCGAACTAGGACATATGAGAAATTAATAAGTAACTAAGGATATTAATAAAGGAGTGAATTAGAGCTTTCAAAGTTTGACGTCATTTGTGCCATGCCAAGAAATTAGGACTCACCTTCTGACCTACAGTGAATAACATAGCCCAGCTGATATATTCTAGAAGTGATTTATCAAAGACAAGAGTGAACGTCAGCGTTGCTTGGTACTGCATAAAGCTATATAATAAAAGAGCATGAAAAGAGATGCAGAACCTTGGTCTAACTGATTTTTGCATAGAACATTGTGTTCCAACTAGTGCAGCTGATGCACTGTCCACAAGAGCTAGCCGTGAAGAGCAGTTTACCCCTAAAACTATCTAGTTGCTAGGGCGTTGCTAATGGTTGCAAGGTGGTTGCTAAAGTATTCCTGTTGGTTCCTGTTAGGGGTGTGTCATATCGTATCGTATGTGAAAATATTGGCAAAATCTTTCAATATCGTGTAAGATATTATACCCTGAAATATCGTGCCATATCACCCCTAATTATCACATCAGGGTACTAATTTTTTGCTCTTTTTAGCAAAAGAAAAATTCACACTGTTCTCATTTCTCATTATATATCTACTAGGGACAGACTATATCTGTCCAGTATCATTTATTTTAATTTAATTCAGGATATATGGAGACATGTAGAGCACATTATTAGTACCATGACATTCTGGATCTTTCTGTTACAAATTAATGTTACTGCTTAATTTCTTGTATTTTTTAACATCTCAGTTAAGGGTGTGCCATATCATACTGTATGCAATAAGAAAATGTAATATTCATTTTTGTGCAGTAGTGTTTTTTTATATTTTTTTAAATTCAGTATTTCGTCATATCGCCAAGAGTATTGTTATCGCGTAAATACGATGAAATATCGTGATATTATTTTAGAGCCATATCGCCTACCCCTAGTTCCTGTAGTGTGCTTAAGGGGATTCTCTGGTGTTTGATGAGTGATTACCAATCTGTCTATGAGGTATCCCAGTTGTTTGCTATTGGGTGTCCATGGTGGTTGATATGGTGTTGCCAAATGGATGCTAGATGGGTGCTAAAATGTGTCAGGGTAATTGACACAGTATAAGTAGTTGTTATTTAATGCCAGGAGGCTGCAATGGTTTCAGGTCATTGCTCAAGTGGGTGCTGTGGTACCACATGTAGCTGTTTGGGTGTTTCAAGAGTAGTTGTACCATTGTGACCTGTGTTTGTGTATGTGACAGAGCAGACCTGAAGTTTGACTATGAAAACTTTCTGTTGCCATGGATCAGAGTCCAACATGATCTCAGTCTTCCCTGCGTCACTTCCTTTGCCTCTGAGTCAGCTATGTGTCCTCACTTTCAAACACACACACACACACACACACACACACACACACACACACACACACACACACACACACACACACCTCATATGTCACTCCCGTCCCCTTCTCTTTCACACATACACCAAACTTAAACACAAACACACCTGGCAAGTAATATATCCCCGTATCCATGTATAAACACATGTCGGCCGGACACTAAATCACTAGTGTAGTGTTTACGCTTACGCATCAAAGGATGAACACCTCAAAGGTTCCTCATCCCTTCAGATTTACCGTGCCAGTCAAAAACAAGGCTACGTCACCCAAACACATTTGCTCTAACAACTGGGAGCACCTGTCCCCATAAATATCAGCTGTTCCCTTAAACACGCTGTTACTGGACACTGTTGAGCCTGAGCTCTATACAAAGGTGTCAGCTAAGTCAGCTAAGGAACACGTTGCAATGTTTTAGCTGTTTGACGTCTCTATACTCAAAGAGAGACGAATTCAAAGCACAAACTGTCGCATATCACAGCCGAGCATTAATAACACTTCAAATATGAGAATTCATTATTCTCATCTATAGCAGAGAGTCTGAGGAGAGCTTTTTCTAATTTCCTAAAAGGCCTATGAGTTCTGGACATGAGGAAAGTCTAGCAGACTGTAATTAGCTAAGTGTTCTTGGATAACCGCAGAATTAACTACAAAGGCCACAGAGCCTGAATCGCTTAACAATTACAGAAAAAAGAGCGGGGAAACTCCGAGAGAAGTTGTGGCAGTAGAGAATTGAGTCTTCTTTATGCCTGATAGAAAGAGAATATTAAATAATGGCGGGGTGAACTTGTGTAACAAGTGGAGAATGTCTTCAAGATCAAAAGCTCTTTCTTTTTGAAGAGGCTTAGCTTTGTATTATTCCCCTGAATAAGGAGTCAAGAAGACTCAGTGCAGAGTTCCTGGAAGAAGCAAGACCTATTCAGACAATATAATAATTATTTATAAACCATAACATTGACCAATTATCAAGTTAGTATCTAAAGTGTGTTGTGTAAACTTGCCTGGAGATATTTATGGTAGTTAAAGATAAATCAAAGGTCACTCATTAAGGCTTATTCATCTTTTGGTATTAGGAATAATCTTGCTAATAAAGCACTCATTTTTATGTTACGGACAACTGATGGAACAATGTGTGGACAATGTTTATTACCAAGGACTCGTGCTCATGCCAAATGTGATGGGATAGAAGTTTATAAATTGATCATGAAGTGTCACCTTAGGGAATGCACACATTTGTATGAGTGGTGAGATTTATCTTGTGAGTAGGGGTGTGTTTAAAAAATCGATTTTTAGATTTAAATCGATCTTCTTTTTAATGATCCGATATTGATTTATATAAACCCAAGATCGATTCTTAGAATTAGCCCATTTTCTCTTTATACGTGTACTGTTTTAACGTCTCGTGCTTTATCTCGCAGGACCATCCTTTTTTCAAGCACCGCCCTCTGACTGAGGTGATCAGTAAGGCATGGCTGGAGCATGAGTAACGGTGCACAGGAGTCGGCACTGCAGGGATGTTTCTGTATAAATGTAAGTATTTTCTTCTATATTTCCACTCACTGTTGCCTGTTTTTCTCAAATTAGTATATTTTACACAGTTTTTTTACAAAAGTTGTTTTCCAGTATTGTTTTCGTCTGTACTTAATGAAAAGTAAAACCTGACTGGGTGAATCAAACGCGCTAAGCTAACCCCTGCTGGCAGTTGTACAGTGTAGAAGGTTTAACTATTAAACAGAATAACTGTAGATTAAGCTGTAACTCAGTGATTTAATCTGTAAATAGTTTGATGTTTTATGATCATGTTCTCCATTAATAAATGAATGAATCGATATTGAATCGAATCAGGATTTTGTGGTAAGTTTATTAAACCTAGCAAATGCATGATGCATAAAATGTGTATATCCTAAAAACCAGTAACAGCACATTTATATTGCTGCATCCCTCATGTGCAACAAGCACAGCTGGGTGTCTCTGAGTGGATGTGTGTCTTGTCTTGGTGACCTTTGTCAGGATCAGATGGAGAGAGGTTGATGTGCCCAGGGCTTTAGCTGTATACTAATGGAGTCAGCAGAAGCGATGGGCTGTTTAATGAATCTAGCTAAAATGAATGAGCATGAGTCAAGGGCTCGGCACACTCTTAATTATGACAGTTATTAACAAGAACAGCATGGGAATCATTCATTTGTACAAACTGTAACAATACGCAGCTGCAGGACAAGAAAGGTTCTCTAACGTCAGGGAGCAGCAAATAATAGCAGAGGACACTGGCTCACCAGAAAGCTACAAAGAGTTTGACAGCCTGTCCTGATCTCAGTGACTTTCTGAGCTGATTAATATTTAATGTCCGATCCTCTGTTGGACTTATATATAGATTTTGGAAAGGTGAAGTGTTGACATTTGGATGAATGGTGAATGTTTAATGTGACAGACCAGCCACAGTTTGCTTTTCACTTCCCTGTAGGATTAGAGTACAGCCACACCTGGCCTGACTCTGGCCTGAGCTCAGAAACTGACCAGAAGAGAACAGTGGAATCCCAGAGGACGAAGCTCAAAGCACAACCTGTCTGTGACTCCAGCACATTCGGGATAAGACCTCTGATATTCAGCATACCTTATATGACTTCTCTGATGAATATAAACAAAGGTATTTATCAGACTCACTCTAGTGGGTTGATCTGCTGCCAGGTTTCATAAGTTTTTACTGAACTCGAAAAATCTGCTTTAGTCACAGTACACAAACACTCTGCAAATCATAACAGAAGACACTAAAGCTCAGTTTGTTGGTGTCACTTAGTCAAACTTAATTTAAACTTTTAATTTCTAATTGGAAGTAATGGGTTGGATGTGGGCGGGGTGGGTTGGATGTGGGCGCGGTGGGTTGGTTGTGGGCCGGGTGGGTTGGTTGTGGGCCGGGTGGGTTGGTTGTGGGCCGGGTGGGATGGGTGTGGATGGGATTTAAAAGAGATACAAAAATATTGTCCGTTTTGTTGTTACATCTGTTATCTACAAAATTTCCAATAAAAACTTGATTACAAAGAAAACTTTTAATTTCTAACCAGCTTCACTCTACCTGCAAACTTAATTACTTCACTTTTTAGTTCTTGCTTTTATTTTTTTTTCATGTCAAGGATTGCAGCAGGAAGACGTGAAGGCGGACGTTAATGCAAGTAATTGTATTAAACAGACAGTAAAAACAAACAATAAACCAAAAACTTAATGACATAAAAACACGAAATACACAGAAAAAAAGAAACACTAGCAACTTGACTGATGTGGAACACGAACAAGAATGAACAAGGGAACATTGAAACAAAAGGGCTATAAACACACACGGAAGAGGAAAAGGAAACAGAAAACACCTGGAGTAGGTAACGAGGGGGCAGAGTTACAAATGAGGCATGGGAACACTAGAGACTAGGCCGAGACAAAGGAGAACAACACAGAGCCATGTGCTAGAAGGCACATGGGGGAAGAAAACAAACAGACGGAAGGACTTTTTGTTATATCCTTTTTATTGTTTTCTTGATTTAAAACCTTTCACGGATCTGTTTATTTTAAATGTTACATATTTAAATCTTAATTAGATTATTTTATATTAGTTGTGGGTAACTCTTTACTTGAAAGGTCCATTGTTGATGCCTTGTAGATGCTCTAGTTAAATTTAACTAAATATTCATTTAATGCAAATGAACTCTTGGTTAAATGTAAATTATTCTCTATTGAATGTAACAGTACAAATATTCCTAACCCTTACTTTTAAGAGTTAGATTTAGGGTAAGATTCAAATTTTAGGTTTATGATATGATCAGGGTTAGGTTTTAGGGATGAGAGTTAAGTTGCATTTAATAAATATTCAGTTTAATGTTTGGTGAATGTTAGGCACATTTAAGTATCTTATATTTCTGTATTGTCTCTAAGATGGTCCAATATTCTTCTTATTTGTGTTTAAATGAATATAACGGATAAATGATTGATTGATATACAGCAGCCAGACGTTTTCTGCAAAAAGGCTACATTTTTCAACCGCAGTTGCTTCCCCATCCTGATGAACTGCTTTGAAGCGACATTTCTCCTGAGTCTGTATCCATCCTAAATCCCATTGTGCCTTACCTCATCCTCCTGTAATCCACACAGGGCTCACCAATTCTTCCCTTTCCTCACATACCCTACATCACATGACGCGCTGCTAACGGAACAAACTGGGCACACGAGTTTCAAAGACATTCAAAGACGAGTGCCCATGCAGGTTTGAGGCTGAGCTGCCAAAGAATGCAGAGAAAGCAATCCTTTTTTAGAGCTGCAACTAGGGCAGCAGCTTCACATTGTAATTTTTCACACTACAGCCATAAGGATATGATATGATACAACACAGAACAGCACAGCAAACAAACAAACAAACAACATCTACCCAAAATGTCAGCATGGAGCAGCTGCTCTGCTATGGTTATACATTGTAAATATTGCTCTTACAGACTGACACAATGTCAGTTTCACTCAGACATATACACAAATACTCTGCGCAAAAATAAATCCAGAGATATTGATACAGGCATGACAGTTATAGGGCTGTCACTATTAGTAAAAATAACATCTTTTTGTTAACCAAACTCTAACATACTATGCAGCACTCTATATTCAGAACAACATGTTCTGAATGTAATTCTCACTAGTTATATAATTCTACTGATTTACATGGAATTTAACTTTCTCTCATGTATAATTTCACTTTTAATAGTAAAAACTCCAGTTACAGGTATCTACAATTACTTATTTATTATTAGACATTCTTGTCCACTATAATTCTGACCAGTGAAAAGTCCAGGTCCACATATGTGTCATTGAATAATGACTATGGCAACCCCAGTTCTTGACTATGACACAAGTCGTTTTAATTTCATCTGAAAGAAACTGTAGATCATTCTGATGAAGCTGATCAAACAGCATGGTCATGCCAATCATGCTGGCCGAGCAGCTTGGTGCTGGACATACTGGTTGACATGGGTGGTCATGCTGATAATGCCTGTCCACCAGATTGTTGATTATGGTCTGTCTGCATGTTTGAGCTTGGTCATGCTGCTCAACCAGCTAAACCATCCAACTTAAGCAAAAACATGATAGCCTTAACAACTTTGACCAACTTGACATGGAAATAATCTTTGCATCCATATTCCATAATATAAAAAAAATATAAAATCCATAAATATTAGGGCTGTCAACTTTAAGGCGTTAATGCACATGACTAATTTGGAATATAAATATAATTGCATTATACATTTATTACATTTATTATTTAATTTACATTTAAATATTCACTATAAAAACTTGCGTCTTAAAACGAACAAGAGTGATTAATCACAGTTAATCACAGAATATTGTTGTGACTAATCAGATTAAATGTTTTAATCAATATATATAAAATCCTCTTACATCAACCAAAAAAAAAACTTGCTTAGTTAAGCACTGGATCCAATACTGAATACAATATTGCACTGAATACAATATTATATATATAATTCATATATTCAAGAGGAAGATGGATGATCACAAGCCATCAAAGCAAGCTAAACTGCTTGAATTTTTGCACCAGAAGTGGCATAATGTTATCCAAAAGCAGTGTGTAAGACTGGTGGAGGAGAACATGCCAAGATGCAGGAAAACTGAATAAAAAACAGGGTTATTCCACCAAATATTGATTTTTGAACTCTTAAAACTTAATGAGTATGATTTTTTTTTTTTTTTGCATTATTTGAGGTCTGAAAGCTCTGCATCTTTTTTGTTATTTCAGCCATTTCTCATTTTCTGCAAATAAATGCTCTAAATAACAATATTTTATTGGGAATTTGGGAGAAATGCTGTCCGTAGTTTATCGAATAAAACAACAATGTTCATTGTTTCTGGACATCAGATAAAATGATTCAGAAACTGAAGTGGTCTGTAATGCATTATCCTCAGGGCATGTCTTTGCTGAATCCGAACCTTTCAAAAATTAGGTTGTTCTTTAAATTGTTTTACAGTGAAACCGTAAAAATATCAAACATATACAATATCATCTTTCTGTACTAATAACTACATTAAGTCTCAGTGTTTCCAGTGCAGAATGACTGCAGAACTGATTCAGCAATAGTTCTCTGCACACTGTGTCGTTCAAACGGACACTAGAGTGCTGGCCAGGGCCGCTGTACGTATGGCTCTGGGCTAACCACACCCAGGGTCTGCACAGCCTGCACTGAGCCCTCTCCATCTGCACAGACACAAACAAGCATTCATCCCGGAGAACAGCACTGTGATCAATGCAGGATTCGATTGCCATCGATTGCCTTGGCAAATTATTGCGATATAAATGAATACACAGGCCTTCTCATATGTCACAGTAGAAAGGGATCGGGCAGCTGGCAGTGTCACTGTGTGCTGTGCAGAATAGATACCCCCCCACAAACACACACACTCCCACTCCCACCAGTCTCTCCTCTCTCTCTCTCTCTCTCTCAATCTGAGCAACTTTCCTCAGCCGGCGCAGCAGCGAGGTCACGAATTGGAGGAATTGCTTGGCTGTTCTGGCATTAATCAAATTAAATCCTAATTTCTGTGCAGAGCGAGGCCTGTGTGAGATGAGATAGAGCTCTCAGGAGGGGTGTTGCTTCAGAGCTTACTGAGCGAAGAACACTTGCAGGCGCCCAATCTCTTCAGAACGCTCCAGCTCACAGTGCGCACCACCCCCCACAGACACACACACCCCCAGCGCCTCCACAAATGGGAGATTTGTGTTTCTGCCTGAAAAGTAATTCTACAGGAGAAACAAACGAGTATTGAATTATGTTAACCTGATCCCACCGGAAAACTGTCTGTGCAAACAGCCGGCCATTTCTGCCGTCCTCACACGCTGCCTCACATAAACACTCCGCAATTTAAAGCCAGCACTTCAAATGACTCAATTAGTATTCATGCACATCGTGTTCGAATGGAGGCTGATTTTCATACGGAATTACAGCTTGCTGCATTAAAGAGTAATGAAGACAGAGCACAAGGAGCTGCCTTCGCCATAATGAGCCATGCTTCAAATCTGCAGGTGGGGAGGAACGCACATTGTAAGAGAGATAATTGCAGGCGAATTCCATGCCAACTGTCAGTAAGAGCCTTCAGACAGGAAACTGTGCTTTTCGTTCCTCCTGCTGTTGTTATTTTGATGGATTTATTTATTTTTTTTGCAGCACAACAATTTACCACATGATGAGTTTACACATAGCGGGAAATTATATTATGAATATAATAATAGAATATTATAGGTAATACTAAGCACGAGCCCCTAAACTAACTCATTACCCATGGCTCGGCGTGACATTAGTGATAAATCTCCATTATTTCCTTTATCTCCTTTATTCTGCTTTAGTTTAATTTTTTATCAAGTAGACTTAAGTAGACTAGAGTGTGTTTATACTTCAGTTCAGTTCAGTTCCATTGATCCAGAATATGTTGCAAAATTTTAGTCCTTGTTTGCTTTGCATTCATAATAGCAAATTTGCATCTGATCCAAAATGACAGGATAAATAGTGACACATGGCACACATAAGAAGTCTGTCAACAGTTCATTTCTGTTGGTTATTCTATTGTAGATAACAAAGTAGATGCTTCAGCTTTAGGTAGCCTTCCCACGTTCAAAAGCTGGTCAACTTGCATGTCAGTTAAAAGGACTTTTTATGAGTTGTCCTCCCCCTATGATCAGGAGATCGCTGGTTCGAATCCTTTTCATGTAGCTTGCCTTCGCCTACCGGAGCCCTGAGAGACCACAATTGGCCTTGCTCTCTCCGGGTGGGTAAATGGTGCTCTCTCCCCACATCACTTCATAGGGTGATGTCGTTCAGCACAGGTCGGTGATGTCGTTCAGCTCAAATCGCTGTGATTTCCTCCGAGCGCACTGTGATGCTACTCCGCAATGCTGGATCAGCAGCAGTTCAAAAAGAGGCGGTGGCTGACTTCTCATGAATCGAAGGAGGCATGTGCTTGCCTTCACCCTTATGGTGTTGGGGCATTACTAGTGATAGAGGGAGTCCTAATGAGCAAGCTAAGTAATTGGTTGTGTAAAAATTGTGTAGAAAATTTTAAATTGAAAAAAAAAAAAATAGAAAATGTAAAGTAGAAATGTGTGACCATTAAGTAGGTACTGCATGTATTGTATGTCCCTCTATTGTCTAAATTGTATCTAAAAATATAATACTTATTATAAGCACTCATTATAGACTATCTGCTTAGCTTAATACCAAGTTTTTTCTTTGTGTGCAGCAAAGAAGGATGGATGTGCCTGTAGGTTTCTATTAGCATTGTGGATCTCTATTAAGCTCAATATTTATGTGTATTGATTAAGTAATCTCAAGGTATAATTGTATAAATAATATTAGGTTAATATACCAAAGACCCAAACAGTAAAATCTGATTTTAGTCTTGATTTCATAAACATTAGGTTAGGATTTCATGAACTACCGAGTCCAGGGTCTCTGCGCTGTCTAGACATGCCCCTGCACACAATTACAAATACTGTTATTGTATTACTGACAGTAATCAATGAATTCTAATAAATCTTATGTTGTCCACTTACATCCATATAACAAAACACTTTTTAAATGAAAAAAGACAAATTTGACTAATGAATATTAGCTCAGTAAAGTAACACGATAAGTAATAAGATTCCTTATTTTTACATTACTTCTTACAGTATACAACAGAGTATAACTTATGGCATTTTTTCCCAGTATAAATAACTGCTCATTTTTAATTTAAAAATTAATTAATGCACAAGACTATGTCAAAGTCTAATTATGACATTTGTGCATCAATGCAGAAAGAATCCTTCCAGAGAGAATCCAGATGCATCCAAGCATTGACCATATTTTTGCACAAGGCTGCTCAACTGCTTCCTGCAATGGAAATGTACACGAGTGGCCAGACAACACGTCGACTGTCCAGACAGCCCACTGAGCGTGCTGCCTCCGCTGTGTGGTCAGCAGCAGGAGAGGTGAAAGTCTGGACCTCGGCCTTCACTCACTCACTCCCTCACAGGTGGCTCCTCCAGTCTGCCCTGCTCTCTCCTTCACACGGCCAGACGGCAGCTGTCAACACAGGAGCCTTACTCCAGCCAAAAGCAGAGGACAAGACACATGACCTGTCCACATCTGTCACATGCTCGACACATAACATAGAGGACAGGACAAATGTGTTTTTTTTCCTGTTTGTCTAGTCTATAATAAATACATGTATAATACAAATAGTTTAAATAAAGAGAAGGAGAAATCTTCAGGTTTCTTGTTCAAAAGAAAAATACATTATTACACAATCCTTACTAACTTAGTAACAGGCTGTCAAAACCAGTAGGGTGAACACTGAGGTGACAGTTCAGAAAAATATACCAAAACAAAACAAAGAAGTTAAGTAGAAGCAGAACTGCAGACGTAAAGACAGTAAAGCCACTCAGCTGAAGTACAGAGTTATACAGGAGTTTCTGTGAAGTCTCTCCAGCACAGAGACTGGAGCAGTATTAGCATTAGCCGCTAACCACAGCGCCAGCTCTTTCACGTTTCACTGTATATCGGACTGTAGTCTGCATGTTTACCGTGTTAAAACAAGCTACTTGTGTTAACCATTATGCCTTATAACATGGTGTGCCATATAGTCTGTAAAATACGATAAATGTTTTTTTTTTATAAATATGCTTCATATAGTTTGAGAGCTGTGTGATGATTTCCCTGATTTAGCTGGGAATGTTGTGTGAGAAATGTTCTAACAAGGTTGTGATGCAAACCATTACAGGTTAATTTTACTGAAACCTTTTTAAAACGTTCTTATACAATTCTATGTTCGTTGTGATTACACCTTACACAGAGTTGTGGTCACCATAAAAAAGAAAAGCTGCATTTATGGTTTAAGGCAGTAAATTTAATAAATATACACACAAACCCTCATTTGTCTGCTTTTTTTTTGTTTCAAAGCTAGTTATTTATGCTTTAAATAGCCCAAAATGATGTTAAATAGCCTGTTGGTATGTAACGTTAGCATAGCTAGCTACACTACTTTATTCACTTCTTAATTCATGGGAAAATAAGGTAAATACTAAATGCTTCTCTTGAGAGTACAAACTGTTGATTCACAAGCAAGCTAACAGGTAAATTAACTCTCAGCAAGGCTTGGGTCACAGCACACAGTAAAAATGAATCTGAATACATTTTGTTGTTTCATTATTAAATAAGATCACTGCTTTTAGTTACATGTATTTATTTGTTGTGCCGGCATATCATACAATCTAACGAATGTGTCATCAAATAATCATGCAATTATGTAACAGTTGTGAGAGGACTGGTAATGAGTGCTTATTTGTTATTTATTGCCTCTTCTCCTGCGCACAGAGTGTGACTGACATCTGTCCTTCGGCGACATAAGCAGCGTCGTCATGCCAGGCTGCAGCTGAAGCTTAGTCATGCTCCCTGTGAGCTGAGACATTGTGTTATTCTCTTGCAGACCAACATCCTTCCTGTATCTCATCCTCAGAGCTGCACTGTCACTGGCATAGCTCAGGGGGCTTTCTGGACATATTTAATCCCCACAAAAAGCTGAAATAATAAAATAACAACAAGTCCTGGATTTATTTGCTGAACAGCTTGAGTGTTTGATCATTTATCTGCATTAAATATCACTGAACAGTGGAATCAAATGGACAGACAAACAGATATACAGTAGCTAGGTGCAGATACAGGTGCAGGCTCCAACCACGGCTCCAACCTTAAACGACGTGTTAACACAGCCAGAGCTTATCTGACCTCAGATCAGCAGCTAGAGGCCAGGGCTGAGTCTCTGTTATTCCTGCTGGCTGTTATTCTTGTCAGTGCCGCCCCCGCACATGCACACACAGATAAATCACATTTACAGGCCTGGCCCAGCCACACAGTAATCCTTTATGACAAAACCAAATTCTTGTTTAGGTGTCTGATAATGTTTTAGTGCGTGCGGCGAGCAGGCCGAGACCTATGAGATGCTGCATAGGCCATCTGGGAGCTGTGTGTTTACAGCCTCGCGCGAGAAACGAGGAGAAAAGAGACGAATACAAAGAAGAGGCTGCTTCCACGGAATAGGCACATTCATCATGTATGACTGTCGTATTAACACCTGTCCGGCACCACACAGGTTATTACACCACGTGACTGATAACGCACAGCCGCCACGCGCATACGTTAGGCAGCGAAGCGAGAAATGCGCTGCCATCATTGAAGCGACGTGTTGCGTGATCCGTAACAACGCAGAACTGAGGCCTATGCATCATTTACATACGACAACAGCCTGTGGAAAAATAAAAGACTCTTCTTCTTACATGTATTATTCACCAGGCCACCAGGAGGCGGGCTCTGGTGACAGCTCGAAACTACGATAGGTGGATTTAGATAGATCTTGTAATTAAATTACCCCCCTCAGGAAACACTTGATCTATATACAGCCCGGCAAAGTCATCAAGCAATCCAAATGAACAAAGGCGAGGCCTAGCCGAGGGCTATCGCTTTCAGCCTTCATTTCCCACAATGTCACCCCGGCCGCGCAGCTTAACGCCCCTTATCTACCTGGCCAGACTAACAGCTTGTTGTTCTCAGCTTTCTTGTCATTTGCCGATGAGCAGAAGGTTTAAGGCGGGCAGGAGAAGAAGAAGCGCTTTCGTTTTTTTTTTCCACCGTCGGATCTAAACAGCCTGCCACTTCTGCACATCAGATGACAGAGCGAAGGTAAACCGCTGTTGCTATGGTTACCGGCCCGGCACGGCGTACGCCGATCCTCATTGCAATTTTAAGCTGCAGAAGAACCCTGATAGAGGGCATGAGTCCATCCATCCACCCACACACACACAGACACACACACACACTCAGATACACACACACACACACACACTCACTCACATTCGAGCCTGGATTTCACACGCACGAGCACACACAGCACATAGTACATAACGACTTTCGCAGCTGCATAAACTATGCAAACACACACGCCCACGTACAGTGGCACATGTAGGGTGAATGCAGTCTCAGCACAGTGTCTGTGGAGCATGTGCTAAGTCGCGCTTGGAAAAAAATAGCTCAGATCGCAGTAGGAGAGTGAGGCGCCAGGCCCAACAGCAACTGCAAGAGCAGCAGAGAGGTGGGGTTCCATTATAGCTCTCTCTCGTGCTGCTACTTTTCACACGACATATACACACGCACAGGTGCGCGGTCTTCAGTATGAGGGTGTAAAATACACTGAATACATCAAAAAGGAAAAGGGAAGGCCTGTTCATAATGAACAGACCAATAACTAGAAAACAGAGCAAGGCAATATAGCAATATTTTATCGTATCGTGATACACATTCTTTTACAATTTAAGCAAATCGAAGGTGTCATCAGTTAATCAACTATATTTAATTACAGAGAATGTAAAAAAAATCCTGAATGAATAGTGACTATTTTTTAAGAATCTGCCACTGTTGATGCATTTTGGCTATGTGTGAAAATATTGTAATAGGTACTGTCTCTGGCAAATGTCTTTAAATATCATATAATATTTCATATAATATCATATAATTTTTCAATAATAACCAGCTTTAACAGGGTGTGATTATGTACACCACATACACTTGCTTTTATACAGTTTATATCTATATCAGAATTATATTGTATTGACCAAATTAAGAAAAACAGCACTGAAAAAAAAAATAACAGGCCACTTAAATGTATGTGTTTCTTTGATTTTACAAAATTAAAAACATCTATGAATATAATCAAGAAGAAGATAGATTATCACAAGCCATCAAACCAAGCTGAACTGCTTGAATTTTTGCACCAGGAGTGTCTTAAAATGATCCAAAAGCAGTGTGTAAGACTGGTGGAGGTGAACATGCAAAGATGCATGAAAATGGGATTAAAAATCAGGGTTATTCCACCAAATATTGATTTCTGAACGCTTAAAACTTTATGAATATGAACTTTTTTTTTTTTTGCATTATATAATTTTACTCAAACATATAGCTATAAATAGCAAAATCAGAGAAACTGATTCAGAAACTGAGTTGGTCTGTTAATATTTTTCAGAGCTGTATAGCAACAGCTTTGAATTGCAATGCTATTGTCACTACAAATCACATCCTAAGGAAGAAAATGCACTTGAATTGCCAGTTACAAGTTTCAGTAAAAACAGAGAGTGAAAGTAAGAGAGCTGAAGAGAGTAGTAGTGAGGCACAAGCAGTAAAAAATATATAAAAGAGTGTCATGTCTGAGAAAGAGTGCATTGGGGAGGTGGCGGGGTGGGTGGTGTATGGGGAGACCATAAGGAAGAAGAGCAGGGATGATGATGAAAGCAGTGCTCATTTGCACACACTGACAGCAGGCTCACAGGCTCCGAGCTTCTCTCCCGTAATGAATTCTTTTCCATCCATTTCACATCTTCAACACCCAAAAAGAAGCATAAAAAACTGTCACAACTGCATGTGTTTAAACCGTAGTGGAGATTTTTTTTCTTTCAGTTTTAAAATGCTTTGCCTTCAACAATACTCAGACTTTGTGTTATTTAGTTTAGCCAGGCATCTGTGACAGTAGCCAGGCAACTACCAGTTGTGAAACTCACATTTGATTTAAATCACATGGAGCTGGTACATATTCTCAAATAAACTTGCTTTGGTGGTCTCTGGTCACTGTGTGAAATTTTATTATCCAAAAATGAAAACAAAATATACAGATACTGTATATGGCTGCTACTTTGAAACCGGGGGTTTGATTAACGTCATGCCTTTAAATTTTTAAGATGTCAAAGACCAAATTATACATATTATATACATGGCCTTAAATTTGGAGAATATCTTTTAGTTAAAAAAATTTAAATAATAATTTAAAAATTATTATGGATGCACAACAATATTTTTTTTCTGAAATCAAAATCAAACGAAATGAAACTTTGATGCTGACAGTCTGCCTGCTCCAGACTCTGAACTGACTACACAAAACTCCACTTCCCAGCATGCACTCATACCAGACTTCCCTGACTCCATTGACCACATCACACTAAGGCGCTCCCGCTCTCCGAGCTTCTGATTGTTCTCACCTGACTCCACCTACTCTCCTTTGTCACACCTTATGTATGTCTAGTTTCTTTCCCTTTTTTGGGTGATTTCTGCTCCTGCCCTCAGTTTTCCTGTCTTGTGTCCCTAGCCATGTGCTTTTTTGAGCACATGGCATTGTTTTGGTTATTGTCCTGTCTCCGCCTTAGCCCCGCCCTGTCATCTGTAAAACCTTCTGTCTCATTTGCAACCCCACCCCCTTGTTAATTCCACAGGTGTCCCTTGTGTGTGCCTGTGTATAAATACCCCATGTGCTTCTTTGTTCTCTGTCGTGCTTTTTGTTTTACCTCGTCCTGTTACTGTCTGGATCTCATTTATTTGTGTTTTGTTTTGCCTCAGACCGGCTGTGTTTTTTGTCTTCAATGTTCCAGGTTTGCTTTATGTAGTTTGTTTCTTGTTTGTTATTTTTGCTTGTTTGTTTCAGTCTTTTAGTTTATCCTCTGTTTCTTAGTGTTTTGTTTTGTTACCTTTTCTTTATTATTCCATAGTGCTTTGTTCTTTGTTTATTTTACTTAAGTGGAAAATAAAGAGGACTTGCATTTGCATCCTGCCTCCTCATCATTACATCCTCATTACCGAGAATTGAATCTATTAGTATAGCTCTTCTACAACGTTTCTTTACATCCAAGCAGACATACCAACAAAGCAGTCTTTTCACATATTCATATATAAATAATATTCACTGTATCTGTAAAAAGTATCTAAAATCTAATTAATATTCGATATCTCACTTTGAACCTCTTTGGTCCAACTGAACTGGGCGCAGTTTTCTTAGCATTAAGAACATCTTAACATGGAGAGAGACCATCTAAGAATCATCTTAGTGCTAAGATCCTTTTGGGAAACCCACCACTGTTCTGATCTGTTTATCTTACTGCTACTGTTTGAGCCATGCTTCAGATACTTCAGATTCTGTGTACAACATACAGGTCTAGAAAGCCACCACAAGACATTGCAAGTCATCGTAAATAGACTTAGGATCACTTAACAACGCAAGATAATTTAGAATGCAGCTTTTAAATGACAAGCATGTCTTAACTGATCAACTTTTAATTTCCTACACAGAAAACTCTGTACATTTGACATGGCCAGCCCGCATCCTGTTCCTCCACTTTCTCAAACCCTGGTGTTTTTCTACACAATGCAGTCGTTTGGTCAGTGTGCAGTGGCTGGAGGGAGAAAGTGGTGGCACATAAAGGATTGGGAGATGATTTACGGGCGTGATAAAGCGCTCCAGCTGGACCTGCAGTCAGGGGGGATAATGCTGGCGGCACTGCCACAGCCCTGGCACAATACTCCCACTCACGCAATTACATTATGCTTCAGCTAGAGGCTGAGAGATGACCAGGCCCTTAAATGAAATAGCACTCTCTTAAAGGAAAGGCCAGCTCAATGCCAGAGGGGGAGGATGCAAGGACCACTATGTATATTTCACACACAAACACAGATATTGTACATGTACATACATGTAGTACACACTAATGCACACAGCTTGAGTCATCCATACACACATGTACAGAGCCCAGGGCACCCAGTTAATAAAAGCACATATACGCACTTCTCTAACACTGAAAAGGACTCATTGTAAAGCCAGTATATGTAAAACCTCAATACACATATCTGGCCTACATTTCTACTACAGTTCAGAAATACACGCAGCAGCTGAAAAGTCAAATGCAAGGTTAGCATGTTAGCGTTTGAGCACAAGTGGACTCACAAGTGGACTCAACACAGAAGGCACAGAAGCTAACCTCAAACTGCGAAGGCGGATATGGCTTTCTCTAGCTCACCAAAGGACCAGCTGATGATCCGGTGCCACAGCCGGCCAATTGACAGCACTCAATGGCTTATATCAGGCAGTGGTTTGGAGATAAGCTCATTCATATTTGTGGGCTGATTCTGTGAGTATCACAGAGTGCACAGCAAAAAAAAAAAGCGTGATTAAGCCATGAAAGGGGACTTTCAGTAGCAGAAAACATAGTAAAAGGTTATGCTCAGTACTATGATTGATGGCCGTGTCACATACTGTAGCATTAATGTTTATGTAGATAATGCTCACCGTCAGCTGATACCAGTCTGAACTAAACTGTGTACCGTATTTTCCTCACTATAAGACACACTTTAAATCCTTTAATTTTTCCAAAAAGGCAACATTTACTAGCTCTAACAGGGGCTAGCCCTAGTGGTTAGCTGCTAATGCTAATGCTGCTGCACCCAGCCTTAGTGGAAATCTGGAGATCTAAGCTTACTGTAAATAAACAGAAGCACTATACTCACCCAAATAAACAGTGTTCAGGAAAGAATACTGTTTACTTAGTTTAGCTTTACTTAACTTATTTACTTATATATTTATTCATTAAGTTCCACACTGCAGACTCTAACAAAACTAATTCATTTTCTTTCTGAGAACCCTTCTCTGTGCTGCCAGCAGGGAAGCAATGCTCATAAACATTAATGGCGTATTAATTACACCTGATGTCTCTCTGTACACTGCGGTTAAAACAAAAAAAAAAAAACGCTTTTAGGAATAAAATCACTGATATCCGACCAATAAAAACATGCCTGGATAGGCCACAATTCTAAATGAATGGATCAGTTTGAGACATTCCTAATTTTAAGACATTCTTCATTTCATGGGAACACGGTGTTCACCCTATTTACCAATTTTCATCATAGCCAATAATTGATGAAAGCAGTTAGAGTGGAGCTGTGCTTGGCCCAATAAAGAGTTTCTTCAACTGGGAAAAGAAAAAGCTGACTCACACTGAAACACAACCTCTACAAAAGTAACTCTGGTTAATAAATCACTCACATATAAAAACACATCCACGGACTGTACAGGCCCACTGTGTTGTGTAATTATATTGGCTTCCCACACAGAATTGAATTAAGGCAGAAACTCTAGTCTGGCCAGGCTTCACACTGCACTGTGGGGTTGTGATAAAATACCACATCCACATCAAGTACCAAAGCCACAGTAAACCAATATCACATTCTTCTTGGTACATCACATCAGCGATGCCTCAGTACACACAGACAAGCCAACATTCAGAAGCACAGTGTATCCCATATTCCATCTATAATTTGCAGAAGGTCATAAAAGAGAGCAGCTCTCATTTGCCCAGTGCTCTCCAAGTAAATGATCTTCATTATCTGGTAAATTAGCTCAATTGTTCATAGTTAATTGACCTGTCCAGTGATGGCTGAGGTGCTAGCTGTAACAGCTGGGTCTACAAGGACCACCCGGTCTGTCTGAACATTCTGTCTCAATTTGGTCCAAGTGCTACATAGACCGTGTAGTGTCACATGACGGTATAGGCTTCTTTATATCTAGCTCATAGACACAAGTATGACACTGGTCACAGACACTAAGCACAGTGTGTACGCTGTACAGAGGATGTCATAGTGGTATTGACTGTTAGAAGAGAAGGTATTAGTATAGAAGAGAGGAAAGTACAATAAATGAATCTGGGGGGGTTCACGCGTGATGGGTGTGGCAGCGCTTGCAATAATGTCTACACTCACCAGTACTCTGCCTGTCAGAGTCTGCGCTGAGATCATTACCCCGGCCCAGTCTTTTACTGAGGTCATCCAGCCCACCTCACTGGCTGGAGCCTCGTCCTTCTCATCCTGGTTTTTCACTGGCCCGTCCGTCTGAGCGTTAATCACCTTCTGTGCCTCCTGCTGGAACATACAAACAAAGAACAAGAGAGTGAGTATTATTAAGAGTGGTATTGACAGAATTTCTCCAAAATTACATGAAATAAACTCTTCATACACTCTTCATTGACTTGTATTGAATGATAAGAAGGTTTTATCTCTCTCCTGTAAAGTTGCTGTTTGGGAGATGCATGTTTTCATTGGACAGTGACAATAAGCAAACCAGCATTTGTAATAAGCAAACTGATCTGTGTTTAACCATGAATACCAATCCAAAAGTAGCTTAAAAGAATAATATGTGTTAGATAAACATTATCTTTAGCCTAATTAATATAATCATAATCAATATAGTGTACTTTTTACCCTTTATCCCTTAAATTTTTTGCTTCCTACAAATCAAGACAGACAGAAAAAAAAAATTCTCACAAATTCTAATTATTTTAATTGTTTGGCATGAGTTTGGGTCCTATGTCAGGGTTGTGTAGCAAGAAGAGGACGTGGAGAACGGATGCAAATGCAAGGTATTTATTAAGAGTACAAAAATAGACAAACCAAAAACAAAATAACAAATAACTAAAAAACAAAGAAACACAGAGTACATAGGAACTGGGAAAACAAAGAAAAACCTAGAACCTAACAGACGTAAAACGTACAAGAACCGACAAAGGAAACATGAAACCCATGAATACAGAAACAGGGCTGAAAAGGAAACTGGGAACACCTGGTCAAAGGTAATGAGGGGGCGGAGCTACAAATGAAACAAGTGAAAACACTTAAGGCAGAGACACGGAAGGAACACACAGGGCCACGTGGGGAATGACACAGGCATGGAGGAGGAAAGGTAAACAAATGCAGATAGAGCATTAAAAACATGGAGACAGAACAGAACAGACATGGAACAGGGCAAGGACTTTTGAAACCTCTTCTGTTCCTACTGGGCCACACTGACCTGAACTGAATCGGATTATTAGTAATATGTACACTACTTTACACTATATATATATATATATATATATATATATATATATATATATATATATATATATATATATATATATATATATATATAGGGCGTAGGGATGCAAATGATTAATCGACTTTAGATTAATTGTCGATCAAGAGGTTGCTCGAATAAAATGTATTACTCGCGATTAATCGCTAGAGGGCGCTACTGTAGTAACTTGAACAGAGCGTGAGAACGAGAGGTGAACACGACTCGCGAGAGACCAGGGTTGAAAACAAAATGAAGCGGGCGAAAATAAGTGCGGTGTGGGACCATTTCAACAGTGTTAATTTAGGCAAAGAAGTCAAATGTTCTCTGTGTAATGCGGTATTGAAATACAACAGTTCCACTAGCTCACTCAGTTATCATTTGAACGCCGTCACAGTTTCACTGAGAGCGCGAGCGTGTGATGAGAGAAGGGCGGAGGACATTACAGAGAGGATATGCAGCATGATCAAGAGAGATTTGATGCCAATCAAGACAGTTGACGGTACAGGGTTTCAGGATCTCATTGCATTGAGGATTGTTGAGGATTTCCTAATTAATAGCCTAGATGCAGTTTCTTCATAATCTATAGGCTCAATAATAATCTGTTTGGCTCTCTATTTAATTTCTTCTATTCTTTTTTTTTTTTTTTAATATGTCTAATGGTACAAAAACGCAAAAACTGAGCCAGTCCTTAATTTATTTCTTTTTTTAAATTAAAGAATGTATTTTCTTATACCATAAAAAGTCTGCTTTCTTTTCCTAATGCATAATTACTTGAGGAATATATAATATAATATAATACAATATAATTATCATAATATAATATATACTTTTTGAGCTCAGTGTTTTAACTATTTAGCTGGTATTTTTAAAGGCCCTATTGAAACACTAAAATTCAGGTAAAAACGCCGCTTATCAATTAATCGAAAGTCGATCGATAAGATCAATCAACTAATGATTAACGAATTAATCGATAATTTGCATCCCTAATAGGGCGGCACGGTGGCGCAGTGGGTAGCACTTCCGCCTCACAGCAAGACGGCCTGGGTTCGATTCCCGGCTGGGGCGACGCTGGTCTTTCTGTGTGGAGTTTGCACGTTCTCCCCGTGTCTGCATGGTGTGTGAGTGAATGTGTCTGTGTGTCTGTGTGTCTGTCTGTGTCTGTCTGCCCTGCGATGGATTGGCGGCCTGTCCAGGGTGTATCCTGCCTTCCGCCCGATGCCTGCTGGGATAGGCTCCAGCCCCCCCCCGCGACCCTTCACGGATAAAGAGGTTGACGATGAGATGAGATATATATATATAAATGTTTAAGGATTCTCAGAAACCATGGGTTCATTAATCTAAATCTATGCATTTATTATTTCCTTAAAGAGTATTATTAAAACAGTGAGGGAAAAATCACAGCAGCGTTTAAGAGGGCAAGCCGCAAACATTTGCAAAATAATAAAATAATGCATGTAATTAATACAAGCCAGCACGACGCAATAGACCTACAAAGCAATACACCCTGCAGCTGTTACTGAATCATCACAGCACTTTATTTAGCAGAACTACAGTGTGTCATACAGTGAGCTAGTTGGAGCATAAAATTGCTCATAGCCATGTAACAGCTATGACACAAAACCTACCATACCTTCCCTGTTACAAGCAGTACTGAGGTACATGCTGTACTGAGCTCAAGCCTAGCCAGGATACATACTCACAGTATAGGAGAAATGAAAAGCAGTGTTTAAAAAAATCCATATATTTTTTACAGTCATGACTCATGACTCACACTGAAGTTTGTGGCACCAGAGCAGCTGACAGCAGGGCCTGGCCAGAGCAAAGCCATCGTGGAGTTTGAGTGTGTGTGTGTGTGTGTGTGTGTGTGTGTGTGGCATCTCTCAGACTGCGTGACGCATATAGCGTGCCTGGCGGCGTGTAGGCAGAGGAAGGGACCGTTATGATTCACAGGCAGTTGCCGTGGCAGTTGCCGTGGGATACTGAGGTTACATCCGCAGGGCTACACATTACATCACCACAGGGTAGCTGGATGAAAATACAACTATCATATACTGAGCACTGAGCACTTTCCTTAAAGACTACTGCAGAGACACCATCCATCCATTCTATCAGCGCCGATGAGTACAACATGTAAGATTAATTTGGAATGACTTTGAAGAGACAAAGTGAGGCCACATTAGGGGTGGACGATATGGACAAGAAATGTGATATGCAATAACACTGTTTAATATACTGATATCGATATGAAATGTAATAAATTAAATGCTCTTCTCTCCTCTTCCGCAATTGTTTTTTCTGCATTTATGTTCCCCAGGCTAAGAAGAAGTTTGGTTTGTGTGTTCACTTTGAACGTCTACCTCACTCTAACTCCTGCCACGTAATGTCTTGAGCTCCCTCAGTTGCTGCATGTGGGTAATGCAGTTTAAGTTAGCATTTCTTCAAAGTGTTACTGAACTCTTTCGATGCATTAATCATGATATCAAAAAAATATGATTTACTGTACTTTTCGAACTATAAGGCGCCCTGGATTATAAGGCGCACTATCAATGACATTCTTTTTTCTGGTCTATTTTCATACATAAGGTGCACCGTATTGTAAGGCACATTAAGCGACACTAGTAAGAATGCATACTTAAAAGTGAACAAGGGTGTCGCTAGGTTTCCCTTCTAATTCAGCAGGTCACAAAACTGTGTTTCTTAAAAAAAAACTTTTCTTTTAAAGTAAACAAGAGTTGGATATTGGTCTACACAGTAAAGTAAGAAACCTTGAGTTTTCCGATAACCCAGGGCGCTATCGGCTAGCGGCTTTTGTCCCATGTAGCTTGTTTTAACATGGTAAACACACAGACTACCATCCAATATACTCACATCTGAATGGTGAAAGGGTACCGCTCCTTACAACCTGACCGGTAGAATGAATATTTAAGGCACACTGTCGATTTTTGGGAAAATTAAAGAATTTTTAGTGTGCCTTTTAGTCCGAAAAATACGGTATATTACAATAAATAAATAAAAATAAATGTTCACAATATTTCTTACTCTTGGGATCCCTCTGCAGTCAAGAAGAGGAACTCAAGCTTGAGAAAACTGTCAATAAGAACATACTTGCATGTATTTCTGGACTTTTAAGAGATACAAAATCAGCACTGAAACTATAGTTCTAATGAGCAAATTAAGGTCAAGAGATCAAACTCTCTGGGGTGGGGAACTCCTGATTTTTTTCATGGTAGAATTGTTTAAAACAAAAATAAACACTAGTCTTGCTTAAAATGTTGAAAAGAACAGTTGAAATCATACTGTAAGAGGAGGTCATTATATTGTATTCTACTTAAATCTGTGTATATATAGTATGTATAGTAGTTATGTATGTATAGATTACAAAAATAAAGAATACGCTTAAAAAAATCTTAGATTCTATCCAATCAATGTTTAATTCAATAAATAGTACTTGTTCAGACAAAGGTAATCATCTTTGGAAATGAATATCATGATACTACATGTGATACTGGTGCAGAAATAAAAATGTTAAAAATGTGATGAACCAAAGAGTTGAAATATGGGCTGAAAAATGATGAGACGTGTGTAATTTTAATTATACAACTCAGGTCTAAATTCAGACAACAGTATTATAAAGACCCAGCTGCTGCTCTTATAATAAATAAATAAGTTGTGAATATTTTATTCCAATATCTGTCCTGTTCGGTAGAGTCCTGAATAGTTTGGAACAGTGTGTGACATATACAGCTGCTTATAATAGACAAGCTCTAAGTTATATATCAGCGTGGCATGTTAATACCCCTCACAGTTTCTGACAGACAGTTATGTGAATGCTAATAGCACAGTCATCGTGCATGTCAGCTAACATTGTCAGCTAGCGTGCCAATTTCTAAAACGCGCTTTCAATAGTAAGACAGCAATCTACAGCAATCTACAGTGAGGACAAGGCAGCAGCAGATGTGCCATGTGGCCAGCTTGATGAGGCGTGAGCATGTTTAACGAGGGAAGAAGAGCCTTTCAGTGGCAACTGAGTTTCGACTGATAACATCAGCAAATCTAGCCAGCTCCATATGGAGAATGACTGTCACATGACCTTGCACTAGGTGAGGCAGGGTAAGTTGCTTGCTTAGACAAATTTGAGCTTCGTGGTAGGAGATGAAGAGTAACCTGGACCCTGTTTAAATCAAGTCACTTTATGCATCTTGAGTATCAGTATAATATTTGAATAAAGCCACATTTGAAGTGCAAACACTAGGGGCGGACGATATGACCCTAAAATAACATCACAATATTACATACAACAATATTTTTGGCTAATCTTTATTTTATTGATTTTAAGACTTTACTGAGTCAGTACAATAAATGTTAAATATGTTCATATAAATATAACGTAATTACAATATAATCTGTGAACTTTTTTATTTTGTAAATAACAGTAATTTTCCAAGACACATATTTTGTGTGAAATAACAATATCACAAAATAACTTAACACAATGTGAAACAAGGTAATGTGTCAGAGTTGCAGCAGCAAGGAGAAGATAAGGTGGGTGTAAACGCAAGTAATCTTTTAATATAAACCAAATAAACCAAAATAAACACAAAAACACTCTAAATTAACTGACAGGACTAGTAACAAAATAAGAAATAAACTGGGACATAAAACAAGTAACGAGCAACCAAGACAGACATAGAGACGCACAAGAACCAGAAACTTAACACTGAAACAAAGGGGCTATAAATACACAGGGAAACAGGAAACACCTGGGACAGGTTACAAGGGGGTGTAATTACAAATGAGGGGGTGTAAATACAAATGAGACACATGGGAACACAAAAGACTAAGGTGGACACAAGGGAGGAGACACAACGAAAACACAACAGCACCATGTGCTAAGGAGCACATGGAGAAAAAAACATGAGAAGACTGGAGGAAAACATAGAGACAGACAAGGGGAGGACACAGAACAGGATGAGAATCGTGCAAACAGTCGTGCAAGCATATAAACTGCAAACATAAACAAGTATACAAAAAATATCCTTAAAGCTTTACAGTAAATAGCAAACCTAATACAATATTGACTGCTTTCAAGACAAAATGCTGCCAGTATCACAATATGGATTTGTTTATCGTTTCAAAAATGAAACAATAAAAGGACTTTTTTTTTTCAAAGGGGTGTAAAAAATGATAGATTTCTTGAAGTATCACAATATTTTGTATTACAATACCATATTAGTTTTTACAAACAGCATGTAGAGATTGGTGTCAGACGTTGGTTAATTTTGTGTTGTGATTAAACCCTAACTACTAGTTAGTAGCGTTTACAGCAGGGTTCTTCAGTGTAGCGCTGTCGGACGGCATTTACTAGTTCTAAGCAGTGATAACCGTGGCACTGTTAAATATTCGAAATCTAAGCTTAATAAACGGAAGAGCTTTACTCACCCAAATAAACAGTTTTCAGGAAAGAAATCTGTGTAGACTAAAATCCAGCGTTCGATTGACTTTAAAAGAAAAGTTTTTTTTTATTACAGTTTTGTTTAGACCTGTTGAATTAGAAGGGAAATATGGCAACACCCTTGTTCCTTACTATTGTTGCTTAAAATGTGCCCTATAATCTGGGTGCGCCTTGTGTATAAAAATAGACCAGAAAATAGATGTTCAGTGATAAAATTGGTTATTTTCCCTTTTTAACAGAATTTTAAAAATTGCTAATGAATGGACCAACAGAAATGCTCCACAATACTTTCAATAAAATCTGTTTACATTGACTTCCACAGAAAGTTTGCAAGTTTTTCCCTTTATATTTTGTGACAGAGATATTACATAATCTAAGAAATCCTGATACAGTGTAATTTCTTTATTAAAAGTAAAAAAACATTGCATCAGCCAGAGGTCTGATCTCTTACATCTCTGGAGGACACACTCAGGTCTTACCAATACAATGAGGGCTGTGTGTGATGGAAAAAGATAAAGATACTGCCACTGAGCATGCTGATCAGAATCTCCAGAGTAGAGCCACACGCCTAACAACAGACAGGAGAACAAACAAAACAGAAAAGCAATACTGTATATATACATACTGTTTGTCAATTTATTATAGAGATTACAAAACTGTAAAGTACAACTCTTATTGCTGAATAAAACAATACCATTTAAAACTATAAAAAGGCACTTTTAAAGCCTAGTCACTTCATGCATCTGGGGTATCAGGATTATATCTGGATAAGGCCAAGCCATGTAAAAATACAAATGTAAATACACCTAAATACACCACATTTAAAACAGATAGTAATCTAATCACTCAAAATATTATAATGTTGTAAACACATCCGTCCCTCCAAGATATATTCAACAACCAAAACTACAATATAAAAAAACGGTAATAATTGTAATGCAAGAAAAAAGTTGCAGATTTTATCCCATGCAGCAATCAAAATGCAGCAATTTGACTACCAAGTAAAAATGCATGTGGTCAAAATCTTATCAGGATACAGTGACCAGGTGTACATGATGCTTAAAAGTGTACATGACTGAATAAAGAGTCTTTAAATGTCCAAACTGTCCATATTTTCCAAGACAGGTGGGAAAATGTATGTTTTCCACAGTGTTATATACTCTCATTTACTGTATATTGTGCTTTTCCACATCAAGCAAATGCTAATATGGACCATGTCTTAGGACTGTATATGGTGGTATATCATTTTTCTGTATGTAAAACTATGCAAAGGCTTGTTAAAATATGTGGAAAATAAACATTAAATGTATTATCCAGCACGAGCAAAACACAAATAAGCAAAGTTCTAAAGAAATACACCAGCAACCACAGAAATAAGAGCCAGCCAGTAGTAGAAATACTACATTTAGCGTAAGACAGTTAGCTGGCTTAGCTAACAAAGCCTATACTGCTACTGGAGTCAAAGCAATTGGCGTCATCCAGAATCTCTGGCATCCGAATAACTTTCTGACATTTGTACGGTATCTGCCTGCCTGCTGTATGTGGCAACAGTGTTGTGTTTCTGAAGAGCATGTGGATTATGTTACAGTGCGGCTCCTTCCCTGCACTCCACACTGATTTAAGAGCTCGTAAGCATTAAGTGTGAAGAAAGAAAAGTGTGAAGATTGTTCTCATTCTTTCCTATGACAGAGTTCCAGTGAGGATTTACACACTATTCATACACTGGCAGTTAAAAGGAAACGTGCGTATGTTTTTTGACCATGTTAGACGTCTATGTTCGTCACTGGTGGGTGTTTCTAAGGCAGGACCCACATCAGATTTCGGAAGCTGTAAACAACCTGTCTACATTTTCATTTTATGTCACACCAAAGCTTGCATTGTGCAGTTAATGCATTTACTAAACAGGTAAGCTAGCTATGTACTGCTAGAGCAGTATTAGCATTAGCCACTAACCGCACAAAGTGCTAGCTCTTTTGACATTTAAAATCGAGTAGATGGGCCTGTAGCCTGCTGCTTACCTCGGCTAGCACTGATGTAGCGGTATTAGCATTAGTCCTTGCTAAGCGCTACACAGGACAAACTGCTAGCTAATATTGGCTCTTACTGGAACATTTGGGGTTCCTCAGTGTAGCACTGTCAGGAAATCTGGAAATCTGAGCTGAATGTTAATAAACTGAAGGGCATTACTCAACCAAATAAAATTTTTTTTAGAAAAAGATCTGTTTAGATTAACATCCAGTGCTCGCTTGAATTTTTGATTTACTTAACCTAGCTTAGCTTCCAGTGGTGAGACCTGCTAAATTAGAAAGAAAACATGGCGACACCCCTGTTCCTTACTAGTGAGCCTTCTAATCCATTCCACCATATATATTAAAATAGGCCAGAAAATAGACGTTTATTGGTAGTGCGCCTTATAATCCGGTGTACCTAATAGTAAAATAGGGCAATGGGAAACAAAATATATATCATAAGTCAGGTCAAAACAGTATTTTAACCCCATACCTAAACAGAAATAGTTACTATAGTTACTATTTTTTTGTATAAAATTTTCTTGTTTTATGTATAAAAGTTTCCTTCTAGGAGAACATTACCATATCTCAATATCAGCTTTTTTGTGGTAGTAATGTAATATACTCAGTGTTATGTATCTTGGAGTGGAGTGCTATAATTATACACTCTGTGGTCTAAAACTGAGCCTCCGTGGTTATAGCTGAGCAATGCTGACTACCCTCTCTGGACGGACCGGTGCTCGATCTGGCGCTCTGGGATTTTCTGCTGAAATTGGATTATATTCTATAATGATTTGCCAAGGAGGCAGCTGGTGTTCCGATAATTAGATTTGTCAAATAAGAGTGTCAATAAAACTAGTCCTAAAAGGTTTGCCTGTTGCTCGTCGGATTGAGTTTCTCCACTATGTATGATACCCTAGCCCTCACACTGCAGTTTCTACAGGCAGAGATCAAAAATGGACGTGAGCTTATTCTCTGGCTCTCGCCAGCCTTCCACCTGAACACAAACATCAGATGCCTGGTTGTTTAAAGCCATACAGTCCCACCATTGTGACATATTTTACACATGAGTTTATATTCAAGCAGGACATTCCTCCTGTCTGAAGATCTCCTGGCCTTTCACCTGTAAACATGTGCTGGGCTTATGCTGTAATACTGCTCTTAAAGGAGTCACTCTGAGTTTGAGAATAAACGCACAAGCCAAGCTGTGGATCTGCCCGGAAGCAGAGACAGTGACTCATGAGTCACGTTTGCAGTGGCCGCAGGGTTGTGTGTTTCAGATTTGATGACTGTTACAACATAGACAGGCTTTAATACGAATAGGATTTCCAAGAGTGTACCATGAACATAGCTTCTACCATCATTCGGAAAGCAATGATATTGAATTTTTAATACTTTGTTTATGGCCAACACCAATAATACTTGATTTTTAACAATTGGGGGCTCGTCCGGGATAATTACTGGTCCCGCCTACCCCACTAGTGAGTGTTGAGCATGTGATGATGGTGGTGGTGGAAACAATTTTGGTTGGTAGTAATTGCTAGTGTTTAGAATTTGGTTAATTGTCGCTCGTTACTTGTAGAAATGGCTTCGTTTGATCTGCAATGTTTTTTTTGAGTCACCTAGTTGTGAAGCGCTACAATGTTGTAAGAAGGATGACCTGATTTTAATAGCTGACCACTTTAAGCTTCCCACAACACGGGCTATGTTAAAGAAGGACATATATAACTTGGTTTTTGATATTGTTATTAATATGTTATTAAGTGCAATGGGCTTATAATAACCAAGATGCTTACTATTGGGTTTTTCTTTTACATTCCATTTCCATCCATTCAATTTCAAAATAGGCAAATTTCACCCCAATATCACATTATGACCAGGCAGTTAGATTGTTGTGCCACCCGAGAGCTGTCAAATGACACTACAGAAAAACACAGCCCTGAATAAAATGACCTTTCCGTTATGTCTTGGCAACATAGGTATTTACACAGTTTTACAGTTGTACAGTGGTGCAACTATCTGCTATAACTATAGCTGCCTGAATGTGAAATAATTGGACATTATATGTTTGAATCTTCAGAATTCTGAGAATATTAAGGTCTCCCTAGATGTAATAGGGGGAGTCCTGATTTGCAGGTTGCAATGGTGTTCTCTATGTTATTAATTTGTGGAGATTAAAATGTCCTTCTTGTACTTGTGTCTCTGGAGTCTACTAATTAAAGGTCTAAACTAGTTTATTCAGGCTAGATTGGCTAGATTTTTTTATTTTACAGTGCCCTGCCAGGTCACATAATATATAATGCTAAAAAAAGATGCTGCAGCATGCTAAATATGACTATTTAGAGCAAACCAACAACCTCCTCTGAAAAAAAAAATGACAAAAAAACTCTTGGGGATTCCCAGTGAGGCTGTTTGGGCTTTTCCAAACACCTAATTTGATCTGCTTCATGTGCGTAAATGTGCAGCACAGTCAACGAGCACCATTCATCATGTTTAGAGCTGATTACAGCACAGGATCCGGGGCTGCTGCACGGCAACCCTGCTACAATCGTTTCCACGGCTCCACATGAGCGCTGGCAGTGAAAATTGTAGCGGCAGAAAAGTGTTAGCAGAGTAGAGCGTGCGGCGTGGACGAGGCCAGTGTGTGGGCAAAGCCATGAATTATTTATATCGGCTCAAATTGATGGCTGGACAGATCCGAGAGGACAATGTAAACAAGAAACAATTTCTACTTCATTTGAGCAGCCTGGTGCAGGGGGCGGTGGAGGGGTGAGGGAGAAAGACTGTGGAGCGGCGTGCCATGGGATACTCCATCTGCTATTTTTACACCTGTGATGTCAAAGCCTGAGCCGCACTCTGGCCCTTTTCACTATCCAAACAGACAGAAGGCCCAGAGGACTCTCTCTCTGTCTTTTTCTCTTTGTCTTTCTGCGTGGATGTGTGTAACTTCATTAATGAACAGAGATGATTTCACATGACCTTGTTTGTCGACCTTTGTGTTGTTTATTTTGCTAATTAAAAGCTGTTTTTAGCTTTTTTTCGTGGATTCTTTTCATTTTATGAATCTGGCTAATTGTAACACTTTCAAGCAGAGACGTACTTGTTGTGGTGCCATCTCCACAGTCCTTAAAATATTGTCTTTTAAATTAAAAGCTGTAGTATTTATTTGGGAAGTGGAAAACGGACAAAATAGTCTAAAAAAAACATCAATGTGCTTGTGCTACCAGTCTTAAACACACTTATTCTAAAAACAGGTGGTCTGGTAGGATTCCTTGAGATGTTTTTTTTATGTTACCTGATCAACTATGGTGTTGCTAATGGTGCTGAGCTACTACAAGAGCTACTGCGAACATAGATATCAGAGGGGCCTCTTCCACGTATTGTTAAACAAAACAAAAAATGCAGGTCTAAAGAAGACCGCACCACAATTTAACATCAAAACTACCAAACTTATTGACCTTTGCTTTAACTAATTATCTCTACATATCTCTGTTTCTATGTACTGCACCATTATGGATAGCACCATTACCAGGCTACACACGCGTGTACCAAAACAAACAAGGCCTGCCATAGTGTGAGCCACCAACCATCAGCATCAGTGTTGTAATGGTTTAGGAGGAGAATACAAATCACTCAGTTTACAACACGACTGGGCGCAGACACCAAACGCAATCATCTTTCAATACATCAAGGAGACACAGTGACCCCTACCGTCCGATCCCTGCCCCCAGGAGCGGACCAGCTGCGTCTCTCCCCTCCGACCTGCATTTACTGCCAAGGACAGCAAGCACATGGGGCTGCTGGGATCAGTCTGAACTGGGGAATTCACCTCTATACTAACATCATGAGCATTTATTTATTTAAATATACAGTCAAATTGTAGTGTCTTGCTAATACATACTAACACATCATCAGCTTAAACATCAGTACCCAAAAAAAAAAAAAAAACGAAAACAAAACAAAGCTCTTTCTGATACACTCCCCCTTAGAGCACCACTTATAATGAATGGCAGGGAACTGGTCACATGACCCAGCCTGTTCTAACTCAACTTGGCTTCAGCGCAGCTGTTCCAGCGACTTCCATTTGCATCGCAGGGGAAAACTGTATTCCACTGTGAGCTCTATTTTTAGCTTCTCCCAGAGAGCCAAGAAAAAAAAATCAGCTAACATGCTCTGTCCTAACCCTCGTTTTAATATTTCAATCACAATAGCTATGAAAGAAAATATTACAGTTGTCAGACATGGGACAGCTCGACTTCATTTATAAACCTGCTCACACATTTACACATATTATTAAACGCATATTAAATGCCTTTCTACACAGCATAATACAATCTGCCCTCTAACTACCCTTGCAACCGTCCTCCAAAGGTTTTGTGGCCGTGCCAAACTGAACACCCTGCTGGATTCAGGTTTAGGACTTAAAAAGAAAGCCAGGGGCATGGTAGAAGGATTACTCAGGTATGAAGCTACATAATCTGTGCCTGCAATCCAACATGACTGCCTAGGTTGACTATTTATATTATTATTATTCAAGAGTGGCTCATCTCGAACTGAACAACACATGGGACAATGAAACAATGAAACCCCAGCACTGTACTACAAAGTATCAGGATATTTATTAAATTCAAATTTAGAGACTTAAAAGACATTTTTAATTGCTTTTCTTTGCTGTGTCAAGAAATGGCACAGTTACTAAGTTTAACTGAATGTGAGCAACAGAAATATTAATTGCATTTTAGTTAACATAACTCATTAATTTTATTCCCATTTTTTCCCATTTTCTTCCCAAATTTGAAAACTAACACATGCTTCCTCCAACACATGTGAAGTCAGCCACCGCTTCTTTTCGAGCTGCTGCTGATGGAGTATCCAGCGCTCTTGGAGGAAAGCGCAGCGGCTCGGTTCTGATACATCAGCTCCCAGACGCCCTGTGCTGCGGACCTTTTTAGTGATTTTGGGAGAGAGCGCCATCTACCCACCCGGAGGGAGCGAGGCCAATTGTATGCCCTCTGAGCACCGGCAGCTTGATGGCAAAGCTGCATGAGCGGGGATTCGAACCTGCGACCTCCAGCTCATAGTGGCAGCGCTTTAGACTGCTTGATTTGACTGGTTTTAATATTAAATTAACATAATATGCCATGTTTTGACCACTTGACAAACCAGTTTTTGCAACCTTTGTCCTTTAAACAAAATTTCTTATGTCATATATGACAAATGACAAATACAAAATTTTGCCTCTCTATGACTTAATTAGGGCTACGTATTTAATAGAACATTTATTGTAACCAGAACTTCTTAGCAACTTTATAACGTAATGCATGATAATTAAAAGCAAAAACACAATATACCTTGGTCAGCAACAAGATCAAGGGTTTGTTGTCATGCGTCAAAAATCTAACAGGACAATGCTCAACCACATACTGCTGCCATCTCAAGAGTTTGCCTCAGAGACACAAAAACTATGCCATGGCCGGCTACATTTCCAGACCTATATGTAAACTGAAAATGTGTGGGATCCTGTTGGACAGGCAATCAAAGGCTATCAACTAAACTAAACCACTACCACAAAATCTGCAGTAATTAAGTGAATATTCAAGCTGCATGGAATGCATTATCATGTTGTGATACACATGCGTTACACACTACTTCTGTATATGTATCTCAAAAAATATTGCGCACATCATTGATTGTAGGACCTGATAGACTCATTTAGAGTCCAAAATCACGTCCTGTGTCCTCAGAAATTAATTACTCAGGAATGCCTTAATATACTAGCAGAATCTATGTATTTTTAGAAATTGTGGAACCTACAGTTTCTAGAAATAGCAGCTTTATCGGGATCTGGTGAAGCATCTGTGAGAAAATCATTGTATAATCATTCCAAAAATAGGCACGTCTTCAAATTTCAAGGACTTTCCTTCAATGTAAATCTCATTTAAATCCCAGAGCAGTGATCCAGGGCATATCTTTACAAAGCAGATTTCTAAAAATAGCAGCAGCCTTGTGAGGTGATGAAGAATATGTGAGAAATCCAATGTAAAAAACACCCAAAAAAATAGGCGCTCCTAGAAATGTGCATTTTTAATCAGAACAATCAGTCAAATTCACACAGATATTTAAATTATGTTGAAATCAACAAATTTCTCAAATGAAGACATATATGCGTAGACTAGGATTCTGAAAATAACTATATCTGATATGTGTGACTGTCTTCTACAAAAACTTTGGAATATTTAAAAGGATAAAGGTAGTCTAAACTACCGAAATTGGGAGGGAGCCCGTGAGGTTAAGGATTCAGTGGTACCCTTTCATGCATGTCTACTATCAGATATAATTGTGACCACTCTAGCACAAAACCCCTTATTTCACGACAACATCTATCCACACGCAGCAGCAGCAGCGTCTTCTGACTAACAGTATGAGAGGAATCTCAAAATAGAGCGAGAAGAGCCAGAATGTGTGGGAGAAGTGGATTCAGGGCAAACCAGCATCAGTGCGGCATCAGTTCAACAAACCAAGACTGGCACTGCGGCTAGAGCTGATAGCACTGAGAGGGCTACACAAAAACAAATACATACATACAAACATACTGAAAAAAGGTAATGCTTCATTGCTCCTTACTGATAATTATAAACTTGATCAGTGTCATAGTTATGTACTGTCCACATAAGCCTCAGTGCTCTTTTGCACAGAACTATTATAAGTGCTCTAGATCTAAAAAAGGTTTTTGAGATTTGTGGGAGCAAAAATATGGGTGACATTTAAAATGTCAGTAGAAAAACCAACAAGCTTCCAATGTTTCACTATGTAAACACTTACAGCCCTTACAATTGTGTTGTTATTGTGTTGTCATCCTAATACTTAAATGTCAAAGCATGAGATAGAAGTATGTAAATTGATTGTGAAATGCTACCTGGTTGGATACTTTGGGAACACAAGCATCAGTATAAGTTGTGAAGACATATCTTTTGATGTGTTATGAGTGGTCAGCATTCTCATGGCAAGGTGACTTGAGTTACCAGAGATTAAGCCATTAATGCTAGAATTTCGTACTGTTATTTAGTGGTGAAAACGTGGCCGATAATCACAGACGTTATACAAGCCATAGAATCACCAGGATTTAAACTCTGGGAATTTCCTGACCACAGGCCGAAACCTTAGACAGCTGTGTCACTGTGGAATCAAATATACAGCTTATGTTGCTTCTTACACAACAGAAATAGTGGGTTTAAACACAAAACACTACAGAAGCATGTCAAATTGTATTAATGTGTAAGATTTGTGAAAAACAAATAATGAAAAATCTATTAAAATACAGTAAATATCTAATAAAGATTAGTAATGTATACGTCATTGAAAATAAAGGTGCTGTAAACAGTACTTTGAGCACTGTCACATATTAACAACATTGGTTCCATAGAGCATCATATCTGTAATACAAATAAGAAAAGTTAAGAGACCTGTGAACAGACCTGGTGAAAAAACATTTATATCCAGTTTTGGTTCCAGTGGTTCTTCTATTGTATCAACTGTAGTATCACTTGAATAACTTTTATTTTTGAGAAATTTCTGCCTTTCTTATTTTACTCTAATAAAACACATGGAGTGCATTATCATTTTTATGGCATTTTGGATTTCTGATTTAAAAAATAAGAGACCACTTAAAAATTATGAGTTTCTTTATTTTTACCCAATGAAAACCTATAATATAATCAAGAGGAAGATGGATGATCACAAGCGTCAAGCCAAGCTAAACTGATTCAGAAACTGAAGTGGTCTCTTAATTTGTTCCAGAGCTGTATATTGCAGAAAATATACACATAAATTGCAATATATTCTTTTTAGTATCATGCAGAGTGTAGAGAAGAAAATCTTTAGAATACATATTAAAATTAGCCCACATTTACTGCTACACAGTGTAGCAGTAAGTGGGCATTTGACTGCCATGCAAAACAGCCAACAAGACCAAAACATTAATACAGGAAAATCTAATACTAGAGAAAGATCTAATACTAAATCTTATCCCTGCTGGTGTATAAAGAGTAAATCTTGTTGAGTTTTTGCATATTGCTTCAAATAAAACTCCCCTATAACTTTCAAGACAAAGTGCAGTGAACTTTTCAATCCAGTGTCTACATTCTTCTTAGAAAGTCTTGCACATAACTTGCCGGTCTTGCCAGCAGGTGCTGTATTTTCAGGCATATGGCCGTGATTCATAAAAAAGGCAGCAGTCCACAATGCTTTCACTACAATTGCCTCAGATTTTTTTTACTAGAATGTTTAACTGTCTAAACTCAGTGGGGAATGTGGAGTGCAGGCCCAGAAAGCCATCCCCTTATATCTCCACTCAAACACAACAAGCGGCACACACTGGGGACGCAGGGCTCGTACATTAGTGCTATTCTATACAGCAGGCACGCTCAGTGCACCGCTGGTCAGAGCTCTCTGCGCGATTCATAAAGCTGCACCCATTGACATGTGATTTTCAGCCCCAGTGGCCTCAGATAAAAACACACTCACTGCTGAATGGTGTAGCTGGGAAAGGTCAGGTTACAAACCTCTGCCTGTCCAGCTTTAATAATCCTAATGCCCTCTGATGAAGAGTGCATAGTCGTCCACATTAAGAGCTGCAGTCATGCAGCACTGTGGAGATTCCTGCTGGAATTGTTTCTGGTGGAATGATCATGACTGGAGGGAGCAGGAGTGTAAAAATATGACCATTATTCCCATTATTCCCTCCTGGCCATTTTGAAAGAGTAGTGTAAAAGCAGAGAAGAATGATAGGTTGCTTAAAGAAAGGGTTTTTTTTATATTTTTAAGAACAAACACTTTACATTCATCACAAATTATAAAATATACAAATGGAATACAAACGATAAAATACTATTTTGCAAAAGTATTTGTTTGTCTGCCATCGCATACATATTAACTTGAATGACATCCCATACTTAATCCATAGGGTTTAATATGATGTCAGCCCACATTCTGCAGCTATAGCAGCTTTAAATAGTCTGGGAAGGGCTTCCAAAAGGTTTAGGAGTGTGTTTATGAGGATTTGTGACCATTCTTCCAGAAGCACACTTGTGAGGTCAGACACTGATCTTACTCATCCCAAAGATTTTCTATCTGGTGGAAACAGGAAGGAGCCATCCTTAAACTGCTCCCTAAACGTTTTGGTATGCTGAAGCAAGTTCCTTTCACAGGAACTAAGGAGCTGAGCTCAACTTCTAAAAAACAACCTCACACCATAATCCCATCTCCAAAAAACTTTACACTCGGCACAATGCAGTCAGACAAGTACCAATCTCCTGGCAACCTGGCAACCAGATAAATAATTGTGATCTAACACACCAAAGAACACGTCTCTGGTGCTCTACTCTGGAGTCCACTGGCGGTATGCTTTGTAAGCTTGGATGCAGCTGCTCTGTTGTGGAAACCAGTTCTCTACGTGCTGTAATTTGAAGGCCACATCAAGTTTTGAGGTCTAAGGAAAAGCTGAAACCTCTGCACACATTACGCACCTCTGCATCCACTGACCCTGCTCCCTAACATTTTGTGGTTGAGTTGCTGTAATTTCCAATCACTTCCACTATGTTCCAATACCACTGACAGTTGACTGTGCAATATTTAGTGGACTTGTTGCACAGGTGGCATACTATCACGGTACCATGCTGGAATTCACTTTCACAAATGTTCGTATAAAAGCAGTCTGCACACGTAGGTGCTTTATTATATACACCTGTAGCCATTAAAAAGTAATTGGAACACCTGATTTCAATGATTTGGATGGGTGAGTGAATACTTTTTGCAAAATAGTGTTCTGCTACTGTGCATCCAGTTGGAATTGTTTCTGGTAAAATAAGGTAAAATAATTCTGACTGAAGGGTACAGGAGTGTAAAAACACAACCAATATTCCCAGTGTACCTTCCGGCCATATTGAAAGCTCAGAGTAAAAGCATGGAACAAGGAAAGGACAGAAGAACACAAGTATACAAACAGACGGCGCTGACAAGAACACAAATTCCCTCACCAGATGTGCTCTCAGCCAATGTGTCAATCTAACAGACAATCTAGCAAAAACATTCAAGTCTGTTAACCTGCTGCATGATGCAGCATAATGAGAACTAATTAGTACATGAATCACCAGGAAAACAGGACCTTTTTTTTGTCTGTTTGTTTATCTGTTTGTTTCTTGGCACCTTTGCTTAAATAACAGAATATTTAGCTTGCAATTCTACACCAAGGTGACTACAGTGGCTGACTGGAGTAATTGCTTATGTAAAGGATTTCAAATGGCTGGGGGCATTCTGGGGGTAAAATGTGCTCTTTACCGAATAGCCTATCGGGATTTGACTCAGCTGTTTTTAAAAATGTGAATTCGTTTTCAGGAACTGTGTTCTGAGAGTGAACAATACACACGGTGTCTTTAAAAACAAACACCCTTAACTAAATATAGATCCTAAGTTAAGTAAGCCCGGTAATACATAAACACATACCAGGAATCATAGGCTTCTCTGAATAATAAGTAGAGGCTGCTTTCTCCAACATCGCAATTAATACAATGCTGTTATAAAGATTAATGTGGGGCCTGATGCACACTGGGCCTAATGCTTTGAACTTATAGGGTTGTAAATAGACTTATACTTCTTACCTGATGGCAAATGTAGTATATTTATCATATTAGACTTTTTTTTTTCTTGTACAATAAGAACACAGAATGAATGAATAGAATGAATAAGGCTGGGCTCACCCAATCAATATTTCTATTGTTATAAAAAGCAAAACATGCCACATTTCTTAAATAATTTAAGCAAGATTACATGAATTTCTCTTTTTTTTTTCAAAATTGACCAGTCTTGTTTAAATGTCTCTTTAAGACTTCTTGTGTCGAATACTGTGATGTAAATGTAGTAAAAGTTCTTTTTTGTAATAGAACAGTGGACCACTCCTTCAGAGTCTGCTAAATCTGTCTATTGTAGTTAACAGTGATTCTGATTTGCCAAAAATAGCTTTTCCAGATTTATTCAAAGAATCTTCCAAACAAAAACAGAGTTTTTGGAATGAAAAAATAAAGTAAAAGATAATAGGGAAAATAAATCAAGTTTGGAAAAACCTCCCCTCGACTCTTTGAGCCAATCTCGGAGACTGTCTCCTCTCCAGGGTTGCCAGGCGACTTCTGACTCCCCTTTTTGACCTAACTCCCTCCCTTGTCACATTTATAATCCGCATTTACAGGCTTGGTTTCAGACAGCGTGCTCCTGTTTGCTTCTTCTGTGTCCTCCTCAGATTTCTCATTTCCATAGTCACCACCCATTCAAGCCACCTGCAGGGTGACTCCATTTGTCTTATTGCTCCAACAAACACCTCTCCAGGGCATAACCTAAACAACTGTGCGTGTGTGTGTGTGTGTGTGTGTTTGGAGCAGGGATGGATTCTCATCTCTTGCTAGGGCTAGATTTGTGTCAGTGCTGGTTACCTCCCCCTGTATCAGAGCTGTCCAAATCTCCTCACCATGAAACTCCCATCTGCGCTGCTAGCTCTGCCATTAGCGTCCAGCAAACACGGAACACGGCTGATAGAAGCAGCATGTGGCCTGGCCTCAAGATGAACCACATGTACTGAATTTATATAAAGAACACACTATTGCTGATTTCAATTTGAAGGAAGATAAGGAGCAATCTTATGTTTTTACCGCACTGTTTTCTGTGCACTTCCACTTTTTTAGAGTTTTCTTTTTGAGGATTTTTTTAAAGGTTAAAACATTTGTAGGAAATGTGGCTTTACTTTCTTCAGTAGGGCTGCACAGTGCGTATGCACAATTGTCACATCGCAGGATATGCAATGTCAAGTGCACTGTCAAATAGGGATGATATGGACAAAACATTAAATGCTTGATAATTCTGTTGGATATTCCGATATCGATGTGAAACACAATAAATTAATATCCTAAATTAATATAAGCTTTTTAAAGCTCTTTCAGTACTTGGCAGGGATTCACTCAGTTTTCCCAGACCTCTACCTTGTTTTACTTAACTTTACCTCACTCTACCTTTAGTCTTGTTACATCATGTTTATTTTACAGCCCTACTGTCACATGACATCAAATGTCAACTTTTTGTTGCTTGATACTGTGTTCACATATCTACAAGAGGCAGAATATACCTCACAAATTTGTATTTATTTTCCTCCAATCTTGTATACACAGAGTGCATTATTAATATCATGACTTGAATCACTGACTTCCAAAAAAACTCTTTATTCCTCTCTATCTACCTTGCTTAGTCTCTGCATCTGCTCTGATACCTCACAGCACTTCTCTATAAACAAGTCATTTTCTATGTCTATAACAATGTAACAAACCTATATACCAGAAGATCTTAGAAGCATTATGACTAGGCCAGTCATTGCAACTATTTTATATATAAAAACAATATTATTCTCATTTTAAGATTATTTTATGCCACTGATATTGACAATACAGTACAGTAATAATGAACTTGTGCATAATAAGCATTTTGCTGATGTACCGTATTTTTCACACTATAATGTACTAGAATTAAGGCACGTAAGGAACTTCAAAAAAGCTAGAGCTCAGCGCAGTTAGCAATGCTCATGCTGCTCCAGCAGCGCCAGCCGGGGTTAGGAGCAGGCTACAGGCAGATAATACTCACCTCTGAACTGCAAAAGAGCTTGAGCTTTGCATGGTTAGCGGCTAATGTTAATAATTCTCCAGTCTAGAGTCTCGGTGCCGGTGTCGGTGCCTGATTAGCAGAATTCATACATAATGTGCACCAGATTATAAGACACACTGATGATTTGGGGGAAAATGAAAGGATTTTAAGTGCCCCTTATAGTGCAAAAAATATGGTATGCTTTTTTGTCAATTCATTCTGCTCGTCAAAAGTTTGTAGCATACACTTAAATTCTGTTTTAAAAAGTAGCCTTGAGTAGCACTTTTTCAACTTTTAAACATATACTGTACGATAACTTTCTTTTTTTGTGACAGACCAAATCAGGACACATCAAGGTGCAAAACCACTAGTAATTCTGTAGACATTATTCTAGTTCAGTTCTGAATGTACTCGACCTGTAAGATTACCATGACAGGTAATCAAAGTGTATTTTAAAAAAACTTCATCAGAAATATTAAATCTCAACCATTTCCACAATTTCCAATCCCTTGTGACCAACATATAGGCAAACTGAAAAGACCCTTTTAGAAAAGGTAGGTAACAAATCTGCAGAGTGGGAATGTTTTAAAGAGGAAAATGAAAGAAGCTCCACTGTCATTTAAAATATCTGCAGTACCAGCATTATAACTGAATGAGGTACTCGTCTAAGAACTGGGCGCAATTAAAACTGTACACTTGGCAGCAGGAATAATAGTACATTCAAGGTCAAGGAACAGGCTTCGCTCACTTTAGAGCAGTTTCAAATACAAAAGTAGCACACTCAAGATAAACTCGAAAAGGTACTTTTTAGTTAGTACAAGGTTAGCATCTTCTGAGTCTCATTGCGGCTTAGCAGGATATTACTTCGATGGACATTAGGTCATTCTGTTTCTGAATTCCAGCTAAACTTTTTCCTTGCAAAAGTTATATATAGATGTAAAATGGTGTTTCTTCCCCCTTATATTGCTGTTTGCAGCTATCTTATTTAAGGTCAGTTTCATACATGGTGTGCACATTATAAAGCTCAATAGAGGCGACTGTATGCACTGTTTGATGTTCATATCTCTTGTGTCACTGTCCCGGATGACCAGGTTTTTGAATGAATATTCCTAATTTTATTTAACTATTTTCTCTTATCGTGTTTACAGTACCACTTTCTATAGGATCTGATTCATTTTATAATCTTGCATGTAAAAATCAAGTGAGATACACCCTCCACAACTGACCAATTTGTCTGCAAATATTTCACATTGGTCAAGCATCCTATGTCATTTCCAAATCAAAGTAGCCTTTAGTTAGCATATCTGTAGGATTGGGTAACTTTGCTACCTTTAATGTAGCAATACAGAGTTACTATCCTCACCCAGACAAATACATGGTGTTGTACCAATACTGTCAAATCCTTAGGCAAGATTTCTAACACTACATTAACATATGTTTAAAAAATAACCATCACCATACTGTTATATTGTATATCTCTTAACTCTTAACTATTTAACAAATAAACTCAGCAAAAAAACGTTGATTTAGAATTAGCATAATCATAATTTCCCAAAACATTTTCCATTAGTTACACAAATACAAGACAAAAGCATCTCTAGCATATATGGCTGAACAATATTAGAAAACAAACTAACAGAATTTGTAACCAACCTTTCCAACATGTCATGGTGTTAATGATGCAATTTTTGTTTCAGTGATTGGAGTAAAATAAATAATATTGTTCATGTGTACACTGTGATATCGATGCTGAAACGACATACTGTACAGCCTTACTAGCTTTCCTAATGTGTTTATTTAATACCATTTTCCATTTTTCACCTTAAAATGAGCAAAAGCACCTACGACCACTTCACCTCACCTCCCAGTCAGCCGCCGGCAGAGACGGCTTATACAGGTGAAAGTGAGAAGCCCCCGAAGAGTATTTGACCTGGCCCAGCCTCGGTACACATTGTTAAGGTGTGACAAAAAGACCACAGCTCTGAATCAAGCTTCTAATTGGCTCCCGACAGGCTGACCTGTGCCGATCAATGACCTTGCCTAAAAGCAGCTCACAAAAAGCCCTCCCAATGAATTTTTAAAACGAGCCAAAGCTTAAAGGTAAGCCTCTTTCAACCATATTAGACCAAAGACCTTCGTCAAATTAAATCTTTAAAGGTGACCTCATCAATCACAGCTTGTTTTGATCCCGCATGCATGAGAGAGGTGATGGCTCATGAATGATACTGCGCTGGTATTTGGCTCCAGAATGCGCTTTGTTCATTGTGTCTCTTCGCCACTCCATTCCATTCCAAGTCCACATCACAATTCTTTTTTTTTAATAATTAATAAAAGCACAAGACGCATGCTAGCGCTCAGGCTCCGAGCGGACCATCTGTTCACCAGGCCTCCATTCATGAATGTGAATGATTTGGAGTTCTGCACGCTAAACCTTTCTCAGTGGATAATAGTTTAGTAAGAAAGTCTTCTCTCGCGCTGTTGGTGCTGCTTTCGCATATAAGGCTATTTTTCGCTTCAGTCTCACGTCTGTTGTAGAAGTGGGAGGAAGTCGCCAGCGCTGGCAGTGACACATATCTAAGCAAACAGAACCTCGGCTTTTACACCCGGCCTCTAGTTCCAAGAGCACGCTGACTCTCAAGGTTGCTGCCGTGTGTTTACAGTCAACGAGGCGTTTCCTCAAGAGTAACGCGACACTGGCACACCTCCTGAAATACCACAACTCTTTTAAAAATAAAATATCATAACGCTTGACACCTCTTCCACGGCCATCCATCACGCCGTCACCTGAAAGCCTCTTATCCCTCTTAACTGCCGCCCACACCATAAATCACCCGGGGGGAGATAAAGGTCGTATGAAATGCACGGTGGCGATGCTGGGACGCTGCGAGGGACTAACGGGATCCTACTGTACTCGACTGGAGCTGCTTTCATTACCCGCTATCTTTCTGCAGATGCTACGCTTTCTCTCTGATGGATGCGCTTGCTAAGAAGAACCTGGCAAGAGGTGTAGAGATAGAAGATAAGAGAGAGAGGAGGACACACTGCAGCAGGAAGATGCTGAGCATTAGGAAGAGCTATAGGCAGAAGCTGCTGGAAGTTTTTTTTTTGGAAACACTTCCTGTGAATTCAGGATTTAAAATGCCCTCTTAATGCATTTATAGAACAATATATGGGATCTTGTACCTTATACTATACTATACCTTATAATGATCATCATAAGCTTGTATTATACATTATAGGTACTCATAGGGACATATGTAACACATTATAAAGTATGAGTATGTAACATCTCTTCTATAAAAAAAGAGGAGCATAATGCTTTATAATATCTGTTCATTAGAACACTTAACTTACTAAAATTAAAAGACAGAGGTCAGTTGACTACCTGAATATACTGAATATAGACCAGGTTATTTCATCAATGGATTTTTTCTTCCTTGATGGCACGGGCATAATCCAAGATGATAATGTCAGGATTCATGGGGCTGGAATTGTGAAAGAGTGGTTCAGGGAGCATGAGATCATCATTTTCACACATGGATTGTTCACCACAGAGTCCAGACCTTAACCTCATTGAGAATCTTTGGGATGTGCTGGAGAAGGCTTTGTGTAGTGGTCAGACTCTACCATCATCAATGTTGTAAGATCTTGGTGAAAAAAGAATGCAACACTGGATTGAAATAAATCTCCTGACACTGCAGAAGCTTATCAAAACAATACAACAGGGACTGTGTGCTGCAATCAAAGATAATGGTGGTCCAATTAAATATCACAGTCTGTGACCTTTTTTTTGGTGGCAGTGTATGTTACCATAAGTATGTAGGAGTTATCATGAAAGCATATGAGGGTCATTATAAGGTATTAAACCTGCTTAATCCATTCTGCAGTGCTACCCACCATGCCACCGTTAATGTTAACAATGCCATGCAAAAAAAATTAACAACATAGTTTTGCCAAAACATCATTTTAACTATTCTACAATTTTACATGATTTTAGTAGTCACGCACCCAAGATTAAATATGTCCAAAGTTTATGAAGATTCACTAAAATTAAAGCATGTGACATGTGTAAAACTGACACATGTGACACATGCAAAAGCACTCGCACAGCTTATCTAGTCCTTGTAAAGAGTTACTGCCAAAACAATAGGACTCACTGAAGCAGATAAACATAAACCTACTGGCACCGTGCCTAATTCCAGGTTTGGGCTAGAGATATCCTAAATATAGTGAAAGTCATCCCTGCACAGTATAGTTACTCCAACAAAAGCAGAATAAACTGTATTTATGTTTTATACCAGATTAAGCGGGTTATTATTTGTATACAAATTTGGATATTAAATTGTATACAAATATATATATATATATTTATTTTTTTTTCCACGAAGAATTATAATTTTTCTCTTGTCCATGCTCCTACATTTTCCTTCATACTATGAAGGAGCTTGAAGATAAGCCTGAAATAATCTACAGCATGCTCATCAACTACCGCTCCATTCATCTGAGCATCTTTTCATTGGGCCAGTAAGCATGTGTGTGGTTGTGTGCTGTAACTGGAGCAGTGCGTGTTGTGTATGTGAAAGGTCAGTGCTCTGAGAGACGCTGAGCGGCGGGCTGTGTGTGTTCTGCGGAGTGGAAAGGCAGCCGCGGGCCTGCTCAGAGGCTTCCCCGCTTCAGCAGCCCTCACTCCCTCCCTCCCTCCTTCACATTAGTTCACTTTCACTCCCTCCACTTACTGTATACACAAAGAACTCACTAAAGCTAAAGCTCCTCAATGCTAACGGCTCCCACCGGCAGCGATGAAGACTGTCAGTGCGGCTCAGGCTTCAGTCGGGAGGGTCAGTCAGAAGAAGGGTGCTTGGCCAATTTTAGATACTGCAGAATAGATTCTCGGAATCCGAGTGGTGATGCTGAAAATTAGACTGACCAGTGAGTCTCAACCTTTCCTACAGTCACAGCGTCTCTAGGGAGCGCTAGAACAGGATAGAGTAGTGAAACAGAAGAAGAGACACAGCAGAGATGGGCTGAATGATGAGGTCACTGTAATTTTCTCAGCTACAGCTATTCCATTCCTACTTGGTTTTATTTAAACTTGGTTAAATATTTAATAAATATTTTCTACCTTAGAAATAAACGATTTAGCTTTACCTGTTTTTTAGATTAATATATATAAGGCCTGTCAGAATAACTTTCTTTGTTTGGATGAAACATATTGTCCTGGAAATAATTGCGGTAAATGAAATTACTGTCATTTTAAAAAAAATTATTGCTACATTATGTTATTGATTTTATAGTGAAAATATAACATAATTAGGGCTGCATAATATTAGAAAAAAAACTGTCATACTGTCATTGTTGGATTTTTGCTGTGCGATAAATACTGTAACATTATAAGAAGTAAATTATCTAGCATGTCACAATAAATAATAATGCATTCCAGGTATAAAGTATTGGAGTAAAATAAACAAAAGTAGGCAGACTTAATCTGACTTGATTTTTCATTGAAAATGAGAAGTTTCAAAAGGTTTGCACATGTGCACATTGTAATGAGGATGCTCAAATGAAATTGAGCAGCCCAAATAATAATAAAATTGCACCCTTTTAAAAATGTTTTAAATATATTGTATATTATTAAGTACACTGAATGATAAGTGAATGGTGATTCAGTGAAGACACTGAATGGAATTATCGTAAAAGGACATTATTTAAATAAAGGCAGTTTTAGCATGTGCATGAATAGGCGGGGATAAAATGAAGTAGGCTCTCCAAATGAAAAAAACAGTAACTGCAACATGGACTGTTATTACAGTTTTCTTTCCATATATGTACATTAGACTGAGACATGTATGATCTATTGTGAAGCTTCAATATATTTTTACATACTAGATTGAGATTTCTTATTTTTAAATGTAAGCAAAATTCTGTTTTGCAATGGGTCCTATAATAGACAGTAACATGTTAATTATTACAGAACCAAAGGGTCCTACTAAATAACTGCATGCACATTTAATTAGTCCTGTTAATGTACATTAGATTACAAGTAAATCACTGTGAAAATGTGTCAAGATGAAATGATCAATAGAAAAATACACATTTGGATATTTGAAGTCACTGTATGATCTGCTCCTTGTATGTTTCAGCTCTGTTAGTCCTTCAAATAGTTCTTAGAAATATGCAAAAACAAATAATTGTACCCTTTTAGACAACCATTTCATTCGTGCAGGCTGAGAACAATTGGTTTCTAACACCACTCACTTCTGGGGACGCCTGACATTTATGAGTGGCCACTTAAAGATTTAGGACACACAGTAGTTAGAAGTGCACACAATTTCAGAAAATTATATTTATTGCTGTTATGTTAATTTAACAAAGTGAGAGGGAAATTCAGTGTATTTTCAAAGTCAGGTTTTTTCAGCCAAGACAACATTACCAAAAAACGTCAGTAAATATGCTGTATATTTAAATGTCCTGTGTTGGTTGTTAATAAACTGCCTAATACATGCAGTTATACGAATGATATACAGTATGACGAAATAACACAAGCATGTTGTTGCATCTATCATGTACTGGAGTTGTGTTGCTGCCAGTGGCATTGGTAATACAGAACAGGTTATAAAATAATGGATTCCACAAAATACCAGCAAAGACTGAATGCAAATGACAAACCATCTGTAAAAAGAGAAGATTCAGTAAAAACTCATTTTAAATGTAAATCGACAGTGTTACTCTAGTCATGCGTGACTGAAATTTACACTGAGAAAAGCAGCCAGTCTTTTAGCAAACAAACTAATTCTAGCATAGCCCTGTACAGCTCTGATCTTGAGTTTGAGAAAGGGTATTAAACTGATACCAAGCTTGATAAGTGATGAACTGCCAAATGAATTTGGTTGCCAAATATTTCATTAATTATTCACTATTTAAGAGCTTCAGCAGGGTGAAAAGACACAAACTTATGCTTTTTAGAAAGGTCCTCACAGCTTATGTACTAAACATCATACAGAGTCTGTGAATAGACTTTAAACAAGCTAACTCCAAAAATAACAATGACTTTTACTTGCTACAAAGGTCTGCAAGTTGTAATTTTTGCCAAAGAAGGTGCTACAGAGTCCTGACTCTGTAACGTGTCCAGACTTACTGTGCACAACATATCTTTCAAATAGTGTCTTGTAATTTATAAGCTACAGAAGCCGTGTTTACTACTGTATACTCATTAAAAATCACATAAAATGTGTTGCTGAAACAGTGTATAAAAATTCATTTAATATTAACTTCTGACAGTTCAATACTTGCTTCCAAACCTTAAGGTCCTGGTTAATATTAGCAACACAAGCTGTGCCTTGTGTAAAAATCTGAGGAAAAGATTAAAGAGACCAACTGTGTCCACTCTGCTTGGAGCCTGACCAAAGGGCCACGTGCCGGCAGAAAGCGCTGGGGGAGATATCTGTCTCCACTGAGAGCTCGGCCTGGTCATGCACTGTCTTTCAGAGCCGGGAGAAGCCGGGTTCACCTCTCAGTCAGCACAAAGCCTCTCAGGCTTTTAGCCATGCTGAATCAGGCCTGGGCTGCCCTGCCCTGTCTTACTAAAACACACTGACTGACTGCTCGGGCAACAATAATACAAAAAATAAAAAACTACATATAAAAACTACACTGTGTCAGAGTGGATTACTGAGTGAAGTGACTACGCTTTTCATATGAGATGATTTCAGCAGTGAATCAGCTCCCCCACCCAATACATACATAGCCTCACACACAGTACAAACACTGGCAGTTCAGTCTGTGACCACTGGCCAGTCACCAACACACAAATCAGCAAACAGGGTGATCATCCCAATCAAAACACCATTTGTTATCTGACACAAATATACACACTGCTAATTTAGGAGAGTTTGTTACAGGTCTACAAGCTGCTACAAGCTCACGAATGGAAATTAAGTTATGTACAGTATGTATCGCTCTATTACACAAGCAAACAGATGCAGCATGTCACACTGTACTATTTATATCTTTATAGTACATCTGTCCATTCAGCTAAAGCTATTTTTCCCTTCATGTAACTCTAGGCAAGGGTGTGCCATATTATATTGCATAGAATAATACCATCATCATTTCTGAAACCATTAAAAAATCCCTTTTGTGATAATAGTAATAGTGTATTCTTAATGCAGTTGATTTGTATTTGTTTTGCTATTTACCTGTAAGCATTAAGGGTATTTTTCTGTAATTCTGCACTTTAAAATGCTGTTGCTTTTAAAGGTGTTTAATGTTACACAATGTTACATATTTTGTTACATTGTTGTTATTTTTTATTTATTTATTTATTTTTCATCTCATTTTTATCCCATTTTCTCCTCAATTTACACAGCAAATTACACAACCCACTCATTAGGAATCTTCTCCCCTATCACAAGTGATGCCCCAACACCAGGAGGGTGAAGACTAGCACATGCCTCCTCTGATACATGTAAAGTCAGCCACCGCCTCTTTTTGAACTGCTGCTCATGTAGCATTGCTGAGTAGCATCACAGCACACTCGAAAGAAAAAAGTGCAGCGACTCAGTTCTGATACCTCAGCTCACAGACATTTGTGCTGAGCGGAGCAACATTTTGGAGTGATGTGGGGAAAGAGTGCCATCTACCCACCCATAGAGAGCAAGGCCTGTTGTGCTATCTCGGGCCCAGTAGCCAATGGCAAGCTACATGAACAGGATTCGAACCAGCATCCTCTTGATCATAGTGGCAGCGCTTAGCCCACTGGACCACTCGGAGACCCATTATTGTTATTTTACACACAAAATGCCTTACAGTAGGATGCACAATGATGTTACGATAACGGTATTTGCTAACTTTTTTTTAGAATCATTGCTATTGGCTGATAAGGCCAATATTTCAAAGCGATGCTGATGTATTTGTTGTATATCGAAATAAGGCCAAGCGACATTGGTCGCACTACTACAGTTGACCAACTGTACAATGAGCTACTTTAAAATTAGCTGAATTACGTTTCTTTTAAATTATTAGTTTTCATGTTATAAAGTTATACTGGGGTATCTGATCTCTCTGTAAGTTAGGAATGTTTATGTCAGCATTGGCATCAGCATCTATAGCAAGCCTTTGCAGCTAACAGCTAACAATTAGGCCTGCCTTTTCTTTTCACTTTCTCATCATAGTGTCAAAAAAAGACAGTGAAGACAAAACTATTTGACATGATCTGTGTGTCTTGTGGCTCACATGTTAAAAGCTGCCTCATAGCCTTCATCTTAAGGCTGTTAATCGCTGCCTTTTAGCATTAGAGTGAGCCAATCCACACCGCTAATCCCGAGACTTATGCATCCCCCTTTAAGTGCTCTGCAGCCAGACACAGCGGCCGTACACATCTTCCTCCAGCCTTAGTTAATAGCCACCATTAATCAATACTCAGTAAGTGCTCTTTATCGCACTCATTTGTCAAAATAAAAGCTGAGGAAGGCTCCAGGGACCAATCAAAGGCGTGAAGCAACAGGGCCATATGCTCAGGTCACATGCCCTGGTCATGTGACCACCCCCAAAGCATGCTGCAGAGGGAGCTCCCTCGGAATATCAACTGAATCCTTCAACCAGCGACACTGACTCAGCCATGAGGAACGAAAGAAAAAAATAATGTTTTTTCATGGTTTTTAAATTAGAATCAAATGCTGGATGATATTTTAAACTCCATACAAAAGCAAAAGCAACAGAGCGCTTAGAAAAATGCAAGTCCTTCACACAAAAAAAAGAAGAATGTAAGAATCAATTGCCTCCGAGGATAAAAATTACGTTGGACAAATGTCACTCTCATAAGAGCAGTCCATCGTACATCGCCTGTCGCTTAGCAACAGAGACCTGGATGGTAGACTGTAGGTGTGTGCGCTAGAAGTGTGTGGGAGAGGGAGAGAGAGAGGGAGGAAGAGCAAGCTACAGAGAGAAAAAAAGAGTGAGAGAGAGAGAGAGAGAAAGAGAGTGAGAGAGAATGATAGAGATAGAGCACAAGAGGGCGGATTGGATTGAATGAAACAGTCAGGCAGTGGCAAACCTTGAAAGACTGTTTATAGCTCATATATTCGTGATTATGAAATGGCAGGGATGTTAATTAGATGCTGAAAACTTACATAAATAACACCTGTTTAACAACAAACAATTACGCCTGATTATTAGAGTTCCAGTGCTAAAACAGAAGGGTCTTTCAGGAAAGAGAGCATTGGCAGAACGCTGATGTCAGTCAACACAGCACCACAGTGCCCTGTTCCCATTCTATTCACTTTCTTTGAAAGTAAACAAGACATTCCAACAACAACAAAATACAGACATCCCACCTCTCCAATAACTCATGAGAATCTCCCACATACGACATACTGATAGCGGATCTCTAACATCTGCAAATCAAATGCAATATCTTGAAACTCAGGATACCAGATTTCAGAATCACAATTTTGGGAACAACTAAGCAACACAGAGTGAGTGAGGGACAGATGTAGCAAAGGTGTAGCAGAGAGAGCATTCTAATTGGTCTGTCCTTGTTGTCAGTAGACCTATGGGTGTTTCTCTTTGAGTGGTATTAACTCTCAAATTCTCGCATTCATAGTGCATCAGTTCAGTTTCATAATAAAGCTTGGTGAGTGAGAGTTCATAAACAGGGAATATAAAAGGCACTACCTATGCCTGTTTTGTTCCAAGTGGGCTAAAAGCAAACAGCTACTAATTCATGGTTGCAGTGACGGTTAGGGGTATATATGGCTTTGTTTTACATCCACAAAATGAGGTTTTGCAGGATGGGATCTCTCGTTTCTGATGAAGATGGCCAAGCTGGTTAACCTAGTTGACCAGCTTAGATTTAGATTTTAGATTTTTGACCAGCATAGTCAAAAAAAAAGTCATAGTATGTTTCTGTTTAATGAGTTTGATGGTTTAGCTGGTCTTCAAGTATGCCTTTCAAGGTGATTGAAAAGCTAGGCGAATCTAGGCAAAAACATAACCTTTGCTGGTAAGCTAGCTGGTTAACTAGAAATTGACCAAGATAGTGTATTTTTCTTATGATTCTATTCATGATGGTCAAACAGCTTGGTTACAGTGGTCATCCAGACTGGTCATGCTTCTCACCCACATTGGCTACGCTGGTCAACCAGTCTGGTGAAGTTTGGTTATGTTGGTTGGGCAAGGTGGGTAACAAGCATGACCAGTCTGGTTAGTTAACCAGCTAGCTTATCAGCAAAGATTATGTTTCACCTATTTTTGCCTCGTTTTTCAATTACCTTGACCATCAAAAACCAGCTTGGACCATCCAAGACCAACTATCAGCAAACTAGTCATAAGCTGGATTTCCCAGCAAGGTGAAAACATCTCAATCAATGTTTACCCATACATGTACCATGCTAATTAATACTTTCTTACACATGTTCTGTCCAATATAGGCAATCAAATGCAAATCATCCATTCTGCAGACAAGCTGACCTGTTTAACAAATGCAGACAGGAAGGGCCGAGGTAGAACATAAAGTAGACAAATTAGTATGTCGAGGCAATCGTCCACTCTGACCTTCATTTTTAATGAGGTAAACACAAGCTAGCCCTCAGGAGCGCAGTCCAACTGCACACTTCATCTTGGCACAGACATCTGGCAAGCTTAATTAGGAACTTTTGACATAAATTATGAGGAAAAAGCATTTTATTTCAGGTCAAAGATGATGCCTGCTCTTACATAATGTGGCAGCCACTTTCCACCTATCAGAGAAGATGAAGGAAACCCTTCCCCCCACACTGACTGCCATTCAGAAGCAGACGGAAAGCTGGTTCACATGCCCAGGTGATAGAATACCACAACGTTGTCACAGTATTTTTAGCAGCAGTTACGAAGAAGTGGAACAGTGTCCTAAGCACTCTGCAGCCTTACGCTGCAGTTTATAAGGTACATCCTCCACTGCAAGAGGAGTAATGCCACGAAACTGATAGGACTGACGCCTTATGGAAATGTCAGTGATAAGTTTAGATTGCTTGGTTTGAGGAGAGTGATGGGGAAAGGCTTGATTCATAGCAGCTTTCTGGATTAGTCTGAGAAACTAAAAAATGAAGCTTAAAGGGTTAAGATTAGATAGTTTAAAATGTTGTTTTAGTAACTAATAAAACTATGGTAAACATTTTAATGTTAAGGCATCACCAGTGCTTCACCAGTCTGTAGGTTGTGGGGATTTACAGATCGCTCTAGAGAGTAGGTGAAATTCTGAACTGAACATGCAGAATAGCACTTTTACGTGCTATTTACGTGAATCTGTTTATTTCCAGCTCTCTTTAAGTCTAATTATGTGTTTTGTTTTTGGTTTAACGATACATGAATGAGCTCACAAAGATAAAATGCTATTTCAATATCTCCATGTCCACAGTAGGTCTTGTATCAGTGCCATTAGCAGTGTCACAGTTGCTCAGATAACAAGAAACATATTAAGTTTATAATTAATATATTTGGCTCTGCAACCATTGTACAAAAAAGCACATTAATTCAGATTTTTTTATTTATTTACTTATTAAAATATTTTGTCCCCTTCCCACTTAAAAATATCACTGCTTTTCATTTAAAAGAAAAAAATGGACTGCTACTTTAAAGTATTATTACGCAGTCACCAATCAAAGTCCTTCCATTGATGTGACCTGAAACAAGACTGTACATTCCAGAAAGGTCTGTTACGTGGCAGAAAAAACGCAGGGAAGAAGGGTAACCAAACACCACAGAGTGGTGACAGGTTGAACAGTGACTATGGTGCTCCAGTCACATACAGATCATGACCAGACCTTTTGCCCTACTGTCCCACCTCTCATACCAAGCCCCGGCAGGCAGCCACGACCTGCCAGTCTTCAGCATCACACAGACATTCTGAAGGGCTTTATGAACCCTTATATTGCTCCACTGTATTGAGATATATTATGAATTATGTGACCTGATCACAGAACTCTTTACAGAAGTAAACATGATCCAATGAAGATAAAAGATGCGTTGTGATCCCAACTGGCAAACAATCTCTAGAGGATGCCAAGAATGTATTTGAGCACCAGAGAATGCAAAAGTGTCCTGATGCCTCGGTGACATCGAAGAACCACATAAATTACTGTGTCAATACAGCAGGAAGGAAGATAGCTGCTCTTTCTTCCTCTGAATTAAGAAGCACCACATGGACAAAATATTTAATTAGGACACCTACACATTACACCTACAGGACCTTTTAATGACATCCAATTTTACAGTAAATCCATAGACATTAACATAAAGATAGTCCCTCCTTGGCAACAGTAGCTGCATCACAAACGCCTAGGCTGTATCTGACTTCGGCTGCATTTGCGGCTGCTACATAATAGAAGGCTATTCCAAACTCAAGGACCCTTCATATACAACTGAGAAATGCAGTCAAAGTTCAGAATAACTTGAAGGACGCAACTGACGTATCCTTCACAAACAATATAAAAAGTTAAAAAGAAAAAAAGGAGTGAAAAAAGGTGAAAAGCAAAGCCTCTGTAGCAGAGTTTGCTTTGAAATGTTTTAAAATTATTGGTGTTTGCACATGGCATCACCACAAGACTATTCCATATATGTGACGAAAAGATGACTAAGAAGGAGTCTTTCCACAACAAACCTACAAAGGATTTGTAGCTGGATCACAGCTTATATCAGTAGATTTGAATCTGTGACTTTTATGCACTATGCTACCCAGCATTTGTTTACCCCACTCTGTACCTTTGGTCTGACACTTTGTGGTTGAGTTTCTGTGCTCTAAACAATTTCACTTTTCAATAAAAACACTTAAATATGATCCAGATTAAATCTTAGAGAAAAGAAATTGCACAAACTGGCTCATTGCAATGATGGCATCCTATTACAACACCACACTGTAGTTCAGTGAGCTCTTGAATACCACCCATCCTACAACTAGTGTTTATAAAGGAAGACTGCATGGCTGGGTGCTTGATTTTTTTCAATTCTGACAATGGCACTGAATAAAAAACTGAATTGAATGAATAAGAGACATGTCCTAATTCTTGTCAAAATAGTGGATGATTTGTTAGCAGGGACCACACTGCCTACAGTAAATGCTTAAACTGGTAAAGCGAGAGTGTGCTAAGCTAAAAGCTAACCTAGCTAAACAGCTACAATATCTGCAAATAGTGCAGAGCATGCACTATGCTATGCAGCTTCTGTGATCCAATGCAGTGATAAAACCAGACAATTAAAGCAAAGTGTATTTTTTTTTTCACAATCACTCAGTTAAAAAAATAACGTTTTATTCAAAGTTAAAATAACAAGGTTGTAAATACTATGGTGTATTTATCCAAAAAACAGTTGGCCAAAGCTGAAACTGAACAAAATGAAAAATTTGGCTTTTTATTTTTTGCCATTTTTGCCACTTTCTTATTAGAAATGTTTAGTCTTGCTTTTTATCAAAAAAGCAATAAAACAAACTACAGTTTGATATTGAACATTGTTAACACCTGGCTGCAATTTGATAACATCAATTATTTTCTTTTAATCTATTCATTTCAACTCTGCCATGTTTGGACAAATAATTTTGGTTGCCAGATATTTGGTAGTAAATACACACATAAAAAAAACATCCCCAACCAAAATCACCTGCTTGCAATTTGCATATAATATAACAACTTAATCAACTCCATAAATATTCTATAGCACCTTTAAAGCAGCAGCACAAGCTACAAATAAATTATTTCATATTTCCCCCATGAAGTACTGCATTTCAGTGGTCCACTGTGTTATGCTGAACACTGAGGACAGGAATAAAATCCTCAGTGGGCGGGAATGCTTCAGAGAAAAGAGATCCAAAAACAACAAGCAGGACAGAAGTGTCTTACAGCAGTGAACAGAACAGTCCAGATGGAGTGAAAGTGTGTGTGGTGACGATAGTATGTGTTGAGAATGTCATGTAGCACTAGGTAGGAGGGAAGCCCAGCAGTGGCGGAGAGATCTCAGCTCCTCTAATTGCTGCCAATCAAGTGGCTGTGGGGCGGGCAGCGAGATGACTGCTCAGAGTGAGTCACAGAGCTCCGCCCCCCTGCAGTGCTTGCCTTGCACCTCAACACACAGCCTGCAGAACAGCAGAACAAGAGTAACTTTGCACCGTCTAGAACAAGAAGCACGGTAACAGGGAAACTAGGTGCTATGGAGCTGCTATAACGCCATCTATAATTAAAACTTATCACAGACACTCTGCTGTGTACATGTGTGAGTGCTGTACTCTGTAATATTAAACCAGTTTAGATGTAGACACACATATTGGATGTAGACTATTTTAATATATGGCTGATCTTTGGTTTGATCTTTTTATTAAAAAATAAATTTCAAATAATAAAAAAACTGTAATCAATACTACAGTAAAAAAAAAACTTGTCAAGGAATTGTAATCAGTAGAAAATATAGTATATTATTTTTCAATTTTGTCCAAAAATGCACAATATTGAACAAATTATCTTAACATATCTTTTAACTACTGTGTAAGTAATGGTTGTACCAAAGTTACAGAACAGCAAAAATACAAGGAAACCCAACAATGGCTATCAAAATTAAACGAATTAAAAAAAACATTGTCAAAAGAAAATCGATAATTGTTTAGATGAGAAAAAATAAAAAAGTGAGACAAATGTGGAAGTGATTTGAGCTTTTAGATTGAAAGTATTTTGTAGTACAGCTTAATTTTGACATGGTATGTTCATTAATATATATCAGTGAGGGGTGGAAATAACAGGGCATATGATGATACAATATTTTCAAAAAAGGTTTACCCACGATAACGATAATCTCGCAATTCTGTGATATTGTAATACCCAATTTTTTTTGCAAGACAATTCTCACTGATTCTTCTGAGCATGTGTGTTACTTAAGAGGATAAAATACTCCTAAATAAGCAAAAACCTGGAATTATGGATACATTGGTGTCAGTTTTACAGAATTTGAAAACCAATATTCTTCACACTGTTTTTTTGACACAAGACCGTTCACCACAAACCAAGGATAAGTAATGCATTACTGTATTCACACTGAATACTGATCAGTTTTTAAAGGTGCCATCCAAATAAATAAATAAATACATACATTTTTACATGGTTTTATACTCCTCTTTGACATAGACATGAGAAGGTAGTATGTATTTTGGGTTAGGGGGAAACAGACGTGATAGTGCTGCTATTCTGTCCTGTATTATGCAGGACTAGCTAAAGAGATTCCAAAGGCGGGTTGGCTAGGGTTTTGGTGGTGAAGTGATGCTGATCCAGGGTAACCATACCTGTCAAGTCTCCCGTTTTGGCCGGGAAACTACCGTATTTTACTCCTCTTTCCCGCCGTCCTCCCGTATTAGTATTTTCCCGTATATTTCCCGTATTATATTAAAAAAAAAAACCTTTACTATTGAGGCGACAGGGCACTGGTCACTGTGTGTCTCTTAACCAATGGTAGTGCCGGTTCAAGGAGAAAGTCCCACCTTTCAGGTGAAACAGCCAATCAGGTTCCTGGTTTCGCGGAGCGCAATGTAGGAAAGCCCCGCCCCCCTCACTGTGAGAGCTAGTCGGAGCAGCTGACGGTAAAGCACATCTGGATAAACAGCGAGGTAACGGAGCTAAACATGTAAACTATGATGACGCTGTTTCTGAAACAGTCGGATCAAACCGACTGTGTGATTAAGAAAATACAGCTTGTGACTCAGTTAGCTTAACTTTACAATTAGATGTTCTACCTGCCCTGATCAGCCAATAACTATTTCATTTTCAAACTGTGTTTATTAATTTAGGATTGCAGGCCTACTGTAAGCTATAATGAACGAAACTGTATTTATTTTATTAGTTCAGGGCTAGTTTAAGAGTATTGTGGTGTAATTTATTATTTAGAAGGGGCAGAAGAGATGGTTGATCTGGAGAGAGAGAAAATGTGAAGAGGGCTGAAATTAACTGACTGACAGGACTGGACTGATCAATAGAAAGAAGTATTAATTAAATTATTAATTGTTTAGGCCCCTTTGGACTAATATTTACTTATGCAATATATCTGGTCCATGTCATTTTTGTAAAAGCTGATGATTTCATGTAAATGTCTAGAAAAGGGTTTTACTTAGGCTGTATTATAAGAATTACATATGTAGGAATGTCCACAACATTTCAGTGTCAACAAAGATAGACCTGTCAGATTCTGATAATCTAATTGTAGTTTGTAAAATGTTCCCAGGTGGTTATTTTAGATTTATTGTAAACCTGTCTTAAAATATAAGGGATTCTGAACCTCGGTTGGGTTGGTGGGCGACTCGAAGCAGGTGACGGAAAATTTCCCTTATTTTTAAGTCCAAAACTTGACAGGTATGAGGGTAACTGATGCACAACTGTGCTAAAAATGGTCTCACAAAACTTTGTCTTCTCTTCACTTGCATTCTAGGGCATAATTAATAATGAAATGGTAGAGATGAAAATACAGAAGTACTAATATTACTGCTCATCCCTGAATAAATGCATTGCATGCTGAGGTAATATGACTAGCAAGCAAACAAGAGAAAGAGTGTTCAAAACCCAAAGAGCATGCTAAAGTTAAGTTAAGTACGTTACTCTTCCAAACAGAAGTCAACTCTGTGAGATATCCTTATGGTAAAGGTCAACTCAGGGAGACTCTAATCAATAAAATTACAGAAATGTCTGCTATCTAAATGTCGAATGCAAGAAACAGAATGTCATGACATTATAAGTTTCAAAAGAGTAAACTGTCTGTCTTTTGGTAATACCCAGCCAGGATACAGAATACAAACACAGTTTATAAAGACGTAATTATTTTTCAATAACTATTCCACTTATCACCACTTACCAATTCTGCAGCAGGAGAACAGAACTCATAATGAAACTATTAATGAGAAAAAAAGAAAGCTTTGGCATTTAGCTCCAAATATGACATATTACAACAAAAGAACAAATTAGAACCAATGCATCTTCTATTGATTGCATTTAGGCTTGCATTGGTCTTGCTAAGACTGAGTCCACAATGTGTATTCAAGTGTTTCTTCTACCTGCGCAGGGACAGAGGACAGCCTGTCATTGCTACAAATACCACTGGCTTTTATAAGGGTCAGTAAAACAAATGATGTCACGCTGCAGTGTGAATGTAGCTGATAACCCCTGGCTTATCTCTGTTCACAAAAGAATTGGCATTTCAACAGCATATGGTTTAGGAGGAGAGGAAAAGAAGCAGGTGAGCACAATTTTGTAAAGTTCTTTGATGTTCATTATAACCATCGTACACTAAAATAGCAGAGAAAAAAGAGGTTAAACAACAGGATTGATCAAAAATGTATTATAATATTTATATATTTATTGTATTTATACATTAGGCAGTGTTTAAAGGTTGCTAGCTACAAGACTAACATGCTTGAACATTTTTAGAAGGCTTTCACAACTACATTGATTAGTCTGGACTTTTGAACTACATTAGCAGATGCAAAAGATGCTGCAAACCATGTTTTTTGCATAAAGCACTGATTTTTGGTGCAACCAAAAAAGGTGGTCTCAGTACAGATCAACTGATCCAGTTAGTTAACATTGCAAAATCACTTTTCTACATGATTCAGACTTGCAGACTAATTACAACACAATGTATACCAAATACATACAATATAACAAAGACATGAATCACGGAATGTTTAGTTTTGTCCAAACCAAATTAGCTGATGTGAAAGGGGCAGCAAAGTACCAGAGTTTGGTCCGAAACAAAAGACCATGGACCGTTTAATCTGCAATGTGAACGCACTTTTCTAGATGGTTCAGACTTTTGGACCAATTACAGGAAATTGAGGCAACATAACAGAGGGAAAAGTTATTGGTATTCTTCCAAAATCCGACTGCCCTTGTCTTGCAGTTGCTTTGATGCTGCAGTATTGACACAAACACTTAGGCTGGGTATTTCAGTATTTCAACCCTTATTTATAAACAGAAATAAAAAGAATCTGAGGATTTTAACAATCTTCTGCTGGGCAAAATATAGAAACTCATTCTACAAACCAATTAATATGAAATAATCAGAGACACAGCCCAAGTAACTGATGATGACAGAATGTTGTAAAGTATTTTGTTCATTCATTAAACTGCAGTATGAAACCAAATAAAAAAACTAAACTAAACAGACTTAATGTACAAAACATAACAAAAACACAAATCTTGGTGCAGACTTTAGTCCAGATTTTTTGGTGTGAATCGCCCTTATTTGCAAGAAACTACCACTAGTTGTTAGATATACTAGCATGGTAGCTCAAACTAAGGCCTTTTTTCAAAAACTGCACTTTTTAGTCCAGTTCACTTGGACCCATGTTTGTTTTGATGTGAACTTTGTTCTGCTGTGAGGCGTGAATACAGTAATCACACTAAGATGCGGACCAACAAAATTCTTTCAAGAACTTTGTAAAGAGGTTGTCTTGGTTTGTTACCAAACTCTAGAGCAGTTAATTTGTGGTAACAATCAGGTGTACTCTATGAAAATGCAGTTGTAGTTTAACCCTGTGTGTTAACTTAATAATTACTACAGCTATGAATGGCTAGCAAAAGCTAACTCTGCCATTGCTCCATCAAATATTTAAACAGAGGACCTTCTTCTTGTACTTGCTTCCTTGATTCCATTCCAATAAGCCAAAAGAACAGGAAAAACATGCAAGTGCACCCAATTTCATCACAACAAATCACATTTCTTAAAGTTTACAAAACACAACATTAACTGATTAGGACCAGACCAAACAAACTCCAGGAGTCAAAACGACCTAAAGAGGCAAACACCGGACTCCAAACTGGCCTCACGTCAATCAACTAGATTTTCTCCACCTCTATTTCTGTCATAAGCTGAGCATTTTCAGAGACGTTGACAGCGTGTTAGTGACCCTCCCTGAAAAGCTGGCCTCTTTGTGACAGAAGCTGTGCAAGGCCATGGCAGAGACAGAGCATGACAACCATTTCACATTGCGCTAAATGAGTGTGTCTCCATCTTAGGCCCAGATAGGCTGCGTCATCAGAATAAAGCATCTGCTCACAGAAAATGTGATGATGGTGCACTGGGCGATGCTAAGCTTTTCGTTCAGGTCTCCATAGCCCTCTGTTTTAATCCCTCCCCTCACACGACACCACTCTTTCACAACCTTTCTCACCCACATTAGCGCTGATCCTGATAACATGCAGAACGAGCTGAATCACTGGGTTGATCGTGTTGTTAATAAACCATTACAGCTCTATGTGACGTGAACTAAAAGCCATAATCAGAGTATCAGCAAGCTGCTAAACGCTTCAGGGTCAAATAAAGAGCACCACTGTCTCAGCGTCTCCAGAGACATGCGCTCAGGTCAGAGAGGAATAAACCCGGCGCTGGCCTGGCTTAAACCGAAACACAAAATGAAATTCCGAGTGTATGAATGAGTTAATTTTTTCCCTCATCTTAATCAGAATATGTAGCCCCTTTACAGCTGTTGTTTACTACAGCTGCAGGATTACAGCCAAATGCCATCTCTCTCTTTTTTCCACAGACAGTGCTGATCTTATGTTTCTTCTGGGCAGAAGAGTAAAGGGTCAGACGGCATCCCCACGAGCCAGTTCCCCCGCGCTCCAGCACACATTCACACTCACTGGAGCCTGATTAGCCCACTAACACTACCCTAGGCTCCGGCTCATGCTGCTGTGCGGACGCTCAGACACACTCGGCAAAGTGCCGCTGTTTACCCCAGCAAAAATCACAGAGGGCCCGTGGCTTTGGAAGCGAACGAGCCCTCAGCTTCTCAGCATCTCCTCACGCAACTCACAGCTAAAACCACTCGCTCAGATTTGTTTCAATAATCAAATAAAAAACACAATAGAATAAAAGAGAACAAAAGACAACAACATCAAACAATATAGCCTTTCAAGCTTAAAAAAGCTAAAAAGTATTTTAAATCACTTCAAACACTACAAAGGTGATGCTATTTCTTTAGTTATTTTTTTTTTTAAAGCTAATTTAATAGATCTAACCATATGACCAAGCAGAGTTCTTAAATATACCATTTGTGTTTTGGTTTCATGTGCCTGCTGATTTTAACAAAACAATAACACATTTATTTAATTTATGGTGTATTAATATTGCATATAAGATAGTGTAAGACATTCATCCAAATTTTACAACACACGATATTTGGTATTTGTACCTTTTTCCTTGGCGTGCACAGTTTAGTTGTTGTGAATGAATAAATTAATCCCAAATTTACCACTGCATGCTATCAGTAAAATGCCAGTCAATAGTTTTAAATGTTTGGACAATTGCAAATCGCTCTTTTCAACCTAACGTTAACTAGTTTAATCTACCTTGTCAGTTTTTCTATTTCCTTCTTGTCTAAAAGCCTTCTGCAGAGTTTTGAAATTGTGATTTCATGACATTAATATCAAATTCTGAAGCAGTGGCAGACAGAATTTTATGTAGTGGAAAATTAATACAGCTCTGGAAAAAAATAAGAGACCACTTAAAAATGATAAGTTTCTTTGATTTTACCAAATTGAAAACCTCTTTATGCCAAGATGCATGAAGGGTTATTCCACTAAATATTGATTTCTGAAGTCTTAAGACTTTGTAAATATAAACTTGTTTTCTTTGCATTATTTGAGGTCTAAAAGCTCTGCATCTTGTTATTTCAGCCATTTCTCATTTTCTGCAAATAAGAACATTTTTATTTTATAGAAATCCTTAGTTTATAGAATAAACCAATAATGTTCATTTTACTCAAACATACCAAAGAAAACTTATTCAGAAACTGAAGTGGTCTCTTAATTTTTCCAGAACTGTATATGTTGACAAAATACTGGTGTAATAAGTAATTTACATATAATTTAAAATTTTAAATAATAATGCACTCAGTAATACACTTAATTTAATTGTGTAAGCTTTGTCCAACCTTCTAAGCATACACAGGCAATATATAAATATATGCTTCATAACAGAAACCATTCTTCCTGCTGAAAACAAACACAAAATGATTCATATGAGCTGTAATCCATATGTTAGATGGCACAGCTTCAGCACAGTGTCCTCATTCAGAAGAAACAAATGTAGTAACAAGACATCTATGCAACCAAGATGACTGAGCACATTCCTCCACTGAGCTTGTTTTCACACCAGTATCTCAGCCAATACACAAAGGTATACAGTATACAGCATTAGTGTTTCACCAGGTCTGGAATCTGTGACAGAAACAGCAGCACAGACTTATTTCAGACTTAGACCTTCTCTTTATAAATTAATATCACCATATGATGCATAAATCATTAGCACTGAGGATACAATAGTGTGCTAATGCTTAATGATCGTTTGAAGTAAAAGTGATGCACCAATAATTCATTCAGCATTGTTCTTAGTTTAGAAAAGAAAGCTTGTTTATGTAAAACAATGTAAATGAGAAAAGAATTAAAAATATTCCTTACTAGCATTCACTCTTTATAAATCAGCCACCTTCACATTATTAGGAAAAGTATTTTTTTGAAACAGTTGCTAATTGGAAGCGTAGTATTTTCCATTCCTGGTCAAAAATAGCCATAAGCCTATTTGCAGCGGGTCACTGCCGAAGCATATGGAAAATTGTACCAACTGTTCTTGTATTATATATGGCAGCAAGGATCTGCAGAGAGTTTTTAAGGGCCGGTTTTAGACGCTATGAATAAGTCTGAGGTAAACAAATGGTTAAAATAGATTGAGCACACTATAGTTAAAATGGTCTTGATGACAGTAACCACTGGTACCAGCAGATATAAATCTTTACACATTGTGCATAATGTGCATTTTTTAGCTATATCCACTGTCCACACATCTACTCCAACATTATGATGCAACTACATTTGAAGACCAATGATTTGGTGTTAATCTTATAAGCATAAGTCACTGAAACGTTACATTTTTCTAGAACTTAATCTTGGTTGTTGGCAAAGCCAGAGTAGCTTTTTTGTGTTAATAAGTATAGTGGGAAAGGGAAACACTTAAAGGTTGAACCTATTTTAGTTTTAGGCCCCCCCTTCTGCTGATTCCAGCTACATTTCCCATGAGACCCTGTAACCCAAAAACCCAGTCACATGCCCCACACAAAAACAAATCACCATGTTTTTCCAATCATCTTCCCCTGTGTACTGGTTTAATACACCTGTGTCTAATTACCATGACCATCTATTAATTCCTGACACTCACCTCTTTGTTTTTGCCCCTTTTGGTTTGTTGGGTTGCTTTACTGGTTTCTGATACTGGCTTGTTCACAGCGTGAGATCTGGTTGTCCATGTTCAACATTCCATCCCTCTCCTTTCTGTACATCTTGCTTTTGCTTTTACTCTATAGCAGCTTGGTTCGCTTGGTTTGCAGTTGAATACTGTTGTTACTTATTGTTCTTATGGTGCTATTAAATAAGGGAGTCTGTTGTTCACTTTTACTGCATGTTTATCTGTGCTATATATTTGTTATAATATATAATATTTTTGTTTGTTATTAGGCTATTATTTAGCAGGCTGCTGCTGTTGTGTCGTTAGGCCTGTTGGCTAGTTTATGAAATGCATGTGGTCTGGAGTGTAATGGTGTTTTTTGAATAACATGACCGGTTTGGAACCTTATAGACAGCCTACATACCAGGAGATTCTTGTGCATTCTTGTGCCACACTGTATCAAACACAATATCATCATCATTTTTAAAGTGATATAAAAAGCTCCTTGTTATTTCATGATCTCTTGCTAAGATCTGTACTCAGCCCAACACTGGCTCATGAATGGTCTGTTTCCCAGACAGGGATTGGACTACACAGCATTTTAAATGGGGATTTTCTACTGAAGGATAATCTACTATAGTCTAGGCCTAGGCATAATCCTTGTTTCCAAAATGTTTTGGGAAAGAAACTGTCCTAAAGGCTTTGGAAAGCATGTAGGCCAACATCACAGAGCTGATGCAAGAATAAAGTGAAAAAGGTCAAATATCTACAAATAAATTGAGCTATAATGACTGTTCAGTGCATGTTTGCCTCTGGCAGACCACTCTGGGCTCCAAAACACTCCACTCCCTGCACAGTTATGCCACATGGGAGATGATGAAGCGAATGAAGCGAATTAGCACATGAAAATGGGCCATTTGCCTAAACCTGGCACTTTTACATCCTGAAATAATGATGCTGCTTAGTGTGCAGTGACTCTGTTAAATAAACATCTAAAGTAAACAACAAGTAGGTAATGCAAATAAATCCAGACTGAACATCTACATCATGCCACAATTTACTGACAAAAGTATTGGGACATGTACTCATTCATTGTATCATTCTTCTAAAAATAAAAGTGTTACAAAGATTTAACCTGATTTTGCTATCGAAATTGTTTTTAATCTAAAGGGAAGAATTTGTACTAGATTTTGGAGCATCACTGCGAGGATTTGATTGCATTTAGAAACAAGAACCATGAGCCCAACACATCCCAAATTCCAGATCATTCCAGAAAATCATTTCACTGCACCTAGCCCTCACCTGGAATTAGGCATATTGCCAACGTGTTCATATTCATTTGCTTCAGAGAGTCCTATTTTATTTGCAATACTTTTCTACATAGCCTAGAAAAGCTATGTGTGTCAGCAATGGGTGCAGCTTAAAGTATTTGAATGAATTTATTGAAAGAGGTGTCCACAAAGATTTAGACATACAGTGAACATGCATCAATCACAGTTAAGGATACTTACATTTATTTGGCAAAAATGAATTCATGAATAGCTGGGAGGTATAATGCTATGTGACAGCCCATAAACACATACGTCTCTAAGGTCAATTTGATATTTTCAGCCTATTGATTTATGCCTCGTAGGCTACAAACATCCAGCATGCAGTTGACCACAAAACATAAATTATGCAAGATAAGTATCTGTGTCTTCAACACAACAAATCAGCACAATGAACCATAAATTATGCACATGGGATTCCACTTCTAGCATGGCTTGTATTTCTTGGATTAGGTCCTATTGCTCAAGTACTCGGCAGGCCAGGATGGGATGTGGTGGGGTGGGAGTGACATGTGAGAAAAACTATGGGAATTTTCACAAATGCAGTTTGTATTCTCTGGTCTGAATTATTTAAAGTTTGTAAACTTGAAGCTTTTCGCCTGTTTACGCTGCCATATTGATTCTGGCTCTGCCTGCCCTTGACTATTCTTATTTGCTTAAGTCCTTATTTAATAAACCTGTTTTATTGTATCTGCGCTTGTCTGTCCCTTGTTTGGCTCTGGTGACAACTAAATTAAACAACACCCTACTACTAATTAATTATGTTTTTTTAATTATATTCACAGCCTGAATTCGACACTTTCTCAACAAAACCTGAACACCACGAATTCCAAAAATGTAGAATTTATGGCAGAATAAACACCTTCCCATGTTTTAAAAAAGCCAAAACATTCCTCCCAGCCTCAATGTTCTCCTGCACAGTCTGTTGCCAACTGTTAAACCCTGTGGTAGATCCATAATGGCACAGGCAGTGATCCCGTGGGAGTCTTTAGGAGCAATTATTGCTCTGCCTGGTTGTGTAATGGCCAAGTATTATGAGGCCATTTTACAGGTTCAGGTCCACCCCATGGTGGGAATATTCTTTCTCTGTGAGGCTTCCGTTTCATTCCCGGATTGTAATGTCTCTACAAAAAGGGGACATATAAACACCAGGATGACAGCAACATTCTGCAGTCTTCCCAGTCCAGTATTCAGATTAAAATTTCAACCCTCAAAGTCTGACGAAGGGAAAGTGCTTCTGTTATACTGTCCACTCCCTGTACGGCTCTACAGCACACTCATCTCTACTGCACAGATGACAATATAAAGGTAATCAAAGTAATAAAACTATTTTTCTTCCAGTTGTAGACCATGCTCGGGGCGGACAATGTCTCACAATTTTCCACCTGGAATAAGATTCCTGTTGAAAAACTACTTCCAGAACCCAATGCTTCATACGACTGTTTCAGCAAGCTCTCAAAGCTATATAAAAATATAAAGGTGGGTAAAACTGTGACTCCTGTGAGTTTTATAAGATATTTCAAATATATAACAGAACAAAACATTGTCAGGCACATTTTTAAACTAGCAAAACACAAATTTTGCAATATCAATGGCAAAAAACACATAATTCCTTTGTTAACAAGAACTATATAGACATGATAAATGTTACCATAGGGGACAGTTTGGACATGTCAATACCTGTATAAGTTGTGAGGTGTTATCTTGTGAGTGAAGTTAAACACTGACCAGCATGTTCATGTCAAGGCAACGTGAATTATAAGAGTTTGAGTGAGGCCTGATAGAGGGTGCCAGATGGATGCTATATTTCATTTCCAAAGATATTGCTAAAATTAATGGTCGTAAATTGTAGAATCTGGCAAGGATTATCTATTTAAAAATAGTTTGCACTTTGAAAAAAATCAATTCCACCTTAAAATCAGATTGCTCCTGTAGGACAGTGAGCGTGTTTAGCTTCCAGGGGACATTGCAAAAGTCCTGGCGCACTTTACTTGTAAGTCTTTTATTTCTCTTTAATGCAGCACATATTTCAACCAAAACCAACATTCAGAACCTTCAACAAATAGCCAACTGTGTAAATCGAGCAGCTTGTACCAAAAAAAATGCAGCATCTGTCGTTTACTAAAATAACTGTTCATTAATCGTAATCAAGGTAAAATGTTTAATTAATTGATATTGATTTGAGAAAAGTTCACCCTTTCTGTATAGCTATTTCAAAGAACAGCACTGCAATAACTAAACAGGTAAACAGTGCATAGTTCTACATACAGTACATACACTTTAACATTTATTTGCTTTTGACTGTAAACTCACCCACAACTCACCCAGAGTGTTTATTTTTCTTGTTCTATTTTAAGAAGCATAATTCCTGCGTTTGAAAGTATGCATCTATGAAGTTGAACTGTAGGTCAACCATTATGGTGGTGGATATCTGTACACCCCTGCTTCAGCTTCTATTTGAAGTTAGATTCAATGCTAGTTAATGAACAGTTTTCAGCCTTTGTGCCCTCATGAATAAATCCCAGTGGATCTGCTGGAAGCTTCCTTTAATCACAGGCTTTGTGAGAAACTTGTGCGACACGTTTCTAAGATTTCATCCAGATGCTTTATTTCATACTGCCTGTACCCTTAAATATATGGTGCATGCAGGCTAATCTTTACATTATTACTTCTTTAAATTACATTAGCATGCACATTGCTTGTGGAGTTTTGTGTAAAGTAAACACTGTCTCTTCAATCTCTTGTGTGGATGATACCTCTGACAGCTTGTGTAAATTGGTAATTTTCTCAATAATAGACTGGAAGGTCACTGGAAGCCTGTCAGTAAATACAACATGCTCGGCTTACAGTTTAAATGAGGTAAGGGGAAAGTATAGAACAGTAATGGCTGTATTCTCTTTACAAACAACGTGTGGGTGTGGGTGTAGCAGATATGCTTAGTAGAAATCTGTTTTCTAACATGTATACAATTAATCCTGTCACAATAACGACTTTTTGGACTGTATACTGTTCAAGAACTGACTGTGATAATCGTTATTATTGTCATTGTTAGACCATTTTATGCTATAAATTCAATATATAACAGCATAATTATGCAATTACACCCTTTTAAAAATATTGTGGTCATGTCAATTTACTGCATAATAAGTGAAGACATGGTCTATATATACAATATACACTTGGGTACTGTGGGTAATTTTCCTTCAGTGTATCTGTAGTTGAACTCAATCACATAATTTAAGATGCATTTAGCCACTGGCTGTTTTCATTAGCAATTAGCAAACCAGCACTGATTTGTTATTGTACTGCTGAGAAAACAAAACAGATTTAATGCACTTCTACTCCAGAAAGCCTCATGCAGATGGACAGAGCAGGAAAATAGAGGACTGATTCAAAGGCACATTAATGCACCACAGAACCACCAATCTGCCTGCATTTCGCTGGTTGATGAGCAGGCCTTTGTTTGTTGTTTGGTTCTGCACAGTGTAAATCCGCTCTCTCTGAGGTAAATGGTTTGACAAAAAGACAAATGCAATTTGCCTCAAAGCGCAAACATCTCATCAAAGTCAGAACCATGACAGCCAGACATGCTTTTTAGCATCCACTGCCATGAGTGGCACAGCTGGAAACAGCATGTTTACAACAGCAAGAAAATCAGATTTCAGAACAGAACTTTTTCTTGCTAATAAGCAAAGGATGTTTAAATATAGCTAATATTGTGTGTCTGCTTTTATTGTGTAATGGTGCTTAAATTGTGTTATTGTGCTTAAAGAACCTATGAAAGTTCTACACAAATACAGGATCTTTCCTATAACAACACATTCAAGCAAGTCAATAAAAAATCCCCAATACTGGTTTGCTAATTGTAAAACTAAAAAGACAATGGTTGACAAGAGGCCCATCACAATGATTACATTATTGACATAACCTCAATCATTTTTGCTGACCTCAATATTTCCCGTTGTGTTTACTTGAAAAGAAGATCCCATTAAGAAGATTGAGTTGGTGTGTCGACTTTGCTTAAAAACATTGGCATTATTTCCAATTGCAATGTCTAAATATTAAATACTCTTGTGTAAATGTATTACTATCCTATTGTATTTTCTAGTGATGCACTGATGTGGGAATTCTGGGCTGATACCAATATCAGATATTACACATGTATGTATCTGCTCATACTGAAGTCAATATACACATTTATACCTCACAGAGAGACCCCCCATAAAAAATGTAACACCTATTTGCCTAAAATTTTCAGTTTTTAACCAAATGTATGCAAACAATAAAATGAAAAGATTTGGTTCCACATTTATTTATCTAACTGATCTAGCTTAAATCGATGGATTTAAAGTAAAGTCCATTATAAAGTCCTTTTTTCAGCATACAATACACAAGTACACAATTATTGACCTGAAATATCGGCCAAATCTAGGCATCTGATTGATGTCGCTGATTCTAAAGAAGCCATTATTGGTTGATACCAATATAATTCCACTATTACTGTGCATCCCAGATATTTTCATTATATTAGTGGCATTAAATTGGCAAAATTTACTTTAATAATTTAATATAGCGCAATTACTTCTGGGACAATATATCGTCCAGAAAATTGGTTGATTAAAGGTTGGACCTAGTTGGAAATGTACTTAAAACATTCAAGTCATGGTTGTTAAATTTCCAATAATTAAAAGTGCAGTGTTTATCTATGCCATAAAAGCATTTCTATTCAATCTAATAGAGTGCACTTTATATTTGTGGATGACCTAACCGTAAAATATAATTGCAATTAACATCAATATCCTTTTCGGCTATTCGCAAAAGAGCCGTCTTGGTAAATCCTAATAATTGTGAGTGTAGTGGCAACAATATTTAAAACCGACATTCTTCATTGCTGTGAGTTTCCATCTCTCATGGGAGCCAATCTCTAACCTTTGACACATGACACAGAGGGGCCATAACCTCTTCAAAGCTGGGGCATGAAGCTCTGTGGCTGGAAACTGACCTGTTCACCATCAACAGGCCTCAGTGTGCTGTTTTCTGCTCCAATGAGGCTGCACAAAAAGAGCAGTCCACACAAGAGCAGAGCGTACAATGTGGAGCAAGGAGAACAGTGCTGTTACACTATCTCTTCCTTTCATGTGGCAATCTCCTGAGGGGGGGGGGGGGATCGCTGAGACCGTGGTCCTGAGGATTTGCTGTAGGGCTATAGGGTGCTATAGGGATTGTGTTTCAGACGGGTTAAACACTGTATCTGTCAGTTAGCTCTCAGGCTGTCCGGCGGTGTATGCTAGTGCTGTCAGTGTCAGGTCCATCCCTACATGGCATTAAACGAGCTAAATGTCAAATCTCCTGCAGCTACAGGTGCCTGCTGAATAAGAATGCTATTGAGAAGAGCTCACAGACAGTTATAAATCTCACTCTACACCTACTCCCTATTAAAGACAAGGCTGTCTGCTTCTTATTACAGCTACCTTGACCATGTCCTTTGATAACACTGTTCTTCTACGGCCTTCTTTTGCTCTGCAGATGCTGCATGGGACTATTTGTCTGATGAAAGTCTGTGCAACAGGCAGCATGTCGGAAGACGGCAATTAGAACCAAAAACTAATGCAGCATGACATTGTTGGTTTAGTTTATGAGGGATGCAGTATATTAATGTGAATGGCTGTTAGAGCTGCTGCACTATCCCCGCTTTAACCCTGAGAAGATTTGGTTTTGCTGTATTATTAATTATGTCTTTATTTATACAGTGAGTTATACAGCAATAAATTACATTTGCGTTCAAATCACAAACCCAGAAAAAAAATTCAAATTCATCGCAGACATTATGAACCCTTAATCATTTCATGTTTTGTATGTCCAACTTCATTTCACTTATTAATAAATATCCATACCTACAACACATTCCTAAAAAAGCTGCAAGGGAGCAACAAAAGGCTGGAAAAGACTAATAAATTAATTTGCTGATAACTCACATAATATACAGTGCATAGCATTATCAAAAGATTCAGAGAAACTGGAGAAATCTCTGTGAACAAGAGAAAAGGCTGATGGTTATTATTGGATGCTGGTGATCTTCAGGCCCTCAGTATTTCTGACTTCAAGCAGTCTGTTTTAATGCACTGCTGCCTGAGGCCCCAAGATCACCAGCATCCAAGGATGTCCGCCAGCCTTGTCCTTTGGCCACTAAGATCTCCCCAGTTTCTCTAAATCTTTTGATGATGCTATGTACTACAGATAATGATGCACATAACATGTTTGAATTTTGACAATGAGGAACGTTTTATGGAATTAAATATAATTTTAAAATATAATTTTTCAACATGCATTGTAGGATTGAGTCTGCACTTTTGACATCTTTCAGTTTGTTCCAGTTGGAAAAAAAACAGGGCAAAATTATGATTAAAGTAAACTTTCCATCAACTTCTGATCTCCTCGTCTGCCTACAAACACAGCAATAACAGTGGTTTCTTCAGGGTTAACACTCTGAATGTATTTTTAAACAGGCCGAAGTGGAAAATCAGTCAGCTGAACGTCGGACGAGAGCTTGACGGACAGGAAACACAATCGAATGCAGCGTCCACCAAGTAATTAAAGAGCGTGCTACAATTTCTTGGCTGGTCCCTAGAGTCAGCTTAGCGGCTCCTCGACGCCTAGCCCAGTTTATGGTGTGAAAAGCACACGCCTGTGCTGTCACTCGAGAGCAACTGGCTAATTTCTCCGGGTGACCCAGAACAACTCTGACCCTGACCCTATTTATGGAGGTCAAAGGCTGAGAGGCAGGAGCCGCAGTCTCCCAGACCTGAGTCACAGCCTGCTATTCCCGGAGACTGGAAACTCGGCCCAAAATAGGAAAACAGGTAGTCCTGCAGAGGAATGACAAGAGAACTGACGTGAGTGGGATTTAGCAATGGGACTTACTGCTGCTAGTGCTGGACAGCGAGCAAGAGAGGCAGGAGGAAAGAAAGAACATAAGAAAGAGAAAGAGAGAGAGAAAGAGAGAGAGAGAGAGCAAGCTGGACTTTTGGATGTGAGCCAGCACTTATCTACTGGCAGTCGTGCTGGTTTGAGACAATGCTCAGCAGAGCAGCTGTGTGGCCCTCAAACTCCACTAACCATGATAAACAGCTAACAACGTTACCACACTGTAATTAAAATTAAAGACATGCCAAATTAAAATGGTGAAGTATTTGATTAAATAGTGTTTCTGAGTTAATGTATTGTTCTAAAATAAATATCGTCCTTTCCACTTACCCTAGGGGCAGAGTGTCTTAATTTTTGTTAGGATACATGGCCCTTCAAACTGAGATTTTTTTGAGGCACACTCCAAACAGAAGAATGAGAAATCACTGGCAAGATGGCGGCTCAGGCATCCAAAGAAACCCACAAGTATTTTGCTTGTTAGAAATTACTCCGTTTCAAGGGGAAGAGTTAAACTTGAAACCAAGTGGTAGGGATACAAATTAGAAATGAGACTGAGCCATAGTCTAAAGTTAATTCACAGATTTTTAGATATAAATATCAGTTAAGCCAACAATATATAATTCACATATGAGCCACAAAAACTACTGGGACTTGCAAGTTTGTGCTTCGTATTTAGAACTAGACCGTATGGGAAAAAAAAAAATAATCACAATATTTAAACACATTTTGACAATACACAATATTTATCATCATATTTTGTCATGCAGACAAAATGCAGTAGTAGCATCAGATTTTAAAAAAACACTAATTACACACTACTGTTATTTAAATACAGTCATTCTTATTCAAAATGTACTCCACTTCATCAAGTTAAACGGTACTAATTACACACTCTGTAATAAAATGCAATGATAAACATATACTTAGAGATGTGCAAAATACTCAGCTTCTAAATGTTGAAAGGGTTGTATTTAGACTGTTGCGCCACTGTGAATTTACACTGAATAAAAACACTGTTCTTTTTTGGATGCAGCTTTGATGAGCAAATGTTAATTCGCAATGAAAGACACAAAACTAATTAGCACACACATTTACTATTCATCCAAAAATGCACTTTTTTTAAAGACAGGACAAAATTATGTACAATAAGATGCACCCAGTTGGGTTGAGTACAGGCTTCTTATAACAATGGTTAAAACAAATGCAATGGCAAATAAGAGAGCTTCTGAAGAAACTTGAAGGCGTAAAAGTAATATAGTTTTTAATTGATTGCACTGCTTGGAATGTCCATTTTTTTATTACAATTGTTACTTTGGTAATCAATCTCAATCAGTTCTAGCATTCCAAGATCAATACAGATGAATCACTCCCTCTCCCAGATCGATCCACTGTGCAATTTTACACCCCGAACCATAGCCATTCCAGATCACGGCTCCTACAAACACACTTATATAACACAAAACTATCTCTGATACGGACTGTGCATTCAAATGCGAGCCATGCTCTGCTCACAGCACAAGGACATTCAGGAGCAGAGAGCAAAAATTGCTGCTCCTATCAATCAAATTATTTTATCATCTGTGTTACAGCGCATATTGCGGCACAGCTTTAAACAGTGAGCGGTGACGAAGAGAGGGCTTTGATGTTGGGCTGTAGCCTGAGCACATGCTGGAAGTCATTATCTTCCACTGAACAGAAAGAGCAGGGTCATTATTTCTCTCATGCAAAACAGTCTTGCAATCATAACTCCACACTACTGCATACCATTCAAACCACTCCAAACCCCACTCCTCACTCGCAAGGGAGGTTTAACCATCATGCATCATGTTTAACCAGCGTAAGAGTCTTCCCTATTATTTAGTTACTATCCTGACATCAGGATAGAAGATAATACTGCTCAATTTTTTAAATCCTTCTGAATCATCACAGCAGAAAGTCTGGACAGAGAATCTTCAGGGTTAATGCAATCAAAAAGCCCACAAAAACAATAAAGACATATTGTACTATGTTGTAACAGATTAATTATTGGTTTTATCAGTAATGTCATTTATAGAGCAAATTTACCAGCTTTAAATCAACACTTAGTGTTAAATTAGCAATCTGAATAAGGCGGTTTCTCAGACAGGAATTAAGCATATCTGTTCTCAACTTTTTGTTAGTGCAGTGCTGTCACAAATGAAGAAATATTCTAAATTAAAATGTAAAGTTTTAGGCTTTTGAGGAGATACCACACAGCATTCTTTAACTTTTCCATTAGTGTGACCAATAAGGTATTAAGATGTTCTATTTCACAGGACAGTCCTGCTGCGGACCCACCATACCTTGCTTGCAGCCTAGGCTTTGGAACACAGCTTATGTGTAAAAAATCCATACAAATGTCATGTAATATCATTTTATGAATGTAGTGGCAAAATTGGGCTTTCAGTGATTTATGTGAATAAGTGTACAGTAAACATCTTTAATAAAACAAAAAGAAGTTAAGAGAAAATGTTTTAATTCCTGGGGCATTTTCTGAAATCAACACAGGGTCAAAAAGGTCACAACATGCATACAGACCAACTAATATTTGGTTAGATGTGTTTTAGCAAGTTGCCCTTAAGCACCTCTAAATGAATCATCTCAGTGGGTGTATACATATTTTTGACCCTGTATGTCTTAGACACCTGTTGACCATTTACGATACTGCAACTGCAATTAGACAAGTTAGAAGGTGCAAACATTGGATTTAACAAATCTAATAGCACAGAATGATCTGGGAGGATAACTGTTCAGGACAGGTATCACATTGGGACATCACCTTTAGTGATTGCTGATTATCATGTAGTGTTGGCCTAGTATGAGAAAGACTAGTAACCAGAATTTTAATAAATTGCAAACTAACAAATGCTAATTCATTTTAAATGTAAATCTGACCCTTAATTAAATATTCAACATTAATCAAATTCTTTATGTCATGCAATTTTATTCCATAATCCTGAAGCCCTGTGTATTAGGGGTATAAGAAAATACTCACATTTCAAAGTATCACCATATTTAGTTTTGCAATACTATGTCAATTTTCAAAATCACAGTATAGTGTAGATGAAAAGATTGGTCAAAATGTGCTTCATTTTATGTTTTGTTTAAACCCAACCCACTGTTAGATCCCACTGTTATGATCACATAAAAAGAAAAGTTTTTTCTTTAAAATATTATTCAGATGTTAGTATGTTATACATGACAACATATCGTGATATATTGAATCATAACCCCTGTATGTAGATATATAATACACAGCCCTACTATGTATATATACACATAAACACTGCATTGGCTGGCATAAAATGTGTATGTTTGTGTTCACAGCCAAGCATTCAAGGTCCTCGAGACTTGCTTTCACAGCAGTGCTCATGCCATCCATAATATTTGCACTGTCTGATATTTGCTAAAACAGATATTTTGAATATTTCCTAAATAAATCCCATCCTGGCGGTGTTCTTTCATCAGCAGAGTAGCACAGTGGGAGCCGGCGTGCATTTTCTGAATTGTGAGCCGTGCTGAAACCCTGCAGCTTTTGGAGAGCGGATCCGGTGGAGCTCTCCGTGGTGCTGAAGCTCTGAATTTCAGCAGAATAACTGAGGCTGGAAACAGTCATGTATTATGCATCCCATCCAAACTGCGAGACTTAACACTCTCGCAATGCTCGAGCGAAGCTAATGCATTTTGCACTTTAGATGTGGGGGGAGCGGCTGAATGCTAACAAGCCCAGCGCCGCGGCGCAGCCCAGCCCCATCAAGTGAGCAGGAGATTGTGAACGGTGATGGCAAGGCTGGCGGTCAGATGTAGGGCATCAGTATGCAGGAACATGACAACGCTGCACAAACACTGGAAGGAAGAGCAATTCCCTTCAGCATTTCAAAGCCCATAAAGACGAATCCAGACATTCAACCAACACGAATTGACTTGCAAGAAGTATTCATTTACACATCACAAATTCTCAGAGCCTCAGGTAGTTCTGTGAGGGAGTCTATACAATAACATGTATATGGATGTGTGCATTCAAATCATTTGTCAGACTTTTATTAGTCCCTATGATAAAATAGCTTTGTTTTCACAGATTTACCCTAAGAAAAAGAATCTTGAAAGTGTTTTGGGAGAAAAAGCACACAAGTGAATAAATATGATATTACCTTCCTTTTCGGGCATGAAATCTACTGTAGAACTTTGGTTGCAGAGCTCTACAAAGCAAACTCAAAAGAGGAACACTAATGAAAAGTAAACAAATAAAACACATTTTTTTATAAATATACAATAAATTTGTTGTGCTGCCAAACAATAAATAATTATAATAATAATATTAATAAGAATAAATCTTACTAACTAGTCGGAATGTATTTTTAAGGCTTAACTAATATGAAGATAAGAGGTCGTTTACTAGCCAGTACACTAGATTACAAAGATGAATTGCAAATTGAAAATGTTGTTAAACTGTTGTTGAAACTTTGTTTTACCCAAAAGTAAAGTATTGCTTTTTCTTATATTAAGTTCACTTGCCATTTGGATGCAAAAGAAAAAAGAAATTAGTTTTTCTTTTTTTATTGGGCCTACAACAGAGTTAAAAGGTGAGAGTTGTAAAAATGTACTATTTTTATAAAACAAAAAGCAAATTATGATTAGGGCTGCATTGAATTATTATTTTTTTGATCAATTACTCAATTTATTATCTTTCTAAGTAATCAATTAAAATAATTAATTAATCTACTACACTATTTTGAATTTTGTTTAAAACTCCAGAAAAAAACTGAAAAATAGATTAGTCAATTAAAATAATTGACTAATCTTTTTTTGGTCTAAAGTTATCTTTCCAATTACTTAATTAATCAAACCAACTAATCGATTACTCCATGTATAGGCTGTGAACTGCACACTTCTATACGTTTTTACTTTCTATATTAATGCACCTCTAATGTCACTGCACTATTCTTAGCACACAATTTAGTGTTTAAATTTGCAGTTTGGGACACAGCACTTGCTGTCAGTGGGCAAGGTCATCTTATGCACAATAACTTATTTTCTTAATTAATAACTTGATTATGCTGAAAAGACATGCCATCCCTATAATTTTAGGGCCCTTGGTGAGTAACACATTCTGGAAAACTAAGAACTACGAAAAGAAGTAAAATATCAAGTAAATTTAGCACAGTAGGAGAATAACTAAAATCAAACGGGTAGTTTAAAAATAATCCAGTCTTTAATTAAACAATTTCATTCTATAAGGAGAGTGGGATTGGCTGTATACTGACACTAAAGCTAATCTGTCCCACTCTGAACACTTTTTCCTATGTAACTATAAGCAGGTGTTCCCTCTCCGTTCCCCCGAGGGTCGGCAGTGAAACCCAATCGTGCTGAGACTATCGACTGATTAATACTTTGTGTTCTCTGAATGCCAGCGTCCGTCAGCAAACAAACGTGCCACTGTATTATCATCTATTTTTAATGAGGCGTTCACAGTGAACTCGAGCTCCACCGTACAGCATCTGTACATGTTGTCGACACAGCCTGTCATTTATAGGGAACATGACAGCCTATCTTTCCAAGCCTCTGCTTACTTTTAAAAAGGATTCATTCTAGAGCTGGCCGATATGGCAAAAATATTATATCAAAATGTTTAATGACATTTTCACGATGCAAATTATTTATCGCAATGTTTTTACACTACATGTTTTGCAGGTAGTGCTGGACGATATGGCCAAAATTTATATCACGATATATTCCTTAAATTTCGGTCGATACGATATAATTTCGATATCGATATAAATACTTAAATAGGCCTCAGAAAACTGCTAAGAAGCCGTGCAATCCCTGCAGCACTACGAATTTAAATTATTATGTAACTGTGTATTTGCACTTTTGTATGGCTGGCATCAGATACCCTCATTATATGCACTTCTATCTATCTATCTATCTATCTATCTATCGGAAATCTGTACCTACTACTGTCAGAAAATTTAATTAGAGCCTTTGAAACCTCCTTTCACAAAAACTTTAATACTTTAGAAATAAAAGTAGTCAAAATAAATCAATGCTCAATATTATTTGCATATAGCAAAATAATAACATGACATCCCTGTCAAACATAAGCCTATATAACTATTACATTATAAAAATAACTTTAAATTACAACAGAGGCCGAGCTTCTTATTCTTTGTGAACAAATTTAACAGATTAAAACAAAAAGTGTTTCAACTAGGATATAGAATACAAGAAGCCTTTATAAATAAAGCGACAAGATTTTCCCGTCAAATAAACAAACCTACAGGCTTTATCAACTATGAATAACTTAAAAGTTACAACATAAGCTGTAAAAGTGCTTCAGTCAGTAACGTTATAAGAAAAATATTGTATGTAGTGGAGTTGCTTGAAGTGGTGGAACAGATTAGATGTATTAACATTACCGCTGCTGGTCGGCTGCACTCTCCGGCATAATTTGCAGCAAAGCGGCAAGGAAGCGTACCCGCGGCCGAGCGAGCGGACCCGCGGCCGGCCTCGAGGACCCACGGCCGAGCGAGCCGGCCTCGAGGACCCGCGGCCGAGCGAGCGGACTCGCGTGCGGCCTCGAGGACCCGCGGCCGAGCGAGCGGACCCGCGGCCGAGCGAGCGGACCCGCGGCCGACCGAACCGAGTCTACCTTAGCCTTGGATCCGCTCGTCCCGGCTCCGTTTGGCCAGCGCGAAACATTTTTGCTGCGTAGCGAAGCGGATCCGAGCCTAGCAATTTTAACCTAGCCTTGCCTAGCCTAGCCTATTTGGCTACGTGCCTGTGTGGTTACGTCATCACGCACTGACGTAGCCCAGCTACGGGGGCTGTGTTGAGCTCTGCGGCGAGCTGACGCCAGTAAAAAACGCCTGTCCGTGATTCTGTAAATAATACATATCGATATACCACAAAACTGATATCACCGTTATTGAAACATTTCTTATCGCGATAAATACCGATATCGAATTATTGTCCAGGCCTATTTGCAGGATTCTTAAAAACTGCTACTCAAATACTTTTTGTGCGTAATGATTTTTATTTAAGCTTGGTGTACATAATCCAATTAAACATGATTTTTACTCTCTCTGTAATTAAATATAATTGACATTGCCAATCAAAATGCAGACAAAACATTTTTGACTCTAAATTCACACAATCAGTTTACACTCAGCTTGGTCACCAAAAGTGCCCAAACACAACAGATTACATAGGTTTGCATTTCACATTCTAGATATTTAAAGGTATTTAAATCCCATGTCCAGCTGTTTCTATCATTTTTAAGCAATAACAAAACCTAGAAACAGAAGCCGTACCCAAAGCAAGCAGCGATTGAAGGCATAGCAGAAATATTCATTGACTAATAGAAAAAATAATCTACATATAAGTCGCACACATATTTATGTGCAGCCCTAGTTGGGTCAATGTTCTTTAAGTTCTTCAATATGCTTAAAAAAAGCATATTGTTAATTTCATTAAAAAAATTATATTATCATCTTGCCAACTCTAATTCTATGTTCACATAACCATGCTGCAGCCCCGGAGGCTCTTCATAAAATAAAGCCAAACAAAATCTCTTTATTTAGCCAACAGAACCAATCCAGGTAAGAAAGGAAGGAGAACAGAGGAATGCGGCCCATCTAGAAAGCATTACACAACGTGCTGCAGGCCAAAACACAGGCATCAAAAGAAAGCAAATAAAAAACAAGTGTGCATTCTTAAAGCTTCAGCAGCCCAACACTTAACCTTTAAAGACCCAGAGAAACAGTTCCATCTCATCACACTGATGCGTTTTAGTGTGCGCTCCGAGCCAAACAGGTTATTAACATTTCCTGCCATCAGCACCACAACCTGTTATTAGCGTCTGTGCACACAGGGGAGACAGAAGCACATGAGTGAGCAGCAGAAAAGCAGCAGCAGCCCACGTCCCTGAAGGTCACTAGAACGTCCTCTACAGCCAGCACTTCTCCTCTCCTCCAGCTCACTGCATCACTGCACTCCGCTCAAAGCTCCAATTATGATGTTAAGCTCAATGTGATGTGAGCCAATCAGCGCCCGCCGCTCCTCCAGCGGGGCCGAGGGGCCGGCCGTGGCCAAATCAGCTTCTGAACCGCCGCCTTTCCAGCTCCAGGGCTCTGCCTGCCCCCCCTGCAGGCTTAGGCCACTTTTCATCTCCACAATAGCGGAATATTTGGGACGTTTCAGATGAAGAGCGTTTCCAAAACCCGAGCTGGGAGCACTCGAGGCGTGAGCGCTGCCTCTCTTCTCGCTTCGCTTTTTTGATGTGTGGTGACACAAGAGGGAAGGCATGAGGAAAAATGCTGAAGAAAATGCTGGAATTAGCACCACGAGGCTGAGCTCATGAGCCAAATGAAACAGCTCATCTCAGTGCATCTATTTGGAAGAAAATGAAGGACAAATTTTCAAAAATCAGAATCATGGATATTAACCCCTTAAACTCTGGGCTGAGACAATTCAGACAAACCAGGTTTTTGTTATTCTATTTATGTTGTTATCTTTATGGTCCTGCATGAATGAACTACTGTCAAATAAACTGATATGCTATGTAATTTGGAGAGTAACTGGTATTGTGTCTCATGTACTATGGAAGCTGAAGTATTAAATGTGATTTATGCCTCCAGCATTTTTAAGTAATTTTAAATGACCCCAAAATACACACAACTTCAGAAATTGTATGTGCCATCCACCTGTCACCCACTAACAAGCCAATAACACCGGATAACACCTCACAATAAATTTCTACACTGCTATCCCCTGACGCTTGGCATCTAAAGGACAATGCTTGTCATTGAGAATGTTTTCTTTGTTTAGATCTGAGCTAAATCTGATTGCATTGGAAGATGTTGACATCAAGTGATCCCTGGAACCAGAATTAGGTCAGATTTTTTTATGTCTACAGCCATTCCAACCTAACCCTCACACGTCCCTTTAGGAGTACCTCACAAGTACTGGCACTAGTGCAAGGGAAATTAGAGTATTCCTGCACAGCTTACATTGTTTTCTCTAGCTATACTAAAACTATTATTTATGTTATGTAGGTTCGAGATTATGCAGTAAAATTATAGGTCCAGATACAAACCTTCAAGGTTTTAAAAAAACATGATGGCACGCACCAAAGCCTCCAGACGGTCCTGTGAGTTTACGATTCACTTAAAAAGATCAATGGGTCAGCCAATAAACAAGTCATTACTTCAGCTACTGCAAACCAGTCTCAATCCGATTGTCCTTCACAGCAACCGTGCAATGAGGTTAATTAGAAACAATGAAAAAGAAACACTTGACAATCCATCCAACTGAGCTCATAGCTTCAGTTCAAATTAGCCAGGGGTTTACGGAGACACTTGTGCAAATTGCTGGATCTGTGGAAAAGCTTCCTTCTGACAGAAGCCAGTGCAGGTCTCAGGCTCCGGACCGGCCGTGCTGAGCTCCAGGCCTAGCTGCTGCACTATCTCAGCCTTGCAGCCCGCCTGCTCGGCCTGAAACTGAGGATGTTAATGGTTTTCCCCTGCCAGTGGGCCCTGCTCCTGGATCAGGGGCTTAGCCCTAGCTGGCTGGCCCTACTGTGAGGAAACCCTCCCCCGAGCTCTTTCTCAGAGTCAGCCATAGCTTTCCTCTGCAACCTTTCCTGGGGTGTCGCCGTCCTATTAATAGTGCAGGGACAAGCAAACGAAGACATAACAGCATGACAGCAGAGCAGCGGGGGGTTCGGAGCTGTATTTTCACATTATGCATCATCAACAAGTTGGCTTTTAATAACCTTTTAGTAGAGATATTACCGGTACTATATTTTTAATATAGAATTACATTATTGATTATGTGGTTACATAATTAAATGCATTTACATTACAGCTCTCAAATTACATCATGGTTTTGTTATCACAAACTACAAACTACTAATAATATATTGGGATGCAAAAAAAAAGTATGCGGCCGAATAAGCAAAATAATAAAGTAAATGATTGAAAAGATTGAATCATCTGTACCAAACAAAGAAGTTTCTGATGAAAAATGTAAGCGGTTATATGATAAAATGCATTTAATGATTTTAATACATTTTAAAATTACAACAGGCTTTTGTTATCACCAAATATCACCTATAAAAATGATATAAAGGGATGCACTGAATATTTGTCAACCAAAAGTATTGGGCTGCCAAAAATGCAAAAAGAAAAATAAGTAAAAAAAGATGTGATAACAAACAACAATGTTTTTGATTAAATCAAATCTCAACATCTGGTATATTGAAAAGGTTTAGTGTTACAATTTTAATTGTAGTTTTTTAATTGCTTTTTCTATGCAACTCATTTAGGCTATTTAATGAACGTAGTGCTGAAAAAAGCAGCAAAATTAATGAAAACCTGTAAAAAAAAACGTGTTCAGTGTTTGGTATTAAGTATTCAGACAAATTCTTCTTTTTTTTGGTATCGGTTTCGGACCAAAATTACAGTGTATCCCTAATAATCAACGTTGATTAAAATGACATTTAGGGAACTTTAAGCACAAACATAAAAGAGGCCATATCAGTGTGCTGACTGCTCACGGTTCAGAGTGGAAGCTGCTCATGTTCTGCTCTGGCTTCACTGCATGCTCATACCAGACAACAACGTCATCAACCACGCATGAAATGTGAAAGCTCCATGGCTGTCACAGCAGCAGGAACTCAGTCTAACAGCTAGTCCACAGGCCACACACACAAATGTCACAACACAAAATGAGGCCTGTCTTCAGCACTACAACACAAATCTACTTATTACACTAATATCAACAATGGTAATGAGCATTTTCTAAAATGTTCCGCAAATATTTCTGATTAAGTGAAATGTGAAGAATGTGAAAAGTATGTGAAAACTAAACTCTATAAGATGGGCATCCAAATGACCCATTCATTAGCTTGATGTGAGATCACTGGCTCAGTCCCCAAAAAGATGATGCCACAGCCCTTAACATCCACAACTGACCTCTTGGGGTGGGTAAAGTCACCCCCATGTGCTATCATATAACAGAACTTTAATTAGCGCTCTGCTCCAAGTGTGTCTAATAATGTTGCATATGCAGCAGTCCATCAAGATGAAATGGCAGGCTTCATGTGACTGGGAGGAAGCACATTGTTGACTGAAGTTAAACAAACTTTGCACAAAACATCAGAAAAATGGATTGGTTGGTTCCTGACTAGGGTATTCATCTAAACATTGGGCCCATCATTGTAATCAAGAGTCCTGGAAAGCACAAATGGCTTCACTTTTTCTAAGTGGTTCCCCAGCACTCATCACTCCATCACATGCTGAATGTAATCAAATACTCATAGCCATGTTCCAACTTCTAGTGGAAAAAAAAAAAAAACTTCTAGTGGACCTCTAAAGTAGATGCTGTAACTGCAACATACAGCAGGTAAAATTATGAATTATACTTTCTGTAAATTTAATTTAAATTACATAAATTTAACAGTTAAAAAGCTGTTGTAGCATTGTAGCATAAAGCCCATCACACAACTGCACTTTATGACTCTGAGTACTGTTCAGATTCCTCAGCACACCACAGCATGCCATGCAACATTTTGACAGCACTACATTCATTTAAAGCTATATCAAGACACTAAAAGCTACAATACATAGGATGTGAGGGAAATAAATAAAAAAAGCAAACAGTGTTTTGGTAAACAACAAATTCTAGCCTTAGCTAACATTACTATCCTAGCTCTGTACAGCTTCTATCTTTTAACTTGAACAAAGTTAGCCTAGATTGTGTGGGCATACTGTTCTGAGAAACACTGCAAGCACTTTAAACTGCCCTCAAACTGAACAGAATACTAACTGTAAATAGTGTGTAAACAATATTTGAAGCAAACTGTGCTGCACACAACCGCAGTGTCACTAATTAGGATGTATTAATGACTATGAAACATTATGGACCTACAGTTACTTCACTGAACTCAATATATATACACATGGATACATATGGATTCAAGAAATTATATTTGGTAATTTTTTCTTAAGAACTATGTAACCATAGGCAAAAAGTAAAGCAAGTCCCCACTACAGACACTCAGTGCCCAAAGACTGTGTACTGGACTCACTGTGGAGGAGTTAGAGAGAGAGGGACAGCTGATCTTTGGGTGTGTGCAGTTCGCCTGTCGGCTCAAAGGCAGCCGGCGCGTTGCCAAGCACGAGAGGGCACACACACATTACAAACACACTCGGAATGCATCTCTGCAAGCCCATCTGCATTAAAGACAAATAAACCTCAGCCCTCGAACACAGGAATATCTGTACTCACTTAATATAGACGCTGTAGGAAAAACAGAACTCGGCTGCATCGAACTGCAGCAGGTCTGAGAGGATTTCAAGCTTCAGGCAGAAAGTATTCACTATAACCCCCCCAGGATAAAACCGCTGATTGGGGAGCAAAGCTTATTTCAAGGAACAATCATTCTGTTAGAAAACAGCTTCATGTTATTTGTCAAAAATGAAAATTGAGTAATGCAACAGAGCATTTCAAGGTAGAAATAACTAGAGGGAAAAATCAGGAGCTTTTTTTTACTTATTTGACAACTTACAAGTAATAACTGCCCTTAAGACAATCTGTCATTTTCAGTTACAGTTTAAACACTGCTACAAACGTCCACAGGGAAATTATTAGATAAAAAAAACATTAGCCAAATAACCAGACAAGAAATTAAATACAAATTCATGTATAACACATTACAACAATGTAATGTCCTTTATTATTATACATACATATAATATAATTAATAAATAATTAATTAATAATATAAAATAATAAATAAATAAATATAGCTATACTTATTGCTTTATCTATTTTCAGATTCTGTCACTGCAGTCAGGACTGTGCTAAAGTCTTCGGTAAAAGCAGATAAAATAAATGCAAATAAACAAAAATACTGTGAAACGGAAGAGGATTGTCTTGCTTTCTACTGGGTATCACATTTTCCGTTGCTATTGGCTTTTTGGACAGGGATTATATATTTATTATATATGAATGAAGGATGGACACACATGAACAGAAAACAGCCACTAAAATGCATAGTAATTTTACAGGAATACAACATAGTAAATTAGCATATAAAAAGTTAAACTGTGCTAATGTAATACATGCATGTGTGGCAGGTAAGTGCAATGCATCACGTATTTCCCCAGTGTATTCTAATAAAGTGAATGGCCTAGAGCATGATGAGCTAACGATACATCACTCTGCCCTCCATGTCACACTAGGCTAAAATGAAAGTAAACAACAGCATAAACATGACGAGCCTCATTATCCATCCAGACCTTACAATACATTACATTCAGCACAGTGAAACAGGTCTAAAATAGCTAATGCTGTTATATTTATGGTCCAGTCTACACTCTTAACTCTGCTTTATGGCAATGAATACCTGCCTAGACATGTATGCAATCTGAAGCTTGCTTTTTTTAGTTTTACAAATGAATCAGATTTGAATCACTTTTAAATGTGGTTATAGACTGAATATACATTCAATCTTTATAAGCATGTGACATGAATGTGAATGGTCAAATCGGATTTTAATGTGCCTTTCTGCATGCACACATTTCAGAGACAGATTCATTCATATTTTAGACAGATACATAAAGATATCCAGATCAAAACTGAGCAAAAACACTGAATTGATTAATGAGGCTTGTAATGTGAACACGCATTACATTGACACTCATAGTTAGCTACATTAGCCTCATAGCTTCAGCTTTAGAGCACAGAGGGCAAAGAAATGTGACTTTCAAGCCCACTCCACCTTGAGTCCAGAACGCAACACCTTTATTAGGTCATGAGAACCAAGCCATGCAGACACAGCAGCCCTCATTTCAGCACAGCCAGCTCTATATATGACAAATCCAGCAAAGTTATGATGAGGACATGCCACAGGATCTTTCTCACCGCTCATCTGAGCAGTGGATACCTCCAGCAGCCTGCCAGCCATTACTAGTGCCATGCCAAGAAAACCTGCCCTTCCCAGTCAGCTGCACTGCAGATCGCATTTCAGCCTCCTAATGCTCCTAACAAGCAGCACCCCCTGCCCTGCACCCCAGTGTCAAAGCCTCGGCACAAAGTCACCCTGCCAGACTCTCCTCCCTCCAGGAAACACACCAGTGCCCGCGATTATCCTCCCCACCGCCATTTTCATGTCTTCCTGGAAACTGGATCTGGTGAGACATGGCTTGCATAGTTAATGGCCCAGTCGCGGGTTTCCATCAAACACACAATTACCGAGCGAAAGCGCAGCCAAATTACGAACTGAATGAAATGTGTCATCTGCATCTGCAAGACGGATCTGAGTCCTCAATAAGCCTGAGCGAACTGATGGAAGGTTTTTAACTCAAGTGTTCCCTTTTGCAAACCACACAGACATTCAGCCTGATTGTGTTTGAACAACTTCCATCAGAAGAGGCAGAGGTGCGGGTGTCAGTTTCGGATGGGCTGCTTGCTCTGTCAGAACGCTTGTTCATGTAGGTAATTAAAAGGTAATGAAGACTGGAGACTTCACGGACGTCATTAACCCTTTGCATTTAAATAAATAACAAGTGTGACACACTCAGCTATCTGAATACAGGCGAGTGCAGTCTGAATCCAGATAAACACTGAGGCATTACAACACATATCGTCACATAACTCCACATAATTTGAACAACATTTCAAGAGAAGGAAAGAGTTTAGACATGCTCTGAGCTGCTCACAGCAAGCTAACTAACTGTTCAGGCTTCCAACACCAGATGGTAGTTGGGATGGGATTCTCCTTGAATTTGGACGTATGTGTCCAAAATGAAAACCATTTACCCAGTAACAAAATATGTGAAGCTTGTTACGTGCTAAGTTAGAGAAGTGAGTCTATTACCAGAAGGTTATGAGTTCAATCCCCTGAACTGGCAGGGGTTGGGGGAGGGGGATAAAGTAAAAGCAATTTCACCTTTCTCAAAAGGATGGGTTGAACATGGAAGCTAAATTACTTTTAGCTTTAATCTAAATATATGCTCACACACAGCAGGTAAAACTGGCCCAAATCTGATCTTTTTATCACACGTGACACAGATGTGTAATATATGCAGCAGTGTGGACAGCAAGAAATCTGACATTTTTAGCCATATAATTTTTTTTATTGTGTTCACATCCTTCGAGATAAATCCAGTTTTTGAACTGCTTACTACCTCCTTTAATGCTTTTGAAGATTGTATTGCTCTTTGTATATGAGCATGAGCAAGTATAGAAGACTGAACTTTTCAGAAGAATGTCTGATATACTGTGTGTGTAATGTTACAATTTGTCATTAAGTTTAGATTGTACTTAATTAATTACTGATCAGCCAAACCAGGTACTGGATGAAAACTGCACATAATCCTGGGTTTCCTTGAGGAGACATGTGGATATACATAAAACAAGTGGATATACATAAAAATGACTAATTCTGCAGCAATATTGTTGTATTTATTCTTATTGTTGTGCTTTATTTTGAGAAAATATAGTCAGTTTCTCAGTTTGTCTGGGTTTTCCAAAAGCATCTTAGCACAAAAATAATGTTTAAATGGTTGACCAAGCAACCCACTGAACCCCCTCTCTCAACTCAGCCAGATTATTTTAGTATTTTCTTTTAAGATTTGATAAAACACATTTTTAAATATAATTGTCTTCATCTTCCTCTGTATTTCAGCATCCAATTAAAGATTATTGTTAATAACTAACTCATTACCAAAATTAAAGGATGAAAATAATAAAAATGAAAATATGAATGGAATATAAATGGTTTGTATCTAATTTCTTGCAATAGACAGTGTATTTAGACAGCTAATCGCTTAAAAATTAATAGACATTACCCACTTTACACATTATTGTCCATTTTAAATATCTAGCATCAAAATGAATGAATGAGAATAAATGGAGAATGGAAACTGCTTGCTTCCAAAAGCAGGCCTGTTTCCTTCTGCGGATTAGACGCGGCATAATGCCTTCGTATGGACGGCTGACCACTTTTACTGAAGGCAACAGCTGTGTGAATCCCTATATACGACTATAGCCTACACGGTGACGGGCCTGTTTGCAGCCTGCTGCTGAGATCACTATACGTCATTATGCAGGAGCACGATGCATGTGAGCGAAGCCCCCTTCTTTCACACAGCCCATCGCGGCTTTTCCCACCGTCGACTCTGACAGCATGACCTTACCAAAGGGCCTTTTCCCTGTTCCCTGTTTTACCCTGTTTTTTTTCTATTAAAAAACACACACATACACACAATTCAACATCATGCTTCACATATAAATGGGGGGATTCCATAAACCCACCCTACCAAATACGTGATAGAGGAGGAGGAGCTTCAGCCTACTTAAACCGTTTGTCTTTCATACATTCTTATGTAGGTCAACACAGCAGCTCTCTGCAATATGTTTTTTGACCGCAAGCTGTCCCAACATTCCCTGATATCTGTGTAAATACTGCATTGTAATTCCACCGTGCCATACGGTGGGCATAATTCCACATCCACACTCCCTTTTACACAAACCAACAGACCAGGGATGCACACAGAGCTTTCTGACACTGCAAGCTGACACTGAAACTGCCTTGTGAAGAACATAACAGATTAGATGTTGCATAAAGTAGTAGTAGTAGTAGGTTTTGTCTCCTTCCACATCATCCACATATTTACTGAAGATATACACCCTACAGTAAACAAGCTGACCAAACACAGTGATGCACTAAAAAACGCATCTCAGGTAACAAGGTAGGGGCTTTGTCCAAGGACTAAAATACAGCCTAAAAATGTGTTAGCTAGCTAAGCTTTGGCAAAGGCCTCAGAGTCATCTTCCCAACAACAGCAAGTATGAATGGGGGCATTCTCATGTGCAGCTGATAATAAACAACAGCAAAATAGAAGAAGACCCTGGTGAAAAATCCAGCTCAATAGTTTTTTTCTTGTAGATGGTTTTGAGTCTAAGCTGCCCTTTGATGGTTAAGGAAGTTGAAAACCATACCTTATATTGCTAAGAATGCAGATTATACAGCTGTTGACCAACATAGTGCTAGCTGCATTTGATTTTGGTTGAGTTTGGTCAAGCTGGTCAACCAGATTGGCCAAGCCTGCTCATACTGGTTGGGGTTAAACTTCTTGAAGCCTAGCTAAAGCATCAATCAACTCGAAGGAAAACATACCATCTAGATACTGGTAAGTTAGCTGGTAAACCAGCTCTTGATCACTATAGTGCTAGTTGCATTTAATATCTAGCTTGGTAATACTGGTCAACCAGCTTGGTGATGCTGTTCAGTCAAATCTTGGTCACACAATTTGTTTGTCAGTCACTGTGGTGATGATGCTGGTCATGCTGATCAGATTGGGTCATACTGGTTGGTGTTAAGCTTAGTCAAGTTGGTTATTCTAGTAGAACAAACTAAAGCACCAACTAACTCAAATGGAAACATACCCTATAGTTAGTTACTGGGAAGCAAGCTGGTGAACCAGCTGTTGACCAAAACAGTGCTTGTTACACTAAATATCTAGCTTGGTAATGCTGGTCAACCAGCTTGGTGATGCTGTTCAGAAAAAGCTTGGTGATAGAGTTTTTTGTCAATCATCGTGGTGATGATGCTGCTAATGCTAGTCAACCAGATTGGGTCATACTGGTCAAGCTGGTTGTTTTGGTAGACCAACTAAAGCATCAACCAACACAAATGGAAACACCATATAATTAGTTACTGGTAAGATAGCTGGCAAATCAGCTGTTGACCAAAACAGTGCTTGTTACATAGCTTGTTAATGCTGGTCAACCAGCTTGGTGATGCTGTTCAGTCAAATCTTGGTCATAGCTCCTGTTTGTTAAGCTTTAAGTCAGGTTACTAGCATCAACCAACTCAGAAAAACAAACCCTATACTGGTGTAAAACCATCTTAACCATCTTTAACTGACCAGTCTGTGTTTTTCAGCAGGGGACAAACCAGGGAAAGGCTTAGTTTGCTAGTTACCTTGTTTTTGATGTTACAGTGGCAGCAGACGGTCCACAGGTACTTGAGGGTCCTCCACAAGAGGATGATGAAGAGACCCCCGAAAAACGTCACCATGGAGGAGGCGAGGAAAGCCCACCACATGCGCTGACCATTGTTGTCACACGGTACGTCTGATGAGAACGGGATGATCACGTCCATCTTGGAGATAGAGACAGAGGAGTCCGGGTTTTTATTGTAGTTGATATTATTACTCATTCTAGAGCCGCCGCTGCTGCCATAGGAAACGTTGCCATCTGCCACAGCTAGCATGAAGAAGCTCTGGAGAGCTGCTGCCAGCGCCCCCAACCCCGGCCATCAGCCATATTGCTTCAACTAGCCCTTCTTCCCTTATTTTCCTCCTCCTCCTCTTTCTCTTTCTTCTCCTCCGGCGCTCGCTCTCTAGCCGAATTCCTCCTCCCCAGCCCCGACGACGCGCGCGTAGGTCGAGCTCGCTACTGCTGCTGTTTTGTTTTTAGCCAAAACTGCTGGCGACCGCTAGAGAAGGAGCGAGGCTGCGCGCCTCCGCGAGAGACATTTAGCTAAATCCCCCACAGCACCAGCAGCGCCTTACGGTTTCATTTTGACGACAATTTCTATGTTTTTGTGCGAAAAAAAGAATTAAAAAAACTTCCAAACGACGGGAGCTAAGCGCTAAGCCCCCACACAGCTACGCATCTCCGCACGCGTCTCTGAGCTCGGTCGATACGGTCTCCGGGCTCCCCGTCCCCTCTCTCTAAAACACCTCTCTCTCTCTCCTCAGCGCCAACTTAGCTCGCTATTTACCGCCCCTCGGCGCGGTAGCGGTGGTCTTCGGGCTGGCAGAGGGGGTCTTCAGCGTCGCTGCTCGTTTGCGGGGCGGCTGGTGCGAGAGGTAAACGCCAACAGCGCTGGTCCAGCAGTAGCTAACGGTTGGCGCTCGCGCGGTGACAGCTGATCTGGTGCGCGTGTCTGTCTGTCTATGTCCTCGCGCTCTCTCTCTCTCTCTCTCCTAAGTCACAGTCAGTCTCTCTCTCTTTTCCCTCAGTCACAGTCTCTCTCTGCCCTCAGTCACAGTCAGTCTCTCTCTGTCTCTCTCTCTCTCTCTCTCTCTCTCTCTCAGCCCACACACTGCTGGGCAGATTTACAGGTAGGAAGGCGGAGTCGAGTCATCACCATCAAACACGGACAAACCGTCCAGAGGCGCTACTCCTCTCGCTCATTCCCCTCGCTTTTCACATCCAAACCGGACCCTGCTGGCACCGTGTCTGTGTGTGTGTTTATGTGTGTGTGTGTGTGTGTGTGTGCGTTGTATCCTCCTCCTGTAGAGCTGGAGACACGCAGCACGGCGCTATAGGCCTCCTCAGCGCATGAAAACAAGCTGAAGCTGTTATCTCACAGCTCTGAGGGTGACAGAGGGGGTTTCACCACTGCTGCCTACAACACATACACACACACAGAAATTAACCACAAATTGCTTCAAATTGCAAACAAACTAAAAATATATTAACACAAAAATGACTAATAATATCATTGTATATAATTTAATTCGATATGAATATCAAACAAACTTTAATATAAAAAATAACCTGAGGTAGTATAAAAACGCTTTTTAAATGATCATTTTATTTATTAAAATAAAAAAACACTATCCAATCTAGCCCTGTGTGAAAAAGTGTTTTGCCCCACCCTTGGCACCAACAACTGCAATCAAGCTTTACCAATAACTGGCAATGAGTCTTTCAAATCTCTGTGGAGGACCTTTGGCCTACTATTCCTGGCAGAATTTTTTTTATTCAGCCACATTGGAGGTTTTTCGAGCACAAACTGTTTAAGATCATAACACAGCATCTCAATCAGACTCTGATTAGGCAACTCCAATACCTTCATTTAATTTTTAAGCCATTCAGAGGTGGACTAGTTTGTGTGCTTTGGATCATTGTCCTGCTGCAGTACCCAAGTATGCCTGAGCTTGAGGTCATGAACAGATGGTCGGACATTCTTCTACAGGATTGTCTGGTAAACAGCAGAATTCCTGGTTCCATCTATCACAGCAAGTTGTCCAGATCCTGAAGCAGCAAAGTAGCCCTAGACTTTCATACTACCACCACCATGTTTTACGTTCAGTATGATGTTCTTTTTCTGTTATTTTTATTCCAGATGTAACAGGACACACACCTTCTAGAAAGTTCATTTTTTCACGTTAGTCCAAAGAATATTTACCCAAAGTCCTGAGGATTAGCAAGATGTTTTTGGCAAATGCGAAATGAGCTGTTGTGTTCTTTTTGTTCTGCAGAGTTTTTTGTCTTGGAATTCTCCCATGAAGACCATTTTCAACCAGTTCTCTTTCTTATTATTGACTCATTAACACTGACCTCAACTGAGGCAAGTGAGACCTGCAGTTCTTTAAATGTTATTCTGGGTTCTTTTGTGACCTCCTGGATGAGTTGTAAATGCCCTTTTGGAGTAATATCGGTTGGCCAGCCACTCCCGGGAAGGTTTACCAGTGTTCCATGTTTTCTCTATTAGTGAACATTAGTTCTCATTGTGGTCTGCTTAAGCCACAAAGCATTAGACATTATTTTGTACCCTTTTCAGACTAATGCATGTCAATGACTTTGTTTTCTCCTCTGTTAATGAATTTCTTTGAAATGGTCCAAATTGCCATTTAATAATATATTTTTTACATCAACTTCCATAAAAAATTACAACAGTATTGAAACACCTACTCATTCATCGTTTCTCTTAAATTTAAGTGGATTAGAAAATAACTTATTCTGCTTTGGCTGGAGTAACTGTCTCTACTTTCCAGGAAAGTCTTTCTAACAGATTGAGAGCATTGCTAGAGAATTAGTAAGGTTAGAATGTTGGATGATCTCCACCCCAGCTCATGTCAAAAGTATTGGATGGACCAGTCACCATTCATCATCCACAGTTCTGGGAGCCTTATACCTCTCTAGCACACAGCTGGCATTATGCATGGTACCAACCAATGGGTTTAATGTTTATCTGCTACTCCAGAGAGCCCTATTGCCAATATATTCCCAATATTTCTTTACAGGGTCTGGACATGCTGTGTGATGGTTTATGTATTATAAAGTTATATTAGTTTTGAGTAATTGAATCTGCAGTGTAAAAGTCTATCTATCATAGGATCCTGTAAGTCATTTACAAAAAATATACACAGTTAAACATGATAGAGGTATAAAAATGATTTAGTGACTTCCAAAAGGTTTATGGTTTAGTTTTACTGTCTGAGAGATGCTGTACTTAAACTGAAGCAGCTGCTGAAACAGAATCTTCTCTGGGTAGCGTGCTTAATAAGAGACAAGCTCAGCAGTGAAGTTAGATCTTGTGAGTATATCACACAGCATGACTTCAGTTATGTGTATTACTTACACCCTTAGACTGTCTAATAGGAATGCCTCTCAGCTCTTCTTATATTGATTAAGCTTTAAATATATACTTTGGTCACTTCAAAGTTCAGTCATAACAACTTGTTATTAATGGACGTATTAATGATTAATTAATGTATTAATTCATGGATGTACAGTTTGCTGTATAGATGAGGGGGCCTACAATATCTGTCCCAGCCCTAATTAAGGGCCAACCCTTACTGCTGTAATTGTAAACCACTTGTCTTATATAAGGTCATGATTTTTACTTTTGGTATGTTTCTCTCTCTAGAGAGGTGCAGAGGAAGTGAACATTGCTTCACCAATGGTGAGAATGGGACTCCAGCTCTTTCACCTCCTACTGGACAGTCCAGGAAATGCAAGCTTACATAGTACACCATGATAGATAGGCAGCATATAATGGTTTACACTAAATGTAATTAGAAGGAACAACAGCCCACAAGCTATTGAAATACTGGCTACAGCATTACCACCACCAAATAGCCCTATTATAGCTTTATTTTCCTGTTTTTTTTTATGAGGCATATTTATTTAAAAATACAGTAATAATTGTCTTTACAATTTCCTAACCTCTCCTTACCTTTTAAAATTAATCAAGTTGCTTTTTAACTGCATCTTTAAGACTGATATATGTAAATTGTACATCTAAAAAGCAGTAACTCTAATGTTAACCGGTGGACAGCCATGATTTATGCTGATTAGGGGGATGTGAAGCAGAATGGCAACAGGTCGTCTTCAGTAATGAGTCTAGCTTTGGTCTTGGTGAAGATGACCAACCAAATCTGTGTGTGGAGGCACTGTGGTCAGCAGGAAGATCAAAGCTTTATTGTCATGCCTCACACGTTCAGAAGGCCTGGTGTCATGGTGTGAGGTGCAATTTCGCACAATGCCTGATCACCTTTGGTCTTTATTACAGTCTTTGGTCTTTAACAGTCCAACATTAAGTTGCAGAGGTCCTGCAACCATCCTGCAATATGGCTCTACCTTTTCTGAATGGACACTCCAACAGAACAATGCTCGTCCATATACTGCTGCCGTCTCAAGCTTGATTTTGCTATTTATAGGTATATGTTTGAGTAAAATGAACATTTTTGCTTTAATTTATGAAACTACGGACAACATTTCTCTCAAATTCCAAATAAAATATTGTCATTTAGAGCATTTATTTGCAGAAAATGAAAAATGGCTGAAATACCACAAAAGGTATTTTAGACCCTTAAATATTGCAAAGAAAAACAAGTTTATATTTATAAAGTTTTAAGAAATCAGAAATTAATATTTGGTTGAATAACCCTGTTTTTTTTTATCACAGTTTTCATGCATCTTGGCATGTTCTCCTCCACCTGTCTTACATAATGCTTTTGGATAACTTTATACCACTCCTGGTGCAAAAATTCAAGCAGTTCAGCTTGATTCGATGGCTTGTGATCATCCATCTTTCTCTTGATTATATTCCAAAGGTTTTCAATTTGGTAAAATCATATAAACTCGTCATTTTTAAGCGCTCTCCTTATTTTTTTTCCAGAACTGTTGATGTTACGACATGGCCAGATGCATTGCCAGACCTATACATGAGTGACAATTTTGTGATGCTATGAGAAGCGCCATCAACACTGCATGGGATGTGTATTACTGCAGGACACCATTAGGAACCTCTACAATTAATTATCTATATTATATCTAGACATTGCTATACTGGAACAATATTGCCCATATCAGTCTCAGTTTTTTTGTAATTTATAGTTCTTGGTAACCTTTATTTTCACTCACTCTACAATTCAAAAATATAAAAAATCTGTATAAAATTTGTAATCTATAGCCTACTAACTCACTAGTTGGTATAGATGGCATTTGCAGCAAATACTAGCGTGTTATTTATGGAGGGCAACTGGATCCCAGATTGATCATCTTCCTGGAAATCTTTCTCAGCTGTTGGCTCAAAGGGCTGAGGAACCCATTCCTGTGGAAAAAAAGCACCGAACTGTGAACAGATGCTGTTGAGACACGGCCACTTAGACAGGTGCTAAACCAATAGCCAGAAAGTCAAAGTGTCCGAGTTATCATACCCAGTAGAGCTCTTTCACACTCCTTTAGCTAAAAGGACTCCAACCTCTTACTCAATATTTCAGCTAAAGCTGAGAAAGGCCCCCGTTTGCCAAGCTACTAGAAAGATCACTACTGAAGAGGCTTGCATCTTCTCAAGTTCAGATGAGCTGTCAACAGCTGTCCTGAAAACGACACCGCCAGAGAAGGAGCCTAAAAGAAGGGTAAGGAGACTTGGAGGACATGCAGCACAGGGATAAAGCTGGACTGCCATAGTAGCTCACATAGGAGGAGGAGGCTTCTGCACAGCACTGCACTTCAAGAGAGAGCTGGAGGCCAGAGATTAGCAGATGAGGCAAACAAGGACATGAGCTTGTTGGAGGTGTCTTCATCCTCATGACTGAGCTGGGCTAATCAGCACTGGCATAACCAAGGGCACTCTCACCACTGCACATGCCCACAGATCCCCTATAGAACGTATATACAGCGTAGCACATGTGCGTTTAAATGCTATGCAGGAGGAATTGGCTAAATATAAGCTCTCCAGCATTCTGAAAGGTTGAGTTACACCATTCAGGGCCGCCGCTCTGCATACGCAGACAACGCAGCCAGCGTTAGGCCTCAACCATTTTGCAGTTGCAGGGAGCCAAATTGACTGAGAATGAAATGTGTTGAAATTATGACATTATTAAATTTAAAACCCAATGTGAATTATTTATGACACGCTCATCTTTTTTGTCTTTAAACATTGCATGGGGCACCTACTCTACTACTTAAAAGCGGCACGTTATTATTTTTGTGCATAATATAATGCCCCCACCCCTATTGCCTGAAATGGCACGGCTCGGTTTGCTCTGTTGGTTGTTGCCAGATGTGACATTTTCCAGTCAAATAAATAATCAAAAAATGCATGGAGGCGCTAAATCTTGCGCATGTTTAACCATTTTTAAAGTGTATGTGGCCATTCTATACAAAAACTTGTCCAGTGCAATATTTGTGTAAGTTAAAAACTTAAAATAAAATAAACAAATAGGATGAAAAATCGTAACTTATCTGGCAACCTTAGTCCTAACTAAAGTAGCAACGCTACTTGAGTTTGGCAGGAGACAAGTTCACCGCGCGAAGTTGCTACTAAATGGCAGTGTTGGGCACCTTACTTAGAAAAAGTAATTAGTTATAGTTATTCGTTACTTCTCCAAAAAAGTAACTGAGTTACTAACGGAGTTACTCCACTATAAAAGTTATTAGTTACCAGTAAAAGTAACTATCGCGTTACTTTTTATTATTCGCCCGTCAAAAAAAAAGGAAATCAATTATGCATTTACTATTATTATTAGAAAAATAACAAACGAAAATAAACCCAAAATGTTGACAAAAATATAATCTAACGAATTTCAAAAAAACAAAACGAAATTCTCCACAGAACCAAAGAAAATTACTAAAACTTGTAATACTGAAAAAAAACGGAAAAAACGGAAAAACGCGTCTGGGGATGAAATTAAACAAACCAAGCCACACTCAAAGGAAATATGTATATATTAACAAAACAAAATAATGGACAAAAACAACAATTTAATGCCCGTTAAAATGGTATTAATATAACAGCTTCACCAAAAGGGAATAGAGCTTAGATCGGGCAAAAAATCCGACCCGATCCAGCCGGAGCCCGTGCACGTTCTGCCCAAGCCTGAACCATGAACTGAGCCGGACCCTATCCGCCCCATAAACTGTCTGTTTTCGGGCTGATTGAATGAGTGAAATATAATCAGAATTATGTTAATTAACACTGAAACATAAAAGCATAGAACTATTATTTAATTTAAATGTTTTTTAAGAACAGCTACACACAATGCTGCAAGTCAAACGCGGAGGCGTTCACGTGCGCCCAGAGCTACGTGATTACATTTTTCATTTTTATTATAGTTTAATTTTATTTTGTTTTTATTTTTTCTGTTCAGTAAGTTTTTAGGGTGGGCTTGCTAGCGCGAGCGCTTTACACAAGAACTAAAGGACCACGAGGTGCCGCGCGCTCGGCACAACAACTCCCGCTGTACAACTCCGCTGTACAACAGCGCTTATAAATAAATTAAACACGAAAATGAGGGTATTCTATCAGTAATTTCAGTTCGTTTTAGTTAGTTTTATAAACACAAAATACAGTTCCAGATAGTTATGTTTTTTCCTTTTAATTACCTTTTTTATTAGATTCAGTTAACACAAATGTTTTTTTCACTTTCAGTTTTCGCTATTTCGTTCGCTGTAATGAACAATAATAATTGGTTACTTAGCAACATTGTGATTATCACATCAGAGCTTTATATAAAATAAAAAATAGGAGCTAATAGGAGCTTTCTCTAAAAGAGAAAGCAGCAGCACCACAAAAACCGGAGCAGCTAAAAAGAGTTTAACGTCCTTGGGCTGTCCACGGCAATCACTGAATTGATTAGAGCACCCAAATCGTCACAATTGTGCCTCACTTCACCACGCCAAACCACGTAAACCTACAGGCACAGCGGCCAGAAGCTCAAGTTCACCGGACAGAGGAGAGGGGGGGGGGGGGGGGGGCCTCCCTGACCAGTTATGCTTAGGGCCTCCAAAACCTTAGCAGCGGCCCTGACACCATTTCATTTACATTCATAATAGTAAAAGGCTGCACATAGTAGGAAGTGTTGGATTGCAGGGCTATTGTGAAGGAAGATAAAGGTAACCAGGAACAACAGATAATTCAAATATTGAACAGATACAGAGAATATTATATATTTTCATTGAACTACACAGACAGAAGTAATGTGTAATACATGTATAAAACAATACGCAAGATGTCTTGGCATGGAGTTGTAGAGGTTCCTACTGGTCTCCAGCGAATATCTATTCTATACAGCTTAAATAGTCCTGATTTATTGTGGTATGGGTGGAGTGTTTTATTTTCAGTTTCTTACAATTTACAAACCAGATGATTTTTATTATGGAGCAAATACTCACCCCAAAACACTGCATTTTCCAATTTCGCTATTTTTCACTTTTCTCACATTATTGGAATCTGATAAAGCTGTTTTTTGTGTTTGCATTGTGTCAAAAGTCACAAGGATGAGTTGACTTGACCAATAGTAATGCTTTAAACTGACTTGAAATAATATTTTACACTTCCATTGACATTAAAATATATGAGATAATAAAACCCTGCATATTAAAACATTTAAACAGAATGTTGTTCTGAAAATTGATATTTTAGGTAGGTCTAGAAATTTTGACCTACCTAAAATAGCAATTCTCAGAACAACATTCTGTTTAAATGTTTTAACATGCAGGGTTTTATTATCTCATATCTTTTAATGGCATATTTAATGTAACATGTCAAAAAAAAACAACTACAAATCCAAATATTTATTTTATTCCTTTATTTTTTTCATCATCAGACAGTTTTTAACTAATTAAAAGCTGATTATTTATGGGCTTCCCTTTAAAGTCCAACCTAAACTGTAGAATGTAGAGTGATCGCCACCATTTCTGACCAATACTGAAAATAATGAAACATGCTGAACACTGAACTGATACAGATTTACAATAGTCTGTATTTTATCAAATCTATTGTAAATATCCACAAGAATAAGTGAGGTATCAGTTAATGATAAATTATAGTAAGTCAATAACAGCATGCACTTCAGTATCCTGTATAATTTACTGCTAAAGTGCTTAATGTAATTGCAGTTTTTCCCCCAGAGTATTTGAATTTATTGCTGTGTCTCAGTTAAGTTCCTACAACGATGTCAACTCACATTTGAAAGATGACATTGCTGTTACGCAAACACCTCAGATCTCCAAAACATCGGCTTTAAAGGAAAAAACTAACCCTTCTTAATCTAATATTTCAGATTGTTTGGAAGCGTTAATACTTGTCCACAGTGAATGTTTGGGGAAAAATCATTTTAAGTTAAGAATTGCTAAAATGGAGATACACAAGGTTTCTTTCTAACAGCAACAATTAGGCCTGTCACAAAAACTATTTTCGTTTGGAAAAAAAGAGTGATATAGTGATTTTAAGATTTTATTAAGATTATCATGCTGATGCATATTAATAGCTACAACTACATTCTTATAAAGGAAAGGAAACACAGGAAGGATGCACAGATAAAGTGGTTCCCATTGGTTGCTATGGTACAGTATCCCTGGTGGTTGCTATGATGTTATTAAGTGGGTGCTACAGTGTCTAATGTGGTTGCTGGCAGGTCGCTATGGCTTGTTAAGATGTTACTATGTAATAGTTGTTGGTCACTAAGATGTTGCTTTGTCGTTGCTATGGTGTTGATTAATGGTTGCTACGAAGTATTTGCTAATGTGTCAGACATTGCACGTATATTAATGTTTAAATATCCTTAGTAAATAAAACAAATAAAATGTAAATGTTTTTCATTTCTAAATAGCACTCCAAAAAAAAACCCTCTTTTTTTTCAAGAGGTTGATAATCATTGTGACAGGCCTGGCATTAATATTGTACTTCATTCCTTGCATTTCAGTTTTTTATTCCAGTTCTCATGCGTTTCTGCCACAGTGAGCTGATTCTTACTGGAAATTTGAACAGAACTTATCATGTGTCCTAGATGGGTGTTTTGTTCATCACTGCACATACGGGCAAAAAGTTTAGTGTAGCAGAAGTTCTGGGGACTCCAGATGGTTCTTTTTTTTTACAAATAAGTTCCATATTTTTCCAGTAACAGTCTCCCAAGAACAGTTTGTTTATTCTGATTCTACACTGGCATGCCAAAAGTCATAGAAAAGAAACTAGAAGATAAAGAATGCTGCACTGATCTGCAGGATGTGTGTGTGTGTGAGGTCTCCTGCATTGAACGTGGATGTGGTTTTTGCTAGTGTCGTTTTTCTGTTCAAGCAGACAGTTTTAGCCAAATTAGCCATGCACTGCTCTGTCAACTGTGGGTGTTAGTACTGTATTTTTTGCAATATAAGGCGCACATAAAATTCTTTAATTTTCCCAAAAATCGCCAGTGCACCTTATAATCCAGTGCTCCTTATGTATGAATTTTAACAGTAGGATTACAAGGAGCAGTAAAGCCACTCAACTGAAGTACACAGGAGTTTCAGTTTGGATCTCCAGCAATATTAGCATTACCAACTACCCGTGCTAAGCGCTAGCTCTTTGACTGTTCAGAGGATTATAATATAGAACTGTAGCCTGCTGCTAACCCCGGCTAGCACTGCTGGGGCCTCATTAGCTCTAGTCGCTAACCACTCTAAGCGCTAGCAGTTAGCCGCTAATGCTAATGCTATAGCTTTTGTGAAAATCTGGAAACCTAAGCCTACTGCAAATAAACTAAAGTGCTTTACTAATCGAAATAAAGAGTTTTCAGGTGTAGACTAATATCCAGCGCTCGTTTTACTCGTCTGTTTTTATTTTAAGAATTACAGTTCTGTTTACTTAACCTAGCTTAGCTTTACAGGTTTACAGACCTTCTGAATTAGAAGGAAAACATGGCAACACCCAATTTCCTTATCAATGTCGCATAAAATGCACCTCATAATCTGGTGCACCTTATGTGTGAAAATAGAGCATAAAATAGACGTTATGATTGTGTGCCGTATAATCTGGTGCGCCTTACCATACGAAAAATATGATAATGTTCTACATGTACAAGTGACACTGGGAATCAAGAAATGTTAAATGTCCACACAACTTTAGAAAACGGATTGTCCCAACTATCTACAACCCACTATAATGCCTCAAACAAATAAAACTGATAATTTGTCTTGCAATAAGCACAGTGGCAAGTTTTCAACCTCACATACAACTAACACAGGTGTGGGTGTTCCCAAGCCATCCTGTAACTTTTGGCATGTCAGTATATATGTAATATACACTGCTCAAAAAAATAAAGGGAACACTCAAATAACACATCCTAGATCTGAATGAATGAAATATTCTCATTGAATACTTTGTTCTGTACAAAGTTGAATGTGCTGACAACAAAATCACACAAAAATCATCAATGGAAATCAAATTTATTAACCAATGGAGGCCTGGATTTGGAGCCACACACAAAATTAAAGTGAAAAAACACACTACAGGCTGATCCAACTTTAATGTAATGTCCTTAAAACAAGTCAAAATGAGGCTCAGTATTGTGTGTGGCCTACACGTGCCTGTATGACCTCCCTACAACGCCTGGGCATGCTCCTGATGAGGTGGCGGATGGTCTCCTGAGGGATCTCCTCCCAGACCTGGACTAAAGCATCCACCAACTCCTGGACAGTCTGTGGTGCAACGTGACGTTGGTGGATGGAGCGAGACATGATGTCCCAGATGTGCTCAATCGGATTCAGGTCTGGGGAACGGGCGGGCCAGTCCATAGCTTCAATGCCTTCATCTTGCAGGAACTGCTGACACACTCCAGCCACATGAGGTCTAGCATTGTCCTGCATTAGGAGGAACCCAGGGCCAACCGCACCAGCATATGGTCTTACAAGGGGTCTGAGGATCTCATCTCGGTACCTAATGGCAGTCAGGCTACCTCTGGTGAGCACATGGAGGGCTGTGCGGCCCTCCAAAGAAATGCCACCCCACACCATTACTGACCCACTGCCAAACCGGTCATGCTGAAGGATGTTGCAGGCAGCAGACCGCTCTCCACGGCGTGTCCAGACTCTGTCACGTCTGTCATGTGCTCAGTGTGAACCTGCTTTCATCTGTGAAGAGCACAAGGCGCCAGTGGCGAATTTGCCAATCCTGGTGTTCTCTGGCAAATGCCAAGCGTCCTGCACGGTGTTGGGCTGTGAGCACAACCCCCATCTGTGGACGTTGGGCCCTCATACCATCCTCATGGAGTCGGTTTCTAACCGTTTGTGCAGACACATGCACATTTGTGGCCTGCTGGAGGTCATTTTGCAGGGCTCTGGGAGTGCTCCTCCTGTTCCTTCTTGCACAAAGGCGGAGGTAGCGGTCCTGCTGCTGGGTTGTTGCCCTCCTACGGCCTCCTCCACGTCTCCTGGTGTACTGGCCTGTCCCCTGGTAGCGCCTCCAGCCTCTGGACACTACGCTGACAGACACAGCAAACCTTCTTGCCACAGCTCGCATTGATGTGCCATCCTGGATGAGCTGCACTACCTGAGCCACTTGTGTGGCTTGTAGAGTCCGTCTCATGCTACCACGAGTGTGAAAGCACCAACATTCAAAACTGACCAAAACATCAGCCAGACAGCATAGGTTCTGAGAAGTGGTCTGTGGTCCCCACCTGCAGAACCACTCCTTTATTGAGTGTGTCTTGCTAATTGCCAATCATTTCCACCTGTTGTCTATTCCATTTGCACAACAGCAGGTGAAATTGATTGTCAATCAGTGTTGCTTCCTAAGTGGACAGTTTAATTTCACAGAAGTTTGATTTACTTGGAGTTATATTGTGTTATTTGAGTGTTCCCTTTATTTTTTTGAGCAGTGTATTTACGAAGAGAAGTGGTACAACTGCAGTTCACATTTTTACTGTATTTTGTCTGCTGATTTGGATCACTGTATTTATTCATGAATTGTTTTCTCCACTACTAACAATGTTTGTAGAAGAGATGTAAAAAAGCTGAATCTGAAAAATCTTAACTATTACTTTTGCAATATAGCTCAGTAATTTTGAAGAGGACACGGTAGACAAGATAAAAAGTTAGGAAATCACCCATCTCAACTCTGGATTTGGTAGCTCTTTCTAATAACTATAGTAGAGAGGCCTCAAAGACTTGTTTCAAACCTCGGATGCAGTAATTAACACCTCGTCTTGCCCTTCTTTCCTCATGGCTAAAGACAGTCCATCACCTTAAAGACGGGGCGACCAACCAGACAGCTCCGCGCTCAATTACAGTACCTGTCAGTCTACTGTACATGCAGGGCTCTGTCTAAATCCTGCTGGCTGAAAGAGAGAGAGAGAGAGAGCTCAGCCTGCAGCAGAATGAACACACCTTTCAATCACCATTTCTGACCACTTTGATGATGTAGTGTGATACAGAAAATGACTTTTATTTTCATGTTAACATCTCATACAAATCACATTCTGTTTTGTGTAATATTGAAAATCCCAATCATAACAGTACCTGTGTTCTAGTCATTCCTCCTAAAAACACAACCAGGTTGCGTTAAATCCCTCTCATTTAAAACCGCATGTTATCTATTCAGAAAACAGGCATGAAAGTCACAGAAAACAAAATGCCTAGTTTTTCAACCCAACAGCCAACATATGGACTGATTTTCCTTTGAGAAAAACAACATGTGCAATAAGAAATCCCTTTTTACAATGAGAATGTAAATAATGTAGTGTTGTTTCTTCACTAATTTAAGAGTAGAGGCAATTACTGAAATGTATGGAACACTTAAATGATATTAATTATCTTAAAATAATAAGTATAGTACCTATTTTCAACTTATTTCGCTACTGGAAACCTAAGAACAGCTATTTTTTAGGTTTAGGGTCCATAACATTGCAAGTGCAAAACATAAAATAAAAGAAATGGACACATTGTATTTTGGCACAACAATAACTGGTGGGACTACTGGTCTCAATGCTTAATGAAGGACATGATGGTGACTGCTGATAATGATAATAATAATAATACAAAAAAAATTAAATATACATGAAAAATGACCAACATATTAACAGTTGTAGCCTAAGAGATCCGATTCTATTCACCCTGCATCTTTTCCTTCCATGATGTTTTGCAGTGGGACATAGAAAAGTGACAGACGAACGAAGAACAAGGACAAAGACAGGAGAAATACAAAAAGGACATGCTTAGAATATTTGCTAAGACCTGACTGGACACCTGCTGCACTCTCCTAGGCTGGTAGCCTAGTCAAAAATACATTTAATATATTTTTATATAGATTTTTTTTTTTCATATATATAGACCTATATATATATATATATTTAGATGAGTTTTGCATACATACAGGTTTAGTGTGAGCCTGTATTTCAGTATTTCTGTATGTATGATGAATACATGAAGAGTTCAATTTCACGTTCTCTTTTTAAATAGATTCTTCTCTAGGAGAAAGAAGGTTAACACAGTGGTCTGTCTAGCCCTGGAGTGCAATCTGAGGAGTTTCAAACATCAGCCTTTCACCTCAATAACATGCCATTGTCATACGCTCAGCAGATCTCCAAAGGCACTTCCATTTGGCCCGTAGAAAAACGCTTAGTTGCTGCTGCTGCTGCTTCTGTTCACCTCAACCCAAAATAATAGAAGCATTCAGGTGTGTGACTCAAACCAACAGTCAATTATTACATTAACATAAAACAAGCTCAGCACATGTTGCTCTTTACCCTCCGAGAGAGTTCAGTCCTGGAAGGGATGTGGAGAGATACACATGCCGTTTTGGTACAAAGGGGAGTGGGTTGGGACTCAGGGCTGATTTTAGGCTGTAGAGTGTGTAGGAGGGGTTGGGGGGGGTTTAGGGTCAGGGTTTAGGGGTCCACACGATATGACTTCATTAAGGGTTAAGAGAAAGGGACTCAAAAGGGACACATTCAAGCACACGTTAAATAACAAATCACGGACTGATTCTTCTGTAAACAAGTGTCTTAGATGCAGCATTACTATCATTAGATGTCCGTCAGGAAGACCAAAGAAAACAATGAAAACTTCAGTGCTATAATTCTGCATCTGCACACACATACACACACAGACATACATACATACAAACATACACACATACATACATATACATACTCACAAACAAATAAGAGGCGCTGTTACAATTCAACAAAACAAATCATGAGAGAAAAGACAAAAAAATCAAAATAACAAACAGAGGATCACTATATCTGCGATGCTCACTGTAGTGTACCTTTTTGCGTAGTAGTGTAGTGCGAGTGTAAAGCATAGTGTTTTTGTAAGCTCAGCTGTGTGAGGCAGAAAGCCTAAAACGCTGGCTCCGCCTCCTAGGGAGAGCCCAGCGGAGTCCACAGGACTTTACTCTGCTCCTGATCCACTATCGTCACAATCTGAGTGCAAATGTAGGGCAACGTGCCTCCTTGGACAATACCTGCAAGAGAAACCATATCAAAAGCTTAGAAAGAGTACAGTTACTTATATGTAAACAGCAGAATAGATCAAAAAGCATGTCACTAATGCTGCCTTCAAGTAGTGCTGGAAATATTGTATGTATGAGATGAGAGCACACGAACGCCACCAAAAATCCTATTTACCAGTGGGAATCTCTGACTTTTAGATAAGCCCTGAGTTTCCCAGTTGGAGGCATGTCATTTGTTTTTTTCATAATTTTATTTCAAATTTTTCCCGTTTTCTCCCCAATTTACACGGCCAATTACCAAACCCACTCACCAGGACTCCCCCTATCACTAGTAATGCCCCAACATGCCAGAAGGGTGAAGACTAGAACATGCTTCCTCCGATACACGTGAAGTCAGCCACCGCTTCTTTTCGAGCTGCTGCTGATGCAGCATTGCCGAGTAGCATCACAGCGCGCTTGGAGGAAATCGCAGTGGCTCTCTTCCTATACATCAGCTCACAGACGCCCTGTGCTGTGGACATCACCCTAGGAGTGATGTGTGGAGAGAGCGCCATCTACCCACCCGGAGGGAGCAGGGCCAATCTTGCTCCCTCTGAGCGCCGGCAGCTTGATGGCAAAGCTGCATAAATGGGGGTTTGAACCTGCGACCTCCCACTCATAGCGGCAGAGCCTTAGACCGCTGGACCACTCGGTGCCCCGGCCACAATTATTTTATATAAACATTTTAGTTCACAATTTCTATTTATTGGCTTCATTTAGGCTGTTTTAAAATATAAAAAATGTATAATGCGCCTTATAATCCTGTGTGCCTTATGTATGAAAATAGACCAGAAATTAGGCATTCACTGATAGTGTGCCTTATAATAAGGTACTGCTTACAGTCTTTAAAATACGGTAATTGTAAGGAACAATGTCAGATTAAAATTATGCCAAAAAGTTGTTGCCAGTGGCTTAAAAGAACAGCAATTGTAATCATATATATGAATAGGTGATAAGGAAAGTATCATCAGCTTTTTATCCCAGAATCGTCCCAGCCCTATTAACTAACCCGAATGTATGAAAAATCATACTAGAAGCTGGAACACTGAATCATTACAATACAGATACAATACAGCAACGTCCAGTAACATACATACCTGTAAAGAATTTGCTATACTCCTGTTCTATCTTCTGTGCACCCTCAAACTGTTCCTTGGAATGTTTTTGAGAGACTTTATCCCGCAGATATACCGGATCTTTCAGCTCTCTAGACATGACACACAGAGAGAGAGGAGAAGCTGTACAGACACGTCCATAATCTTCACATTTCCCACAGTCATTAACATTAGCATCGGTGCAGTTGGCACCTACAACAGTTAGATAAAAACACGACAAGCTCAAAGCTGTCACAGTGGAGCAGAGACAATCTTTAGAAGAGAGAGAACATGTGGCTGGAGTTACAACACTTCAGACAAATGATATTACATAAAAAACGACTTGTAAAATGGACCAGATTTCCAGCTGTTCGGCATTATGTAAGTTGTTTATGTGTGTGTGTGTGTGTGTGTGTGTGTTTTGTGGGTGGCTCCTAAGGACAGAAAGATTACCAAAATACTGAATATAGTCAGCAGGCAAAAGCTACACACACACACACACTGTAGCTTCTATAGCCTATAAAAGCTAATGCTCTCCTTTAGCGATATATTAGTGCTTTTTAGCAGGTCATGGATGACAGCTATTATTCCCAAAATTCGTACAGTGAGGACCGAAGGCTTGGTTTTGACACCTCGTGAGAATTCTTCAATTTGCAGAGCTCTTCTGGGATGATTTTCCAGCATTAGGTATCTATGTCACTCTCTATGACCAAATTAAAATTTAAACAGATACTTTTTAGAGATGAAACTTGACTTTAAAGCCCTTTTAATTCCGAAACTCAAGTTCCATCTGCACAGCATGCAGCCATGATATGCATATTAGCTTACAGTCAGCTCTCATTTGCGTCTTGCAAATAAACAGGCCTTGGATGACTGCAGAGCATTCTGCAGTGCACAACCTTGAGAGTGGCAGCCGCCCACTCGCAGGCTTTGGTTTAGGAGGCAGCGTATATCTATTTTACATAAAGCGCTCAGCTAATACAGCCATCCGCTTAACTGCAGCAGCTCCTAGCGCACCACAGCTCTCTCCATTTCTATTTCCATTTCCATTTCCATTTCAGGAAATGACTCCCAGTCCCTATGGGAGAGTATAAATCCTGTCTGGAATAAAATGCCCCAGAGGGGCTTTAACAAGCATTTTGGGAGCTAATTTCTCACTTCCTTAAGTATGAACGTCTAAGATTGGGTTCACACAACATGATTTCTGGAGTTATCAGATTGTTGTGCCTTTCACACTGTACAAACAGGGGTGTTTTAGTTGTTGTGGTTTGCATACTACACGACTGTTCAGCAACACAGGGTTACAAATGACCCCGGACAAGGATTTTTCACAGGAGGAACGCAAGTCTAGCCTCACTTCTCTCCAAAATTAAAATGGATGTCCAGTAGAAACGAGTGACAGTTGTTTGCTGCTGATTTGCGGCTTCTTCTTCGCACTCTGTGTTCAGCTCTCTCCTTGTCTGTAGCAGTCCCTGACTGGTACAGATATCAAACCTGCTAGAAATCGGTCACATCTTTTCATTTTTTTAATACTTAGTGACTAAGCGTTCACCAGGTGAAAAGCAATTTACTGCCGAACTGAGTGTATCTGACTAATACATTTGGTTGTGAACCTCTTCGAACATGGACACCCACAACCTTTTACCACCCACAGCCCCACATTTTCACTAATTACTCTTTTATGTCTTGTTTCTAAAATGTAAAGATCCTGTAAACAGGAGCGTGTAAGGGGAAGGGTGCAGCCACTTACTTTATTTGCTTTGCGTTTTTGTAGCGAATGAAAATGACGATTGGGTAAATGTGAACGCTGTGAAGCCGTTCAATGGCGTGAGGTGCAATGTCAAGCAAACAGTGACAGTCCTATGAGAGAGAACGACACAACACACAGAGCAACTTCAAGTCATGTTACATGAACAATGAATGGCGGCAAACAGAGAAACAGTGGATGTTAGAGAGACTAAAACCGGCACACTTAAAAAAAAATAAAATAAAAAAAAGCCACCTTCCAGGACTTCAGAACAAACAAGTAGACCTCCAATAAATAGAAATGTGTCCAAAACTGTGTTCTATTCATCATCACCTACATGTAAAAAATCCAGATTACTTATCGGAGCAGTATTTTGGGAAACAGAATTTTAAACACCCTGTTATTGCAAGGGATTATGGGTGTTCTATGTCCAGTAGGGTACAAAGTTTGTACACTATGGCTGTATTGTAGTGCATTGTGGGATTGTTATGGCTGGTTTATACTTCTGCATCGAGTCAACTTGTTGTCTACGGCAAACCTGTAGGCTGTACAGCAGAGCATGTTTATACCTTTGTATGTGTGTATCTGCGGCTCTGTATCGCTCCTCAGTTTAACCCTCCTGTTATGTTCTGGGTCAAATTGACCCATTTTAAAACTTGAAGATCTAGGAAAAATAGTTAAAAGTTTTTTTTCAGTATGAAACTTATTCTGCTTGCCTTAATTAGTGTAATCAACATATGATATGAAAATGGTTCATCTCACATATTTGTAACCACCCCCTGCAAAAACTAAAACTAATACAACATTGCAATGTTACGTCTAAATGTTAAGTAAAACTTGTGTTTATATGTTGGTCTTTTAAAAGTAATAAAGCAGTGAAACATTAAAAAACGTTTTAACATGTATTTTTTAATGAAAAACAAGTGAATTATCCTAATTGAAGCAGTACCTGTTAGAGGTAAGGAACATCATTGCACTAAATATTGATAGAATAATTAGTAATGGAGTTAGTAATTACATTTTCACACTGTTTTTTATGATTATTTTGGTTTCAGACGTCTATTGGATAATTTTAAATGCACCGGGTCAAATTGACCCAGGAACATCAATGCTGTTCCTGACAAATGAACATAACAGGGGGGGTAAAACCACAAAGGCGGGAAGGAGTGGGTAGGAACACAAGGCTTGGAGGACGAATCACAGCTGCTGCCGTCGGTGGCTAGCAACGTGTAGTGGCATTTCTGGGGAGGTGCACATCTGGCTTTGGCGTAACGTACACGCCATATGGTATCTATGGTGTAGGATCGACACAGAACTATAAATTGGCCTTTAGAGTGCATTATATTTTAGACACCACTACAAAATGGCAGAACCCCAAAGTACAGAACTATATAGTAAATAGGGCACAGTTTTAGACACAGCTTATATTTTCCAACACTCACAGAAGGTTGAAACAACTCATATTTCTGAAATCACTCATACAGTTAAAGGTAGTGACATGCATTACATTTTTTTTATTCTTAAATTTAAAACTTACTTCTTATAAAAAAATGTCCAATAATGTATGTGTGTGGATTTTACTACAGTCCAAGTGACATAAATGTCAAAATAACTGTTTAATAAAAGGTTTTGCATAAAATTCCATAGTTGCTAATAATAAACAATATTGATTTATTTAGATATAAACAAACATGTAACTATATGCAATTTTCTAAGCATGTGTAAAAACTACTGTCAGGATCCTGCAGATCCCAATGCACTCCACATTTTAAGGCTTTCACAAACATCTGATAAGCTAATTATGAACTTGGCTGGGTCCCCAGGCCAGAAACACTAATCTATCAATATTCAAAATGAACAGTCTGATTGCTGCCTCATCTTAAGAGCTTCAGCCTTGTTTAATAATTAGGTTTTTAAAAGCTCAGATCACATCTTTTCAGACAAATGTCAGATAATAGCCTCTTTGGCTTTCCCCTTCCCTTGTTTTTTTTTTTGTATAAATGCCAATCACAAAATTATGTACATTATAATGAGCCAAGTCAATGCGTTTGATTTTTCTTTTTTAATGAATACTAATTATACAGTGGTATATGTACACGTTATATAATAGGCTTTCTAAAATTGCTGCATGCATTATGTAGTCAGGTGGCCCTGGAAACAAATACACAGAGATAGTTGAACAGTTTTATAATAGACAGTGAAAGACAATGTAAAGAATATAAGATAAGAATCACATTTCTTTTATTATTGCACTAAAGTAGAAGGCTAAAAAAAAAGAATAGCTTAGAACAGACCTTCTCTGTAATCTCCTTGATCGAGGCAACAGTTGTGACATCAAAGTGGCCACTCCTCCTTTTGTAGTCAATGAAGAGGAAGTCCTTCACCCCTCGCTCGATGGCTTGCTGAGAGGCCTTCATCACCTCTGCATCATCCCATAACACAAGGTCAGCTTTTGGTCACACTGAACATTCTCAGGCTATTAAAATCTCGAGAGTAGTATTAGTAGTGCTATTGTGGGAGCGGCGTGGACACTCACCGAGCACACATCTGCTGAATTTCCCGGGAGACTCTTTAACCAGCATGTCTTTGACCGGGTCCACAAGTGGGCCCAGGATCAGCACTGGTCTGGGAGAGGTGCAGTCCACTTTCTGAACCCTCTGGTAAGCCAGGCTCACACAGTCTGAGCACACAACACAATACATAAATACACAAAGTGACATACAATATTTTATCAAAACACAGTGGAATAGATGTATTACCTGGACATATCTAGTATTATGCATCACCTAAGGATTAACACTGTTATAAGTTGTAAGAGGTTATCTTGCATATGAGGTTGAGCACTGGCCAACATGCTCATGACAGGTGGTCTGAATGTGAGTTATCATTCAAGCAAACCTGGTGCCAGATGAACACATGTACCATGTAAGAATATGTTATAGATGGCATTACCACCAATTATGGATGGCAACTGGTGGTGTCTGAGTAAATTCTCTGGTAGGAAACACATTCATATTTAATGCAGGAGGCCACACACAAAAATGGAGATAAAGCTCTGGAATAAAAAAAAAGAGACCACTAAAAACAGTGAGTTTATTTGATTTTACCGAATTAAAAACCTCTGAAATATAATCAAGAAGACGATTAAACCAAGCAAAACTGCTTGAAGTTATCCAAAAGCAGTGTGTAAGACTGGTGGGGAAGAACATGCCAAGATGAATGAAAACTGTGACTAAAAACCAGGGTTATTCCACCAAATTATGATTTCTGAACTCTTAAAACTTTATAAATATGAGCTTGTTTTTTTTGTTGCATTATTTGAGGTCTAAAAGCTCTGCATCTTTTTTGTTATGTCAGCCATTTCTCATTTTCTGCAAACAAAATGCTGTAAATGACGATACTTTTACTTGGAATTTGGGAGAATTGTTGTCCGTAGTTTATAGAACAAAACAACAATGTTCATTTTACTCAAACATATACCTATAAATAGCAAAATCAGAGAAACTGGTTCAGTAACTGAAATGATCTTATAATTTTTTTCAGAGCTGTGATGTATATTTTTCTTGGAGCGTTACAGTAACCCTAACCAGAGCACAATACTATTGTTAGGTTAGCGTAGCTTTTCTCACCCTCTAAAAATGGTATGGAGTCTGTGCTAATGGCATCCAAGGCTAGCAGGTCTTTGCCATCTTTGGAGCTGCTGCGTTTGTGCTTCTGTTTCCTGCGGAAGAAGGATCTGCGTGCAGCGGCAGACAGTGTTTTACTGGAACCCGCATCGTCCTTCAGCTCAGTCATACTGTGCCTGCGATAGAACTCCTGATCCATCCTACAGAGACACAGTGGAGTGAATCCAGTTTAGCACAAAGACGACAAAGAACTTCAGTAAGTACCAACAACTGATGATCACCAATATGTCTTGAGCTCATAGGTTACAGAAACAAAGGGAACCTGTCATTAATGAAATCCTGGCCGCTTATTTACATTAAGATGCATTAAAAGTGCGCACCGGATTATAAGGCGCACCTGATTAAAAGGAGCACTGGATTATAAGGCGCACCGTCAATAAACCTCTATTTCCTGGTCTAATTTCATACATAAGGCGCACCAGATTATAAGGCGCATTATGTGACACTAGTAAAGAAAAAGGGTGTTGCCATGTTTTCCTTCTAATTCAGCAGGTCTCGCCACTGGGTTTTAAAGCTAAGCTAAATTAGTAAATTAAACTGTAATTCTTAAAAAAAACATTTTATTTTAAAGTCAAAGAGATGGGTGTTAATCTACACAGATTTCTCTCCTAAAAACTGTTTATTTGGGTGAGTAAAGCACTTCTGTTTATTTACAGCAAGCCTAGATTTAGGTAAGCCAGGGCGACATTAGCTTGCCCATGTAGCTTGTTTTAACATGGTAAATACGCAGGTTACAGTTCGATAATAACTCTGAACGGAGAAAGACCTAGCGGTGAGCAGCTAATGCTAATGCTGCTCCAACAGTGCTAGCCGGGGTTGGCAGCAGGCTACAAACCGATAATAATCACCTCTGAGCGGCGAAAAAGCTAGAGTTTAGGCCGGTTAGCGGCTAATGCTAGTGCTGCTCCAGAAAAAAAAACCTGAGTGGTAGAATTCATACATAAAATGCTCCGGATTATAAGACGCACTGGACATTTTTGGGAAAATGTAAAGATTTTAAGTGAAAAATACGGTAATTAAAAATGAAAAATGAGATTTGGTGCTGCATAATGTTTATCAAATAACGTTTATCAAATAATGTTATCAAATTAATTAAACTTGATACTGATTAAGGCCACATCACCCAGCACTAGATCTTGCATATAATACATGATGTCTTTGGTGTGACTGCACTCACATGTATTTACTAGGAATTTGACCCCTTTGCATCTTTTGTGCATTTTCATCCAGTTGCCAAGCCAACCAGGTGCCGAAGTTGCCCTTTGGAAGTGTGTCGTCCACATAGAGAATGTCATCCTTCTTGAAGGAGAGATCCAGCTCTGTCTCAGCCACCCGGTCATAAAGTGCTCTGTGAAGAGAGACAAACCAATGCATACAGAGGAAATCAGTGTGAAATTATAGTGCAGCAGCTTTCAGTCGGGGTCCCATGACTCCCCAGTCCTGCTCAGTCAGGACAAACGGAACGGCAGAGATTATTTACTGCAAATGACATCATGAGAGCGCAGGCAGGCAAAGCGCCTGCAACAGCTGCACAATGAAAACTTCCATTCGCAAAGACAAACCCAGCTATTTCTGAACTGCACACTGTCATTCTTCTCATCGCCACTACACTCACACAATGCCTCGGTCTCAGACTCTCATTACCACAGCCACTATTAGAATCCCCAAATGTCAGAAACTCATACCCAGCCTTTAGTGCAAAATCTCATCCTTAGCCTCACACATAATTGAAGAGATTAACGGCTTTCCATAATGTAGATCTTCAGCATACTGTTCCCACATTTAGAGCAGCCCATATGAACAGATATGCTGGCATTTGTGGAAGAAGAATCCAGCAGGGGCTTTTCTACTGCTGTCACCCATGGAAAAGTAAACATGCTTATGTGATGATGGTCCACTGTACCTGATATAGAAACCATCTCCAGGAGTATCTTTCAGCTGGTTGAACTCATCCAAGCGATGCTGGACTTTAAAAGTCACTGTTTCTGCTGGCTTGAGCATTTCCAGGTAAGCCTCCTCTGCAGTCTTATTCTTCATAGCCACAGAGTTATACTGGAGAGACAGAAACAGAGCAATAATGGACATACACATACACACACAGTAAGAGGAGAGATGAAAATGGTGTGGAGGGTGAGATAGCACACAGACAATAGTTTTTCCCTCTTCCCCAATCTCTAAACACATTTGGAGGCCGACACCAACAGAGAACAACAGAATGAAAACGTTCGCACTTTGCTCTCTTGTACATTAAGTGCCCTATGATCGATTTCCATCTGAGGCTAAATTGAATGTGTTGTGAGATGAGATGACATTTCTGCTTTGTCTGGGCGAGACAGAGCTGCAGAGAATGCTCCACTCATCTGGCAGAGGGATACGGAAGGCCATGCCAGGGATAGGATATTACCAATTCCCCTTTCCTCAGATAGATTACCTGGGTCCAGTGAGAGCGCGAGAGGAAAAAGACGTGATCAATGAAAAACAATAGACAGGCAGAGAGGTGAGCCGGGACGAAGGCACAACAAAGCAGTCTCTGGAAAAGGCAGCAATGGCTCAATCATTCACTCACTATTGATCTGAGCACTAAATACTCAGTGCACATGGCACGATGAGAACAATTTGGTGCATTTTCTTAAAAAATAAATAAATCACAGCAGTACTAAAAAAAATAAATAAAATAAAAAAAATCACTACTGAAGGTTATTAAATAAAGTGTATAGAATACAGAGCCTCGTCCGTTAAATTACTATTTTAAAAAACACTGAAGCACAAGGATCTTTTTAAGCTTACAAACTGACATACATTCTTTTTTAATAAATGTAGTGAGTAAAGAGGCTCTCATTTCAACAACATTTCAATTAAACAGTTAAGTGATGCCTTTTAGAGCTAGCAGGTGTGTAATATTCCCTTTATCAGGGAGGACCGTTCCCATTCTCCTAGAATGCTTGTCCTGTTGAAATCCTGATTGATAAGCCCTCCTTTGTTCCAAATCAAATATAAGATACAGAATTTAAGAAAAAATACAACAGATTTCTTTCAAAGTTAGAGGATCTTAACCACAAAGTTTTGGCAACCCCTTCCTGTTAGCAAAGCTGTTGTTAGCAAAATGCTCTGCCACAGTTAGCTCATGCTGATTAATCTTTCAACTAAAATGCAGGACATTTTAAAATAATGAAAAAACACTGCTTTTAAGGTGTGTCCACACTTTTGATTGGTACTGTATATCCAGACTGCACAGCATTATTTATCCTGTTAAAAAGGGAAGGGAAGAGTTCTGAGTGGTTCATGTAGCGTTCATGTAGCTTGCCATCAGCTGCCGGAGCCCTGAGAGAGCACAACTGATCGAACCTATTCTGTCACATGGAAGGCAGGGATATTTTCACCTACAAATGTCTTAATACAAATGCCAAGAAACCGCCACTTCTGATACCAGTTTTATTTTGCCCCTCTTACCTCCAGGATCATGTCTCCAGGCATGAGGCCATCTGCCCCCTTGGCAGGATTGTCCTTCTCCAGCGTCTCTACAAAGATCCCCCACAGATTCCCTCCACAGATCTGAACCCCAAGCTCTCCCTGAGTCTTCTTAATAGACACCACCCTGGGTTCTGGAACCTTCTTAGAGCCCTCCGATGGCATCCTGACAAAAAAAATTACACCATATTAAGTATTATTTTATTTCAAATGTATACATTTACTTTTGCTGTTTGCTGTCTCCGTATATGTGTGACACACAATGGTCCATAAAATCCATGGTACCTGATGAAGCTGTGTGGGCTGGTGGTGGGTGTGGTCTGTTTGGATGAGGGGGTGAGGGTGCCTTCATCCTGTTCGCTGAGAGTATCGATGGTGGAGTGGTTATCTGGGGTGGTAGCTCCACTGCCCTGAGGAGTGGGCTGGGTGCTCACCGGTTCCAGACGAGAACTACGGCACACCAGACGCAACTAATTAAGTCTGTCCCAAATAAGGAAGAAATGATGGACAGATAAAAGTAGATCACATACCTGGAGCGCGAGTGGTTGCCAAGCTGATACATGTGGGGGTTGTACTGGGCCATGATGGTAATGGTGTCGCACTGCTGGCCTACGATAAGACGGGCCTGTTGCTCTGTGGCATTGCGTAGGTTAATCCCATTAAACTGTGGGGAAAAAAAGATAGAATGTGAGACAGCGTCACAAACCAGCTACTTTCCAAAGCCATGTTGTATCTCTACACAACCTCCACACATAAAATCACCGCTAGCCAGTCGTCAATGAACACAGAATGAACAGGATAACCTTGACAGATTACTATTGACGTATACCTCCAGCAGCTGATCCCCATACTCCAGGCCTGCCTGATGAGCGATGCTGCCTCCAGTCACCTTGGACACAAAGATCCCTCCATTCTCACCACCCACAATGGAGATGCCCAGCGGTTCGGCTCCTTTGTGCACGACGACATTGCGTGGCTCCTCCAGGTACGGCCTTTAAGCACAAAACACACGGCCAGTCACACCCTGAGCCGCCCTGGAGTACCATATACTCTCTACGTTCTAATAGAGCTGCAGAGATTTAACTCATGCTAATAGGCAAAGTATTTTAAATCAGCTTTGTGAAATCAGGAAAAGCCCTAAAAAAGTGTGCAGAGCAAGAGGTGCTTCAAGACAGGGATTGAGGGACACAGTCACAGAGAAAGTGAGCAGAAATACTGAATCCGTGGGTACCGGGAACTTCATGCAAGTGAAAAAGGGGGTGAGAGCATAAAGCAGTCTAAGCACTGTAAGTCTTAATCAGACATAGTGCTGTACTGTGGGTATAGGAGGACACAGAGGGTTTGTGCATAAAAGAAATAAAAACAACAGATCCAGACGAACGAGATCTTCTCTAAACTCACATTAAAAATACCTGATTATAACAACTATATGCCTTTACCATGTTTCACATTAGGGGTTGGCGATATGGCCCTAAAATAATATCACGATATTTCATGGTATTTTTGTGATAACGATACTCTTGGCGATATGACAAAAAAAAAATTGTTGTTTTTTTAAGAATACACTACTGCACAATACTAATAATGCACTTCGTATATCTCTTCGTATATTTTTTTAGTTGATATATTATGGGAAATGAGAACAGTGTGAATTTTTCTTTTGCTAAAAACAGCAAAAAAGTAGTACCCTGATGTGATTGGCCCAATATTTCAGGATTTAATATCGTTCACGATATTCGAAAATGTTGGCGATATTATCGCGGACCATATAATATGGCACACCCCTATTTCACATATAAAAAACGTTGCATTTAAAATCCTTTAATTTTCCCAAAAACCGTCAGTGTACCTGATATGCTGGTGTGCTTTATGTATGAATTTTACCAGTTAGGTTGTAAAGAGCAGTAAAGCCACCCCGCTAAAGAACAGCATTATAAAGATCTTCAGTAAAGTTTCTCCGGCACCAAGGCTGAAGCCAGCATTAGCCGCTAACCGTAAAGCTAGCTCTTTCACTCTTCAGAGGCGAGTTTAACGGACTGTAGCCTGTGTGTTTACTGTGTTAAAACAAGCTATGTGGGATGAACTGCTAGCTAATATCACCCTGGCCCACTTAGTATTCCTCAGTGTAGTAGTGCTGTTGGGCGACATTTGCTAGCACTAAATGCTGCTTATCGCGCTGAAATACTGGAAATCTAAGCTTACTGTAGGATTTTTTTTTAGGAATTTGATTTGTTTACTTAGGTGCCCCATCTGCTTGAATCAGAAGGGAAACATGGCGATACTCTTACTATTGTCACTTATAACGCACCTTATCTGGTGCACCCTATGTAAGAAAATAGACCAGAAAACAGACGTTCATTGATAGTGCACCTTACAATCAGACAAATATTAAAAAACATTGTAATTATACATTATATTTTAAATTTTCAATATACTGATGGCATAAATGTTTTAAAATGACAATACTATTGTCTATTGCAGTTATTTTTGGGACAATATATCATCCAAACAAATAAAATAAAAATAAAATAAATCTTATAATTACAGGCCCTCATAGGCTGTGGAATTCTAATGATGATAGTGTTATTTCCAAATTTTGACAATTCCATTTGCATACCTTAGCAGAAATATAGATTCATCAAAGCAGGCTATGCTTACTTATGACTCTGCCTTATGACTCGTCTGACCTCTTCCATCAAAAATGCATTTCTATCTGCAGAACTGATGCTCACAGGACCTACTAAAGGCCAGCAGTCGTAGAAAAACTCAGACCAGCCCATCTGTCACCTAAATGACTGAGATCACAATCTGATGATTAATGTGAACATTACCTGAAGCTGCTGACGAATTTTATGCATTTATGCATGTACTGCTCCTGAAAAATTGGCTGATGAAAAAAATAAATAAATAAACTGGTGTACAGGTATTTCTAATACCTACAATGCTTAGGGACTGTTCCTAATAATTATGGAACTGATAAACAAAAATAATATTCTGGATCTTTTTGAGTAAGTTTTAACAAAACATGCAAGATTTATCACAGGGAAATCATATACACTCGAAAAAAATTGTATTCTTTTAAAATGTATCATGTTCAACTGTATAGCCATTACTGTACATAGTATATTAGCTTGAGTTAGTGTACTGTTAGATTAGGACAGATTAAAACAATATAAAATATAGCTCTTGTATCAAATATTGCATTTGTTTAAAAAAAAAATACTAATAATAATGATCCTCTAATGGAGGATGCATCAAATAATCTAAAATGCATCAAATTAAATTCTTATAGAGAAAGCATTAGTGGAATGATTCACATAAGAAAAGAATTTCATTCTTCAGCCTGAAATTAATATACACCACATGATCAACTCACTGTCGGTTAATTAAGATAAAATTAAACACGGGTGCAAAAGCAGGGAAGTGTAACTTTCCATGTTAATGATCTGAACATGGAAGTGTTTGTGAATTCAGTTAATACATTCTCTAAGTCTAACCATAAATCACACACAAGCAGGGATTTCCACAGCCAGTCGCTCAGAATGCAGCTCAGAATTGACAACAAGCAAACAAGCAGGTCTGTTGAGCATTCTCTATGCGTGACTGGCAGGAGACAAACCTCAGGCTCCTGAGAGAGCAGAACCTAGGCCTAGCAGCCAGAGGGATTCTCAGAAACGATCTGTTACGGTATAGAGATCTGAAAGATTCACAGGAAGCAAAGAACAGAAGCAGAAGAGACAGCTTGTGAAATCTACGGAGAGGCAGAGAGAGAGATTCAAAAAGAGTGAAGGAAGACAAATACACACAGATGAGTGTAGAAAGAGATGCTTGAGCACAATGTAGAAATTAAAATGAGGTAATTGGTGAACAGAACGACTGAACCCCATTAATGATCACCTTTCAATTGCGCTACAAAGAAAGAGAGAAAAGACTCTTGTTTTGATCCCTCTTTTCTGATTCGGTTTCAGAGGGCCTGAGTGAACTGAGTGAAGAGAGAGAGAGAGAGAGAGAGAGCTGCCTGAGCTTAGCACGACTGCGCGAGACGTGCGCTAGAGAGCGAGCTGTTGCTTGGCAACCCTTGCGGAAGAGCCGAGCTGATGGGGGGTGCGGCAGGGGGCTGAGGTGATGGGGCGGTACCTGTCTTTCTGGCGCTCTCCCGAGGGCATGGGGCTGACAGAGATGCGCGGCAGAGTGGAGATGGAGTTCTGCGACTGGCTCGAAGCAAACGAGGACGTCTCCAGGTTGAGCGGGGACAGAGGCGGAGTGATGAGACTCGGACTGCTACACTCTGAATGGGACATGGACCCTGAAGAAGCCACACAAACACAAACAAACACAGACATGAAGATACACAGTAAAAATTGTGAATACCATAAAATGAGATCTAATAATACAAAAGAAATGTTATAAATAACAATAGGGTACATTTAAGTTTAATTTATATTATATTTAGCATGTTGACAGAAGCAAACATAACTTAAATAGTCCAATAAGAGAGACACAAATAAAACATGAAACTCAGGCAAGCAGAGAGATTTTTTTTTTAATTGCAGATTTACTGATAATGGATATGGAAAAATTTAAGTTGGGACTTTTATGTGCAGACTCGAAGGTCATTTCTGAAGTGGTTTCTCTTTCTCTTTTCACTTTTTTTAGTTCTTCTTGCTTGGGTGTCATATAGGTTTACATGACCAAAATACCTTTAAGTAAGTATATAAAATCCAGCCCATTCAGCTGGCTAAAACATCAGTGTTAGCAAAACCACATCACTTTATGTGTGCTACATTTTTAACTGTCCCCAAAAACATTTTAAAATAACTTTAAAATATTTTTTTGTTAAGCATATTGAACTAATTGCAAAAGTAAGATAATTTATTTAAAAAATGTTAATAAAAAACTACTAAAACTAAAAAACTGAAAAAAATGGCATGTGTTACTTCTCCACTCTCTAACTATAAACTTTACCATATAATAGAATTATTAACATCCTTCAGAGACGTAAACATTTAAAGCATTCTACAAGTTACATCTACAACAGGAAGTTGCATCAGTTGGTTCTTCTGAAGATCATGAGTAGACCAAAATTAAGTTTCCTTATTTGTTTTTCTGTATATCTGATCTTATTTTAACTATGACTAAGCATTCCATTAGCATAGCCGCCATTTAGCTATTTTTCATATTTTTCCTAATTCTATGCTAAAAACACATTCTTGTTACTCAAAACATTAAAAAAGTAACTTGAATGAGTGGCAACAACAGGAGTGAGTTCCAGTAACAGGAATGAGTATTTTTCACTGGTTTATTGATTTTTCATGTGAATATTTGTTAATGGAAACCACTTTTTTATCCATTTGTTTAATAAATTGCATGATAATAAATTTGATCAATTTCAGATTTGGGTCTTCTTCATAAGCTAAAAATAGCTTTGCATCTTTCAGAAAAACACAAAAATTCAGATTTTGGGAATTGGAAATATTTTGAAGTTTCCGTATTATATAGTTTCAATATTTTAGCTCTGTTTTTATTGGAATCTTGATTATAAATATAGGGAGTATTTGTAACACTGAATGCAAATCCAGTACCCATAAACAACACTTAATGCGAAACTATCTCCAGATTATGCTTATATGTTACGCAGCCACCTTTAATTGCTGCATGTTTGAGGGTCTTTTTGCCTTCAGGTTTTTTTATTTATTTTTTTTTTCCACATTTAACCCATTTTCTCCCCAATGTATGAGGACAATTAACCAACCTACTTACTAGGACTCTCCTATCCCTAGTAATGCCCACCCTAAAACACTAGAAGTGTGAAGACAAGCACGTAGTTCCTCCAAAACACATGAAATCTGTCACCACCTCTTTTTGAGCACAAATGAGAAAAAAAACTCTGCTGTCAGTGATCACCATTCCTCAAAGGGTTTAAAGAACCAGATTTTAGACTAACTCTACCTCTGTCAGAGCCCAACATGGAGCGTGGGTAACGGGGTGTGGAGGGGATTTTTATCCTTTCTGCTCGATACTGTACGTTATTGGATGAACCTGCAAAAGACAGAGAACTAATGTTAACTACTAAACACTCAAAATACTACTAATTAAGACCAATAATCTGAATATGCAGGCTCACATGAGGAAGACTGGCCGAGTCTGGCACTGGACGGCAGCGAGTTGGTGCCATGAGAGGCTCGGCTCAGGTCCAGACTCAAACGTCCTTGATGCTGAGGACTGAAGAGAGAGAGAGAGAGAGAGAGAGAGAGAGAGAGAGAAAGACAGAGAGAGCCGGTGAAAGATGGAAAAATAAAATGACGCACAAGCTAAACAGGAAAAAAAACGTCAAACTGAACTGATCTACAAAATTTAGAACAGGTCACTTCTACAAATGCTTATAATGGGGTACCAGAACATTATGTCCTCTTGGGATTACAAACCATCCTCTGCTGAAACTCTGTGACCTGAACTATACTGTTAATTTGTTTCCATACTATATTACAAATACAGGCACAAGACGTCATATGCATATCTTGATTATATACAGCTCCGCTTAATAGACCACTTATAAAATATGAGTTTTTTTTATTTTACCAAATTGAAAACCTCTGGAATGTAATCAAGACAAAGAGGAATGATCACAAGCCATCAAACCAAGCTGAACTGCTTGATATTTTTTGCACAGGAGTGGCATAACTGTATCTAAAAGCAGTGTGTAAGACTGGTGGAGGAGAACATGCCAAGATGCATGAAAACTGATTAAAACCTGCAAAGTGATTAAAAAACTGGAATATTCCACCAAATATTGATTTCTGAACTCTTAAAACTTAATTTCTCATTTTCTGCAAATAAAAGTGACTAATGTCTATTTGGAATTTGGGAGAAATGTCAGTAGTTTACAGAATTAAAAAAATGTTCATTTTACTTAAACATATATCTATAAATAGCAAAATCAGAGAAACTCATACAGAAACTGAAGTGGTCTCTTAATTTTTTCCCGAGCTGTATATACCCAAATTTTCCCTTTTCCACCGTGTGTATCATAGGACGGTAAAAGCTAATGGTGCGTGCATCCTTCAAGTTACATGAAGCGAGACGCTGCGTGTTTTCAGACTGCTGTTAATGTAACGTCACTGGCGCTGTGTTAGCTCAGGAGCGAGTGATTGGTGTTTAGTGCTGCAGTACCTGGGATGTGTGTGTTGATGGCAGATTTGGCTGGCGACAGAGGGGCAGTTGCTGGTGTGCACTCTGTGGCTGCGGACAGTGTAAACAGGGTTCCTCATAACAGCTGTCACTGCTGTGCATGGGGCCAGGCCTCGATGAACAGAGTCTGGAATAACAGCAATCACACACAGAGAATTAAAAAACAAAAGTCACCTAGCCTCTGTAGGTCTGTGTTCTGCACAACTCTTTTGTTTAATGAAGAGGACTACCCCTGCACTCTTATCTCAGTACTGTGTAGTTTGTGATTGTGCTCCGGGCTGTTTGTGTGTGCTCCGCCTTTACGTGAGCCCAGCTGCTCCAGGCAACAGATGAGCAGACAGCGGGGAGGCTCGGAAATCAGCCTCCCTGGCCAAATGATGAATATTCAAATCAGGTAAAAATAGATTTAATTATCACACAAACCCCATGCATACTGTATGCGCATATGACGCCAAAGTTACTGGGTGGCACCCACTGTGGAGATCTGAGCTTTACATAAAACTATAATTCTCAAATTGTCACTTTTCTTGGGCAAATAAAAAAAAAATAGTCAAATAAAATTATTTTAAATTAAAATATTCTGTACTGTAAGATCATAAAAGAACACTACCATCTTGAGAGCATCACTCCTATTGTTTTAGAATTTAAATGCATACAATTAAAATAAACATCAAATAAAAAGGTTATGATAAAAAATTACTAAAATCAATTTGTTTGTAGCAAATCACTCAAAAGTAAGCTTTACATAAAAAACACTACCATCGAGACCCTCCTTTCTTGTCTCGAGTATTAAATACTAACCCAAATGATAACTCAATTTGTATACAGCTGTGAAAAAAGAATAATTAAAAAACACTTAAAAATGAGCTTTCTTTGATTTTTTTTTTTTTTTTTTCAATTTTACCAAATTGAAAACATCTAGAATGTAACCAGGAGGAAGATGGATGATCACAAGCCATCAAACCAAGCTGAACTGCTTGAATTTTTGCACCAGGAGTGGCATAAAGTTATCCAAAAGCAGTGTGTAAGACTGGTGGAGGAGAACATGCCAAGATGCATGAAAACTGTGATAAAAAACAGGATTATTCCACCAAATATTGATTTCTGAACTCTGAAAACTATATAATTATGAACTTGTTTTCTTTGCATTGTTTGAGCTCTGAAAGCTCTGCATCTTTTTTTGTTGTTTCAGCCATTTCTCATTTTCTACAAAAAAATACTCTAAATTACAATCTTTTTATTTGGAATTTGTGAGAAATGTTGTCCATAGTTTATAGAATAAAACAACAATGTTCATTTTACTCAAATATATATATAAATACCAAAATCAAAAAAACTGATTTAGAAACTGAAGTGCTCTCTTATTTTTTTTCCAGAGCTGTAAATTCAATCATTCAGAATTAAATTGTTCTTTTCCTTGGCCAAAGAAATAAAATAGTCACATAAAACGATTTTAAATGAAAAGATTCTGTAATACAAGACTATTAAAGATCATAACACTACCATCCTCTCGCCCGGAGAAAAAAAAGAAAGCTTTAATAAAAACGCTTCTGAAAAAAGGAACTCTAAAACTATAAAAGAAAAAAAACTGCTGACCCAATTTGCATAAATCCAATCATTCAGAATTAAGAGCAAGGTTAAGCCACACATGCATTATTATACATCTTTGTTCCTGCAGGGCACGGATTAAGTACTTCATATAGAATAAAAAGAAGAGGAAGAGCTGGAGGCGAAGCTGAGATCAAATCCAAGGAGCTTTGGAGCAAACAGGCACTTCATTACAGCAGGGTGTGTTACTCACTGGGTGGCAGGGTTCCGTTATAGACCGTAGGAACGAAACCCACACTGTGTCTGTAAGGTCGGCTAGGAGACGAGCGCAGCACCTCCCGCTGATCTACACAGTCCCCATCATTAGAGTAGCTCTGTTCAACACACACACACACACAAACAAAATTAATTACAAAACATGGGAAGCATCATCAAAAACTAAAACCCAAAGAGTTCCTGCTTTTCCAGAATGCCAAAAATCTATAAATATCCAAATTAATAATATCTATTACGTAAGATTATGCAATAAGTAATATCCTTCTCATCAGGAGGCATGGCTCAGCATTTCTGCATCAAGCTCTCTGCTCCCTCTGCCAGCACACTGCAGTGGTAACTCACTCACAATATGAACTAAAGTAATAAACTGTTATTGCAATTTTTTAAAAGTTTCTTTGTTTTGCATCTTTTAGTGATATGCATTTCAGTAAGACATGCTCACAGTGTCAAATAAGGTACCATATTTTTCCCACTACAAGGTGCACCTAAAATCCTTTAATTTGTCTTTAGTGTTCCTTATATCCAGTGTGCATTATATATGAATTCTACCAGTCAGGTTGTAAGGAGCAGTAAAGCCACTCCGCTGAAGTACAGTTATACAGGAGTTTCAGTTTAGTTCTCCAGCAGTATAAGCATAAGCCGCTAACCACGCTAAGGGCTAGCTCTCTCACTGTTCAGAGGTGAGTATTATCAGCCTGTGGACTGCTGCTAACCCTGGCTAGCACTGCTGGAGCAGCATTAGCATTAGCCACTAACCACGCTAAGTGCTTGCTCTTTCATTGTTCGGAGGTGAGTATAACTGACTGTAGTGTAAACTGTGTTTACTGTGTTAAAAAAAACAAGTTACATGGAACTAACCGCTAGCTAATATCACTCTCGCTTACCGGAACACTCAGGGTTCCTCAGCATCACGCTGTCGAGTGACACTTACTAGCGGTTAGCTGCTAATTATAATATTGCTGCACCGAGCTATAGTGAAAATCGAATCTTACTGTAAATAAAAGAAAGCGCTTTACTCACCCAAATAAACAGCTTTCAGGAGACAAATCTGTGTAGATTAAAATCCAACAAACGTTTGATTTTTTGTTTACTTAACTTAGCTTAGATGTACTGCTGAATTAGAAGGAAAACATGGCCACACCCCTGTTCCTTACTTGTGTCGCATAATGCGCCTTATAATTCAGTGTGCAAGATGCCTTTATGAATGATAAAATAATTTGAAGAAACTTTTTGAATGTTCACTCAATGTGCTCAAAAAGGACAAAAAATACATTGATTATTATTACAATGTAACAGTAATCAATGCACAAATATAGCCCTCAGAATCTCACCTGAAAGCTCTGGAGAGGAATGTTCTGAGGAGTCATCCTGCGTCTGAGCGCAGGGGCCGATTTGGGCCTCGGCCGCTTTACCTCAGGCTCCTCTGGCCGCACCCGCCCAATGTCCTCCTCACAGGACTTCCTGGAGCTCAGCGTTTTGCCCTCGGTGAAGTACAGGTTCCCGTTGCGGTCCTCCCGCTTGGGCTCGGTGATCGTGGAGTCTGACGCCGAGTCACTCTGCTGCTTCGGCTTGAACTTGAAAGAGTCGCTCCGCGTCGGAGGGGTGGGGGGCGCCGCACTGCCGTCTGTTTTAGAGGGCTGCGGCGAGTGTCCAGCCAAGTACTCCATCTTGGAAGGCGTGTCCGGCCTCTTGAAGGCATCCGTTTCAAAGATGGACTTCCTCTGCTTGGGGGACTTATAGATGGAGAGCTGAGCTGGGCTCTCTGTCGTCATGGTGACCCCCACCATCATCTTGGGCCAGGTGCCGCCACTGTGCTTCTTGTCTGTTGCCGTCTCCAGGGTGACGCACTCGGGGCCGGCGGACTCTGAGCGGCTGTAGCAGATCTCCTGAAACGAACAAGATATTCAACCATTCGTTTTTATTTATTTTTTATTTATTTAATAAATGATGAACATGATGAGGAAACACGCCTTTATAGCTCTTAACCCTTACGTCACATATGAGTCAAACCCTTTAAAAGATGTAAAAAATTCTTTACAGCACTTAATTCTTCACTATAACTCGAAGTGTCCAAGTAAAAGTAAGTTTTGAAACCACTGGGAGCTTAAGAGTTTTCATTTTATATCAGGTAAGGAGTGGAGTAGTAAATACAGGTTTACACATAAACTTGATAACAAAGCTTGCATATCAGTGATTGTATGTTTTCACAAGCAATACAACTCAATGTAAAGTTGAGTAAAGTGGAAAATTATTTAATGAAAAAGAAAGAGAAAGGCTCATCTCTGCTCTGAAAGACACGATTGAACAGCTATTAATTTTGATTAAAATAATAATCTGTATACATCTCTACCTGGAAGGCGCTGCCACTGTAGGGAGCCCCAAGCTCCGAGGCCGGCCGCAAGCTGCTGGGGTGCAGTGTGGAGCTGGGGAACGGTGATTTTCTTTCAGGGTATGTGCCCTCCTCTGAGTCAGCCCGGGTCTTCCTCCTCTCTCCTCCGGTCTCACTGTTATAAATGTCTGTCTGCGTGGAGCTGTTGTGCTTGAGGTTCCTGCTGTTGCGGGAATGGACGTCAGACATGTGCGTTCTGCAGGTGGACTTCTCAGCATCCCTGAGGCTCTCAAAGATGTTCTGGCCTGACGTGCTCTGAGGAAAGAACTAGACAGGAAACAGATTCGGTTAACTAACTAAGTTAACTAAGTTAAGTAAAGCTAAGCTAAGCTAAGTAAACAAAACTGCAATAAAAAGACTTTCTTTTAAAGTCAAACAAGCCCTGGATGTTTATTCACCCAGAGTAAAGTGCTTCTGTTTATTTACAGTAAACTAAGTTTTCCAAAATTCTCCAGCACTAAGGCTGTAGTATTAGCATTAGTGGCTAACTGCTAGCTTAGCCCTAGTGGTTCATCCCACATAGCTTATTTTAACACGGTAAATGCAGTGACTACAGGCCGATAATACTCACCTCTGAATGGCTAAAGAGCTAGCACACTTAGCAGGTAATGCTAATGCTGCTACAGCAGTGCTAGCTGGAGTTAGCAGCAACCTACAGGCCAATAATACTCACCTCTAAAAGGGGAAATAGTGGTTAGAGGCTAATGCTGATGCTACTCCAGCCCCAGTGCTGAAGAACTGAACTGAAACTCCTGTATTACGCTGAATCTCAATGAAGTGTCTTTACTGACTTTTAATTTTAAAAATTACAACCTGACTGGTAAACTTCATTAATAAGCTGCACTGGATTTAAAGGCACATTGGCGATTTTTGGGAAATTAAAGGATTTTTAGTGCGCCTCATAGTCAGAAAAACACGGTACTAGTCATTTTTCGATATGAATTGTTTTTTTTTGTTTTTTTTTTTATTCTGAACACAGAAAGTGCTTTTTTCACTGAATAAATTCAGATGCTAAAAATTCTGTGCATCTTTCATGATTAGATGTGGGTTTTTATTAGAACTCAAGAGTTGATAAGTTTGACAGTGGAAAAACATGGGGGAAAAGTTCTATAGCTCTCAGAAAGATGAGCCATATTGCGAATGACAGCATCCAGCCAAGTGACTGGAAATACAAAAACCATCAGTTGGAGACACACTACTCTTTAATACATCAAAGCCTGTGCTTCAGTTCAGACAGAGCTGTCACAAAGGAGTTGTACAGGATGGGAGAAGAGGATCTCTACATTTAGAAATGAGAGCACACACACACACACACACACACACATTACACAGGCCAATGAGAGATGCTCACCTTCATGAGGGAGAGGCTGAGTGAGTCCCTGCAGCCCCTCAGCAGAGCCTCACACTCTGTCACAGATTTGTTATCCACAGCGATTCCATTTATCTGGGAAGGGGAAATGTAGGTCAGCACTTCTCCAAAGAAAAGACACCAGCAGACTTTTCGCTCCTTCTATTTCCATCACATTATGCATGTGACGACTCACGATACCGCAGAATAAAGACGACACAGCCGTAATGTATGCACAGCTCAGTAGCTTGAAAAGGAGGTTACAGACAGTGCACTGTCATACTGCATCCTAAATAAAGCAACACACGCTACAAACAGCAAACGCGCATATTTTTTACTCTTCACTGAAGATTAATTACATTCACAAGCTTACTGATACAGAAGAAAAATATTAAACAGAAGGATCTTAGCACTGCAAATGAATTCAGTTCTAGCTATCATTTTCCACATGACCTAGCTTAACTACAGCCTTTTAAGGTGGAGTGGAGGATTTGACAGGCAGCAGGTATAATTAGCCCTCATAAACTGAAGTTAAGTAGTGGGATTAAGATTCTGCTCAAGTTGAGAGATCATGATAAGGGTTAAGGTCAGAGAATTATGAAGAGAAATTCAACGCTCCAATATAAAATCAGGCTCCCCTGCTTAAAACAGCAGTACTTATGACTTTTTTATTTTAAATTGAAAGCAGTAGTGTTCCTGAGTTGTGAGGGGACATCTTATTTTAATTAATGGAATGGGATGTCTAATATGTTTAAACTAAATACAGAGCGGTCTGATTTGTTGGATGTTCTTGTTCTGTACATTTGGACTATTATTTTATAAATTACAGAATTAACAAAACAATATACTTAAAGACAGACACAGAATTTCACACACCAGTTAATCTGCTTTAAAATTACTCTTCTACATGCTCTCTGTGTTTATCCCCAAAATCCTTTATTTTATTTTTTTCATTTATGCTTTAATTTATTTTAAATGTAGGGCTGTCTTATGTCTCATTAAAGCCCAACGAGTAATAGCACAATCTAGAAAAAGAGAGGAAGACCCTGGTCTACCACAGTGATAAGAGGTAAGAGGAATAACTTCAAATCTCACTATGGAAAAAATAACCTATTTTATTAAGGATAGATTGAAGAAATTTAGAGAGATTTGGGAGGTTTTGCCGATTTTTTTTTTTTAAGGTGGAAACTAAATTTGATGACTGATAATGAATTGACTTGTACCTTGGTATGATGTAAATATTGCTAGCCTGCAAACTGAAGAAGCCTAAAGAGGAACATCACAAAAGACGTGAACATTGCTGAAGTGTAACAATTCTGAACATTTTGTTCCCTTATTATATCATTTATTTTTTATTCTTTATGTGTGTGATGTTGGTAAGTTATAAAATAAAAATAAAAATACTGCTCCGATTTCTTCTGTCATTTTGAAAATGCAATTAAAATAAGGGCTGTCAACATTAAAGTGTTAATGTGTGCTATCAACTTGAAACCAGAAATACATTTTATTTTATTTTTTTAAGTGCAATTAATTATGCCACAGAGTTTGACCCCAACTTCCACCATGATAGAATCTAGAATTTCCCCTTGAATATCAATAAAGTAAGTGTCTATCTGTCCATCCGTGCATCCATCCATCCATCCATCCATGATCTGCCTAAAACAGTTACAGCTTCACAGGTTCCAGACCAGAAAGATTGCGGGGCCAAAACGGCACCGAATTTCCTGGATGAGAGCCTGTGATTTTCCTATGGAAAAGCATAGAACCATTTGGGAACTTGGCACCAGCACCAGCATCCCATTTTTTTCGCACTGAACAGGAAACATAAAACAGATAAAAGGTACGAAAACAGAAAAAGGATTCTGGGAAACTGAGTTCTATTACACTTAACATGAAAAACAACAAAAGGAAATGAATAAAAAAAATACACTGGACACTTTAAGGGTCCTCCAGTTACATTAAATTTTTAAAAAGCTCTAAAAACCTGTGTCTTAAGGAAAACTATTAATCACAGTTAATCACAGAATATTATAGTGATTAATCATTTTTAAAGTTTTACATCGATTAACACCACTATTTAAAATGCTATATGAATGCTTGGAGACTTACAGCTATGAGGCGATCTCCAATGGCGAGGGAGCCCTCTCTTGCAGCCGGACTGCCAGCTGCTAGAGCCGTCACATAAACTCCACCCTCCAGCCCAATGCCGCTGTCTGAAAGACACACCATCCACAACATTTGCGAGCAGTTACTGATGGGGCACTGAAAGCAGCAGTGAATAATCAGCCTCGTTCAGTACCCCCCCTCCCAAGCTTCATCAGCACGGGAAATGGAGAGAATAGATACCTTTGTGTCCAATGAGATTAATGTGGACAGGAGTAACCAGTCTTCCACCTAAAGACTTTCTCCTGCGCACCACCATATTGATTACACCTCCTCCATTAAGCACAGCTTTGACGACCTGCTTCCTGTCTTTGTTTGTTAGGTCCATGTCATTTATCTTCAGCAGCCAGTCATTCACTCTGCACAGAGAAAAGCACAGCTGCTTAGGCCAAAGCCATGGGCAGTGAAATGATCATTCACCAGCCATTATCGAGAAAAAACACTCAATATCCTAAATTACCTCAATCTTCCGTCTGCAATACTTCCTTTGTCCACTCTGGTCACGAAAATTCCACAGTCCCCTGGTAAATATGGATCATTTACCCCTTCTGCAATGTCAAACCCCAATGCCTTCAAATCCATATCCTCCTGCTCAGAGAGGGAAAAAGGGAAGATCGATGTTTAAGGGGTTATAAAGCATCGAACTAATGCAGTGCAAAGTACTACTTAAAAGTGGTCAATGAGAAAATAACTGTTAGTTGTACGAAATTAATGAAAGTGTACTTTTTTAATGGTTCTACTGGTACATTATGACTGTTGCCAAATAAACCCCATCCCCAAAATGTAAATACAGTGTATTATAAAGAAAGGATTGCAATATTATGTAGCTTTTAATGTTGTCAAGACAAGAGCAAAGAAATGTTAAATATACAAATATCTGGAAAAATATGGGAAGAAGCCATGAACAGAATTCACTCTTGGTCAATATGCTTGAGACATACTGTAATGCAGGTAGGTTGTTCACCATTTACATTGGTCTAAAGTAAAGGTTAAAAAAAATGTTTGCGGGATATTGATCTTGTCTATAAAATCTGTTTTAAAAACTATTATCCAAACTTTAACATGAGGCCATGTTTGGGGTTACATCTTAGGATATCATAATATTTGCATAGGTAAATCAGCAAAACATGTGATAGCTATTACAACTTTGTTAGCAAGACGACTCAAATGGAAAGACCAGAGGTGCAGAAGGGAGTGGGAGGTAGGGGTGGGCAATATTATATCGTATACAATATATCGTAACACAGAAATATCATGATATTAAAAATCCATATCGTGATAATAGGGCTGTTCTGTCTTAAAAGTAGTCTATTATTTACTGTGAAGCTTTAGGTTTATTTATTGTATAATTGTTTTAGTTTGTAGTTTATATGCATGCACTAAATATTCTGCAATATTATTTGCTGCATTATATTATTTTATGCTATATTATTTATTTTGCCACATTATGATTATTCTCTTATACTATTATACTACATTCCTAAAATGAATGAATTATTTTAGTTTTTATATATCGCCAAGTATATCGTTATCGCAAAAATACCCTGAAATATCGTGATATTATTTTAGAGCCATTTCGCCCACCCCTAGTGGGAGGGTTTTTTATTTGTTTATTTTTCTTAAACAACTGAATACAAAAAACTGAATATATTACTGTATTTTATTGACAATAAGGCGCACCTGATTAAAAGGTGCACTATCAATGAACATTTATTTTCTGGTCTATTTTCATACATAAGGCACACCGGATTAAAAGGCACATTTTAAGCAACAATAGTAAGGAACAAGTGTCTCGTCATGTTTCCCTTCTAAGAACAAAACTGTAATTCTTAAAAACTATTTTAAAAACTGGATGTTAATCTGCACAGATTTCTCTCTCCTGACAATTGTTTGTGTGAGTAAAGTGGTCTGTTTCTTTATGGTAAGCTTAGATTTCCAATATTTTCATCAGCATAGTTATTAGCAGCACAGTTAGCAGCAGTGCAGTTATCAGCAGCACTAGCAGCACTGCTTACAACCTGACTAATAAAATTAATTTACATTTCTGGGACAATAACATTATTGGGACATTATTACACTATTAAGTGCCACACTCCACCTTTTATTTACACAAGCACTACAAGTGTGAGACTCACCCTGTCCTTCTCAAACTCCACCACCTCAGTCTCCCACTCCAGCGAGTCGGTGTCTATAGCTGAATCATGCGAGCTGTGTGCCATCAGCTGGCAGAACCGTGCCTCCTTCTCCAGCTGGCTCTCCATCTTCTCCCTGCAGCCCCCACACAACACAACAAGCAGACACATCTCACCTCTGAGCAGACATAGTGACACACTTCATTCAGCTCATTTCCTCCCAGCTGCCCCCAGAGAGAGAGAAAAAAGGCCCGGGTAGAAACCCATACCCCTGAACAACCCGGATTATTTTGGATGTGGATGGTTTGTGTTCTGTAAGAAGCCTGGGGAATAAACTGATTCCAACAAGGAAAGTGATAAAAGCAGCATCAAGGTCGCACCTCCAAAGTAGGTGAAAAGAACAGGATCAAGTAGTAAGGGAATACTGCCAAACTGCCACTAAGATACATGGGCTCTGTGAGAGTAAAAGCCTGGAGGGCTTCTCTGACTTTAAAAACTCTTCAAAAGTCTTTAAAGTTTTTTTAAGAGAGGCAGAGAGGCCTTGAAGAGCTGGCATGCATTATCTAGCCACTAGAGGGAGCTTGAGGCTACAAAGCAGTGGCCAAGAGCACAAGTCTATTTCAGGAGTGTGGGTTTCACGAGTGTGTGCATCAGGGAGAGGAAGAAAAAGGAAAGTTATTATTATAGAATAAAAGAAAATAGCTAAAAAGACAAGAAAAAAAAAAAACTCACTTTAGCTCCTTCAGCTCCCGAGTAGCATCATTCTTCTGTTTTCTCATGTCATCCAGGTTACGCAGAGCATCAGCCAGGTCGCTGACTGCACGGTCCCTTTCTCTCCGCAGGTTATCGCATAGAGTCCTGCAATACAGAAAAACACCAGTGAAAAAAAGATCTTACAAGAAGATCCGCTAGAAAACAATACCAATGAATTAAAGCATGCACTGACTTGCCAAAGGTAAGATATGAGATAACAACATGTGTTGCCTCAGGGAAAGGCTTGGGAATGACTACACTTCTATAACTTGTGAGGTGTTATCTTGCTAGTAACGTAAGCACTGGTCAGTGTGCTTACAGCAAAGCAACGAGATAAACTGAGGCTGAGTGGATGGGGCATTTCTTTTTCAAAGAAATTTAACATTCCTCAATCCACAGTGTCACGTGGACCAGCAATACAACCCACGCAATACAACCCACAGTGGACAGTAATGATTGTGACTGGAAGCATCTGGCTCTGCCAATGCCCTGGGAGTGAGTCTAGGAGAAATCATATCCACATACATTAGAAAAAAAAACAGATGTAAAAGACTCATCTTCAGTTACTGGTAAAGCTTGATTGCATTTGTTGCCACTAAGGGTGATGTAATCAAGGTATTAGGTTTAGAGGGCAAACACTTTTTTATACAGAGCTAGATTTGTTTAGATAATTTTATTTATTTACGGAAGAAAAAAAATCATTTAAAAAAACGTTTTTTTTTTATTTACTCAGGTTATCTTTGTCCGTTATTAAATCTTGTTTGATAATTACAAAAATATCAATATGCCAAAAATCAAAAACATTGGAAATCTGTAGGGGGCAAAAACCTTTTCATGTCACTCTTTATTGCAGCATTCTTTACCTTTCATGAGACATTACTATTTGCTATATACCGTATTTTTCGGACTATAAGGCGCACCGTATTATAAGGCGCACGATGAGTGAACGGTCTATTTTTAGTGTTAGTCCATACACAAGGCGCACTGGATTATAAGGCGCACTAAATGAAACTTTATTTATATCAGTAACAATAACTCTGAGCAATAAATCCTTCACAATATCTGTGAAAAATAACAACATCTCTGAGCAAGAAATCAACAAGCACAGCAAGTACGTATTACTCCGCGACGCTCCTGACAACGGTAGCCGCAACGCTCCGACAGACCATAATATTATGTTGAAGCACAGCAAGTATGTATTACTCTGCGACGCTCCTGACAACGGTAGCCGCAACGCTCCGACAGACCATAATATTATGTTGAAGCACAGCAAGTACGTATTACTCCGCGAGGCTCCTGACAACGGTAGCCGCAACGCTCCGACAGACCATAATATTATGTTGAAGCACAGCAAGTACCGCATTACTCCGCGAGGCTTCTGACTATAATAGCGTGTTGTGCCGAATTCGGTGAATAAAACGGTTTTAAAACAGAGATAAAGATTGGATAAGTTTCATTTCTGGATGAAGTGATTTCCAGCGCTGTTTGGATATAACTGTGGATTACAGGAGACTGGATTGATGGATTCTCTTTAGTCTGGACGCGTTTTGAAGGTAGGACCTGTGGCTGAGCGCGGGTGTGTGTTCGGGGGGTGGCGGCAGTGACCGGAGGTTACCCCAGGACAAAAGGAGAGCCTTTTATTACTGGAAACATGCGCTCTGACGCAGCTCTAATTCATGAAACATACATCCTACAGTAAAAGCACAGTTCTGGAATCCGGAGAGCCAGACGGTTCGAATGGTGTATGACATGACCGCATTCGATGAAATATGGACGAACGATAAACGCAAATATGAGAGTTATGAATTATTAAAATCATAACCAAGGCATATTTCGCCCTAAATGTTTATTTTCTGAAAGGATATTCCGCTAAATAGGCTAAATAGCTCAAAAGCAGAGATTCTAAGCTTTAAAATGGTATATTGGATGTCTATATTGAACCTGTAACTGTTCATAACTATTCAGAAACACAGCCAGTTATGAAATATTAAATATTTCTGGCCCGCCGGTGGGCCAGCGCGTGTTAAGAGGTTAACTTTACTTAGAAGTGGGCGCTAAAAAGAAACGGTTTGTGCTATTACCCCAGAACGGGTGGAAAGGAAAGTTTACCGGCACCTTGTTCTGGCCACGGAGCTACAGTGGAAACTAGCTACCCTGAACCACAGCCGAGAGGCAGTACGGCAGTCAAAGGTAACTGCTCGCTAGCCCAAGAGGGGGATCTTTTTCTGGCGTGGGTGAGGAATTCTGCACAACAGAGCGCCGTGTACCACATAAAAATCGAGGTCAGTAAACACAAGGAAAATCCATACACAAGGCGCACTGCATTATAAGGCGCAATGACGATTTTTGGGAAAAAATAAGTATTTTAAGTGCGCCTTATAGCCCGAAAAATACGGTACTAGTTCCTATCCAGTGACGTTTGGCACACCAATTTTAATTATCTTTAATTATGGCTTCATTAAATTCTTAAGCTCTATCCAGATGAGATTAGTTTCTCATAGAGACGTCTGTGAAAAACATTTTACACTTCTACTCAGTGATAAAACTTTTGCATCTGGACTGCAACTGAAAAAACAGTAGGACCAGTGAGTTTTTTGGCTTTCTCAGTCACATGACATCACGTTCAGTAGCTCCTCCATTTCCACCCGCTGTTGTGTTTGTGCGGATCTCCGCAGAATCGCACGCCCAAAGTGTAATTACTGTGCGTGTCAGTGGACAAATAGCTACTTTATTAAATGCGAGGTGAAGAAACTCAGAGATGTGCGTCCCGACGGGACTAAAATTACCGGAGGACCACAGAGTTCAGTGAAAAACAGTAGGTAATTCAGCCTGTAATTTTTTCAGAGGACATCTGAGAAAAACACATACATGGTCGTTCCAGACGGGAATAAATTCACAGAGGACCCCCCATAAAAGATAATATTACCCTCAGGACCCCCTGAGAAACTAATCTCCTCCGGATAGGACTTTAGATTTATTATATATATATAAAATGACCCACCCATGTTTAACAGCAGTTAAAACTTTACTTTTTTATCAATTAAACATTTTTGACTCTTCATTACAAATAAGAGGAGTATATACAATGGTAATCCTATACAAGAGATATATGAGTTTGCCTTGAGTAAATCCATCATTAAATTGTGGGACTAATGACTATTCAGGATGGGGTTGTACCGGATGCTCTCTCTCTCAGCCACGATCTTGTCTCTCTCCTGAAAGGCCCAGTCCCTGCGGCACTTTGCAACCTCAGCCTCCTGAACAGCATCCTTCAGTTCCTGAGACATGGCCTCACACTGTTTCCTCAACACCTCGATCTCCTTATTGGCACGCTCCATGTCCATAGTGGCCGAGTCTTGTTTCTGTTCGGAGTCAATCACAAACACTTGCTATTAGCAGGAAACAGAAGCTAATACCATCATACAAAACAGCATGCAAATGAAGTACATATTTGTTTTGAGGTTTCTCCTCTGACCAGTGCTACTGTTTTCCTAGATCTATAAATCAGCCCAAACACTGAGGAGTGGATCCATCTATTCACAATAGTAACAGAGCCCTCTGGTGGAGCTGAGCAGCAAATGATCTCTGGTTTCTGTCAGTATAATACATTTGCTATTAAAATAATGCCAGGGTTAACATCAAATTTTGAGGTGTTTATTGTGTTTGCTTATAAATGTTTACATGCTGTTAAAGTAGAAGCTTCTTAAGAACTTTTAGGGGTTCTTCAATTTGAAACCGGAAGAACCCATAAATAACTTTTATAAAAGGGTTTTTTGAAAAGAAAATATTACTCTAGTTTAAAAAATGAAGAACCCCTTAAAATGGAACTTATACTTTTAAAATTAATAGATGGTAGGCCATTTAGAAAAGACCAAAGAAGAAAATGAGAGACCTTACAAAGAAAATATTAATTTCTTTCATAATAATTACTCTATAAGGTGCACTTAAAATCCTTTAAAATCAAGAGTGCACCTTTTAATCCCCGGCTAGCACTGCTAGAGGAGCATTAGCATTACCTGCCAACCACGCTCTCCATTTCCCCATTCAGAAGGGAGTATTATCGACCAGTCTGCTCCTAACCCCGGCTAGCAGTGCTGGAGAGGTTAGCCGCTAAAGCTAATGCTTTAGCCTTAATGCTGCAGAAATTCGGGAATCTAAGCTTACTGTAAATAAACAAAAGCGCTTAATTCACACAAAAAAACAGTTTTCAAAAGAGAAATCTGTGTAGATTCACATCCATACCGCCCCACCACCACCCATCGACGAGATCAGCTGAATTAGAAGTTCCTTACAGTGGCTTCTAAAATGCGACTTATAATCCGGTACGCCTTATGTATGAAAATTGACCAGAAAATAGACGTTCATTGATAGCGCGCCTTATAATACGGTGCGCCTTATAGTGCGAAAAATACAGTACGTTGCTGATTTAATGTACAATATATGGACATAACCTCAATCATGTTTGCCCACCTAAATATTACCTATCCTGTTTACTTAATGAGAAAAAAATTATTTACCTCAATTAGCCAGTACCTTGATGAAATTTTCTTAATAATTAAAAGTCCATTGCTCTTTAAAATGATGTCATTATAACAACAACATTAATTGGTCCTAAAATGACAATAATATAATTTATCACCATCATTTGTGGGGAAAAATAACATGAAAAATAGTTAACATGACCCTGGTTATAACAGATACAATGTTAAAATTTTACTGAAAAACTATGAAAAGCAAAATGCAATTCAAAATTCTGGCTCAAAAAAACTTAAAACAAGGTTTTCCACGGCAAAGTAAATTGAGTGCAAAGTTAAGCAATTTAAATGTGCATTATTCAGAAATATCTGGAAAAGGCATCACTGAAAGTACAAGGCCCGTCTGTCTGGTGGGAGACAGAAGGAGATCTGCTAAAAGTTTAATCCAACAGGAGCTACAGACAGAAAGAGAAACAGAGCTGTCTCTTCATCACCGCTGACGGTAAAATACATTAGCTCTGTCGCCCTCGTTTCCCCCTTCTGAATTATTACACAGAGCACTTCCATATAAACGCCAAAAATAATGAAAAGCCATCAGACCCCAAAGGCTCCAAAAGACATTAGGAATTACACTCAGACTGACTCTGTAAGATATGTGATCTTCAGTAAGAGCCTCCTAATTTGGAAACCATGATATTAAGGAGGTACTTATCAGTGCATCAAAGTTTGGAGGCATTCAGCCATGAGAAATAACCCTGCAAATAAGCTTTAGGAAGCAAAACAACGACAGTTTTCATTAAACTCAGTTCAGGCCTACTCTGGAGTACCTGTCTGGCTTGGTAGTACTCGCGCAGTAGCTGGTCCCTCTGGATGATGGCTTCAGTTCTCTCTTTCCTGGCCACGTCTCGCTCCTCGCGCACAGTTTCGATGTCTTTACAGGCCTGACTCAGCTCTTTCTGCGCCTCCGCTTTGTCCTTCACTTCATGGCAGTATTTCTCCAGCAGCTCGTTCCGCTCACAGATGGCTCGGTCTCGATCCACCAGCGATGAATTAAGCTCCTGCAAAGCACAATACTGTCAGCAAACACCATATAATGCCATTATTTATATGATGAATACACACACACACATACACCACTCTGTTATCTTACTGATGGACCTGCCAACTTATATGAGAACTTACAGTGCTGTGGAACAGTAACTTTGCTGTTTTGGCACCAATGATTTTATGTGCTCCACACAAAAAAAAGCCATATACGATGTGCCATATCATAACACATATAGAAAATAAAATATTTGCAACATCTCATAGCTGGTGTTTTTACTACTCACTGCTGATTGTATGATACATTTATTAATCTTTGTCACCATTACTTTCCTTCCAAATGATTATTTTTACATTAATGTCTAAATATCAGGACATTTTTCACCCTGAAAATGGGAGAAAAGGGCAGAATACACAATAATAAGCCTAAATCTCCTGTGTTTTGACAGAGCACAGCAACAGGTTTCCAATCTAGACAAGACTTTCACTGGGTCACTCCAACATCTTACATTTTATTTGTTTAAAGCCACTAAGCAACCAATCCATAGAGCATTATTACAAAATGTGTGGGTGTATTTTTTGAATAATGTAAGACTAGTTTTATTGATCTTTAAAATACTAGTTTTTGTTTTACCAGTCTTCTGTTATGACCCATTTTGAGAAGTCTTGTTTTAATTCCTGCTGATGCTGGCTGAACTACAACAATTGGCCAACTACTGGCTAAACTACTTACTACTAGGGCTGTGAATCTTTGGGAATCCCACAATTCGATTCAGAATCAATTCAACTCACGATCTGATTACTTGGATACTTTAGCGGCGCAACAACAAACACAGCTTTTTCTCGCGAAGTTCATCTACTGTCCTGCGGGGCTCTTTAACAGTTAAAGAGCCCCGCAGGACAGTTAAAGAGCTCCGCCGGACAGTAGGTGAGCTCCGCGAGACAGAAGCTGAGCTCCGCAGTACAGTTAAAAAACGCCACACCACAGTAGCTGAGCTCCGCTGTACAGTTAAAAAGCTCTGTGCGACATAACCTGAGCTCCACGGTACAGTTAAAAAGCTCCACGTGACAGTTAAAAAGCTCCGCACGACAGTAGTTGCACCCGCAAAACAATTCGATTTTGTGAAAATGAGAATCGATTTTTTCCTGCACCCCTCCTACTTTCCTTTGTTTGTATCAGATTTAAAGGTCTCATTTCGTAGTTTTTCATTCATTTTGTGGTCTCTAGTATCAATGCATTCTTTTTTTCCATTTTTTGTGAAAAAGTGCTTCGTTCTCATGGAGAAGAACAACAGGATTTAGGCTCTTACTCAAGAATATTCATGACATGCAAACATATCGCCTCTGATTGGCTAACAGTACTGTGAAACTCCTTTCAGGCCTCCGCAGTGGGTGGTCAAAGCCGAGGTAGGCAAGGCCACAAATCCTAAATTATAGGTTGATGTCAGTCTGAGGGCTTTTGCATATTCACTTGTTTTTCTGTCTATTTTCTTTTTTTGTTTAATGCAGACAATGAGGATAGATGAAAATGTGCAGCATGCACGTGCATGGCGGAGTGACCTATAGCATTTCAATAATTTCAATAAAATGTTTTCTAGCAAAATGACACCTTTAAAATTAAAGTTATGTGTATATCGGCATCAGCAGATATGTATATCTGATATCTGTAATATTAGATCCTGGCAGCGGCCCAGAATTCCAACATCAGTGCAGCCCTACTGGAAATCATCATAATCTTACTGTAAATTAAGGATTGTATAAAGGATTGTATACCATCATTGTGTTTTCATACTACCAATAAATACCACTAAGATTTTCTTGAAAAAAGAAACACCACACTACACTGTGCAATACAAAACAAGAAGACCTGTAAGGATCATGGTTTGAATTACCTCCTCCATATTCTCAAGCCATCTTCATAAAATACCCTACTGTTACCTGTCTGAGTGCTTCCAGCTCCTCGCTGGCCACCATCCTCTCTGACGACGTGTTTTTGAGGCGAGCCTCAGCCGCTTCCAGCCCCGTCTGCAGCTTGTCCACCTCCTTGATGACCTGGTCCCTCTCGCTCATGATCAGCCTGTACTCGTTAAACACAGAGTCCCGCTCCTCCTTGTACTTCTCAGCGTCCTTCACCGCCTTCAGCTGGAAGTTCTTGTAACGTGTAACCTCTGACTGCAGCCTCTCCATCTCTCTCTGAAGCTCCTTGTTCTGAGCTGAAGCTTTGTTCAGCTCCTGCTGCACGGAGTCAAACCTGATACATGACGGCAAAACAGTGGTCAGCGGTCATTCTGGAACAAACTGTGTGCTAATGCTAATAAGATGCATGGTGATGATATGGGTGGGCGATATGGACCTAAAATATTAGATCGATATTTCATGGTATTTTTGTGATAACGATACTCAATTTTTTCTTCCAAAATACACTACTGCAACAAAATGCAAATTACATTTTATTATTGCATACGATATTATATATCACACCCTAACTGAGATATCAAAAAATACAAGAATTCAAGAAGTCAATGATCCAGAATGTTGTCAAACTAATAGTAAGGCACTCCATATATCTCCATATATCCAGGATTAAAGCAAAATAAATTATACTGGACAGATATATTCTATCTCCAGTGGATATATCATGGGAAATTAGAACAGTGTAAATTTTCCTTTCCGCAAAAACAGCAAAAAGTAGTACCCTGATTTGATAATTAGGAGAGGGTGATCTGGCCCGATATTTCAGGGTATAATATCACATTATAAATGTTGGCGATATTATTGCGTACAATATGATATAGCAAACCCCTAGGTGATGATCATATAAAAACTACTATAAAACTTATAAAAGGTCACTATTGGTCCTAAAATTAAAACACTGAATTTTTTACTCTTTGGTTTTGATGTAAAAAAACAATATTTAACATCTATGTTATACACTTTTATTATTGTAGGCTTTCTTATGATTATGTATAGGTAGGCCTTCACAATCCTCACATTTTCAATTTATTGTACAATATTATGAACATAACTTAAATTGAACTTGAACTTTTGCTAGGTTTAATATTGTCCATTGTGTTAACTTGGCTAACTAGCAATGGAAACTGTGTTTTTATTTTATTTTTGTTTTACTTTTAATTTAGAAAGGTTTTGTTTTTAATTATTTAAAAGGGTGTAACTGCATTGTTCTATTATCTGTCTTCATATCTACAGCATAGCATGGTCTTAAAATGACAATAATTTCATTAATCACAATAAATTCTGACAATACATCGTCCAAAAAATGTGTTTTGTGACAAGCCTATATACAGATATGCAAGTACACCTACAGTTACCACCTCTTTCTTACCTCCGGATTGAGGCAGAGTACTGTTGTTGATAGTGGATGGCTGTGTCTCTCTGCTTCACCAAAGTGTCGATCTGTTTCTGGAGCCGTCGGTTCTCCTCTTCCGCTTGCTCCAGTCGACTTATGTCTGTGTTGTGATTGGCTACCTTCTCGCTGTATCGTTTGCTTAAGCCGTCATATTCTTTCTTCAGCCCCTCCAGCTTCTCCATGGCCGTGTCGTACAGCTTCAGGACCTCAGACGACCCGTTCTCCCGAATAACCTAGACAGGAAAGCAAGAGTAAATCCTTTAAATATACATGAGTGTAAAAAATGTATTCTGCTTCAAAATGCTAAATAAATTACATAATGCAAACACCAGAGGGCAATCCTGGGTCAAAAAAGGGACAGAGTCCTTACAGCACCAGAACATACTAGAGTGATGCAGTTCATTCATTTAATGCTGAGAAAGACCAAACAAGATAAAAAGGTGTGATTATTCCAAATTAATAGCAACTGACATTTGATGTGAATGCAAAATGCTGAACATAGATTTATTCATCTTTAAACCCCTTAAACCCTTTAAAAATCACAATATTCACAATATTTTGAAATAAATATTGCAATTTTAAAAAATACAGGACATTTATTACCAAACTTTACTTGAAGTCAATGATCTAACATGACAGTATATTTAACATGCACACTGTGAATCAATGTGCTAAGTCCTGCTGGAAAACAAAATCTGTATCTCCATAAAAAATGTCAGCAAGTCATCACTGATTGTGGTCTGAGTGTCTCTCCACTCCTCCTCCAGACTCTGGTCCCTTGATTTCCAAATGAAATGTAAAATTTACTGATGGTCAGTGATGATTTGGAAAGACATGTCATCTGCTGGTGTTGATCCACTGTGTTCTATATCAAGTCCAAAGTCAGTGCAGTGTTTTCCCGGATAATCTTACAGCACTTAATGCTCTGCTCTGACAACTTTTATGGAGATGTGGATTTCATTTTCCAGCAGAACTTGGCACACTGCCCACACTGCCAAAAGTATTAAGTGGTCTTCTGTAATTTTCTAATTTTCTGAGACACTGGTTTTTGGGTTATTATTAATTGGCTGTAAGCCATAATAATCAACAATATAATAAAGAAACGAAAAAAATAGATCACTCTGTGTGATATACATCTAAATACTATAAAGCTTTCAGATTTTCAAGATTCAAGGATTCAAGGAGATTTTATTGTCATTCGCATCACATGTGGTACATGAGGTGGAACGAAATTGTGATCTCACGATCCAGTTTACACCCAAGAGCTGTTATTAAAATAGATATATAGATAAAATAAAAGAATACAGTAAAAATAGAATATACAAAATAATATACAAATAAATATACAAATAAACAGGGAGAGTAGACAGGTAGCAGCAACATGAAGTCCAGAGTGCAAGTTTGCTATAGCAGCATGATATGGAATTAGAGCAGTAGAAGATAAAGTGTCTCAGTGCGGGTAAAGTGACAGTTTTTGTAAACAGTATTTTGTCCTTGTGTGTCAGTGCAGTGTGTTGTTAGGTGGAGTTTAAAAGTCTTACAGCTTCCGTAATGAAGCTGTTTCTCAGTCTGGTCGTTTTGCACTTGATGCTTCGCAGCAACTGAATTACTGAAATAAAGTAACTTTTTCAATGATATTCTAATTTTTTGAGATGCAGTAGTACAATGTGTGTGGATTACACATAATAATCATGTGTGATGTACATGTGCTCCTGTGAAATGGCTTGTAGATGGTACATGGTCTGAAAAGTTAGAGAACCACTGCTTTAGATCACTGATTCATTAAGTCAGGGTTGTAGGGGATTAACCAAGAAGAAGTCATCACATACTACATTCCTCGGGTCAACCTTAAGCGCTCACTTTTTGCTCCAATTCACTACATCTGGCTCAGACTCTCCCTGAGGCCGTGTAATCCGTGCTCGCGGTATTGACTAACTGCAAGAGTCTTGGAGAGTGCTCCCATCAGTCAAACAGCTCATGCCCTTCCAGTCTGCCCTTTTCAATGTGACTGACGCTTGTGCTGAGGCTCCTGAGGGAGGCAGGGCAGTGTAAGCACTGCTGACAGGTCAAAAGCCCCTTTAGTCCAGTTCCAAAGTTCTGCTGCTGCTGTTGCTGTTGCCGCAGACGTCGTCACTTAAACGGCACGAGGCAGCAGCTCTGCGCACGACTGCTGATACCGTGAATCTCCCGTTACTGCTTCACTGCAGGATAAAGACCTCTGCAAAAGACACCCCGCCGACAGCCTGCAAATGTTTCGGGGATTTAATGCGGGAGGAAGTCTGATAAATCAGACAGCAGTTGGCAGAGGGGGGCGGATTGAAGAAGAGTTCTTATGACAGGAGCCCAATATGACTGGTGTAGCGAGACGTGTCCGTGTTGACACAGTTATATCTGATCAAATAATCTCCAGGCTCAACAGCTTATGATTCTCTGCATGTCAAGGTCAGGTGAGAAGGCTGGTGAACAGGTCTGTTCACTGTGCTGCAGGCTGGGTGGGTGGATGCAGAGAGAGAAAAGTCAGAAAAGCTGTGGAGAGGTCATATCTGAGCTGAGCTCACGGACATTTGGTCTGAGATGTACTACACACACTCACAATGAATTTTCTCTTGTTAATCCACAGGAGACGAAGGTAAGACGTAAATAATCACAACCCCTCCCCGTGTTCAGCGTTATCTGAAAATCTCTTATTTCACATTACAATATCTGACAGCAGCAGGAAGGATTCTGCTTAATACAGACATTGTAACACTGAATTAAAAAAAGAAAAAAAAAGAAAAGAAAAAAGCCTAAAACTGACTGCAATGTTACATAAGATGATCTCATGCTTCTAAAGAAATCCAATATAAAAAGGCTTTAATATCTGAAGAATGTGATATTAGATTGCATTAGATAAATCTTTCATTTTTAAGATTAAGATTATTAAGATTAGATTTTAATTTAAAAGTCTTGTATCTTCACCTTAAGGTCAAAGGAAATGTCAATTTATGAAAGATACAGCTCTGGAGAAAATTAAGAGACCAGTTTCTAAATGAAAGGTTTTGCTATTTATAGATATTATATAGATATTTTATATTTTATAGATATAAAAAATAGCTTAAATAACAAAAATGATGCAGAGCTTTCAGACCTCAAATAATGCAAAGAAAAACAAGTTCATATTCATAAAGTTTTAAGAGTTCAGAAATCAATATTTGGTGGAATAACCCTGGTTTTTAATCACAGCTTTCATGTATCTTATTTTAACCTTCCACATTTACCAATTTTAGCTAATTTTATATTCGAATGTCTTCTTTTAAATGCCCCCCTATAAGACTTCATTATTATCCCCATAAACAGTGTATTTAAATACAGACTGAATATAAACAACACAGAAGATATTATTTCCATTAAAAACTCCTTTTTCTGTACATTTCTGTACATTTTTTATGTATAGTGCATAGTCAGTGTAGTGTAATGAACTTTGGTAGCAGTTTCTACCTGCTGTTGCTGGAGTCTCATGTCGGCCACTTCTTTCTGGTCCTCTGAGTGCAGTCTCTTGAGCTCCTCACAGCTCTGTTTCAGATGGTTGTGCTCTCTCACCAGCTGAGCATTATCTCTCCTCATCGCCTCCACTTCCTCCTTCAGCTGAGACTGGTCACTCAGGAGACGGCTGTGTAGCATACTGAGACAGAAATAAACACAATTTTATTTCGTTTGGTATGTGATCTGAGCTGTTTCTCAGGAAGAGGCTCTAAAGAGACAATTGAGTTGACCTGGAGTGTCTTTACTTTTAAAATAAACACATGATTCAGATGAAAAGTTCCAAGAAATGAATTACACAGGTATATTATTAAATAACTCTGAACAGTACTAGAATGTACTACAGATAAAAAAAAAGAAAATATATTATTTACACATTATTTTTTCACATTTCGACCTATTTTTTTCAATTGCATCAAAATTTTACATTAAACTGATCAGAAAACAAAAAAGTTCTAAATGCTCTAAAGTCCAATTTTCATAAATGTCATAATATGGATGAAAGTATTGGGACACTTGCTGATTTCTTTTTTCTTCTGAAATCAAAAGTAATAAAACAAGAGTTTATCCTGCTTTTTCAGTGAATGTCTACTGACCAGGAAAGCCGTCCTACTATATTTTGGAATTAGTGTTAGTAAGCATTTGATTGCTTTTAGTGACAAAAGCATTATGCCAATCTTTTTTCAAATCATTTTTTTAAATGATTTCACTGTCGCAGACACATTTCCAGAGTTGGGATAAAATCATGAGAGTCTTGCTAGAAACCAGTTGTGGTCACCTCATCTCAATTTTTCAGTGTAAGGTTCAGATAAAATAATATTATCGTAAGTCTTGAGACTTGGCTCACGCAAATAGTGATGTTAAAGATGTCAACAACCAATAGAAGAGCCAAGAGAAGCCGCAAGGCAAGCACGGGAACGGTTGTGAAACTGGACATAGATGAGAGTCCGGCAATGGTGTAGAAAAGGAGGAGCTGTGGAGTGAGCAAGAGTGTCTCTCTTTTAGCATCTTCCTACTCAAACCTTTAAAGAGTGGTAAAGTAATAATAATAAAAGTATATATAAAATAAAAGTAAAATAATCTCAGAAAGAATCTAGTTGCAGTCTTGCAAAATAGTGACCCTGCAAGATCTCCAGTATTTGCAAGATCTTAGTCTGTGACTAAATAGTCTATGAGTAACGCTGCCACTATGATCGGGAGATCGCTGGTTCGAATCCTGATCATGTAGCTTGCCATCAGCTGCTGGAGCCCTGAAAGAGCACAATTGGCCTTGCTTTCTCTGGGTGGGTTGATGGCGCTCTCTCTTCCCACATCATTCCAAAGGGTGATGTCCGCAGCACAAGGCATCTGTGAGCTGATGTATCAGAATTGAGTCCTAATAAGTGAGTTGGGTAATTGGCCGAGTAAATTGGAAAGAAAATGGATTAGAAATTAGAAATAAAATTATATATATATTAAAAAAAGGCTGTGACTTGTCTTTATATGTGAGAGGATGTAAGACTTTGGTCTATTAAAAGTCTTTTCAGAGTCTTTTCGAAGTCGTCTAGTGTATGGTTATCATTCCTTGGGTCAGAATGTTGGATGATCACCACTGCGCGATGCTGAGGGTCTTTGATTTATACCTCTCTAGTCCACATCTGACATGGTACAAAATGTTCTGCCTGAAAGAGTCTGATTTCATTGGCAATGCTTCTCCACAAAGACTAGACAAGCCATGTGTGTGTGTGTGTGTGAGTGTGTGTGTTTGGATCAGTAAAAGCTGCTGAATTTATATATTAGAATAGGTGTCCAAAAACATTAGGACATGTAGTATACACCGCTGTTCAAAGCAGACTACTTCAATATAAATAAATGCATGCCCCATTTGCATGGCTGCATATATTAATAATTGATACATCATCTCTTCTACCCCATCCCTCCCCTGTGTGTGTCTGTGTGCACATTCCAGCAAAGCAGACTTGTCGACAGGAGGCCATGTGTCCTTACACGACTAGATAATAACTAGAATTATATCTGTAGCTGCAACATCTGTGTGTATGGCTGCCTGGAGGAGAGAGTGTATATATATAAAAGGATACAGCATATAATAACTATAGTAAAATATATTTAAAAAGAGTACGCAGCTACATGCATATACTGCTTACGGCTGAAACTGCTTATACTGTACTTCAGTTTTGTGCAAATAATACAAAAAAAAAACTTTCTGCTACTGTTAGAGACTCCTGCTCTGACTCACTGTAACAATATGCGTATGAGAATCTGTGTATTTTTGGGAGAAAAAAAAGTGCAAGTAAGAGAGAGAGAATTCCCAAAAGGCATTAGGCAAATTAATAGCATTTCCATTCATCTTGTGTCTTCATCCATTTAACTGAGCCGTAATAACACTGCTGCCTATTCCAGCTTTAATTAAAAGCTCCTCTACAAACAGAGCAGATGGCTCTTAGCACCCACATCTCGCTGTGTCGGAGCAGTGAAACCTGCCCTCCCCTCCCTCCTGCTCTGCAGAAAATAATCCCACAGACTCCCAGCAACCGCATGGCCCGCAGCGAGAAGACGACACTCACTGGTAGAAGTCGGCTTCCTTCACTGCTTCCTCACATCTCTTCAGGGTCTTGGTGTGCTGGTTCTGCAGAGACTGGAGGTCCACCATGGCCTTCATGCACTGCGTCTTCAGCCTCTCATAATCGTGACCGGCTTTGGAATTTGGCCTGTTAGAAACAAACGTGATTATAAGTGTCTCGTTCCATCATCAAGGGCATTTCACTGTGTGATTAAAAGAAAGAAGCTGGGATGGCCTCTATGCATCCAGACATCCCAAAAAAATCTAGAATTAAAGCTTACTATAAAAACAATAATACTGCACATAAATGTATTAAGTTGTTAAACTGTTATAAAACTATATAAGTTTAGATGCATCATATATTGAATAATTAAGTGTGATCATTTCCATATTTTTAATAGATTTTACAGCAATTCACAGCTTATGCATTTACAGCAAATCTTATAAGAGAAGAAAAGTGGGCTTTCTGTGCATTTTGAAACTGCGTGCATAAAACAACCTGGCATAAAACCAAAATGAAAAAAATACCCAAATATCAAACAGCTAGAAAAGTCAGAAAATCAGTACAAAAAAGTCGGGATGTCCCAAATATGAGTCATTTGATTTTGAGTACCTGTCAATACCGAGTCCCGATCCGATACTTTGGCCACACAGTAAAAAAAAAATAAAAAATACACATCAAAGTTATCTGTTATGTTTTTTCTTTAAATATTTTTTTTCAATATTATTAAAAATATTATTAACCGTTATCAAAACGTGTGTTACTCTAAGTGGTCCAGTGGTCTTAAGCGCTGCTACTATGATCGGGAGATCACTGGTTCGAATCCTGTTTATGTACCTTTGCCATCAGCTACCAGAGCCCTGAGAGAGCACAATTGGCCTTGCTCTCTCTGAGTGGGTAGATGGCGCTCTCTTCCCACATCATTCCAAAGGGTGATGTCATTCAGCACAAGGCGTCTGTGAGCTGATGTATCAGAACCGAGTCGCTGCGCTGTGATGCTACTCAGCAATGCTGCATCAGCAGCAGTTCAAAAAGAGGTGGTGGCTGACTTCACATTTATCAGAGTCTTCACCCTCCTGGTGCTGGGTGTTACTAGTGAAAGGTGAGTCCTAGTGAGTGGACTGGGTAATTGGACTTGTAAATTATGGAGAAAATGGGATAAAAATTTGAAATAAATGTATTTAAAAAAAGTGCCCTTATTGCTTCCCAACAGTGTATGCCCAGTGAACTAAAAGTGGCATGGATTTAAATTCAGGTCTCAGGTGGACCACTACTTGTTCTGTCTCACATCTCTAAACTCTGAACAAAACAGCCACATTTAAAGTTTTCATGCTTTACTACAATGGATGAAACCATTTACTTTGATAATGTGCAGTTAACAAAAAGCTAAGTGCTGTCAGACTTCTTTTTGTTTAATACAGAAATGTTCATGTTGTACATTTAGGTCTATGTTAACTAAAGGAGTCTTAACTTTAGGATGAATATTCAAAACGTTTAGAAAAAAAAGACTCAAAATGGGCCTAAAAGTATTTAAAGAAGAAACAATGAGGAAGTCTAAATGACCTTTTCTATTTAGAAATCTCTATTATTTTCAGGCAGATTAAAGATGATGTACTTGTTATGCTATCTCCTTTATCTTAGGAGGGTGCTATGCTGCATAATTTTACACGCTGAACCAACACCCAGTAACTAATAACCATCAAGTAACTAGGTTAATATCCACACGTCTAGCAAGCAATGCTGCGCTAATTCCTAAACCTCCCCAAAACAATAAACCACATTGTTCTGAGGTGTTCATAACTTAATAACAGGAGATAAGAGACTACACATCACTATCAGTAGGTGTGTAGAGGGTACCTGCAGTCATCGAAGGTGGTGCCCGGAGATGCGAGAGCAAGGCGTTTTCGGAGCTCGTCTCGTTCTCTGGTCACCTGTCTGAGCTGGAACAGGATGGTGTCCAGGTTCTCGCTGGCCGGCCGGTTGTCGTTAAGTGCAGGAGGAGGTGACGAGGCTTTGGTACCTGCAACAGTGAGCACGTCACCGGGGTAGAGGCACGTTCACCCAGCACTACCACAGAGCCACACACTAAGGAAGTTTAAGTATATTAATAAAATCTTTTATTTCAAAAACCATTATGGCCATAACATTTATAAGATTTGTTAGAAAGAAGAGAAAGAAGTAAAAGACACCTGTTTTAGTATCAGTACACTTACTAACTGTTTCTTCAAGAACTGATTTATTGATTGTATGATTTGTTAGTTTCAACTGTTTTAAATGGATTAACACCTTTATATATCTTAAATCTGATTATATGCATCAATGTGTTCCCAATCGTGTGTAAAGGCATTTTCGCACCAGCACCATTTGGTTCGGTTAAAACAGACTCTAGTTTGTTTGTACCCTCAGTGCGGTTTGATTGAGCCATGTGTGTGGATCAAAAAAACTCGCTTGTGCTGAGAATGTGACCCAGCTATCAAATATACACATTTTAATTGAGCTAAACTGCTGTTTAATCTGATATATTAGCCAGAAAACACTAACTACCACAGCTATGAACAACAACCGTTGTCTCTACTCCATGCTGTTTACACAAGCTGGCTGTGCTGCATTCACTACTTGCAGTGTTTGTAAGAGCTGCTGCAAATTTTCAGTGTTCTGTGTTAAAACAGCCTCACACTGCACAGATAGACACGCTAAAACACAAACTTCTCGCTATATTTACTTTCTTGCTCCCGCATCAGACAGCTCTGACCAATCAAAGGAGAGAATGTGCTTGCGTGGTTTATTGGTGTGCATTTTGGTGCATTTAGGTTTTGTGCCTGTGTGAAATCAAACCAAATCAAGGGAGAAACGCTTCAAGTAAACAAACTCATCAACTGATTCAGACCATAGAAACCAACTACAGGTTTGAAAACACTCTAAATTATGCATGATAAATGTTCCAAAATGTCTGGGGAAACTTTTTACCACTTTAACATCAGGTATACTATTCTTCTGTTTCTAATCATAAGCTTAATTTTTTTCTATTTTTTTTCTATTTATTTTTTCTATTATTAAATAATACTACTAAGCAGAGAGATAATAAACATAGCACTACACATTTATTGCTAGATCAAGAAAACAACAGATCAACAATAATTCATATAGAAAACTCCTAATGAATTATAATCTTTAAGGGAAGACTCAGAAAATAACCCTCAAGAAAAACAAGACATGCACATAATTTTAGAAATGTAAAAATGCCCCAAACAGCAGACATTCTAAACACGCTATGTAAATGATGACCTTACATAGATCCACAACAACTAAGATTCCTCTTTAATCTTCTGGTCTTTGCCATGACATTCTGCTTCAAATATTCAGAGAATTATTGTGGATACATGCAGCAACAATGATGATAACCTCCATAAAAGATAAAGGCAGAGGAGAGACCACTGGATTCAATGAAAGACATTTCAGCCTCTTCTCGAAGACCTTTTAGTATTCTGACACAGCATTACATGGCTTTGTAAATGTTGTGGTTATAATACTTTTGAAATGTCCAAAAATACCAACATCAATATAAATATAAATAAACTACCCTGAATTGATTTAGATACTAGTTTTAACTGATATATAACAACTAAGCTATTTATAATCTGCATATTTAAATGCAACAATATTTGTGAGGTCAAAGAAGAAGGAAAAGCAAAAAAACTACTGTAACTTTTAAAACCTTCAGCGTGTTCAGAGACACTTTATAGAACTCATTTCACTCAGTTTGTTTACTTATTTAAAGTATTTTTTTTTTTGCCTCAGGACAACATAATGTAGTCAGACCTCTTTTTAAGCTTCAAGTAAAATACAATTTAGTTTTATTTATTATTAAAATTCAGTTAGCTATTCAGTTAGATAAACTCAGTAGCTATTTATAGTTTTATTCTGTTTTATTAACAAAAGTGCAAAAATATTAAACAGCACCATTTAGAGCCATCAAAACTAAAGTTTCTTTTACATTTATGGGGAATGCAAACACAGTAAAATGTAGAACATCAAACCAAAAATAAAGTTAAATATTGCTTTTTTCAGAATAGCAAGTAGCTACAGTTGATCAACACCAGCAGATTTCATTTTCTAGCAGGACTTGACACAATGCCCACACTGCCAAAAGTACCAACTGGTCTTATATAATATTTTCATTGTTTGAGACACCCATTGTTGTTTTTTTTATTGCCTTTAAGCCGTACTCGTTAACAATAAAAGAAATGTTTAAAATACATCTACATAATTGGTCTATAATATGGGTTTCACTTATTGAACTAAACTACTGAAATGAAGTAACTTTTGAATGATAATAATTTTTTTTTAGATGCACTAGAATGTTTTTTTTTTCTGCAGAAAGTCTCAGAGCGTCTCTGTGACTGGGAGGCATTGATGACAGAAGCAAAGAGCAGCTGTCTTCAAAGCCTGTGAGATTTAAGCAGCAGGCTCTCTCCCTGCTGTCTTTTCTCACCACCCCGCCACTCTGCTGCTCTGGCAGACTTATGCAGACACAGGCCATTGTAGGTGTCTCTGAAAAAACTCAAGAGGCTCCTTTACAGCTTTATGCTGAGTCACTGGGACAGGAGGCGAGCACAGACCGGCAATGAGTGTGCACATTTTCCTCCTCTGGCACCGAACCAGTAAACTGCCTCACAACACACTACAGCCTGGACCTCGCCACCATTACGATTGGCAAGAAATAAAGTGGTGATTTGGAGGAGGTGAAAATAAACAAACAGACAAGTAAACACACACACAAACACACACAGCTTCAGTTTCAGTGTCAGTTTACATATGGAGAAAAGTCTAGGTGATAAGCGTTCAACATACCGACACTGCTGAGGGAACTGCTGCTCTCCGAGTCTGATGGCATAGTGGACAGAACACTGTAGGTGGACCCTGTAAAGCAGGACAAAGAACAATCTATTAACAAACAATGATTATATATATATATATATATATATATATATATATATATATATATATATATATATATATATATATATATATATATATAATGAGAATAGAGAGAGAGAAAATATAAAATGCAATTTCAAACTAATAGTACTACTTTTATAGAAAATAGTAAGTTCTGCACCAATAAAATGTTAGAAGCATAAATCAGAACAACAGACAGTAACATTATATATATTTTTAAATTAAAAAAACATACAATTTCTTTCTAAAAATGTGAGTTTAGAAACACCTCTCAAAAGTTTCTATAATTTAGAGAACATGTTTGCAGTGGTATAAAAAGTTTGGGCAACCATGATTTTCTTTTATAAATCATTTGTTTTTCAGATTAGCAATTTTAGTTAAATTAATCATATAGCAGATGAACACAGTGATATTTGAGAAGTGAAATTAAGTTTATAGGATGTGTGCATAAATTTGGGCAACCCAACATAAAAATTACATTAGTATTTAGTAGATCCTCCTTTTTCAGAAATAACAGCCTCTAAACGCTTCTTATAGCTTCCAATGAGAGTCTTGTTTCTGGTTGAAGGTATTTTAGACCATTCTTCTTTACAAAACATCTCCAGTTCAGTCAGGTTTAATGGTTTCTGATTATGAACAGCCTGCTTTAAATCACACCACAGATTTTCAATAATATTTAGGTCTGGGGACTGAGATGATCTGAGATCATTCCAGAACGTTGTACTTGTTCCTCTGAATGAAAGCTTTACTAGATTTTAAGCAGTGTTTAGGTGTTTAGGGTCGTTGTCTTGTTGAAGTATCCAGCCCTAACTTCAACTTCAACTTTCTCACTGATTCTTCAACATTGTTCTCAAGAATCTGCTGAAATTGACTGAAATCCATGCGACCCTCAACTTTAACAAGATTCCCAGTAGCTGCTCTGATCAGACAGTCCCACAGCATGATGGAACCATGGGTGATGGGTGCCCAAACTTTTTCATACCACTGTATCTGAAGAGACAGTAAGGGAACAAGCAGACACTTCGGTTAAACATGAATAATTGGACTCTTTTTAATGAATAGGCTAAGAGCTGACGACATATTGATAGCATGCACAGAAAGGCATATTGTGACAATTTATCAAAATAATGATTAGGGCAGTAACTTTAAAACTTATGTCAGAATCTCTAAATCAGGACAATATTTTAAAATTACAATGCGTTAAATTTCCTTTCTGTGTCTATTTAGTATGCGGCCAATAAAGCTCATTCATTCATGTCCCTTTATGGTGGTCATGGGTTATAGGTGCTGGGAGAGCTCATTGACTGGCCATGTCCTGCTCTGAAAAAAGCTCAGAGGAGCTAAATAAAAAGCAAAGCAAGTAAACCTGGGTTAGAAACCCCTGATTTGTGCTCTCAGATATGTGGATTTATCTTCTAAACCTGAGTGATTTGAGCCTCAGTGAGCTGAAACAGTCTGTGCTGTGGTGTTTAGCCTGTTAGCTTACATATCTAAGCACTGAGCTCTCTGATACCTGGAGGATCTGTAGCTGAGTTAGCTGAACAAAGGCTAGCTTGGCAAGATTTAATTTCAGTTTTCTATTCCACTAACATCAGTCACTAGAGTAGGGCTGGGGCGACGCGTCGACATAATCGACGTCATCGATTACAAAAATACATCGATTTGCATAACGTGCGTCGGCGCGTCGTAAACATGGCGGCGCCTGTGGAGAGCATTAGAGGTTAGATCGGGCCCAAAAATTCCAACTGGCTGTTTTCGGGCTGTTTTAATGAGCGAAATATGATCAGAATTATGTTAATTAACAGGGTAACATAGAAGCATAGAACTATTATTTAATTAAAATGATTTTTAAGAACAGCTAAACACAGTTCTGCAAGTCAAACGCGGAGGAGTTCACGTGCGAGAGACACAGAGAGAGACAGAGAGAGAGAGAGAGAGAGAGAGAGAGAGAGAGAGAGAGAGAGAGAGATTTGCTTGTTCTGGTGAGAGCTCCATTCATAATTCTGCAGCTCCCTCAGTGTTTTCTGCCGTATTTTGCGGCTAGCGCGAGCGCTTACAACTGACACCGCGGACCGCGAGGTGCCGCCGCGTTTGTGCCGAATCCGACTCTCTGCTGAATCTGACTCCCGCTTCGCGGACAGAATCGGCACAACACCCCCGCTGTAGAACTGCGGTAGTGAAAACAGCGCTTATAAATAAATTAGTTTAGTTTCACTTTCAGTTTTCGTTTTTTTTTTTTTTATAAAAATATAATTAAAAAACAGACGCCTACATCTCGGACTATTTTCTGGAGCCCGGGTCGGATTTACGGGCGGGCCTCGGGTCATGTCGGGTTCGGGCAGAGAATCTAAGCTCTAGAGAGCTTGGACTCCGGAGAGCAATCTCCAGCTACAAAAAAACGCCAGCGGGCATCTAAAGTTTGGGAGCATTTCACGCAAAAGGGCAACAATGTGGTCCTCTGCCATACGTGCAAAAGGAGCACTTGAAGCGCAAACATCCAGGAGCACTATGTCAACAGGGTCACACAGTAAGTTACCGTTTACATCAGGGTCTCCGCGGGTGTCCTTAAAAAGACTTAAGGCTGTCTACCAAAGGTTTTAAACCTGCCACAGGCAGAAATTATACATTTTGGTTTATATTTGTGCATGGCATTTCGCAGTTTCCAGAAACAGTAGCATTATTCATAAGTTCAGGTGTTTAGCTAAGCTAGCTGCCTTAAGTTATTTTAGCTAGCGCCGTCGGCGCTGCGGTGTCACACCGTTTTCTGTCACCGTCGGAATTTTGTGACCAGTGCTCACGGTTATGAGCGTTCATTGGCAAAACGGAAGCTTTCTATACCTACACCTTACCCTCAGCCCTAAACTGAACCGTTTTGGCCAGTCGGGGTAAACATTAGAAACGAACAGTTTCGAATCGGCCAGTGCACCGGTCTGCTGAGAACTACTTGCCAGTGGTCACAAAATCTAGCGGTCACAGAAAAACAGTGCAACACACGGTTGTGGTGTATGGGAGCTTATCCATTTTTAGCGTTATAGATCTAAACAACGTGCTGTACATGTAAGTGATTATAAGTGTGGGGTTTGGTTTAGTAGGCTTGTGTTGTTGTTGTTGTTGTTATTATATATAAATATAGTAATTTATCGTTTGCTTTAAAACGTAAAATAATTATTTAAATATATTTCTCAATGAATAGATTAGTCGACTAATCGAAAAAAATAATCGTTAGAATAATCGTTTAAAAAATAATCGTTAGGGACAGCCCTACACTAGAGTAATTTTATCTAACAGCTTATGAGTGTGGTTTCAGTTAGTCAGTCTTCAGCATGTTTGGTGGTGAACAGAAAGCCATTCTAACATACCAGCTTAATCACGTTATTAGAATCTCTCCACAGTCTGCAACTCAGTTTACAAAAAGGAACCTGATTTTGGAGACACAGACTGGATCATATTTATCATATAAAGACAGACCAGATCTTATAGAAACTCAATCACATGTTTAATAGCAGCTCTGATTGAGTTTGACTCAGATAAGGTAAATATGCTGGTGGCCCCTATAATCGGCACTTTAATCAATACACTGGAAATCTAAGAGAAATTTGTGTAGATGAACATCCAGGAATTGGTGGCTTATAATATGTGTAATAGGGGTGGGTGATATGGCCCTAAAATAATATCATGATAATTCATGGTATTTTTGCGATAACGATACTCTTGGCGATATGACAAAACACTGAATAAAAAAATATTATTTTAAGAATACACTACTACAACAAAATGAAAATTACATTTTATTATTGCACACGATATAATATGGCACACCCCTAACTGAGATATTAAATGTAATTTTTTTTTTAATTAGATTTGTAACAGAAGTCAATGATCCAGAATGTCATTATACTAATAATGAACTCTAAATATCTCTATATATATAGTGGGAAATGAGAACAGTGTGAATTTTTCTTTTGCTAAAAACAGCAAAAACGTACTCCCCTAATATAATAATTAGAGATGAGTGAAATGTCACGATATTTCAGGGTAAAATATTGTTCACGATATTCAAAAATGTTGGCGATATTATCGCGTACGATAGGATATGGCACACCCCTAATGTGTAACAACGCACATTTTAGAATCGCTTGGCTTCTTTGCACTGTGCCTACGGGATCCAGCGGCTCTCAGTGGTGAACAATGAGATCGCTTTTGTCCTGTTCGGGCATCTGCACTCTGATGTGTCAGAATAATATCGCGGCACCCTTGTTCTCTTCGATTTAGGCATCCTGAGAAGTGTACAACATTAAAATCACATTGTTATTGAAGCTACAATATTGTTGTATGGCATGATATTTTGCAAGGATAAAGTTGAGGATAAAGTGTTCATCTAAGGCAGGAGCTGACGTGTTTAGAATTGTCTTAACACAACTGGCAGAAAGAAAAAGAAAATTGTGCAAAAATAGGCACAACTGGCCGATAATAGTTGTATGGCGAATAAAAGCTGACTGAATGACGACATATTTTTAATTCAAATGTTTATTAATCGCACAATAAGCCAATATCGCAATTATCGGGACAGGCCTAAATGCAGTCATGCTAACTTAGCTAATTTCAACCAGCTTTGCTCCTGATTGGCAGCAGTTAAACATTTAGCTAATTTAATTAATGGCAAGACTGAGGACTGAAAACTGAGGACTGTCTTGTAATACATTAAAACATATCTGTTCTGATCTCCAATTCACATTGACTTTTACAAAGAAAAATAAGTATGATACAAAGGCCCAGTCTCATTACACCCTACCCCCCTGTTTTGTACTTGTATATCTAGGGGTAAGCGTGTCCTGATTCTTGTTAGGCTGGAGGGGCAGGGGGAAGTGTTAGGGCAACATGACCCATCAAACTGAGATTTTACAGAGGGGCACTCAAAACAGAGGGCTGAGAATCACTGGCAGGTGGTGGCATAAGCAAACAATAAAAAATGATGATTACCAATATATTATCATAGTTTAATGTGTAGTTTCAATGTTTTATGGCCAGTTTAACAAACATTCAAAAATGATACTAGTTTGTCTCAGTAGCTAACTAGCTAACAAATAAAATAAAGGTTATTAAAGGTAATTTCAGCTGTATCAAAGAGGAAATAAGGAATTGACAATAATAACATTGAATTGCTGTGTCACCTGCTCCCTTTCTGAAGACGTACGATGCTCTAAAGTAAACTAGTTAAGCAGCAGCTAGGTTGCTGAACTTTAAAACTCCACTGCCATAGTTATATCTGTATCGGGTGCTTGAAGGGTAATACCAATTCTTACGGGGAGGGTTTTACCCATTCACTTTGTAACCCTGTTCCAAAGGAAAGGATTACTCAAAAACTAGAGATACAAAACAGAAATGTGACTGGGCCTAAATAGTATCACACTATTATCATACAAGCATGCTACAATACATTTATTTCTCCTAGTATCATATTTCTATCTGTAGGGTAATATAATATTTGTTTGTGAAAGTCAGTATAAGTCAGCACTTGGACATGGTCATCTGTAAAGTAATAACTCTTATTCAGTACTATTCAGATATATGATTTAAAAAATCTATAATCTGTACAAATATTAGGAAATCTAGTAAATTATATATACAGATACAGAAGATACAGATTAGGGCTATGGCAATTTATTCATATCATCAGGATGGGCAGAAATATACATTTGAAAAGGAAACAATACAAATTAGCCTACATCAATGTTCTGTATTTACTTTTTTTTTTTTTCAAATTTTTCCCATTTTCTCCCCAATTTACACGGCCAATTACCAACCCACTCATTAGGACTCCCCCTATCACTAGTAATGCCCCAACACACCAGGAGGGTGAAGACTAGCACAGGCTTCCTCCGATACATGTGAAGTCAGCCACTGCTTCTTTTCGAGTTGCTGCTGATGCAGCATTTCCGAGTAGCATCACAGCGTACTCGGAGGAAAACGCAGCGGCTCGGTTCGTATACATCAGCTCACAGACGCCCTGTGATGCGTTATTATTTAAAACAAGTGAAATTCACCCATCTAGATGTGACACTGTTCATAAAAAATAAAAACACACCTTCTAGATCTGGAAGCACAGCCCCTCCTATTTATACTCATCTACTCTGCAAAGCTCAGAACATGCTGAATTATTATGCATCCATTCTTCAAAAAGGCTGTGAACATGTCTGCTCTGAGTGAAAAGGAGGGGAAAAGTCATTAAATCCTCCTGATTATTGCAGCCCCTCTACTGCAGGCTCTTTTCTCCTCCTCCTCCTCCTCCTCTTTTTCCTCGTCCTGTTGCTAACGATGAGTGTATGTATAGTGGTGACAAGGCCATGTCTCATTATCAGAGTTCTCCTCGGGCCTCTGCACAGAGAGGCAGCAGCCCTGTCTACAGAAGAGCAGCAGAGCCAAGCTCCTCTCATCTGCTTACACACACACACACACACACACATCATCGCTCAGTACTCAGCACTCTTTGATTTCACACCGCTGGATGAAGAGCGAGAAATACACACCAGACAGGCGAGTCTAGCAGCTGGGATGAGACTATCTATATCGCAGTGTTGTCAGTGCTTCATTTACTTGGGATGTATCAATCAGTAATATGTTTCACCTCAGATATTCTATAAAAAATATATATACATTAACACACACACACATTAAGACTTTAATCTGCAAAAAAGGTAGCACAATATTTAAAAAAAAAAATCAATTTTTATGCCTGTCACAATAAAATGTGTGGACAATATATCTTCCCACATAAAGCTCTGGAAAAATAGAGACCACTTAAAAAGGAAAAGTTTCTTTGATTTTACCAAAATTAAAACCTCTTGAAATATAACTAAATGGATGATCACAAGCCACCAAAGCAAGCTAAACTGCTTGACGTTTTGCACCAGGAGTGGCATAAAGTTATCCAAAAGCAGTATGCAAGACTGGTGGAGGAAAACATACCAAGATGTATAAAATCCAGGGTTATTCCACCAAATATTTATTTCTGATCTCTTAAAACTTTGCATTATTTGAGGTCTGAAAATAAATGCAATAAATGCTCTAAATGACAATAATTTGGAGAAAATGTTGCTCGTAGTTTATAGAAAAAAACAACAATGTTCATTTTACTCAAACATTGGCTTTTAAATAGCAAAATCAAAGAAACTGATTCAGAAACCGAAGTGGTCTCTTATTTTTTTCCCAGAGCTGTACATTTTATTACTGCGATAAACAATATTATTGTCATTTAAATTTCACTGACATAATGATAATAGTATAGCATAACAAAGCAATTATACACTTTTAAAAACAATAATTTTTAATTAATCATAGTTTGGGAAATATATTCCTATTTTTCCTGGCTACCGCTGTCCACTTGCAGTGTATGGACTTGCAGTTATTAAAACATTGGTCATTATTGCATGACTATCAAACATTTTCAAATATTATTGAGGTAATGTCCATTTATTGTATGATAAGTCAATAATTCAATTATCACGACAGGCCTAGACATTGAGATTTTTTGTTCTTCTGTAACATACCGTGCATATGTGATATATATTCTGTGTTACATATTGTGAGAAATATTACAACTGTTATTGCAGTTGCCAAAAATAAGGGTAGGACAAAATATTGAGATTACAATATACTAGTGCATCTCAAAAAAACTAAATACCATTAAAAGGTACTTTATTCCAGTAATTCAGTTCAAAATGTGAAACAAAATATAATATTAATGTATTATACACTGAATTATCTATTTTAAGTGTTTATTTATTTTATTGTTGTAGATTACGGCTTACGGACAATGAAAACCCAAAAATCTGTGTCTCAGGAAATTAGAATATTATATAAGACCACTTGGTACTTTTGGCAGTGTGGGCAGTGTGCCAAGTCCTGCTGGAAAATGAAATCTGCATCTCCATAAAAGTTGTCAGCAGAGGGAAGCAAATATCCAGCAAGTCGTAGCAAGGTGTGTACAGCTGTCTTATGTGAAATCGCACTTCCTGCGGTGTGACTACTGCGCTTGTGCACACTGCAATGTTAATTCTCAAACAGCATATTGGGCAGACCTAAGTGCAAGACACTACACAGTACACTACAACTAATGTGATTTTAACAGTGTTTTTACTGGTGTCTAGAATACACTAGAACTGCATTCCAAAACACAGGGTGCAGCTGAGGTATTCTCGTTAGGTCTGTCCTGTGAAGACTACTTCTTAGTATCCTGTCAGTCACACAGATGCACAAGTAGGCCACTCTAAACGTCAATCTAAAATGTTTGAAGAGATTGAAAATAAAGCACATAATAAAGTTGTATGTTAGCATGGTTATTATTTGCTATGTTTAGGATTGGCAATTGATGAATTCTTAAATTACTTTATCATTGTACACCTTAAAAAGTAACAAATAAATATATTTATATTTCAATTTAAGGGCAGTCTTTTTTTGGACATCCAGATTTTCTGGTTTACTTATTTTCTAGAAACTGATTCATGTTTACTCTAGAAACTCAATGCTCAATGAAGGCAGTCTGAGATGCTTGGTCTGGGAGAAAGACGTGGGCCTACCATATTAGGAGGCAAGTCTGGTACTACCTCTGGTCTCTATTGTGCAGACTCTTGTTGCAAAATTTAAACTATGTTTGACAATTTTGGCCTCATTTCTATAGAACGAAGGGAATGGATCCACAGCTTCCATGTTTTTGTTTTAGTCAGTTCAATTTTACTAAACTTGTACTCCTGATGAAAGTGAAAATGAGAGCAGGCATTAGTATTAAGTATCTCCACACTGCAGATACATAGACTACTCTGTTAACGTCTTTAAATACAGGCACAAAAAGAGCACAGGAGCTTAAGATGGATTAATTCAAAACTGGGCCTGGCTTAATTTAGTCACCATAAATGTGTTATTATAATATGTCTTCTTGGCTGAGCTCTATTCATTAACATAAGCACCCAACAGAAACAAAGTTAGAGTCTTCTTCTGAATGTCTTAAAGCTGCAGCTGTGATGTCAATGGCCACTGCAAATAAGTAAAGGGTCATTTTACTGTGGAACAGGTCACAGGTTGTACTGTAATCAATACCAATTACCATCAGTCAAACTCTGCAAACGCATCATCAATAACATCTGTATCTGTGTAAACATCTCTTAGTCTATGTGATACCCTAGCTGACTGAGCTTAAAGCCACCAGAAATCTCATCCAGCATGTACAGATCCACTTAATACAGCTCAACACAACACAGCATATACAGCTCTGGAAAAAAAATAAGAAACCACTTTCATTTTCTGAATCAGTTTCTCTGATTTTGCTATTTATAGGTATATGTTTGAGTAAAATGAACATTGTTGTTTTATAATATAAACTACAGACAAAATTTCTCCCAAATTCCAAATAAAAATTTTGTCATTTAGAGCATTTATTTGCAGAACATTAGAAGTGGCTGAAATAACAAAAAGAAGCAGAGCTCAAATAATGCAAAGTTCATATTTATACATTTTCAAGAGGTCAGAAATCAAGATTAGGTGCAATAACCCTGGTTTTTAATCACAGTTTTCATGCATCTTGGTATGTTCTCCTCCACCAGTCTTACACACTGCTTTTGGAAACTTTATGCCACTCCTGGTACAAAAATTCAAGCAGTTCAGTTTGGTTTGATGGCTTGTGATTATTCATCTTCCTCTTGATTATATTCCAGAGATTTTCAATTTGGTAAAATCAAAGTAACTCTTGTTTTTTTTCCAGAGCTGTACACATACATACATTCAGCAAGATGTTAATAAAGGTTTTAACAGACCAACATAATTAAACATTACACTAAGCATTACTTGAAGAGCATGACCACACATTATGCAAAGATCTGAGATTAGATACAATGGGGAAACAGAAACAGTCACGTTAGAGAGAAGATAGAACAATAACAAAAGCCCATCTCTGTTTAGTAAGTAGGTCAGCAAACCCAGGCCTTGCCTTGGGCCACTATGTGTTTTTTTCCTTTGTGCTGTGCACACTGTTTGTCAAACAGTTGTTTCAGGCAACTTAGCGATCAACCCCCCCACCCCGCTAACAGCCCCCACCAACATCACAAATACGGGAAGACGTGTTGCCTTGACAAACCAGGGTGAATTTTAAATTCTGCAGAACAGGGTCAAAATAAAAACTATGAGGTTATTTAAATGTTTGGGCAACCAAACATGTAGTTCTTCCTGATTTATGCTAAAACAAAAAGAACACTGCACATTTTAATATATAAATACTGTTTATTTTACATATTTCAGGAAAATATGTAAAGGACAAAACATCCACACAAAAAACTTACACTTAACGTTTTAATAGACAATTACTGTATATTGTGTTAACTGTGCAAAAAATGTGCTAAATGCTGTTATTTTAATATAATTTATTTTATTTTTTGTTACATTTTTCTTAGCCTGAAAAATACAAAAATATTTCATATTTAGGTTTATTTCTTGTTTCTTAATGATTATTTCACTTTTACACTTTTAAAATTGCGTAAAAAAATTTAATTTCACCAAAAAATTGTTAATTCTCCAGAGACATGCCTATTTTGCATAAACAATAAAAATCAGTATATATAGTTAAAATCACAATTGATTATTAATGCACACCTAGGGGTGGGACATATAATACAAAAAAAACCCAAAAAAATCCATATAAAAAACTTACACTTAACATTTTAATAGACAATTACTGTAAATGTCTGTTGTGTTTAATTAACATAATATTTGGCCTGTGCAAAAAAAGCTACATTTTGTTATTTTTAATATGATTTTTTTTTATATGTTACATTTTAAAAGCTCAAAAAATGCATATTTTTAATAAACTATAAAATGAGTAAATATTATTAAAACCACAATTGATTATTAAATACCTGTCTGAGGGTGGGGTATATAATTATCCATTAGGACAGAATAAAAAATGTCTAGTCTAGTAGTAAACAGACTTTATCCAACAATCCACACAGACGAATCTGAGAGGCTTTAAAAGACTAACTGCTTGTTTAAGATGGTGATTTATCTGCAGATCTCATCAAAGCACGATAATCTGATTCAAACATATGGCTTCAAAGAGGAGTGAAGTTGAGGCTCTTGATGTTCATTTGCATTCCAAAAATAACATATTTGATAAACCCCAGCTGCTATTCTGTGTTAACTACCGTCAGCTCGGGTTATTGTCAGCCTGGTCCTGTTCATCATGCCAGGCCTGCAGAGAGGGCTATAGAGAGAGCCTGACAAACGATTCTGTTTACCCACATCTCAGGCCTCTAAATCAAACCGACTCTGGCAGTGTTCCTGCTCTGCTGTAGGAGCCACTGCTGTTTGATTAAATCTGGAGTGAGCCCAGCTCAGAGTCACCCCTTTTCTCCTACAGACAGCTGAAAGACAGAGCGCAATGTGCCTCAGGAGCAGAGGCACCACACGGCCCAGGAAGCCTTTGTTCAGTCAGCCCGCAGTTTCCCATGAGGCCGTATGGCAAGGCTGTTGCACCAAGGGCAAGGTTCAGAAGAAGCAGCCAATCAGAGCCCGGCGTGGCTCATGTGATGTGGCAGTGTTTACAGTAGTGGTGATGAGAGGGGGAAATAAGAAGAGCCAGCAGTACTGAGCTCTCACATATCAGATGATGTCACACACGTTTAAGGGGCATTCAAGCGTTTGAAAATCAGGCTGAACAGCAGTGTAATCTAATAGCCACCAATTACAACAATGGCTGAAATTACATCAGGTAATTCTGGGATCGTACAAACCCGGTGACGCTGAGATAAAAGGTGTCGAGACCGAACGGGAGACCGAAGCCAATTTGAAACAGAAAAAAGTGAGAAATGAAAAATGTACACTCTCCGCACAGCTTCTCAGAACTTCCGTTACCCTTTAACCTCAAACCACAAGCACCACAGCTGTGGGCAAGCTCTACTTTCATGCTCATGTTAACAGATCAAATGTGCATCTAACCACAAAACCATGTAAAAAAAAAAAAAAAAAAAAACAAATTCAGGAACCCTCATCCATTAACAGTCTGTAAAAAGTAGAAAGCAATGGAAGTAAATATAGCCAAAAGCCATGCTTTTACCTCCTATGGATGAATGCATCCTACACTTCTCTAAATATTTCACAATATAAAATGTTCAACAGCAATGCAGAGGTCAGGTGTAGAAAAAGTGCTGACCTCTTTCATCTTTTCTGACTCGCACTCAGACATTTGAGGGAAGTATGACGAGTGTGCCTTATAAATAAAGAGTGAAGACTTTTAACACGACTAACCAGATACCTCTCTCCAGAGTACATCACTCAGCCCAGAACAGTGAGCATCAGAACCTGGAAGAGCCAGCCAACATTAATACTGACACTCCTGACAGCCCCAAAGTTCTGTGTTCTGTGTGAAAATTCACAGATAAATTTTGCTGATAAATTTTGGCAAACTTTTAAATGTGACACACTGCAAAAAGCAGGTTTAAACACGCAGAAAATCGGAAAATCTTATTTACCTTATAAAAAGCCATTTAAATGTGTGATTAAAGGGCTAATTACTGTTATTTTGTTGTTTTCCACGGGTTTTAAGTGCTCGGCACTGACTCAGCTCTTGATCGGCCTGGACGCGAGATGTGGGTGGGGGCGGGGCTGGTCATGGGCCCTGCATTGTTTATTACCGCAATATATTTTGTCGAAAAAGGAACATTTGCAATGAAAAAAAATCCAATATCGTGCAGCCCTAGTTGTAGGTTTCATAATCTTTAAATACACTTTATTTACTTTTTTTAAGTAAGACCTTTAAGTGCAAAAGACCCTCTGTGCATACCTGTACATCAAGCGTTCCTTAGAAAATGCAATAGTTCACTGGTTAAAAGGTATTAACCAAGCATACTGGAAACACCCTATTAGACTTACAGGTTTGGAGCTGCTGACAGATTACTTGTCTAAAGAGATTACTTTTGTAGACATTTGCTCATGTTGACAATTATGTTTTTAATGCATATTTGCATGTATTAACGCATTTACTACACTTCTTTTTTTAATTATTCGTTTTTTGGACCCTATGGGGTCTTCTAGTGCTCTAACTGTGCAAGCAAACATTTCTGAAGATCAGCATGTACTATCTAACATGTGTCTTAGTAAAACTCCTTACTAAATTATAGATTCTGATTGGTTCTGATAGAGTTTGTTTGTTCTTGCCCAAAGACAACAGTTTATGGTAGGGTATGGGGAGCTGAAATAGGCTGAGAACCAGCCTAATTAGTATATAAGAAACTGAAAATGGTGAGGTACCATGCATGCCACATGAACATCCTGGTTTATAATTCTACAGATTACAGACATTCACTTATCTATTACAAAATTTAAGTATTTAAGCCTTTCTCTCACAAGAAGTGTAAAAAGACCAGGAAGTTCACTTACATCAGAAAAAGTCCTCCACAAAATGCCAACTGGCTGCATTTCTATTTGCCCAGGGAAGCTGTGAAGCACAATCTATTACAATCCAACTTTCCATTTTACCAGTCAGCACAAATAAAGGACAGTCATATCAAGAGCTGTGGGTGCTGCAGAAAAAGTTCTACACTAGAGCTAGCCTATAGGGCAGCTGTGATGTTTCAAAGGGATGGAAACATGAAGCCCCCTGCAGCAAACAGTCTCACAGTTCCCTCCACCCCATCCGAAAAACACACACTGCAGCAGGTCACTGTCTCACTCTGTGCTTTTTTAGCACATACAGCTCAGCATACTAAAATACATTTCCCTAAGACATGCCTATTGTTCAGTCTGGCACTCCCAGCAGTGTATAACATGCCTCCTGCGCGCTTAACCACAGCTCTTCAGCTCTTAACCTCCTAAAAGCTACACATGTCGAGCCAATCACTCTCAAGCAGATTAGTGGGCCCGTTTAAACAAAGCCTATATTAGAGGCTCAGAAGTAGCCAGCTATCAGTTCTGCGTTAAACACCGGGTCCAGATCGCAGCGCTGATGGAGGTTAGTTCTGCACTGTTTATTTCCATTACCTCACAACCAGTATTTAGACTGTGGCATTTCCTGTGCCTTCCTCGGTAATTAAGAAGCTGGGGAACACTTGTAAATGGTAATGAACTCCTTTCTGATAGTGCTGCCTCTTGGCGGACAACGTTAAAAGCAGGTGAAAAAACTGAAGCAGTAAGGGATGCTAGCAGGTTTGCTCCGTGCACAGCAGAGACAAGAGTAGAAAGGATTATTTACACTAATTCTGTTCCACACACACACCCAAATACACAAACTCAACATAGTTTTCAATGCTTTCTACTAACACTAGTCGAGGAAAGTAGTCAGGTCGAAAATAGGCCTGAAATCAATACTGTTTAACCAGCATTAGCAGCATACTTTTGTATAGAAAGTTGTCTTTGTGAAATACAGCACCTTAATCTGACATATAACAGTAGCTCAAATAAATGACTCTGCATCCACTGCATTAAACTAAACAGGAGTTAGGCTTGTTAGGGTTGCATGATATTGAGGGAAAAAATTACATTGCAATATTCGGATATAAATGTATATTGATATATATTAATAATGTACTCATTCAAGATTATAGTCAAATAAATAATATATAAATTTCCTTTTTTGTATAAAGGAAGTTATTATATGATGTATATGGTTTAATGGTTTAATTAGCCTTGTGGTAAACTTGCCCACACATGCCCACATTGCAGTGACAATGGTGAATACTGGGCAGTAAGTAAATGACATATTTATTGTTATTGTAATACTGCAATAGTTGTTGCAAAATATAATGTAAGGGATGCAATAATATTGCAAATGAACAACTTTACCTGCAAGCAGCAACAGAGGAAGTTATTCAAACTGCATGCTGTGATCACATGACATAACTAGGCTGGAGGCAGAGCAGGGTAGAGGTCCACAATGAACATGCAGCTAAATAAATAAAACTGTAATTCTTAAAAAATATATTTTAAAGTCAAACAAGCACTGGATGCTAATCTACACAGATTTCTCTCCTTAAAAAACTGTTGGTGAGTAGTGATGGGACGATACACTTTTTTCAGCTCCGATCCGATACCGATATAAAACTGATATAAGATTGCCGATACCGATACAAATACCGATACTTTTAGTTTATTAATAGTACTATGATTAAGGTTAAATAATGAGGCTGAAACAGACCACACAGCCCTTTTAAGAGTATCCACAGGTGCATTTAATGTAAATGCATTCAAAAGTCATTTATTTGACACACTTCATATGCAATTACACAATAGTTTCCTTTCAAATAAAATGTTTGAATTTTTATTAAATATAAAAAAAGTAAATATTAAATACGTTAAACATTAAATTCAGGGCATTTTTTGCAACGGTTGTGCAGGAGACTTTTATTTTGACAGGTAGCATAGAGGATTAGCTGCAATAGCTAACGGCTAACTGGCGATGCTAACTGTATTTCCGAGCTAAATTAATCACTGTTTTTTAATAACAGATTGATTTCTTAGTGCTGGTTAGGGTTGGTAGGATCTGTGGTTTGATATTAGATGTGGATTATGGCTGTAGTTCACTTAAGGTAGTTATTTATTACATTCACAATGCCGGAATGATTTTGCTAGCTAGGCTAACAGACTGCAGATCTTAATGGAGATGGCTAACGGCTAAGTGGCAATGCTAACTGTATTTCCGAACTAAATTAATGACTGTTTTTTTAACAGATGGGTGTGTTTGTGCTGGTTAGTGTTTGTAGATGCTGTGGTTTTATAGGATATGTGGATTATGAATATAGTTTACTCCAGTCTGTAGTTATAATACCTTCACAACACCGGAATGCAGCTGCTGTCAGTTCAGTGCTAGCTAGGCTAACAGACTGCTGGTGTTAATCTGTTTACCTCTCAGACGCTGACTTCTGCTGTACAGCGTTTCCAAAGTGAAAACTCTCCAGATAATGGACTTTTTTTGTAGATAAACAGCTAAAGTTACTCAGTCAGCCGCAGACTGAAGCTGCTGGGGGTTCAGGGTAAACTGTTGAACTGGAATCCTGATCAGGGATGCATTTTGTGTTAACGTTATGGCGGGTTTATTGTTCAGCTCAAGCTTTGGACTGGAATATGGATCGGTAAGTGGATCGGCAGCGCCCGCCCAATATCCAATTCGTCGGATTACGTCAATATCGGCCCCGATACCGATATTGTATCAGATCGGTCCCATCTCTATTGGTGAGTAAAGCGCTTCTGTTTATTTACAAAAACCTTAGATTTCCAGATTTTCACTAAGGATGGATGCAGCAGCAGTAGCATTAGTGGCTAACCGTTAGCACTAGCTGTGGTTAGCGCTAATAAATGCTGCCCAACAGCACTACACTGAGGAACGCTGAGTGTTCTGGTAAGCCAGGGCAATATTAGCTAGCATTTTGTTCCACGTAGCTTGTTTTAACATGGTAAACGCGCAGGCTACACTCTGATATACTTGCCTCTGAATGGCAAAAGAGCTAGCACTTTAGTGCGGTTAGCGGTTAGCCTTGGTGCTGGAGAACTAAACTGAAACTCCTGTATAATGCTGGACTTCAGAGTGGCTTTACTGCTCCTTACAACCTGACTGGTAAAATTCATACATAAAGTGCACTGTCAATTTTGGGGAAAATTTAAGGATTTATGTTTGCCTTAAAGACAGAAAAAAACAATATATTAATTTAGGATCTTCATTTATCATGTTTCTCATTGCTATTAAAACATCAAACAGCATCATCACACATTGCATTTTTTCTGTATTGTGCACTCCCAGCTGAAATAATATTACTCGGCCCTAATCTGAGTGTACATTACAGGCAAGGCAAAAAACACAGGCTATTCAGTCCTTAAAAAAGCTGTTAGCAGGAAGCGATCCTAAAAAGCCTTTTTTAGTTCAAAAGCGACCTTGAATCAGACTGGGATCTGTATTAATATTTCATAGAACTCCAAATTAGTGTCAGTACAAAAGGCAGTCCATGCTCAGTTTCACTCTTCTTTTGACTGCAGACTGAAGTGAGTACATCTCAAAAAGCTACTTTAACTAAAGCAAAGCCATTATCAATTGTCCTTTTTGCACTTTCCTTTACTACTTATCCTATGTAACTTATGCAACTACATTCAAAGCAACGGTAGCTTCAAGCTGCTCTCAGGCTATACCAATACAATTTCCGGTTCCGGTTGAGTGAACGCTGGCGTGTTTGTCTGCCGCTGCTCACCGGTTTTTTAACGGTTTTAACGTTATTTAGCCACAATATTATAATCCTGGACACTCTGCTGTGGAGATTCTAAGCTTGGATTTATTCATTTTATCCTGGATTTAATTTTTTGAGTTGGATTTGGATCCACCTGTACGGGACATTAGTCTCCTGCCTAACACGAGCCCTCGCTGCCTGCTCCACTCTGCGTCTGCCAGCTTACTTTCGGTGTTTGCAAGAGAGCTTCCACCTTTGGTAAGTTGTCGGTGTTTCATGTTGTCAGGCAGGTTTTTAGTTGTAACTACTTGTCCTGTACGCTGACTTTGAAGTGGTGAATTGGTTTGCTGGCTAACGTGGTTTTACTGGGCTGTGTGTACTAATGGGAAAGTCATAATGTGTGTTGTGAAAATACACTTGACGATCCTCGTCCTGATCGGCCTTTTTTTTTTTATGTTTTTTTCTATGAGCCCGCATCTACATATTGCAATTTTATCAGGGAAATGCCGCGCTACACAACATCGGAACTGTTGAGCCTGAACATCAAGGCTTGCCTACATCCCCAGACTTATGCGCGCTGTGTTGCGTTGGGCATAGCGCGACGTCCCCGTTACAACCACCGGGGATCCCGCCGCACTTTACGTGTATCTGCCAGCACGACCACCAGCGAGCACATTCCAGCCATCCTTTCAGCGTCTCGCCGTAACTCAGTTAGACCAAGAGGTCGGAAAAACAGCCCCGAGTTCAGCAATCTTCGCCATCTGGAATATACACCTGCGAACTGTCTCACCATTACACAACCAGTCCCAAAATCGGTGCCCGTTAAAATAGCGTTAATTAACGCTAGGTCGCTGCTTAATAAGACCTTTCTATTGAACGATTTTTTCATCTCCCGTGGTCTGGACTTTCTCTTTCTAGTTGAAACATGGCTAACTATTGGTGACACAAGCCCCCTTGTTGAACTCTCCCCAAGTGACTGTGCCTTTCTTAATACTCCTAGATCTACCGGTCGAGGTGGTGGTCTCGCTACTCTCTTTAGGGATCATTTTAAATGCCGTTTATTATCTGCTGAAGAATATACCACTTTTGAGGTGCAGCTGTTTAAGTTGGAGCTGTCCTGTCTGGTAACATGTGCTTTAGTGTATAGACCTCCTAAAGACAGCAAGGATTTCATTGAGGAATTTTCAAATTTTCTCTCAGTTACTCTGTCTAGCTCAGATAAAGTCCTGATTCTTGGTGATTTTAATGTACATGTATGCTGTCCTTCCAAACCTCTGACTAGAGATTTTCTACAACTTATTGATTCTTTTAGTTTAACTCAGTCTGTTACTGGCCCCACACATGAGCATGGTCATACTCTGGATCTGGTGTTGTCGTTTGGTTTTTCAGTCTTGAACATAGAAATAGATCCGGATGTTTGTTTGTCTGATCATAAACCCATTCTGTTTGACCTTTCTATTCCATGCTCTCCTCTTAAGAGCAGTCAGCCTGTCTTCTGCACACGCTCTATTACACCCTCTACAGCCAGTCAGTTTTCGGCTGCCTATATTACCTCTCCCGTGGTTCCTGCGATCGAGAACCCGCCTTTGGGTACAAGTACAGATGAGCTAACTGATCTCTTTAATTCTGCGTGTACTGCCATCATCAATCAAATTGCTCCATTAAAAACCAGACGTGTTAAACTAAAGTCACAGAAATGGCTAAATAATGATACTCGGGCACTCAGACAGCAGTGTAGGAAGGCAGAACGGAAATGGAAGAGAGACCGCCTTCAAATTTCTTATCAGATTCTTAAAGAATGTCTAAAGAACTATCAACATGGCGTCAAAGTAGCCAGAGCACATTATTTTTCTGACATCATTGCTAGGCATTCCCACAGTCCTAAAGTTCTTTTCAATACAATTAATACAGTGCTGCACCCCACTATTTCGCCGATCACTGGAGCTACTACTGAAATTTGTGATAGTTTTATGAGGTTTTTTATTTCCAAAATTGACGGTCTGCGGTCTCAAATAGTTTCTGCAGTCCCTGATCCCTCTGTTTCACTTACACCTCCTGCTTATTTTAGCCAGTTCGAGCCTGTGTCAGTATTAGACCTGACTCAGTTTATCTTGCACATGAAGCCAACCACGTGCTGCCTGGATGCATTCCCCACGCCGTTTCTTAAAGATGTTTTGTCATCTCTCGGCCCCAGCATTCAGTCCGTAATAAATAGCAGTCTTACCAGTGGTGTCGTCCCTTCCTCCTTTAAACATGCAGTTGTTCTCCCTCTTTTAAAAAAACCTGGCCTAGATCTAACAATTTTGGGGAATTTTAGACCAATTTCTAAGCTTCCTTTCTTGGCAAAAGTTTTAGAGAAAGTTGTCTTTCATCAACTGTGCTCTTATCTTAGCCAATTTAACATCCAGGACAAATTTCAGTCAGGTTTTAGAGCTCAGCATAGTACAGAGTCTGCTCTTCTTAAGGTTTTAAATGACCTCCTTTTAGCTGTGGATTCTGGGAATTGTGCTGTTCTTATTCTTTTAGATCTAAGCGCAGCCTTTGACACTATCGACCATACCATCCTGCTAGATCGTCTGAAGTTTGGTGTCGGCCTTCAGGGTGTAGCATTAAAGTGGTTCGCCTCATATTTAGAAAATCGCACTTTCTCTGTTAAGTTGGGTCAGTCGTTTTCTTCCTTTTCTGCACCTATCACCTGTGGTGTTCCCCAGGGATCCATTCTGGGACCTATCCTTTTTTCCCTGTATATGCTTCCTCTGGGATCTATTTTCCAGAAGTACAACATCTCATACCATTGCTATGCAGATGATACACAAATTTATCTTCCACTTAATCCAAGAAAAAACTGTTCTTTGCGTCTCATATTTGATTGTTTGAGGGATGTTGAATGCTGGATGTCAAAAAATTTCCTCAAGCTAAACCAAGACAAAACTGACATTATTATCTTTGGAAATCCTGACGCGGCTAGTGTTATAGCTAATGATCTGGGGCCTTTGAGTACCAATGTACATGACCATGTAAGAAACCTTGGTTTCGTTTTTGATACCAACCTAAATTTCGACAAACAAATTAGCACAGTTGTTCGAGGTAGTTTTTATCACCTTAGAAACATAGCTAAGCTCAAAAGCATTTTGTCTTTTAGGGACTTGGAAACAATTATACATGCTTTTATCTCCTCTCGTGTCGACTATTGTAACTCACTGTACCTGGGTATCTGTCAGTCGAGCCTGTCACGTCTGCAGTTGGTCCAAAATGCAGCTGCACGGCTCCTGACTGGTACCAAGAAAAGGGAGAGCATCACCCCTGTACTGGCTTCATTGCACTGGCTTCCAGTAAAACACCGGGTGGATTTCAAAGTTTTATTGTTTGTTTTTAAAGCTCTTCATGGTTTGGCTCCGAGTTACATTTCTGACCTCCTTTTCCTTCGCTCGACCCCTCGTGTTTTACGCTCCTCCAACCAGTTGTGTCTAGATGTTCCTCGGTCTCGGCTGAAATTCAAAGGTGACCGGGCGTTTTCTATAGCCGCTCCAAGACTTTGGAATAATCTTCCACTTTTTATAAAAGAATCGGCCACAGTGGATATTTTTAAGTCTAATTTGAAAACCTATTTGTTCTCTCAGGCATTTGGATCCTGAGCGGAGTTTGATGATGTTAGTTGTTGTTCTGTCTTGGTCTATCTTGGTTTTAAATTAGGTTGTGTTATTTGATCTTATTGTACAGCACTTTGGTCGGCACTTTGTGTCTTTTAAATGTGCTTTATAAATAAAGCTGACTTGACTTGACTTGACTACCAGTGGGGGGAAAAGACAGATTCAGAGGGTAACTGTCATAGCATAACCTAACAATACTATCATAAATCCATCAAACCTATATTAAGGAGATATTTCACCAGAAATATGCACAGCAAGATGATACAGCATGCTTCTGACAGGCTATGCCACTGCATGTATTACTGAGCTTCATACCCAATTTCACAATGTGAACTAGGGGTGTTTTTAACACATACAGTTAATTTGCTTTGGTCTAAATGAGGTAGCGAGTTTGTAAACTTTGAGATTTTCCCCTTGGTTTGGTTTGTTGGTTTGTAAATGCACCAAATTAATAAAAATCATGTGCGCCAAAATGCATCAAAACAAATCATATGAGAACGTTTTCTCTTGTCACTGACTGTTTAGATCAGTGTGAAGTGGGAGCAAAAGATTATTGCAGGAATAATCCTATATTCTGGTTTAGTGCATATTTCTGAAGAATTTAATATATAGCAACAGCAGAAATAGGATTTGTTTATAGCTGTAGCAATTAACTGGGTAATACACTACAATAAACCAAGCTACAGGAGCCGTACAGCTTAAACTTGTGAAGTATAGTTTAGTGCTGGGCGGTATACTGGTTCATCCGGTATACCGGAGACAAAATTAAAACCGGTATTACATTTTCACATACCACCATACCACTAGAGGCACTGCAGAGTGCCATGTAGAACAACAATGCCAAAGAAGTAAGCTGGTTTAGCTTCCTAGCTAACACTAGCCAATTAGCATAACAAGCTAACACCTTGGAGTAATGGTAGTTCATCTATGTGGAGTCAAGCGCTTGTCTTGCGCTGTCCTGCCTGTAGAAAAATGAGAACAGCACCTTATCTGAGGAACCACTGCTGCTGTTCCTTGAAATATGATGGTTTTTATCAGAGTAAAATAGAAAAACAACAGCAAACAGCTATTATTCACTTAGAAAGAGACGAACGGAATTACGCAATCAATCCACAGGTCGGAAAAAAAGTTCCTCTCGTCCCCCAGACAAGCCCAGAAGCAGTCCTGGGTATGGAATTATTTATTCAGCACAAGTGATAAAACTCCATAAAACTCTGGATACTATAACAACTATAGCACTGCTGTACCTATAGCAGTGTTTAAATATACATATACTGTTCCTTAAAGGATTATTTTAATGCACACTGAAATTAATATATTTGTTAACTGGAGAAAGAAGGGAATTGTGGCTTGTAAATTCATATTAAACTTGTCTTACTTGAGCTTTTGAGGAATATCTAAAGAAATATCTCTTTTGAGTACTATTTAAAATACGAAGTTTTGTAAAAAAAAAAAAAAAAAAAGCCAATGGAGCTGTTGTTGGCATATCTCTTTTAAGATCTATTGTTTACATTCTTCAGCTTTTTTCTGCTAATAAAGTCTGATTCCTTTATATATTGTGTAATTTTGCGGGACAAAGTAAATCAAATATTAATCAAAGCCCTAATTTAAGTATTTTATATTATATGTACTCCTAAAAGTAGAGTAAGTCTCAAACCTATAGAAATATAAAAAAAAAAATAAATAAAAAAATAATAAAAAATACAGTCACATATTGTGAAACCATCAGAATCGTAAAAAACACTTTTGTGGTATATTTTCTGGTCATACCATCCAGCACTAGTACAGTATATCTTATAGTTTGGTCTAATTCAGACCAGATCTTGTTATCTCCACAAATTAAAATACTCCAGAGCTTACTTAGAAATTGACCAAGACCAATTCTATCTCTCAAGAGTCTGGACACTTGTCCAAACATTACTTCTAAAAAGTGCAAGTGTGAAACCACCCTAAATCGATTGTTTCTTGGTTCTTTTGCAGGGTCTAACCAGCCACCAGTGCCCCACTCACAATGTACACATCTTTCTTTCTAACAGTCAGACACTAGCACAGGTAGCTTCCTACAGAAAGGCTACTCATCAGCACTACAGCAAAGATTAATGTTCTGTCTTGAAACTGAAGTGTAGCCAAGTTAGCTGGCCAGCAAACCTTGTTATACTGGTAACAAAGGCTGATTGCAGCAGTCTGTGTTCTGCATGCATTTGAATCCCACATGGATGGTCCATCACTGACATCGATTTCCTTTTGTGTATTTACAATCAAGCAAGAATAAGAAAAATTTATGTCTTTTTGAGAATCTTTAAATACTCCCAAAACCAAAGCTACAGTACCTACAAAATATTAAAGTGTCAGCCCGTATTATTTTGTTTCTAAACTGAAGAAGAAGTATTTCTGAGTGGAGAAGGTATAAAATGTTGTGTTTTATGGTACCAGTGTGCTGGCACGACCATCCCTGCTAAGCCCAATATATTCATTCTAAAAACTAGGGTCTCGGGTCGCTTTTCGCAGGAGTTCTTCTGACCACATCACATGTCTTTACGTACTTACATCACATGTACAGCCTCTAAAAGATTTAAAAATTACTCACCCAGTTCAACAGAGCTTCAGGCATCTGGTGCTAGTGGTCTCACTGTTACTGTGTGCATTGTATAGCTGTGTTCGATATGGTTCACTCATTAACTCAGTCAATATGCACTGTACAGCATTTAATAAAACGAGAACTGACTAGGGAACAATCAAACAGCAGACCATCTTCATGTTTGTACCACTCTAAGGACGTCTGACACAACATAACTGTATTGCATTATGGTAACATTGGAAATTCTAGCCTACATCGCCTGTACAATACATTCTGTGATGCATTATAGATTTCTAGTAGCACTATAAAATGGCTGACACACCATATAGTGCACTATTTCTATAAATAGTAATAGTTAGCGATTCAACACAGTTAATGTGACTCAACTGATGGTAGTATAAAGATACCAGTGATACCTTGTTAATCAGAATTTCTGCCTACAAATACATAATAAAGAAGAATAACACCTTAAACAATGCTGACAAAAGCTTACTGAAGAGTGTAAGTAAAGGGAGTTCAGTTAAAGCCATGATTAAGAAATGGAAGGAGTATGGCACATATGTAAATCTGCCTGGAGCTGCCGTGCCCAGAAAACTGTGAGGCCATGCAAGAAGGACATTAGAAGGGGAGGTCAACGAGACACCCATCACTAGTCTGAAGGACATGCAGGCTGCTGTACATGCAGGCTATGCTAATGAGCTACAGAGATCATGACCCAGTTCACATCGTAAAGTTCACATTGAGTTTTTTTAGATTAATAACACTTTCACATGAAATTGAAAGAGGACAGGATATTACCAAACATTTTATTATTTTACAGAGATTAAGTTTTAGCTCACACTGTTAACTCAGAGACGTGCTAGTAGTAATTATGGGTGTAACAATGCATCATGGCACAAAGCATCCCAATGGAAAGATTTGAAAAGATGCATTGATGAAAAGGATAATTCCATATCTTGTTTATTATAAAATGTTAAAAACCAGTGGGTATAAGCACAGGGTGGAGGATATCACAATAATTCTTTATTAGAGAAGCAGCTAGAGTTAGCTGTCCAACTTTTATTGCTGCAGCCTCCGAAAGAGATACAGACTGCATTATCTCTCATTTCTCTAGGCCTTTGAGAACTAAAGTCAAATCTGGAGAGCTAAAATTTACAGCTCAGTTGTAGCAGACTGCCCTGTGTGCCGCATTCCCATCTGACTGACGCTCGTTGTTTGCCCCACGGCCAAATTCAGGGTACACATGGGCAGCGGATGCCAGGTTCTCGTCCTTCCCAACAACTACAGACTAATCTGCTTCATGAAGGGGGCAGGAATGGGCGCCGTATGAAGTGGAGATGGCAAGAGGAGCAGCTCTGCTACAGTTGAGGCACAAATTTTAGCTCCTCAGGCCTGGCTTTAGCTCTCATAAGCCAAGAGAAATGACAGATCCTCTATTCGCGGCTACAAAGTAAGCAGCCCAGCCCTCGCAATAAAAAAAAAAACAGATGAACTAAAAAAAGGAAAATGGGAAAATGGATTGATTTTAAAATGCAGTCGAATTAAAGTAAAAGTGACCAAAAATGGAAATATTTTTGTAAAGAGACACAACCAACTATTTAAGTACAGTAACATACTGTATTTTTCTTTGTTACTGTCTTAGGCATCTTAGACAGTGATACGTTCACTCTAGATTGCTTAAAACAAGTGATTAGTGAAGTTCATTAATTAACTAATTAATTTAAACAGTACTTAAAATAAATAGTACGTACACAAATATTTATACAGGGAGCATTTATACATTTGTTCAAGGCGCATTTTGCATTGTATAATAATAATAATAATAATAATAATAATAATTGAAAATGTATTCCAAATATTGTGAGAAAATTTAAGCACTACCCAGAATTCTACAGGAAATCAAATGGAATAAACACTTGTGTTTGTATGGTAGTATCCTATTAAAAAAAAAACCTAAAGTATGCGAACATACAATCCACTAAGGGTGTAAAAAAACAGATTTATCAGAGTATCGCAATATTTTGTTAAATCTTATTTCACATGTATATATTGGTGTCAGACAGTGAATCATTAGGTGTTGTGTTTAAACTCTGACCACTACATAGCAGTGTTGTACTTACTGTGGTTACATCTCACTGTTACTAACAGTGAGACTTTTTTAATACAGTGAGATATTTTTAACACTTTTGTTTTAGACAGATTGTATGAATGATAGTGTGTTTTATACCATGACAACAGCAACGTACTGTAATATTCAAATTGTAACCCATGTATTGCAACACATTATGTACTGGCAAGAACTTTCCCAATAATCCACATCAGCTGGGAATGTACCAGGAAATGTACGTGAGCTACATTGGGCTAGTTTCCTTAATGACACATGTAAATGAAAAGGCAGTAAAGCCACACCACGCGCAAATAGTAAAATGAGGTGTATTGCAATAATTCTCAATAAAGAATAACCAAACGCATTACAGAAACACAGAATCCAGTCTATATGAAAATTTTAGTAAAACTGAGAAGCTAAAACGCAGTCATGAAACTAAAAACAACAGAGACACACTCGGGGGAAAGAGAGTGTAAATGGATTCCCTGACTGACTTTAACTATTTGAAGCAAGCTCAGCTTTATAAATCATGGATGTATCCATCTCTGAGACTGAGAGAGAGAAAAAGAAAAAGGAGAGAATAGAAGCCATCTCCTAACAGAGAGTGTTTAAGAGCACTCCTTGTGACACACTGTCACACCATAACTCACTCTCTCCACAAGTCTGATCTGTGGGGATCCAAGTTGACAGCCCCTATGGTCCGTAAACAGAGCAAGCTGCTGACTGTGCACTTTGGGGTAGCTCTGCTTAAAACAAAAGGCCTGTTGTCCAGGCCCGGCCCTGTGTTTGACTGCATGGAGAAGTCACCCTTTGGCCTGCAGTGGACAAACCATTTAAAGTGGAGCAAGCACTACGTATGAATCAGGACTGGAGTACAGCTCTTAACGTACATCAAGAAACTAGGTCTAATCCATACGTAATCCATATGTAATTACTCTGGCTTGAGAAAAACAGGGCAGGACGGGTCAGATACTATCCCTTTTTATTCACTGCAGCATCTACAGTACAGTGCAGAGCAAACACAACACAACAGTCTAAAGAAGATATTCTCAATGCTGTGGATTTAATATAAAACTAGTGAACAAAAACAATAAGCTTACATTCACACTAAGGGTCACATTAACCAATTTGTTACAAATGCGCCTGTATTGAAGTGTGACCGTTTAATTATCATCCTCTGCACATAAATCTCACTCCTCTGCTCTTTAACAGACTGATTTGCAACATTGATCTCTTGCCTCCCCATTTAAGTTGATTTACGACGGCCTCTGTTGCTCAATATGAGCACCAATCACATGCGTTCTGCAGCTTCTGCAGCTCCTCCGGATCCTCCAGTCTGCATGCAGGAGCAGTTGAGGCTGCCACTACAGTACACTGCCCTGCTCTGAACCAAACCTGCCCCTCCTCCACGGCTCCCAGCCTCAGCCTGCCTGCATGCACGTGTGAGAGAGAGTGCGTGTGTTAGTGTGTGTGTGTGTAGAGGCCTGGCAGTGAAAAGAGCTGAGGCTCAGCAGTGGCAGCTTGAGAGAATGACTTCAGAGCAGGTCGCTATCAGTGTAACTCATCACACACACACACTCACATGCAAGAGAGAGAGCAAAAGAAAGAAAAAGAGAGAGAAAGAGAGCTCGGGCTTTCATCTGTCTGTTCTGAGCCTGCAGGGTAAAGGGAATTTCTAAGTCTGTTACTAACACGTCTACACACCTAATGCCAAAAAGAAAAGTATGACGATGCATAGCGTTGTTTTTTTATTTGCAGAGTCTACACAATATATGTCCAAATGTTTGTGGACACCCGTTTTAAATAATTATTTTAAAGAAATAAAGCTATTTTAAAAATGTTTCATGTTTGGTCCAGACCTTCTGACTTTTTAGTTTGGTCTAAACCAAAATAGCAGGTGTGAAAGGTGCGGACAATCCAAAGGACAAAAAGGTTGTGTCTGTCCAGAAACCATTTGATTTGTTTGCGGTGTGGAATCACACTTTTTTTTTTAAATGGTCGCAGCAGACTCAATGATGACGACAGGAAGACAAGACGTTTGGACTCGGCTCAGGACTTTCAGGTGTAAAAAATCCCTAACCAATAGCTGAAACAGACGTGCAAATGCACACACAACTTATTAAAGGAAATAGGAACTCTGGAGCAGACAAATATGTGAAATTTATTGGCACATCACTAAAAACTTACCAATACATGCAATCAAATCCTCACAGTAGTGCTCTGTGCGTGTGTGTATGTGAGATTATTTAAATCTAAACCCTGCCTATAGCATCTTTTTCCATATATTTTACTGAGAATCGGCGTCTCAAACCACAATCTTCTCAATTGAACTTCTTTTCCTTTTAAAACAAACTTTATTCTTTACCCCCCACTGAGCCAAACTCACTCTCTTCAAACATAGTTTGGTGGCTGATTCCTTGCTAATACGCTACAACAGCATGGCTCCATACAGCTCCAGTCAAGAGAATCTTCTAATCCTGCAGAAGCAGCATGGCGGTGCACTCGGAGCTTTACGCACACAGCGCATCCAGCGTTTTTTCCACCCTCTCTCTCCATAACTATTATTTATGACGGATGCTCCTACTAAAATAGACACCACCACCACTATGTTTCATCGTCAAAGCTCAATACCCTCAGTTAAGCTTCAGTGAACATTTTGTGAGACAGCCTGTGGTAAGACTGGAAATCTACTGCATCACAACAAATCAGTCAAATGGCATCAGAATGATGAAGTATGGGGATTAAACAGTAAATCACAAGCTTGCCCTCAGGCTTAGCTCATCCCCTTTTCAAACACACACACACAGACACACACTCACACGGCAGCAGACTAAACATAAACAAATCCACTAAAAAAAGCAAAAAAGAAAATGCTGCAGAGCCAAACCGTCCCACATGCTCGCACATCCCAGCTGAAACATAAGGATTGAGAGGAGGAGAGCCATTTTTCAGGAGCACATGCATGATGAGATCGATTTGCCATGGCACCATGGCAAGGGTTACCATGGAAACAGTCAGCCTCATTTCATGGATGTGCAGAGGAAGCACATGGCTGGGGTGGGGGTGGCAGTGTAAATGGCATGGTTAATGTCAATGAACGTGACATGGAGGAAAGCCTGCTTTTAAGAAGCACTGGGAATCTACTATAGCTACTCCAATATTTTCATTTTAACCTCATTTTTCACACCGCCCTCACTCTGACCCTTTCCCCCACCATATTACCCCACAAACAGTGCGATGGGGAGTAAAACGTATGGCACAACTTAGCTAACCTGCTCTTTGTAAAGCTACATTCAAGGTGCAGGATTTGTTCCTTAAATCAGATTTTTTGAGATGACTATAAATGCAATGCTACTTGCAAGTGATCAGATTGGATTTGTGTGTCCTAATATCACAAACCTATTTGCATAAGTTGCTGCAGTAAAGAGGTTGGCTTCAGTAACTAACCACTGGTGCTCCCCATGGAACCCTACACTTCGATTACTCTGAATTTGATTAGGTCATTGTTTGTCGAGTTGTAAGTGATGCAAAAGACCCTTTAGAATTCAATACTAATCTTATTCCAAACCACATCCATCTGTGGTTTGAAACAAATTTGCAAAAATTGGATTTCCTGTGGTTTCTGGCTGCCCAGACTATTAATAATAAATCTGGGTACTAACAAGATGTCAACAATCAGATTTAGGATGTTAGTTTGAACAAAGTCTTAGTCACTACCAGCATTTCTAGTCTTGGAATCATGAATTATCAGAAAGAAGAGCCCCATACAGTGATGCCTGGTTAAATCCAGTGGATAAGAGCTCTTTAAGAGGAGTCTAAAAATTCCTTTAATAACAGCTTTAATGCAGGTTAATTACTTTGTAATAACAGCATTAAGAAAAGAGAGGCGCTGCAGTGCACCAGTCCCCAGAGATAGACCATCCCAACAGGAACACTGAACACGGAGACCATGCAGGGCTGATTTTCACCTGACTTTCATTTGATACAGGGAGAGAGACTAAGGGCTCTTGTTTGAGGTTTCACATGGAAGATATACAGATTGGATCAGGATCTGACTGTTCACATTCATTTAGGATGCCCATGAATTGGATATGTATCTGATCTGGGACCACCTGTAAAACTTAAAGGTATTAAATCAGTTTGGAAAAACATTTGTTTGGACCATATTGACATGTCCACACAGCCCTTTAAAAAATGATCTGACTGTTTACATACATTTAGTATGCCCATGAACTGGATAGGCATCTGATCTGGGACCACCTGTAAAACGGACTTAGCTAAATCGGTTTGAACCACATTGACATGTGCACACAGGCCTTAAAAATATGATCTAACTGTTAACATTCATTTTAGCATTGCCATGAATTGGATATCTATCTGATCTGGGACCACCTGTAAAACATAAAGGACTTAAACTAGTTCTGGAAAAATCGGTTTGGCCAACATTGACTACATGTCCACGCAGCCCTTTAAAAAATCCGATCTGACTGTTTACATTCATTTTAGTATGCCCATGAAATGGATATGTATCTGATCTGGGACCACCTGTAAAACTTAAAGTCCTAAACCAGCTCTGAAAAAAAACTGTTGACATGTCCGCACAGGCCTAAATAATTCAGATTAGATTTCATTCACTTCAGCATAGTAATGTGAACACAGTCGGGGAGTTCTGCAACTTGTACACACACTAAATGTGTGTGTGAGTGTGTGTTTGTGTGAAACAGGCATGGCGGAGGAGGAGGGCGACTATCCAGCCTGATACCCGGGGTCTCTGGTTCTCTTACCGGAGTGGTCTGCGGGTCCTCCTCCGTTGGTGAAGAGGGCAGAGTACAGGTGAGGGTAGGTCTTCTCCAGGGCCACACACAGGTCCAGGAAATGGTCGCTCTCTTTGCTCATCAGCATCTTCAGGAGCTGGTCCACTTTCTCGGAGCTGGACGGGCAGTTGTGGTCCAGCTCGAACCTCTCCCGCTCGCTGAGGGTCCCGGACTTGCTCAGCAGCTCGATCAGCTGGTCCGCGTCCGTGATGGACTCCAGTAAGTTCTGGTGGCACTGGTGTAATAACTCTTTGTGCTTGGGCTCCATGGCAGTTCTCCGTAGTTCCGTAGCGCTAACTATAGTTAGCTAGCTGCGCTGCTACTGGCTAGGGCAGCCCTGCGTCGCTGGAGACGCCGAGCCCGACTCAATCCCACTACAAGCCCGAGAACCAAGCCGCAAACTCCCTGCTTACGGTCACTTGTACGATTTAAACGACGCTGCCATGATATACGCTGGCCTAACACAGCAGTTTTCCTCCCTCTCTAATAGCGAAAAGGCACACGAAGCCATATTTGTTGCCTGAGGCTGTTGACTGCACTAAACACACAGAGAGAGAGGCACGGAGCTCCAGCTCCAGATAGCTACTCTCTCACTCCCGTCCGCCAACTTCTTCCATTTTCTCCCACAGCCTGGCGGACAGCGGACCCTCGCCCCCTCACGCTTTAATCCTGCCCATCTATATTCCCGCAACGCGCCGCCCGAACTGAGACCTAAACTACCGTATAACTCCTCCACCGCCGCCGCCGCCGTCCCCTACTCAAACTGCGAGCTCCGCCATGTCTCAGCAGCTCAGTAGCTGCTGCCCGCTGTCACTCAACTCTCCTCACAATAGCCATGTAAGGTAAAAAGGGGGCGGGGCCTCGCGCTGACACACCTGATTCCTCTCAGTGGGCGGGTCCCAACAGTTCCTCTCTTTAACAGTCTTTTATTTTTCTAGTTTTCTAGTTTTTTAGTCTTAGTTTTATACAGGAGTTTTGTGCGCAAAGACTAATACTAATGCCACCCCACACAATAAAACACTCTAGAAAGACCGAGAATTCTTTTTTTTTTTTTTTTAAGTCTAAAACTCACATCTTTGTCCTTCCTCTGAAAAGATATAAATACCATATCGTGCAGGGTCACTAGTTAAGCTAGCTGTCAGCAAGTCTGCAACAAGTCACTATCAGAATACTTTTTTCTGTGACACTTATGACTTAAGATTTTTAACTCTTTTGATGATTTTTTAACGAGATAATTAAGTCCTGTCCAGGTACAAGTTCATCTTAAAGTATTAAAAAAAATAGAGAATATCATTAAAAAAATATTTATTTTAGTAATTCAGTGTAAAGTGTGAAACTCATATGTTATATAGATGTTTTACACACAGAGTGATCTATTTTAAGCATTTAAGTCCCAAGTCCTGCTAGAAACTGAAATCTGCGTCTCCATAAAATTGTCAGCAGAGGGAAGCATGAAGTGCTGTAAGATTTTGTACTTGACTCTTCAAGTCAGAAAAGTTTCAACCAGGGCTTCATGCTTTCCTCTGCTGACAACTTTTATGAAGAAGCAGATTTTGTTTTCAAGCAGGGACACTGCTTACCCTATAAGATAAATAAATGGTTAAAATAGATCACTCTGTGTGTACTGTATCTATATAATATATAGTTTCACATTTTGATCTGAATTACTGAAATTAAGTAACTATTCAATAATATTATTATTTTCTGAATGGCACCTGTATGTCATCCCCACGACTTAATTATCTCGTTCCCATGAATTAAGTCGTAGCCACACATAATTTATATGTTTTTTACATGACGTCACCTTAGGGGCTCTGTATTTCGACATCTTCCTAAAATAGTCATTTTGGCAAAATTGACTTTTTTGTCTAAATCATCTGTTCTTGATGCAGGCCACCTTTTTAGGAAAATGTCCTATGTCAAGAATGTGACAAGCTAATTTTTTATGACTAATTCATATAAAAGGTGACGTAAGCAAGTACCTATTTGGTTAATAAGTAGATTTTTACTAAGATTATTAATAAAAGCTAACAGCTATTAATATTTGCATAGTTGTTTAGTCTTGTTATTGAGGTTTATTGAGTTTCATCTGTATTTTAACCATCTTATAAAGCTAGCTAGAAATACTATCCAGCATGTGGCTGTTAAAATATTAAAATATTAACTGTTTCAATCAATATTTTTAAAATGTTGAATTGGGATTGTTTCTGGTTGGTTTCACTGCTAGACTATATGATTAACTATTCTTTGCTCATTTTGTTCATTAAATAGCTGTCAAATGAGTCAATATTATTAAAACTTCAGACTACACAGAAATCATATTTTGCTAGCTTAATCACTTTTTATTTTTTAATTTGGAGATCTGGTGCTTTTCTCTCAGTGCACTGGTGGCAGTTTAAAAAAGAGGTGGTGGCTGACTTCAGGTGAATCAGAAGAGGTGTGTTCATGTCCCACCCTCCGAGAGGGACCAGGGGGAGTTCTAGTACGTTGGTAGGTTAATTGGCTCTGTTAAATTGGGGAGATATTTTGGGAAAAACTATATTTGTGGTCCTACTACATGTTTATAATTTATTTATTACACTGGCTGATTTAGAGTTACAGTTTTAGGCGTGCAAGAACTGCACATCATGTTGAACAGCAGGGAATCACAAAAGGTCACATTATGTTAATCTGGATTATGGGACATGCGTGTCTGGCTTGACCAAAAATATGGCACTTTTTAAAGTGTTTACTTAAAAATGAGAGTGGGAAATCCATGTTTGAGGTGGCTTACAGTTGATGCATGTTTATATGTGTCCAATTCGGGTTTATTTCATTACTTCCAGCTGTGAGAAGATGAAGTTTCACACCATATTATTGTCTGGACCTACATGTGAATCTGCTGTAATGAGGATCATGCACTAACAGTCATATGTGGTGTTCAGTGTCTAAATGCAGCCCATTGACTCTCAGTCAGAGCATTGAAGCTCACTCAGTTTCCACATTCTCAGGCCGGCTATAAGGACACCTCTTTGGAAGATATGGATAGAGAGGCCATAGAGTTCATACTGCTTCTTTTATCCTCATATTCTAGGAAAGGTTGATCATGGGTTCCACAACATTCTTGACCAGATAGCTACATTTATTTCAGCTGCCCTTTTGCTGAAGAGTTATATTCATGTCATAGCCACAAATGACTGGTTCTGCAGATTTCAACGACTCTCATCTTCAGTGTTGCGACTGAAGGCTTTGATTCTCCTGGTGCCCTGAACTGCTCTCTATATACTGACTCCTCTGTAGTTCTCTGGACGAAAAGGAAAAAGGGCTTTATGTTTTGGCTGAAATTATTTAACATACAGTCTGGCTACTGTATTTAATTAAAAGTGCAGTTTATAGTCAGGTGCAGCCGGTATGTGTAAAAATGTTTAAAATTAGTGGGTGCTGTTTACATTCAGGTGCGCTCAATAGCTTGAAAAGTACAGTAAATCCCCAGTAAGAACTGTTTCTGAGTTTAATATAAGATGATCTGCAACATTAAAGCAATACTGGGAAGGGAAAGCAACATGCGTATAAATTCAGGGACATGCAATAGTTTGGGCACATCCAGTTTAAGTTTATATTACTGTTAACAGTTATGTCAGTTGAAAACTCCCAAAAGGCATCATAATAAAAAAAAAATATTTTCATCATTTTTTTTGTGATTTATATTCTATGTGCACATAAAATCAGTTTAACAAGCACAGATTTCTTCAGACACACAAGCTTGTAGGTACATGTAAAGTAGGAAAATTAATTAATAAAGAATTAATAATTAAAATTAGTAGTTTAAAACTGTTTTTTTAACATATGATATATACCAAAATATATGCGTTTTTTTCTTATGAAAGTAATATATCAGTTGTTCTAAAGGAACAAAGTCGCTGACCAAGTTCTCAACGTAGTATTCGTATCTTGTCACATATAAACAAAATAAAAAATATAAATAAATATCTTTTACATTTTTACATTTGAACCAAAGATCAGAATTATCTAGCAAGGTCTTTTGGAGACAGATTGGTAAGATCAATTTATATAAGAAAAATAATTTTAAGAGTAGAAATTAAGCATAATTACGCATTTGGGTTTTCCAATTGTGATCACCTGTATTTATTCCAAGGCCTCTAAACTACAAACTATTCCTATGAGATAATGATAAGATAATGATATTCTAAATAATGATAATTATTTATTTATATACAGTACAAGCCAAACATTTGCCTGTACACACCTTCTCATTCAATGTGTTTTCTTATTTTCATGACAATTTACATTGCAGATTCTTACTGAAGACATCAAAACTATGAATGAACACATGTGGAGTTTTTTGTACTTAACACAGTCTACAGTCACCGGAACTGAACCCAATCCAGATGGTTTGGGGTGAGCTGGACCGCAGAGTGAAGGCAAAGGGGCAACAAGTGCTAAACACCTCTGGAAACTCCTTCAATACTGTTGGAAAACCATTTCAGGTGACCACCTCTTGAAGCTCATTGAGAGAATGATGCCAAGGGTGTGCAAAGCAGTAATCAGAGCAAAGGGTGGCTATTTTGAAGAAACTTGAATAAAAAAATATGTTTTTTTTGTTTGTTTGTTTTTTACCTTTTTTTGTTAAGTACAAAACTCCACATGTGTTCATTCATAATTTTGATGCCTTCATTGAGAATCTAAAATGTGAATAGTCATGAAAATAAAGAAAACGCATTAAAAAAAGAGAAGGTGTGTCCAAACTTTTGGCATGTACTGTATATTATTTATCAACATATTAATCAATATCAGTGTTTTATTTTTTGTTCTATACACTTTTACAAGCAAAAAAAAAACACCATGCAAAATTTGAGCACCCAAGGATTTTAGAAAAAAGCTTTTAGAAAACCTTTTAGAAAACCTTTAACACGTTATCAGACCTGAAAAAGCATGTTATGGCAATGAGCTTCTCCCAAAGCAGCTGCCAAAAAAAAATCTATTAAAATAACTGAAAGAGAGCTAAGAGCTTTTGGCTTACTATTCACAGTAACAGAAATTTTCACTAGGATTGTCTAAGCTGTTGCATGCCACATTAAATGAACAGATAATACAGAGAAAATAGGCTTGTCTACAGTTATGACAACTGAACCAAGCTAGACAACCAGTATAACTAGTTTTGACCAAAATCAAATGCTATGTACACTACACTGGTCAAGATCTGGCTAACCAGCAAACTTACCAGAATTTTATGTGCATTTTTTACTAAAACACTGAATACCGAATTTCACTTTGACCAGCAATGGTCAGTTTAAACAACCTGAAACCAGCTACCAATCAAAGCTGGTCTTTAGCTGGGTTTTTCAGCAGGGTACAACTGTACAAAAACTGGTCAACCACCAAAACTGTGCTTATTGGATAAACCATATCTAAAATAAAATACATTGTTGTGTTAGATCTGGTGATTTCACAGGTGTTTCAATCCATCCTGTTCTAATAGAGATGACACTGTTGATCACATGATGTTGATCACATGATATTCATTCATGGGAAAAGAAACTGGACTCTGTAGAAGAATATACAAGTCAATCTGCTAAAGCTTTCCTCACAGTGAACGTGAGAGAGTCCAGGCCTGGATGTCCAGAACCCATGTCCTGTATGTGTCCTAATCAAAGCTTATTATAAATTCCCCCCCACTGTAAACCCAGAAGTTGTATAAACTCAAATGATTTAAGTCTGTTTTACATAAAATTGGATATTTTTAAACAATACTCAACTATTTTTAGTTAGTTGAACATGTATACATTCAAACTGAGATCTTTGAGTTAAACCAACTTATAATAACTGAGTTTATTCTTTTTGCCATTAACAGCTTCTTTTCTATTGGCTTTTGGCACAATCTATTTGCACACTGGGTGTGTTCAACAGTTTCTGACACTTACCATTAGTGTGTAGTAATTCTCCCTGGGCTACCTTAGAAATAAATCAAGTTTCACTGTAGTTGAAATAACCTGATGTTCTAAGTTATGCTAACTTAAGTTTTCATTCCCCATTACTTAACTTTTTTAAGGCACACGATTTCCTCATTTTTTTTAAGTATATTCAACTTATCCGGACTTGAATGGTCTAAGATACAGCAATCAGACTTCTCATTAAGAGTGTCCTGTTTCTTCTAATCAGCTCAGTATATATATTTTATCACTCAGTGTGAAATGAATTTTGTGTATCTCTTAGTGCTGTGAAAATTATAGGGTGTTTAAAGCAGAAAACTACATCATTTTAAACATGCTGTAGTTCTCATTCACCGCCACTCTTCAGGAAAATGAATCTTATCTTCATTTATGTCTTTGGCATTAAAACGCAACAGACATTTCCTCCTTCAGTGAGCTATAACTGGAGCTCTTCAGCTGGTAATTTATCAGCTGTCGTCATTACGCAATCAAAAAAAGAAGAAGGCAAACACTATAAATAAACTGACACACGTGTATTGCAGAAGCCACCAAAACTCAGGAAATGTTTTTAATGTTATTTTGGGCACAGATGTTTAATAAAACAGTGATACAAGACTACATTCAGAGTTCAGAATGTCTCTGCTGTCTACATTGCAGTCTGCAGTCTACATTCACTAAGAGCTACAGTACAGCTCAGCAATAGCCACACTGTGTCATCATTCACTCGTTTATACAAAATATACATGTTTTACTACTGTTAAGAGATCATTTTTCACCACAAGAATGTTCATGATATTGAACCTAGAGCTTGATTTGAGGAGGAATGCAAATAATAATGATCATTACTTTTTAATTATAATTTTTAACAATTTGACCACTGAATTTACCCATATTTTTATAGATTATTCACTGACTGGTTTTATTTTCCTTTTTTTAGTTTGACCACTGGGTTTACTGTTCAGTTCCTTTTTTTTTTACACAGCTTTTTTTTTTTTTTTGCAGCTTTACCAATAACTTTACCCTTTTTACAGTTTGGCCACTGATTGTTTCCATTAGATTTATTTTTAAGTTTTATAACTACTCAAATTTAAACCATTTGTCCACTGTTTTAAACCCCATTTTGTACAGTCTTTCAGTTTAACTTTTGTTCTACCATCATTTTGCATAGATTGGCCATTGTTCTTACTCTCATTTTTACATTTTGACACATTTTAACTTCATTTGTAACAGTTGGATCACAGGTTTTTGTCCAATTTCTTATAGTTTAACCAGTTGATGTACAATAATCATTTGCAGTTTTAAATCACAGTTTTGTGCTGATTTCTTACATCTTGACAACTATATTTTTACAGTTGGCTTTACCCTCATTTTTTCAGTTTTACAAATGACTTTATCCATTTCTTCCAAAGTAAGCAGTGGTTTCATCTTCATTTTTTAAAAATAGATTTTTTTTTTTACCCAAATACTGTAAATTCAGCTCAAACAACTCAAGAAAATAGTCTCACATGTTACAAATAACTTGAAACAAGCTAATTAACCAACTGAAGCAAATCATGCTAGAAGATTTAGATGGCCTAAGCTCACTATAACATCCAGGTAGAAGCGAAGCTGACACGTAAGCTGGGCAGGAAAATTATAAGATAGGAGTAAAGCAGAACCGTTCCCTCGGATTTTATGAGTCTGCAGATTAGTTGTTTCAAAGGAGGAGGATGTTCTGTGTGTGGAAGCAGAAATAGCACGTTGTCAAGGAATAGTCACTGTCGCATTTGGTTTCATGTCAGGCTATAATTAACATGCACCAATTACAGACCACATTACTGTACACACACACACACACAAAAAGAGAGAGAGAGAGAGAGAGAGAGAGAGAGAGAGAAACATCAGAGTACAATTAGTATGGAGAACAGTGCACAAACCACAGGATGCTTCACTTTATATTTAGTACAACATCATGAGCACAGCCCACAGTCCAGCTGAGATTGACTGGCTTTTAACAGACACACATTAATAATAACCACACTAAACAAGCTTCCCAGCTATGATGCAATTGCAGCTGAAATGATTGTAATATATTCTAAATACACAGTCCAGTTAGGATATTAGTATCACATTCTAGTGTTAAAACTAAGCTTTTAAAACATTTTTAAAAAACATTGTTTAAATGAGCAAAATAATAAAATAAAAAAACATTGTTTAAATGAGCAAAATCATAAAAAAACATTGTTTAAATAAGCAAAATCATAAAAAACAATGTTTAAATAAGCAAAATCATTTAAAAAAATATTGTTTAAATAAGCAAAATCATTTACAAAAACATTGTTTACATAAGCAAAATAATTTTAAAAACTTTGTTTAAATAAGCAAAATCATAAAAAAAACATTGTTTAAATGAGCAAAATCTGTTCAGAATGATGATAATTAACATTGCAACACTATTTTTACACAGATTTTACTCAAATTACTTTTGCTTAATCAATCCTTTCTTTTACTTAATTTCTGCATACAATATTACCTAATTACAAGTAATTAATTCATACAATATTACTCCAAAAATGTATGATACATAATATATTATAATTCCTGAAAATTAAATATTTTTAGTTTAAAAATACATATTACACTACAAGAAAGGATTGATTCAGGAAAAATAAATTAAGTAAAGTTTACTAAAAGAAAGGACTGATTGAAGTTCAGTTTATATACTTACTATATGTAACATTTAAGTCTTGAAACCAAGTTGAAGTTACTTAAATTTATCTGAAAATGAATTTACTTAAAAAAATTCAAATGCAGAAAGTTGCGAAACTTTTTAAAAGTAAATTTTACTCGTAATTTTTTCAGTGTAGTTAGTTTGTGTTTGGGTGTTAGGAGAGTAGGAGCTCTTTAAAGAGCTCTGTCATCAGAAGTTACGTAAATGTAGTGAGAGACGCTCCTGCTCTGGTAGTGGAGGCAGTTTGATCCATTGATGATAAACACAAAGTGTAGCAACAGATCACAGAGCTACTTTTCTGACTTCTGCTTTTGCATGGTGGAACAGCTGGGTAGATGTGTTTAATAGAGTGGACAAAAGGTGTTTAAAAACTCCAGCAGCACTTCTGTGTTTCATCCGTTACACAGACCAGTGAAACCCACACTACTTAAGCCCAATCTGGACGGGATTAGTTTCTCAGGGGGACGTCTGTGAAAAATATTTCATACTTATACTCAGTAATAAAACTCTTGCATCTTCTAATCTTGACTTCAATTAAAAAACAGGAGGACCAGTGAGTTTTTTTGGCTTTCTCGGTCACATGACATTGTGTTCAGTAGCTCCTCCATTTCCACTCACTGTTGTGTTTATGTGGATCTCTGTGGAACCACGGAGTTCAGCGAAAAACAGCAGGTAGTTCAGCCTGTAATTTTTTTTTTCAGAGGACGTCTGAGAAAAACCCATACATGGTTGTTTTGGACGGGAATAAAATCACAGAGGACCACCCATAAAAGAGAAAAATACCCCAGGACCCTCTGAGACACTAATCGCGACAGGATAGGGCTTAAGACACAACCACCATGTCAATCAGTGTCACTGTAGTGTCACTGTAGTGCTAAGAATGACCCACCACCCAAATAATACCTGCTCGATGGTGGTGCTGTTGTGTCCTGACCATTAAAATACAAGGCAAAAGAAGAAGAATAAAGTTTGCAGGAAAACAGAATAACTAGACTACAGTCTGTGTTCCTATGTCATAAATTGAGCTGAACAGATAAGGCAATAAACATAGAAACAATGAGGTTGTTAAGACATTTTGTTTAGACTGTGTATGATAAATATAGTACAGACTGTTTAGTCATGTATAATACCGCCTTAAATACAACAGTTCAATGCCCAATCACAGTTTACAGGCTTAAGCAGAGATTATTATTACATAAGGAAAGATGTTTGGTTTTTAAATCACCCCGTGCATGGATTCAGTATAATTGCTCATAGTACAAAGCTTCCACTCAATTCCTGAAGAGGATTTGTAAGCCCCTGAAGAGTCGGCCCTAATCCTAGCTATCTGATGTTCGTGCTTTAAATATTTAGAAGGGAGAAATACAGGAAATAAAAATTTAGTGAGCACTTAATTATCACAGTATAAGAGAAAGTCAGTTAACCTTTAGAGACATCAGTCTGCTTAGTTAGGAAGCATACGCGACTGAGCTAAATCATGCTGTATCAGGATTTTATGATTTGCTATTGATTTATAATAAACTGGTATCTTTAAAGAACAGTGGGATCTCCGGAAAGAGGCTTTGGAAGGTATTCATACATGCTCAGCGAAAACAGGATATTCCCTAATACAATTTAGGATTAGGCATAGATTACATTATTCGAGAACTAAGTTACATAAGATTTTCCCAGACGTGTCTCCTGTCTGTGACAAATGTCAATATAAAGAGGCCACACCTTTACATAGCCTTGTCCTCTGAAGTAAGCTTACAAATTTTTGGGTTAAAATTTTGTAGACATTTTTTTATAGTTTTAGATAAGATATTAGATTTTGTATTGATTTATATGTTGAGTTATTTTGACACTTAGAAAACTCCAACAGCAGTTACTACCATACGCCCTCATTATAGCAAAGAAAATCATATTGAGGGCTTGGAAAGGTATGGTTAAGAGAAATGGTTAAAATATTCACACTAAATAACATATATGGGCAGTTCAATGGCAATGGGACATTAGATTAAATAATTTAGTTGTGGGGGGTGGTTGAGATGGGGTTGGTTGGGGGTTGTGTGGGTATGGTGTGTGTGTGTGTATGGGGGGGATTGTAAAGGTTAAAAGGTGTGTTTGTTTTTTTTGGAAGCTATTTTATTAGTTTAGTATTTGTGTTTTATTTAAAAAAAAAGGAAAGATACAATGTATATTTGTAAAAGTTGAATATATTTATACTCCTTCCTAATAAACAAATGTTAAAAGAAAGGAAGCATAAGCGACAGGGAATCAATTTTACCTGCTGGTTCTGTTACAAATTAGGTAATAACAAGTGGTCACAGACAACTCTCATTTCTCTCCTTTTCTTTTCCTACTGGTGCTTCTCTAGTTGTGCATTTTGCTAGTGTTCTTGTCACTAAATGGTAGCATGAAGCAGTAGTACCTACAGCTTTCAGGTTGCACAGGTAGTTAAACAAGGAGACAGACATGACTGTAGAACAGCATCAAACCAGCAGAAAGACTGGTATCTGGTCCTTTTTGATTTGATTATATTATTTTGTTCCTAATTAACTGCATAGTAAAGAGTAAAGATCTACATCTTTAATTTAGTGTTCATGTACAGTGGTATGAAAAAAAATTGGGCACCGCTGATCATTTTCATGATTTTTCTTTATAAATCACTGGTTGTTCAGATTAGTAAGTTCAGTTAAATATATCATAGACGAACACAGTGATATTTGAGAAGTAAAATGAAGTTTATAGGATTTACGAAAGTGTTCATAAATTTGTGCAACCCAACATTAAAAAAAATCATGAGAATTTAGTAAATCCTCCTTTTGCAGAAATAACAGCCTCTAAATGCTTCCTATAGCTTTGAATGAGAGTCTGGCTTCTGGTTGTTGAAGGTGTTTTGGATCATTCTTCTTTACAAAACATCTGCAGTTCAGACAGGTTTGATGGTTTCTGAGCACAAACAGCCCAATTTAAATCACACCACAGATAATAACATTCAGGTCTGGGGACTGAAATGATCATTCCAGAACTTTGTACTTGTTCCTCTGCATGAATGCTTTAGTAGATTTTGAGCAGTGTTTAGAGTTTAGGGTCGTTGTCTTGTTGAAGTATCCAGTCATGGCACAACTTTAACTTTCTCACTGATTCTTCTGAGAACATTGTTTTTAAGAATCTGCTGATATTGAATGAAATCCATGTGACTATCAACTTTAACAAGATTCCCAGTACCTGCACTGGAACCACAAACTATACTGTGGGTAGCTTTAAGTGTTAAGTCTTGGAATGCTGGGTTCTTTTTTTCACCATGCATATCGCCCTCCAAATAATTTTTATTTTCATCTGTCCACAGCACCTTATTCCAAAATGAAGCTGGCTTGTGCAAATGTGCTTTTGCTTTAGCATACGTCAAGCGACTCTTGTTTGTGGCGTGTACTCAGAAAAGGCTTCTTCTGCATTACTCTCCCATACAGCCTCTCCTTGTTCAAAGTGCGCTGAATAGCTGAAGGATTCACAGTACTCCATCTGCAGCAGAATGATGTTCTAGGTCTTTGGAGCTGGTCTGTGGGTTGACTATGACTGTTCTCACCATCCTTCTTCTCTGCTTATCTGAGATTTTTCTTGGTCTGCCACTTCAGGTCTTAACTATAACTGTGGCTGTGGTCTTCCATTTCCTCACTATATGTTCCTCACAGTGGAAACTGATGGCTGAAATCTCTGATAGCTTTTTGTATCCTTCCACTAAACCATGATGTTGTATAATCTTAGTTTTCGCGTCATTTGAGATTAAATGTTTTGAGGCTCCCATGTTGCCACTTTTTAGAGAAGATGCTAAAAGGAGAAAAACTTGCAATTGGTCACCTTATTTCTTTCTCTTAATTAGATTCACCTGTGTATGTAGGTCAAGGGTCAGTGAGCTTACCAAACAAATTTTGTGTTCCAATAATTAGTGCTAAAGACATTCAAAGAAATAAAACGACAAGGGTTCCAAAATTTTGAATTATTGCAAACCTTTTGTAAATACTATAAACTTTTTTTTCACTTCTCAAATAACACTGTTTTCATCCGCTATATGATATATTTAACTGAAACTGCTGATCTGAACAACCAATGATTAATAAAGGATTAATCATAGAAATTATCAGGGTTGCCCAAAAATTTTTATACCACTGTACAATTTGTTTGAACATGCATATTTCTACCTGTTTTCATGGCTGCAGTCAAAAAATTGGACCCAGTTTGTTCATAGACATGGTAAAACACTGCAGTTTCTATTCTTATAAAATTCTATCTAAGCTGCAAAACAAGCCAATGCTGCCCCAATTATGGTCTTTCTTTTTTGCTTCCAGCACAGAACTCTAGTGTCCCCATTAGTCTTGCAGCAAGCAATACCATAAGCATTAATACAGGGTGACACTGCTCTCTACTGGCAGCTTAGCAAAACACGACTTAATGCTTCTACTGAACATGGGCAATGTGCTGCTGCAGCATCAGTCTGATCTACTGATGGCCTGTCATACAGTCTGATCTTAATTCCTAGCGCGATATGAAGTCTCACGCGTTCTCACACTACAGTAGCGCTACCCCGAGGCCTGAGGCAGAGAGCAACCTGCGAGTCACGGCTGAGTCAGCAGGGACTCATTATTTGAGGGATGTTTTGAGGTCACATTCTACTGCACTCCAAAGGTAAACACCGAATGTTGCAGAGGTAGAGCTCAAGCATTTTTCTTTTCTTTTTAAACATGCTTTATTTTTCTTTTTTTTTAGGTAATAAATTGTCTTGGCAAAACACAAGAGTACAAACAAAGCAAGCAAATAACACAGTGAAGTCTCTTTAATTACCTGATTGGGTTTGTTTATGTACTTATTTATTTATTCATTCATTCATAATTTCCCAGCCGATTGGTGCTTGCTGTAATGTCTAATAAAACAAATATGTAAACACATAAAGATAATAATAATGTAGAAATGTTATGGCATAATGTTAAAACTAATCAGGAATCTCTGTAAAGGTGTTTAATTTGTTGCTATTGCAATACTAAACACATTATGTATTAATCTAATAATAAATCTCATAGTTTTCAGCAACTACTATTTTTACTCTATTTTAACATTTCCTAATTAACAGAAACAAAAGCTACTTTTTATTTGGCACTTTGGTTAATACTCATTTTACATTTAGTTAAACTTTACTAAAACATATGTAAGCATACATAAATATCTTCTCCTCTAATTTTTTCAACAAAAATATATATGGCCAATGTTTCTTAAAATGTTTCATCATTCAACTATGGCTTAAAATACAACATGGTCAGTCAAAGGCCTAGTTAAAGAAAAACATATATATAAGCTATTCCCTTTAAAATAAAGATTTGTATAAAAGACAGCATATAAATTCATACTTTGGCAAAAATGTGAACTAATGCAGATTATGGCAACAGCATGCAACTGTAGTAGAGTGCATAGAGAATATGATTTGTATAAACAAACACAACACATAGCATTTCATCCTCTTCACTGCGATGAAAGCTGCCCCATCTTAATCACTTCCACCACAAAGCTTCAACAGCAATTTCTTGTAATCCCCTGAAGTGTCTCCCTGAAAAAACCCAGAGAACATTAACAATTAAAAAGCAGCGCTCACTCACAGAGTTCAGCTCAGAACCCTATTTCAAAATAAGAACGTATAATAAATTAGTTTGATTTAGGAAATAACAATAATTATACTGCAAGCTACAGTTTTAAAATGAAACAGAAACAACACAAACATTCAGAAATAAACCATTAGAGCATCAGTTGCATAGTGGTAATACTATATTGCACATTCATTTCATATGAAGTAAAATGGGCCAACAGTGGCTCAGTGGTTACGATTGCTGAAGTGTGGGTTTGGTTAATTTGATTAATTAATCACTGTTTTAAAAATATGATAGTTCAAACTGTTCCTCTTTACATACAGTATAGAACCTGCCAGATACAGTCTCAATGCATAGGCTCATATTTTGTGCTTTTTTCTAATTGACATATAATGAGGTTTTGAGGTAATGAAATTTTTGCACCATGTTCAACATAAAAGCTGATTGTAAAGCTGATAGGAGCTGCCTGCTATCTCAACAAAAAAACAGCTAAATTAAACCTTTGTTTTAATATATGTTTCATATAAATCTAACCATGAGTTCTTAATGGTGCTGTTGGTTATTATTTTGGCACATCTACAAATAAAATAATCAGAAAAAGTAATTTGTAATTGAAAATCATTCTTATACCTGAAGAATATCAACATTCAATTATTTTTTTCAATATCGCTCAGCCCTAATAATACCCATGTTCATAAGATGCTACTGCTGGACCCTTCAACAAGGCCCTCACAACCCTCTCTGTCTTTCAGGCACCCACTGCTTCAAGCATGTGTGCTCACTTTATCACTATGTTTGTGTGATCACTAGTGTGCATGTGTGTTTACTGCACAGAAAAGGTTAAAGACAGAAGTTAAAGTATATAAAGGAGACATAAAGAGTTTTAAAGAGTATATATATATATACACACACACACATTTTAATACTACTAATACTAATATTTTTGTCTGTCCAACACAAATGTTAAATGTACCTATGTGTAAATAAATAATGTACCTAATCAATGTGATGGAAAAGGAGGGGACAGGACTGATAAAAAAGAGCAGCATTACTCACAGAAATGTCTGTGTAGAGGGACTTCCCATACTTCTTCACATATGCCTGGCGGATGTCCAGCATGTCCACCTCAGAACGGGACACCATGATGCGGATCAGAGTGCGGTCTTTAGTTCCCAGTCCCTGAACACACAAACAAGAAACTTAAGGATTCTAAGAATCTGGAAGGTGTTCACTCAAAAATTTACACGGCACAGTCAAAACGTGTAATTATTGAGCAAGTGAAAAGAAGTGAGACTGCTTCACAGCTGAAATCACACAGCCCTGAGCGACGCATCTCACCTTCATCGCTTTGTAGAGTCTCTCAGCAAAGTAGGTTGGCGTGTCCTTAATGCACTTCACTGCAGACAAGAGAACATTTTTAGATTCAATGCATGAATCTATTCACCTGTATCTATGTGAAATCACAATCAAATACCATTCTACTACAGCTTCTGCTGAAACCAGGGAAGGACAAGACTCTCAGTCACTACAGAGCGTATAATGTATGTCCAAAAGTATTCAGACATCCCTCATAAAGAGTGAATTTATCAAATAGAATGATCTGCAGGTCCATAATAGCCTAAGATCACCAATTCCAAAGCATAGAGTCAGTTAGAGGGGTATAAAGCCCCCAGCATTGAGCTTTGGAGCAGTGAAAATATTGATATAGATTTTTTTTTACTTAATTTATTAACATATTTCTTTAATTTTTCATTATTTTGATAAGTCTTTTGTATTTTTTGGTTATTTTATCTAATTTTCTCATTCACTGTTTATATGACAATCTTCACTTATTTAGCACTTATTTTTTACCTATATTAGAAATTAGACTTTTATTTTACATTTCAGTTTTAATTAGATTAGCTTTGTTTTGTTGGTTATTTTAAAGTCTAATCTGAGTCAATTTTATTTTTAAAACTTACATTCTCAAATGTTAAGAATTTATTATTTTTATTTTACGAATCAGCTCTTAATTTGTTCAATTTATTTTATTATTTACTCTTATTCTTCTAATATCTTAATTGTTTTACCTTTTTCTATTATCTTGATTCTATTTTTCACATTATAAGGCACTCTTTAAATCATTTAATTTTCTCTAAACTTGATAGTGTGTCTTATAATTCGGATAACTGAATTTTAGGTTGTAAGAAACAGTAAAGACACTCCGCTGAAGTACAGCACTATAAAAGAGTTTCAGTGAAGTTTCTTCAGCACTGAGGCTTGAGCAGTATTAGCATTAGCCGCTAACTGCAGCGCTAGCTCTTTCGTCATTCAGAGGTGAGTATATCAGACTGTAGTCTGCACGTTTACCTTGTTAAAACAAGCTACATGGGACAAACTGCTAAGTAATAGTGCCCTGGCTTACCATAACACACAGAGTTCCTCAGTGTAGCGCTGTCAGGTGGCATTTACTAGCGCTTAGCACTGCTAACCACCCGTGTCAGCACTATAATAGCGCTGCTGCTAACCGCGCTATAATACTCTAAATCTAGGCTTACTGTAAATAAACAGAAGTGCTTTACTTACACAAATAAACAGTTTTTTTAGGAGAGAAATCTGTGTACATTATTATCCAGTGCTCATATGACTTTGAAAGAAGTTTTTTTTTTTTTTTAAGAATTAAAGTATTGTTTACTTAGTTGCCCCTAGTGACAAGACCTGCTGTATAAGAAGGGAAACATGTATTTACACCTGTTCCTTACTATTGTCTCTTAAAATGCGCCTTATATTCCGGTGCGGCTTATGTATGAACATAGACCACAAAATAGACTTTCATTTAAAGTGCACCTTATAATACTGTGTGCTTTATAGTCTGTAATATATGTTTTTATTATATATCAATTAAATATCAATTAAATATTATTTTATTTTCTCTTTTATTTTTTGTCTACTGTAAATCCTGGGCTACACGGTAAACAAGGGTTGCCCTCTATTTATTTTCTGAGTAAAAAGAAAGATATGAGGGATGAGCTTTTAATGTTTTTTTTATCTAACACTAATTATACTATCAGTACCTGACCTAAACACAGTTTTTGTGGATAAATGCAAACAAATCCTTACAGCAATGTTCCAATCTCTAAAGCCTTCCTAGAAGAGTAGGAGCTGTTATTGGACCAAAGTGGGGGGAAAACACTCTATTTATGAAAGCCTTTGATATCTGCAGCAATGTGTCCACACTTTTGGACATACTGTGTAATTTTCTGCTATAGAAAACCCACAGAATGAGTCTAAAATGTTGTTTACTAAAATATTTCAATCTATTATCAACACATTCACAGAAAAGGACAGAGAGAAAAGATGCAGGGTCTGAAAACTGAAGGACAAAGCACTATAAATGGTGTGTTGACCTAAAAGAGACACACACAGCATCACACTGAAAACCACCATGCACTTTACACACAGGATGAGGGTCAGACAGCACAGCAATGTGTGAAAATGTGAGACAGTGTATCACAGTGTTCATCAACTCAATTCATAGATAAATGTTTATCACATTACCATTACCCTGAGAGCGGACAGCAGCATAGAGGGCATTTTAAGAAACACAAAGTAGTTAAATGAGAATGTTTACCTTCGAATGATATCTAAAGGGTATGCTTAACAACTATATCTGACTAAGCCAATTGGAGGACAAGATTTTGATGATAACGATGATAATGATAGTTTTAAATACACTACACAGTGTTTTAAATCTGTATATGAGCTTTAAATTATATACAATATACTGATACAATAATGGGTTGTACACATAAGCACCATTATTACGCTGAGATGCCAAAAGTCAGGGAATAGCAGTATGTGAATTGTTCATGAGGTGTGGTGTTTTAGAGGACAGCTTGGGAACAACTGCACCTGTGTCTTGTGAGGTGTTATCTAGTGAGTGAGGCTAAACACTGTCCAGTGTGCTCATGGCAAGGAGACAAGAATTATCGGAGTATAAGTATGAGCTGATAGTGTGTGCCAAATGGATGGGACATTCCACCTTTGAACATAAGTAACCGGAATACGCCAGAGAAGGCATTACCACCCACAGTGGACAGCGCAGTGTGTTGTAATGACTGTGACCAGCTGCATCAGGCTATAATAAAGCTGTGGGAAAAATGAAGAGATTACTTGAGTTTTTGAATCAGTTTCTCTGATTTTGCTATTTATAGGTATATGTTTGAGTAAAATTAATACTGTTGTTATTGTTGTACAGACAACATTTCTCACAAATTCCAAGTCCAAATAAAAATATTTTCATTTATGAGAAAAATGAAAAAAAAATGAATGAAAAAAAAAAATGCAGAGCTTTCAAACCTCAGATAATGCAAAATTTATAAAGATTTAAAAGTTAAAAAAAGAATAGGTGGAATAACCCTGGTTTTTATTCATAGTTTTAATGCATCCTGGCATCCTTTACCAGTCTTACACACTGCTTTTGGATAGTATTATGCCACCCCTGGTGCAAATATTCAAGCAGTTCAGCTTGTTTTGATGGCTTGTGATCATCGATCTTCCTCTAAATTATATTTCAGAGGTTATCAATTTTGAAAATCAGAGAAACTCATTATTTTAAACTGGTCTCTTTTTTTCCAGAGCTGTAGCCTGTGCAAACAGACAAACAATTTTGACAGAAATCAGTGTCAGAAAAGTCAGTGTAGCATTGTTCAGTTGTCATAGGATGTGGCATAAATCATGGGTCATGACACTCTTTTCTGTCCCATGACTTTTGGCATTTCAAGATACAATATATAGAATCATGAATCATTTCTCACTATAGTTATAATAGACAAAAAAATAGAAGATTATCACACCCTGTAGGTCTAATCAAGCTAAAAACAAAAACAAGCTGGGTACAGATTACAGCACTTACCAACTGCCAGCATGCCATTCTCCAGATCCCCGGACATCTCCCTCTCAATGCTCTTCTCAATGTCTCTGCCACACATGTGCTGGTACTCATTAAACACTGTACAAACAAAGCAGAAACATGAGTGGTGCCTATAAATACTGTCCTCAGCTAACATTACAGCATGCATTCCTCAGTCCTAGAGCTACTGTAGGTCTTTAAATTAAACACACATCTAGCTGCCCATGTTTTTTAAAGGTGCCCTTTTGCTAAATTCCACTATTTCTTGTTGTTTGTGAAATTCAATAGGTCTCTCTGAGTATATGCACGCTGCATGTGAAACTGTTCCTCAACCTCCATTATCTGCAGTATCCAGTTAAAAAAAAAAAAACACCCGTGTCTACGTTAACTTGTGTATTAATGGCCTCGCCCACCTTTGCTCGTAACCACTCACAGGCAGTGCTAAAGCCAATTCAATATGATGGAGTAAACAACCTTTTAATATTTTAAAGAACTTTCCCTCATTTGTAAAAGTATTGCAGTGACAAAATCAGTAGGCTGGTCTATGGCACCCATTCTCTATGCAATGCAAAACAATAGAGTTCCTCCTAGCCAGCAAGTTTATCCAGACATTGCTCATATTTTATATTTATGAGGTCAAACTAAATCAATAATTCTATTCAGGCATTAACCTTTACAGGCCTCAGGTAAGTGTTGTTGGGCGAGTCTTTTGGAGTAGGGATATAAAGAAGGAAAAACCTTCAGTTTATAGTCTGAGTCTATTGTGGAGCTACAACACCGGCATCATGATTGACACGTAAGTATCGGGCCACAGTTTCTAAAACGAAAGCAATAATAATCTAGAGGTTCTCCTTAAGCCAGCATCTACACCACCAGGGGGCCTGCATGAGGAAGCTACAGCATTTAGAGCCCCCATTATCATACACAGCTATAAGCATCACAATAGAACAGGCAGAAACAGCTATTGTATTATAGAATGCTCATATAGTTCCAAAAATCCTTACACTGCACAGCATAACACATTGACACACTGACCATGTGACCCCCCTTATTCTCTTTCTTATTACTATTTAATATTACCAACAATTGCAATGTCACAACCAATAATATATAAAGGTAATCGTCAGTGCGCCTTATAATCCAGTGCACCTTATGTATGAGCAGCATTAGCATTTCCTGCTAACTGCACTAAGCGCTAGCTCATTCCCCGTTCTGAGGTGAGAATTATTGGCCCGTAGCCTGCTGCTAACCCCTGCTGCTAGCACTGCTGGAGCAGCATTAGCATTAGCAGCTAACCGCGCTAAGCGCTAGCACTTTTGCCATTCAGAGGTGAGTATATCGAGCTGTAGCCTGCACATTTACCATGTTAAAACACACTATGTGGGACGAACTGCTAGCTAATATCGCTCTGGAATACCAGAACACTCAGGGTTCTTCAGTGTAGCGCTGTCGGTGTTTACTAGAGCTAGCCATTGCTAGCGGTTAGCCGCTAATGCTAATGCTGCTGCACCCAGCATTAGAGGAAATCCAGAAATCTATGCTTATCTACTGTAAATCTACTGTACATCCTGACCTTAATACCACTCTAGTCACTGAATGCAATAAGATACTCAGAGCAATACTGTCAACTGTAGTTTTTAACTTTTAACTAGATTTTGGAGAGCAGAGACAGGTACTCTAACAAAATCAAGACAAACAATGAATGAGCAGATTTCCTAATACTTTTAGTCTGCAGAGAGTATTAAATGCACGAGAAGTTGTAAATCAGGTTCTCTTTGTCACTTTTAGTTAAAAAAATACACAATCTTCTCTAAACTATTAAAGAAACAGCCCTTCCTTTAATATTATAGAGAACTACAGTCAACAACAAATTACATTACTATGCAGCTAATGCAGTATTTTTATATTAACCAGGGACACTGTTCAAAGAGATTTCAAGTGTTACAATTAATCAAATAAAGAATATTTGTTTGCAGTGGGTAGACTGTATTTATTACCTTAAGTTTGACACATGGAATACTAATATAATTTCTGAATAAAAGCTATTAGTACATCTCCACATAAATACATTTATAACTTCAGTAATTTTATATATTCACTACTTCAATTGAAGTCAGCTTTATTTATAAAGTACATTTAATAAAAATCACAAAAATATAAACACATGCTGTTTTACTGTAGCAAAAAAGTTTGAAATACCTGCTCTAAGGTGAGGTTTGCTCCGAGCACACAGGATGGCGTTAAACTTGGACTCATCAGTGCCCAGTTTATTTTCTCCTGCTTGATAAAGAGTCTAGAGCAGAAGACATTGGGTACATATAGTGGCTGTCTTTACAGCAAACAAACAAATTAAATAGTACAAGAAAATGAGAAATGCTACAGCCAGTAATTACCTGAGCATCTTGTTTGGCTAATGCTATATCCACATTCTCTCTCTCATCACGATTACCCTTTAAAATAAAGAAAGAAGAACAATGAGGTCAGGTTCATGTAAGTAAAATATAAATGCATTATTTTGCAGCAAGGACATTATTAATCAAGTAGTTGATAAAAGTGTTTTGGATATATAATAAAAAGCCTGTTTCTGTTTTGCTTTCATTGTAAGAACAATATATTATTAGGATTGTTATTCATAAATGTGAACACAAGTAAGATGAATGTCTTGTTTTTAAAACACTATTACACATTAAAATGATATAAGATGGCCAGAAGCACAGTCTGGCTTTTCTTCATTCTGATGCAACTCTAGCCATTTGTTTAATTTCCCCTGCAGCACAGCTGATTTCACTTAATGAAGTATTGATCAGCTGAACCAGTGATTGATGCACAAATTCTGCACTGCCTCAAGTATAATGCTAAAATTAAAAGAATAGTTTATTCTATACATGTTTATTTATATTTATATAAATTTCTGTATGTTAAACTGATGTGTGTATGACCCCATTTACACCTAGTCACTTCATGAATCTTGGGCGTCTGGATTATATCTAAATAAGGTGAGACAACACAAACAACAAAAATGTACCATATTCTTCGCACTATAAGACACACTTAAATTCCTTTAATTTTCCCAAAAATGTCAGTGTCAGTGTGCCTTATAATCTGGTGCACCTTATGTATGAGGGTTTAAAGGATTTTCATATTTGTTTCTCCAGCACCGAGACTCGAGACTGGTGGAGCATCATTAGCATTAGCCGCTTACCTGAGCAAGAGAGACCAGCAGTCTCCGGAAGTGTCCTGAGGTGTCTCCACTGATGGAATCCTCCAGTGATTTCTTGTACTCTGTTGAAACATAAGAAAACTCTGAGATTCCTTCATGCTTAAATGATAAATAAATCACGCATTAAATGACAGAGAAACCCTGTCAGGAAATTCATATCTGTAATCGTTGTGTGTGAAAATGGTAAGAGAACAAACCAGCTTTGAAGATTTGATTGATTTCTCTGATCTCTGCATTGGAGCGAGAGGACAGGATCTCGATCAGACAGGCCTCATCAGTCCCAGCTCCCTATTTAGCACAATATAAACATGTTAAATGATTTAATGGATCCTCTCACACACCCTATCAGTCTAACCAACCGGACATCCTAACCAGCTGGACCACAGAAAGCAGAGGGTGAACAAAATATTGTCCCAAAATTAATCTTAATGAATCTTGAACTGAAAATTGAACATTGTAATTTTATTTAAGGACTACAATTATAAATGACAGTAAACAAAGACAGTAAAAAGTACTAAAAATCACATGATTATTTTCTTCCTCTGTAAACAATACACTTAAATCAAACCAAATAAAAATAAGAAGTTTATTAGCCTTGTGATAAAAATCATGCTCAAGGTTTCCACATTTAGTACATGAGGCCCCACACTCATATCCCACCAGTCAATGCAGAATTCTTAAGCTTCCATTGGACACAGCAAAAGTCATGGGACACAATTCTAGTTCCTATCCCAAGGCAAGTAGAATGTCTGTGTATTTACTAACCTTAATAGCCTCTCTTAGCTCAGATGCATCATACTGAGCAGGAGTCTTTAACATGGCCAGCACCAGCTTCTCAAAGTTCCCAGAAAGCTCAGACTTCAAATCCTTAACCAAGTCCTGGAGAAACAGCATAAAATCATATCGGACATATCATATATAATAATATATTTAAATATATATTCAGGACTGTATCAAAAAAAAAGAAAAAAAGAAAATGTATACATAAACACTACACTTACATATAAATACTACACTTTCTAATGTTTAAGGCACAAAAAGAAGTATGGCAAAATAAATATGATGCAATAATAAACTTTAAGAAATGTCTCTCAAGTTAAGATAATCCTGTTTTATTATTCTTATTATTATTCAGCATTACCTTTCCATATGCAGTCTTATATGAAATCAGGAGAGGTACACGTTGCTTGTTGGAGCGACTTCCAAGCAGATTAATTATAGCCTGCTCATCAGTGCCTGTTGAAACATGTCACACTCAAAATCATCCACCACATGAAAGCAAGAAGCTGAAAAGTTTAGAGGTCACCAATTTTCTGTGAAAATGTCATCCTCTGCTGGGAATTACCACAAAGACCACACTGAGAGGACACCAATCAATTCAACCACTTGTCCAAAAAAGAAAAACAGGCATTCACCACAATCTAACCTCAGGCCACAGTGGAAAAACCAGACCTACAAAACTGTGGCAACAGGTTGGGAGTTTAAATTAAAGCTAAAAATAAGAATATATCCAATTAAATATTTACCAAAGCCCTTCATGGCTTTCCGGAGAACTTCTGCATCTTTCAAAGGATCAGCTCCCGGACAATCTGGAATGCTTCCTCTGAATCCTCGCTAAAAGTAGAAAAACAACAACAGAGACATATTTATTTCTGTGTATCTGTACAGGGTTTTTGGGGTAGTAGAGTGAGAAAGGAGAAAAGATCCCTTTGAAGGAGAAATTTAATTCTTTTTTTCCAATCTGTAAATGATTTAATGGTTAAGATTAGGGGTGTGCCATATTGTATCGCACAAATGTTTAAAAAAAATACATTATTTAATACAAAATCAAACTCTTGGTAACTTACTGTTGTTCACAAAATAGCTCACAAAAAGTCTATTTGTAAAAGATTTCTTGCAGAGGTATTTTCTTGAAATTAATACGATATTTGGCAGGTTTTTTTTTACATTATTACATTATATCATATTGCAGAAGTACCCTAAAATATTGTAATATTAATTTAAGGCCATATCACTCACCCCTAGTCATAATATACTAAATTTAAAACATAGCTAACGTACAGCCTTTAGCCATTAGATAAGCTGATTATAAAAATGCTAAACATACACTATATGCCCAAATGTTTGTGGAACACCATCTAATGAACGCATTTAGCTAGTTTAACTTTCACCCACTGCAGACACAAAATAACTGCTAATAGAACAAGACTTTCTCTGGAACAAATAGTTGAAACATGAACCCTCTTGGCACCATGCCTAATACCAAGTGTGGGCTAGAGGAGTGTACAACACCCAGCATTGAGCTGTGGAGTAGTGGGACTGTGTTCTTTGGACTCATGATGCTGCATATAAAACTTTTGAGATGAGAGTGGGTGGTTCATCCAAACATCCTGACCTCACTAACACTCTTTTCAATAAATGCAAATCAACACCTTACAGTTATGTTCCAACTACCTTTTGTGGGCACAGACAGTTAATCCAAGAAAAGCAGAACAAACTCTTTTTGTAATACACTTGATTTTACAAACTGCAAAATAAGCTTTACCGTAATACTCCTAAATCCACCACCTTATGGTTTCCCTGTGACATAAGATTTTGCAAAATCCAGGTTTAGTACTATTTTAATCAAGCTACGGTACATCAATAGAATGGACATTATAGCTTACTGCATACTGTCTATTCTCAGTACGGCCTCATGCACTTAGTTGTTCAATTTCAACAGTGATGTCACACAACATTTTGGCAACCCAGTGGAAGTTCTGTTTTAAATGCTAAGAAAAGAATCTCATTGTGAGATGTAAAACAAGACACTTACATTGATAGCAGGAACTGCAGGAGCACCACCTCCAAACCCTCCTCCATGCGCAGGCATGGACGGATTTGGAGCGGGGGTATTTGGGTAGGCAGGCATAGACGGAGTAGGTGCAGGACCTTGTGGGTAGCTTGGCATGGATGGGTTGGATGGTGGGGCTTGTGGGTAGCCTGGCATTGGCTGGCCTGGAGCTGGTCCCCCTGGGTAGCCTGGCATCTGAGGCATGCCTGGTCCTGGCTGAGGAGACAGGTCCGAGTGCAGTTGGTTAGGGTGCAGTTTACAGATTTACAAATTGTTGCAACCAAATACTAAACAATGCAAACTGTTGAGACTGTGTTAGTATATATGACATTACATTACATTACATCCGGCAGACGCTTTTATCCAAAGGGACTTACAATAATTGTGTATGTAGAGTAAAAGAAGGTCAAGGAAAAAAAAAACATTTTAGACAGGGCTTAAAGGAGGTCAAAGGGAAATAGTGGGATAGAGGAGGAAAGAGGGGGGGGGAAGAAGGAAATGAGGTTAGAAGTAGTTAGTGTGTTAGAGGTGTTAGGAGAGAAGGTGCTCTTTAAAGAGCTCTGTTTACAGGAGTTTCTTAAAGATAGAAAGGGACGCTCCTGATCTGGTAGTGTACAATAGCTTATATAAATATATACCTGACCATATCAGACAAGAAAGAAATGTCTTTAGAACAGCTTTGTCTTAATTTATGGTTCTGTTGTGCAATCAAAATAAAGTGCACTGGATTATAAGATCCGCGATCAATGATTGTCTATGTTCTGGTCTATTTTCATACATAAGGTGCTAGGACTCCTTACGATCACATGATGCTACCCCTGAGACAAAATAATCCACCCAACTGCATCAAACTGTTGCTAACACAACATTCAAAACAAACATGTTTTTCAGCATTCTTGAATTTAATGAAATGTGAAAAGAAGAGAAATGAAAAACTGTTGGCACAATATCTGACTGACAAGCACATAATCTTATTTATGTACTCTGTTCAGCCGCAATATTAAAACTGCCTTCCTAATATTGTGTGGGTCCCCTCCTTGTGCCACCAAAACAGCCCAACTCCATGGAGCTTTCCAATACATAGTCTGCATAAATGGTTTCAGCAGTTTGAGCTACAGTGAGCAGCATCAAACATTATAAGCTGGCTTTTACTATGGCCACTGGTTTACTGCTTGTTATTTATTGGAGAGGTTCTGACCTCTGCATACCAGAAACATCATACAAGATCTGCCCTCTGTATATTCATACATACAGCTCTGGAAAAAAATAAGCAATCACTTAAAATTATGAGTTTCTTTGATTTTACCGAATTGAAAACCAAGCTGAACTGCTTGAATTTTTGCACCAGGAGTGGCATTAAAATGAAGGTGAAGGAGAATATGCCAAAATGCATAAAAAACAGGGTTATTCCACTAAATATTGATTTCTGAACTCTTAAAACTTTACAAATATGATCTTGTTTTCTTTGCATTATTTGAGGTCTGCAAGCTGCATCATTTTTGTCATTTCAGCCATTTCTCATTTTCTGCAAATAAACCCTTTAAATAGCAATATTTGGAATTTGGAAGAAGTTTTTACAAAACTTTACTTATATTACAATGTCCGTCCTATTTTCCATCACATCTTTGTCATGAGCTCTTTAGAGAGTTAATTTAGTTGTTTTGTGGCACTGGCTTTGTTCCAATTGTATATACTAAAAGGTACACAGTAAATACAACCACTGACCCACACAGTGTCATGTGATTCTGTGACATATGAGGTTTCCCATGATGCTGTGGGGTGCCCTTGCTTTTTTTATTTTTGTTCATTATTAAGGAACTGTGTATGAAGGATTGTTTCTCAGGTATTGTGGTGTAAGTTTGTGGTAAAATAGATGTTTTTGGGTTGTTTTGCGTTTTTGGTAAATTTGAGCAGTCACCATGAAGAAGTAAGGCGCGCTTCAAAGTCCCCCATCTCCCAGCCTTTAATGTATTGGCTCTGTAGTCATTACAGAATACTGGGAAAGTTGGGGATGTCTAATGTGTCTGATGGCAAAAATACAAGGGAAATCTAATGGGAAAAGTGGTAATTCAATAAAATAAGCAGATTTTTTTTTTTTTTTTCACTGATCAATTTTCAGTAATATTTTACAAAACTTTACTTATGTTACAATATTCGTCCTTTTTTCATCACATCTTTGTCATGAGCTCTTTAGAGAGTTAGTTCTTTACACACTCTCTGTGTCTTCGAGTCTAAAATTTTAACTTATTTTAAAGTTATCGTGTATCCAAGTTGTATGTAGAAACACTACTAAATTTGATCTGACTCTGTACATCTTCAAAAAGCTGTGCACGCGTAATGTTTAATCTTTCAAGGCCCCATCTCAAATCAATATCTATTTTTTATGTAGAGCATTTTGTGGACCATATGCTTGTATTTGTTCTAAAAAGCAGTGCACTATATAGGGGATAATGCAGTATGTACAGAGTTATTTGAGATGGTAGTGATAGTGTCTTCTCCTTAAAGTAAACACAACAGCACGTAGAGACAGCATCAGAGTACTTCTGTACAGAGCTGTTTTCAAGACACAGCATCACAGTAATTTGGGTTAAAAGCTCTAGTTTCAGTTCCCAGTTTAACACATTCTGCTCACACAGAATCTTTTTCTGTGGAAAATTCTTGTCAGTGGTTTTAATGTTATGTCTGATTGGTATATTTACAGGATAAATGTATATATATATTTTAATATATATGTATATATATATATATATATATATATATATATATATATATATATATATATATATATATAATGTTCAGCAAATCATTCAGGCTTCCACAGCAGCAACTAGCAATAGAAAGACTATTGCTAAGCACTGAATTTCACCACTGGAGTTCCATTCAATGTTTATTAATAATAAAAATAATAATAATAATAATAATAATAATAATAATAATAATAATTTAAAAAACATTATTTTTTTAAATAATTTCAAATTTTGAATTTTGAAATTTTTGTTAGTATTTTGGGTTTAATTTAGTTGGTTATTTTCCAATTTCATATTTATTTTTCTTTTAGGTTTATTTTATTAATATAAAGTTAGTTTCCTTTTCCTTTTCCTTTTTATTTTGTGCAGGACTTTCCTATTTTTTTATTTGTTTTGGCTAAATATTATTTCTTTCTGTAGGGATTTGTCTTGTTTTCTTTGTCAAATGTGGTGGCAGCTAGCTTATAGCTTGTTGTCGGCCGCGGTGAGCAGCGGCGCTCGAAAAATTTCTTAATTCACATCTGTTTAAAATATTGCGATAAAATCGAATTGTGAAATCAGTATTGTGAACTGAATCGAATCGTGAACAGAGTATATTGTTACACCCCTACAAATAAACTATAATACAGTTTAATCAAGTATACGGTTCTGTTTTACCTTATCTATCCAAAGAACAAGACTTACCATTGCTGGCTGATTGAATCCAGGATTGGACATATTATCAAGCCCGATTCCAGGCATTCCAGGACCTGCAGGAGCTCCCCAGCCACCTACAAATACACATAAACAAAACATAAAAAAAAACAATGTTTTGTTGAACAGCAGATAAATATGTAAAGGTAATCTGGGCAATAAATGATTTAAGTTGAAAAACTGTTAAGGTATGTAAGTAAAATAAATTCTCACAATAAACCTGGAAATTGTCCACCATTTAAAAAAATGTCACTTGTTTGCATAAACCAGTTCTTATAATTGATACCCATTGCAGAATGTAAATATAAAATATAATGTAATATAATACTCTGGTTTTACAACACAGAATGTAAAAATACTTATTTTATTATAGGCCCATATCTTGATCAGCATCTTGTGAAATAATCTGCTAGAGTGTTAATAAATTTTAGTCAGACATTGATTTTTGTAAGAGGTGGGCAATACAGGACTAAAATAATATCACAATATTTCAGGTTATTTTGCGATAATGATATTATTAGCAATATAAAAAAACAAAATATTAAATTAATTACAATAATATACTTCTTCAACAGATATGTTTTATATCATGTAAGTACAACAGTTTCAAATATTCAGTAGAACCTTTTGACTATTTTACAGTAATTAACCAATAGTCTAATTTTGTATTTAGTTTTGAAAAATTAATGAAAAAATGAATAATTATACAGAAAGAAATACCCTTTAAGCTTCACAGTGAATCACAAGACAACATAAACAATACACTGCATTTTACACAATGCAATATGGCACACACCCTCATTTTGTGAATTAACAATTAGTGTTCAATTTGCCAGATTAAACAAAAAATGACCAATGCCATTCAAATTCCTAAATGGTGACTAAAAAAAAAAAAAAAAAAAAAAAAGTAGACAAATTGAGTGCTTCTAACATACTCCGTTCATGTACAACATTTAACTTTCATAGAAAATGCAAACATCAAAAACACTGTGAATCAATCATTTAAGAAAACAGCAATTAGAGGGTAAAATTTACTTACAGACTGGGTTATTATTCTCCATCAGTTACGCACCTTACGGCTTACTTAACCAACTCAATTTTCTAAAAACTCTGCTCCAGAGCCAATACCCCCCCCTGTATTTATACATCAGCCAAACATCAGAGACCGCCCAGGTTTAGTCAACACGACACCCATCACCTACTTCTGATATGGAAAATAGGTCTGTTTGTTCCTGGACCTCATTAATAACCACAACTCTGAAAGGAGCATGGCTCTGTGGTGGTGACCTCTATTTTATTCCATCAAAATATGCCAGTTACCAAAACAAAATGGTGAATTGTAAAAGGTATATAAAGGCATATATTTTAATATAAAATTAGTAGTAAAATAAAAAACTCCAATAAACAAATTAAAAAATTGGTGTCGATGAGGTTCTAAAGTATATAATGGCATATTATTGCAGTCTAGTTAAAAAAAAACAAGTATATTCAAAAGACCAAATTTACAGGTTTTCAATGGAAGTCAATGTAAAGAGTTTATTTCAGGTAATTTTCAAGAATTTCTATTGGTTTGTTTATAAAGAAATTTTGATACAACGTAAGGGACCGTTTGTTTAAATTAAATTAATGAAATTTTAATTATGTAGTAAACTAAACAATGACAAAAATTCTTCCAAACACAGTGACGATATATATGATATTTGTTTGACCCTTATAGACCCTGCATTCATTACAATAGGCATCATGTATTTTCTTATTTTTTGTATAATGTTTTGGTCCACATAACACTATTAGAAAGCTGTCGTCCATCAGAACAGGCCATGAACCAGCCAATGAACAAGTTTTTAAACCAATGAAACATTAATTTGTCCCCACCCACTGCACTGGAAACACAGTAGTATTATAGCCATGTTTAGGGATGGTTCATGAAATCAAATGTCAATATGGAATATAAAGTATTACACACAGGCTTCCAATGCAATGTAAATAAAATTAAATATTAAACTATTAACTATTAGATATTTTAGATAATTGGATTTATTTGCTTCATAAATGTTATAGTAGAATTTCTCTATAGCAGAGTCTCTTTTGTGCATTACGGACAGAAAACTTTCTTACATTTTTTTCGATCAATGGAGATAATTCAGGTCTGAATGAGTTAAAAAAGCTGACCTAATAAAAGTAATTTATAGTATTGAGTAATAACAGTAAAATATGTGCAGGATTTTTTAAATGAAACAAGCATCCTAACGATAACAAAATGTTTATGTCTTGCACAGCACTGTAACTGAATGCTTTTCAATAAAAAAAAAAAAGGACAAAAAAAAGGAAAAAGAAAAAAATTCTTTACACAGCCTTTGGGCATAGACATGTCACACAGGTCGACAGTGGACACACCCATTCTAAAAAAGCCTGAAACACCAAGCTGTAATGTTAATGCTGCTTGTCAGCAGAAGCTGCTTTGAGACACACACAACAGCTTAATATAATCCATATGATCTCCAGCACATATTCTGAGCACACGGGGCTATTCAGCAGAGGACCTCGTGTCCCTAATGAGAGAGAGGAAGGTCTGCCAACAACCAACACACAACAAACTCCCACAGTCAGACGTTTAGTGACAGGGAGTTTCCATTCATGCCGTGTTGTTTCCAAGCACCACCCAGGAATTCCATTTAGTGTTTCCATACTTTCCAGCCCATGAACAGCGTCACTGTTAAACTGTAAAGCGTCACTGCTATAATGACGTACCTGTAGGCATGGCGGGATAAGCACCGGGCTGGCCTGGGTAGGCCCCAGGCTGAGGAGGATATGCACCAGGCTGTGGAGGGTAACCACCGGGTTGAGGAGGATACCCGCCTGCTTGAGGAGGGTATCCACCGCCCTGAGGAGGGTAACCCCCTGCTGCTGGAGGGTATCCTCCGGCCTGTGGAGGGTATCCTCCGGCCTGTGGAGGGTATCCTCCGGCCTGTGGAGGGTATCCTCCGGCCTGTGGAGGGTAACCCCCACCCTGAGGAGGGTAACCAGGCTGTGGAGGATAGCCAGGGTAGCTCATCTTTTACTCTGCAATCAAAAGAGGGAAACATATTAGGAGCTACATGATAATAGCTATGCTAGATCCACTAAATAGTGTGTTAATTTATATATAAAATTACGCAAAATACACATATATAACAGTATATTTAATACACATATATTGGAAATATAAATTGAAGCCTTTGAAAGAATGCAACAGTTTTATTACACAACATTCAAAATACAATTAAAGCTGGGCAATATGACAATATTAAATTTGTTAATGATTTATCATGAATTTTATCAGTGAAGAACATTTTAAATGATTTTTAAATGATCTCTAAATTTAAATAAATAACTATTAATTAGTGTTTTTAAGAATCTGACATTATGTGAGAGTTATAAGTTATTGTGTACAAGTATGTTTTTGTTAATCTCATAATACAATATTTTTATCATATTATCTAGCCCTAATTACAGTGCCTGCCATGCCACCCTGTAATAAAATAAAATATGTAATAGATATGTAAATGAGAAATGAAAAATGAAAATGAACTGCATATGTAATAATTGAGAGCCTCTTAGAGCAGACTGAAGACGTATTAGATTCACAGTTTTAAATAAATTATTAAATTTCCAACTGTTGCAACCTTGTAAAGCTAAAGCTAAAATAAAAAAATATCTCACAACAGAAGAATAAAACAAATGTAGAGGAAAAAAACAAGATTTGTGCATCAAAAGCCATGGTACTTTTTCTTATCCTGGGACTGAATCACCATTTTCTGTAGTCCTGTTCGATTAAAGAAAGTGCTTTGGGAAAGAAAACAGATATTTACAAGGCCAGCTACAGCGCATGAATTAGAAAGTAGCTGTATTTGATTCACTTAGATTTTAAAGTAAGGTTAACACTATGGTTACTGAGGTCAAACAGATGCCAGCTCCTCTTTGGGGAGATCTGCATCTCTAGACAACCACAGTACAGTAGCCTATAGCAACTGGAAAGTATACGGCCACAAATCAGGGGGCAATAAAAACATTAGCGGTATATTAGAGCACTCTTGCACAATCTGCCGCATCCCTCCCCAACAGATTCTTATCAGCGGAGCAACTTTCATATCAGACTTACACATATAAATGATAGCTTGTCCCCTGATCTGTTCTTTAAGCTGAATACTACTGTCGTCTTATGAATAAACCAAAAGCAAATGTCAAATAAATGATGATTTTATTAATGTACTTGTAGTGTCAGTTAATTAACACGGAATGAATTAATCACATTTTTTTGTTTTTTTGAAGACTGAAGCATTTAATAATTGATATTTAAATGCAAATAAAAGAATCAAAGTTAGATGAGGCAAAATGAGGAGAAGAGAACAGTGGGATAAGAGAGTGAGTATTAGCTAGCTAGAAATATATTTATAATAATATAAACTTGTGACTGTGTGTTTACATCATTAAATAAAACTGCTCATCACTAATGATAATCAACAGGCTCTGTAAAAAGAGTTTGAAGATAAAGCTATACATTATAAAGTTATACATTTACTATGTTTTTAGAGCATGCTGTTTAGCTTTTAGCTACAGTTTTCTTTTTCTTCAGCTGTTCTTACCCAGAGCAACTTAAGTGCATCAGAAAATAGCCCATGAGAAACACACACCACTGCAGCTAGATCCTGCTTTCCATATTGTAGCCACAGAGACCTGAACCCTTGTATTTGAATAGAGAAGCAGATCTTAACTGTACTTATATCAATGGATTCCACCCATCACTGAACCGTGTTTGAGTGCAGCACACTGAAGCACTGCCATAAACTTATACTGTCAAGTAGGAGGTGAGCAAACACTATGACTAGCCTGGAAGTTGAACTATGTACATGCACAGCCCACTGTCATCACACCTTTTATTCTTTATGTCCTGCGTTAAAGCAAACGTACAGACACTAAAACGTTTAAATATGTCAGGAGGGGTTTTCAAGGGTTGTATTTACTTTTTTCACACCACCTTAAAATGGGATACTGCCATGTTACCTAATTGTCCTTTACCAAAAGGTCCAAATTAATTTTATTTGAAGATTCCATAGAGAATGTGCAATACTGAGCTGTACAACACTAGGTTTAGGGAAACATTCATTGGGTCACAGAAACAGAAGGGTAATTTGTATAAAAAACACAGCTGTGGTTTGTTGTGTAGAAGACCAGCCTGCTTACTAATTAACTACAGTGGGGGTGGGTGGATCGATCCCGTGATTGGTATTAATACTGGATTGATACTAGTTTGATGTTCCCATGTACTGCACTATTGCCTACTCATTACTGACTTATATATGTATGTGTATATATACACACATATACACACACATCTTGTCAAATGTTTGTGGCTTTTATACTTTTGTATTATTCACATAGACATCAAATTTTACTGTTCCAAAATTGAGAAACATACTGTTATATACATTATGGTCTTAAAACGCAAAATATTTTCAATTACTCGTTTTTATTTTTGAACCTGAGTAACTAGATAGCTATTTAACAGTGTAAATAAAAAAATGTCAGTATCACTCAGTGCTCATGAAAATGTATTTAAATTTTAACACACTGCTGAATAATTCATTAATAATGTTAAAAACACTTGCTTTCTCCTACATTAAAAGTACATGTGACTTTGTAAATGTTATTTTATGTAATAAATTTGACTATTTTAATGTTTCACTGGTTTCAAATTAAATCTATAAAATAAATAAAGCAATCAATACAGAAGTATTGAGGCTCCGAGTGGTCTAGTGGACAAAGGTGCTGTCACTATGATCAGGAGATCGCTTTAGAACACTTATTTCATTAACCCTTTATGGTATGATTTTATTTATTTTTGGAAAGAAAATCTTAAACAACAATGCTTTAGCATTATGCCCAAAAAAGTGGTTTAGCTGCATAATGTTGGCCGGAGTCAACAAATAAAAACAATGTTTTAGTTAGTGAAAAAACTAAATGTGATGTTTTGTGGCATTACAAAAATTAAAGGAATGGATTATTAATCCAAATAAAAGCACGTTATTTAATTAACCTTTATAAAAAAGTGTTATAGTCAAGTGGTTTGTTGCTTGAAGGCAACACCTTGCCATAGAGGGTTTTAAAGGATTTTGCATTAAAAAGTTTTTTTTTGCTGTTATTTGCTGTTTTTTTATATATAAAATGTATCGGTATCGGTCTTGGTATCGGCGATATTAGCCCTGTATTTGCTTAGTATCGGTTCAACACCAAACTTTACAGTATCACACAGCTCTAAACTGAAGGCAGTGCTGAATGAAAGACGCCCTGTCAGAGTGGAACCCGCCCACGGAGGCTATAGTTAACACAGACTGCAATACCTAAGCTGAAGCTTGCATTGCGCAGGCAGCAGCTATTACTACAGGCCTTAGCTAACTCTGACTACACTGTAGGAAAACAGGAGGAGTCTGTGTACATTCAGCTTACAGTAAATATAAATATGTTCTCGGACTGTAACTCTTCTAATCTTAACGATATAAATAAGATTAGTTACTCTGTTGAAGGAGGTTTTGGTTTATATAGAGGAGAACACAGCCACAGCCTGAGCGCCAACGCTTCACAAACAGAGCTGAAAAAACACAGAACAAGTAAAATAACGACACTCTGAACACTACCGGCTATATAAGCTATAAGGGTCGCGCCGTCAGGTACAGTGAGAGAGATATCAGCTGGTTATCAGTGAGAAACAGGCACTTACATGGCCGGAGCAGCTGGACAGATAAAGTTTCAGCAACACAGCTGAAGAACTGAACATCAGGAAGCCCTGGAAACGATACTGACAGGGGGCGGGGCACAGCGCACTCTGAGGACAACACGGCTGCGCTCCAGATACGCAGCCACTGCGCAAATAAAGATTTTTGTACAGTGTACAGCGTGCTGTACAAAGAAATAATAATAATAATAATAATAATAATAATAATAATAATAATAATAATAATAATAATAATAATAATAATAATAATAATAATAATAATACCCTAAATCAAAGTACAGATTTCATTTATACAAAAAAGAAAGAAAAGACTGCTTTGTGCCAAATGAACTAGTTCCAAATTCAGTTCATACTTATTTACAGTCCCCTCCAAAAGAACTGGAACCGTAAGACAAATCCCTTTTTATTTCTGCTGTAGACTAAAAAAAAGATGAATTTCAGACATCACGCTTGTACATCACATTTATTTATTTTTTACTTACTAAAACAGTTTTATTTGTTGACTTCATATATTATGTTGAACATATCTGCTGGACAGCCCAATACGCCCACAGTGAATCACACTAAGCCCCACCCTGCCGGTCTTCCAATGTGTAGCACATGATTTAATTTATACACAATTCCATATTTGCTGAAAGGTTTCAATTGTTTCCCCATCTACAGCAACCTTCTAGTCACAGCATACCACAGGAAAATACTGAACAAAAAGTGCCCATATCATACCCAGAGGATTGTAATCTGGTTTAACTGGTAGTGCCTAAAACTTTTTAAAAATTAAAACTTAAACCCACTGACGCTTAGAATGGTTTGTTCAGATTATTAGTTTAAGAACTTATATTCAGTAACAAAAACAACTTTTTTTAAATGTATGGACTCTTATAAAGATTAAACAGGCCCCAAAGGTTATCTACCAATCCTCCAAAAATCACAATGTTTTCATAGATTCTTTCTAGAACTGGAGTCAATTTTCTTACATCTTAAAATGTTATTCCATAAAATGTACCCTTTGTTTTCCACTAGGATTTCTAAAAATCCACATTTATTGATTGGACTGAGGCTGTTCCTAAAGTCCCATTAACCCCTCTAGTTCCCAGAGGTGAATAAACTGACATGCTTTCACCTTTCTGAAAGGTTGACCTACATTGCATATATGGAAGTAGAAAACAGACAGTAGGAACTGTGTGAACACAGAAGAACTGACTGGTCATGCATTCAGCAGCACATTGTGCTGAAGCAGATGCTGGGAACAAAGTATCTGATGAACAAAGTGTCTGATGTTACTGGAAACGCTTTGTACAATGTCATTTAATTAATCTATAATTCAGAAATTGTGTATAAGGGATCAAAGGGGCAGTGGCAAATCAGATAAATAAGGGGGCTGGTGAATTCGAAGAATAATGTAAAATGTTTTGTGCCATTGGTTATGTTTTTTTATAATGCTGAATATTGATAGCAGATTTTATATTTTGTTCAGTTGTAAAAATATTGAATAGTGAAATAGTGAAGTTTTTTTTAAATTTATAAATCAAAACAACTTAAAACATTTTTTGAAGCACAAACATTATCACACATACTTTGTGAAGCTTTTTATTAAAACAAGTGATTTGTCCAACAATATCTATATAAAGCCAATATATCACACTTTTGCTGTTCCAAACCTGGCTTGTGTGCCTTTAAGTGATTTAAATTCAGTTTTGCTGCATTTGTAACGCCACCTTAATTAATGATGAAATAGAGAAGCGTTTTCTATGTTGTCTGGGACTGTTGTGTGTATCATCATTGCCTTGATGATGTTATTTGTATTGAGTTTTTAGTCCTGTTATACCTGCCTCAGGATGATAAAGATAGAAAAAATCTTTTTAAATAGCTTCTTTCCACCATTTCTCTCTCACACACACACACACCCCTTCTGCATACTTGTTTTTAGCCGTCTTACAACATTTTTTCAAATTTGCGAAGAGGGTGGAAGACAGGCCGATATTGCCGTTGGATTTACTCTGTAAAGCAGAGAGATGATTAATAGCAAAGTTACTCATTAACCTCACTCAGGGAAAAGGGGTCATAACAGGTTGAGCAATAATAATTTATCTCACATTTTATGATCCATTCTAACCTTTAGAGCTTCATTGATTCACACCTGTTATCTGTTGGTACATTTGTGCTAATATTCCCCAGAATCCACTGCCATTCTTGAGTATGCATCTCAAGAATAGAACCCTGCTAGTAAGGCTGGGTTTATTTATATATTCTTGTTGTACCAGTTTAAAAAGGACTGGGCAGAAATGGTAAATATAGAAGAGTGCATACATAGTTTACCCACCAAAATTATAATATTTAAAAACTGTTGATAAATCTATTGAAATCATTTGAGTTACTTCTGAACAATCTGAACACCCATAGAAATCACACAAACCAAAACAAATGTAGAACAATGTACAAGGCAATCTACACTTAATGCAACTACAAACAGGGCAAGAGTGGCATTTCTGAAACCTCTGTGGTTGCTCACAACTTCCTGTTTCACTATGAATAAACATGGGGTCACATGTAGGTCAGACCCTTGCAGCAATTCATCAATTAAGAAGAGATTAGAGAACACAGAATTGACAGGTAGTTGACCTTTTTTATCATTTTATTTCTAATCTATCCCATTTTCTTGCCAATTTGAAAGGTGAATTTAATGTACACACTCATTAGGACTCCCGCTATCACTAGTAATGCCCCCAAGATTAGGAGGGTATAGACTAGAACATGCCTCCTCTGACGCATATCAAGCTAGCCACCTCCTCTTTTTGAACTGCCCTTGATGCAACAAAACTTGGTATGTATCATCACAATATGCTCTGAGGAAAGTGCAGCAACCCAGCTCTGATACATCAGCTAGCAGACCCCTCTACTGACATCACATTGGGAGGCAGCATAATCTGGGGTTCGAACTGACAACAAGTAGTTAATCTTGAATAAGACAAAGCTGTTATTCACAGTTTTAATAAAATGTTTCATATGTTTTAAAAAAGTACAATATAGTGTATTTTTTTAATAGACTACTGTGAAGTACAATTTTAGTTTAATGTAATTCAAAATTCTTCTAAAATACTTATCTTCAAATATATTTTTGTACATTTATAGCAAAGTGTGTTAAAACAACTGTTACAGTAGTTCACTTATAGTACAATACATCATTTAACTTTTTAGAAAGTAAATTAAATTACTATATTTATAAAATGTTAAGTTTTTTTATTTTAAAATTGGTAACAATCTGAAAATTGTAGTACAGTATATTAAAATATGTTTTTATATCCAACAAAGTATACTAGAAGTGTGCTACTTACAAAAGACAGAAACAAAAAGCATATTTCGTCGCTGTCCAATGAAAAAACTTATCTCCAAAACAGCAACTTTACAGGAGAGAGAAAAAACCTTCTAAACCTTTAATGGAAGTCAATGTAAAAAGAGTTTATTTCAGGTCATTTTAAAGAGTTTCTATTGGTCCGTTCAACAAGAAATTTTGGCACAGTGTAAGGGACCGTTTGTCTGTTCAAATTACGTAGTAAACTAAAAATCGACAAAAATGGAGATAAGTGTTTTTCATAGGACAGCGATGATTTGTACTCTAATGTAAATAGATTTAAAATCAATTCTTAGTGCATTCCTAATATACCTGGTGTACAATAGTGAAACAGTGGTAATACTTATTATTTGTATTATAATTTTACTGTAAGCATGTTTAAAATATGAACCTAGTATGTTGAAATGTTACTTTTTAGTACAGTTAAGTACACTTTTGTACTATTTCTATACAATTAAAGTATAATAAGTACAAAAAAAAGTTGTTCTATATTAGCACTCTTTAAATAAAGAGATAAATATTGTGGCTACAAGTACACATCAGTGCACACTAGCATAATAATGCTTAGTATATTTTAATCTACTTTTTTCCACTAGGGTTTCAATGCTTAAGAACATTTAAAGCCAATATATCTGTACCTTTACTCAATTAGAAGTCTAAAGATTGGATGTCTGCTTTTACTAGAGAATATTTTACCATGACTATATCTACTTTAACTCAAGTACATAGTCTGCATTTTTTGACCCACCGCTATTAAGCATTGTGAAGAATTTGCTGCTGGTGGTTAGAAAAGGGATACGGGTCAGGCTGTAATGATGTCTGCTCGAAGTCATCACTTATGTTCGCTCGATCCCTCATCTCTCAGAGGACTCATCTATCCAATATCACTTCAGTTAACAAAGTGATGGAGCAGCCTATAAAATGGCTTAGAGGATTCCCCTGAGGGTAAAAGGACAGACCACATGGACAAGAGCTTGTTAAAAGCTGTATTGAAGAACAGGAAAACGCGTTAGGTACCCTCTACAGATATTCTCACTGCTGGTGTGATGCATACATTCTGTTGATGTGTTTTTCAGCTTTTCACAACAGTCTGAGCTGCAGTTGCACCACATTGTTTGCAGCATCCTGTGCATTAAGAAAGTGTTACAGAGAAGTCTCAGAAACCACTAAAGACCTTTACTTTCATTTTAAGCAGTCACCAAAGACATACCATGACTTTCAAAACCTTTGTGACATTTAAGTGCTAGATCCAGTGAGATCTCAGTGATTTGTACTGGGACATTTTCTGTTATTTTAGGTATATTTTATTATTTTAGGAGAGTATATAATAATTGGACTCATTTTAAGGTTTAGGTCAGTTAAGTCAACAGCAATGTTGTCTATACTCTTTCCGACAGTTTTTGAGAGATGGAAAACCCCCAATACCCTGAGGAAGTACCGATTTCTGTTTATTGTGTACTCCCTTGTGTTTTGACAGCCTTAGGCTTATAGTTTACTATACACACATTACCAAAAACTAGGTATGATATAATGCTCTGTCAGGCCTGAACCCTGGCTATATTTAACATCTGCTTGTTGACACCAAAATTCCACCTGTTTACCTGTTTTTTTTTCCAGGTTTCCAGAAACCCTGAGGCACTGGAGGTTACCCTGATCGTGCCCAACAGCTATATTTAGTAAATGGAAATATTGCATAGAAATGATGTTGATTTTTTTCAGTGATGACATATTAGCAGTGGTTTACAAAGCAATGTTGTGTTATGCATTTCACTCACATGTTGGGATTTTCCAAGTAGGACATTTTAATTAGACTGTTCCTGCAGGTCAGATTTTTCTACTTGCAACATCAGGAAAGCCTAGACAACCCATAATTTAGAATCCAATATCCCACAGCAGATCAACAGTAGTAAAAACAATAGCATTAATTTGACTGTTTATTTACATTTCTGTCTATTTGCATCTCATTTAATCAGTTGTTCATATAGTAAAGTCCAACTTCTATCTGTAGGCATTTTTTATGGTGTTTGGATGTACTAGTACCAGAATTTCTCTTTGGGATCTACAAACTAAGAAAAAATGTATCTGGGTTTCAAATGAAAAATGTATAAAAAATATATAGTACAGTGAAACAGAATACTGAATGTGCCTGTAGTTGCTGGTTAAATGGTACAAATCTGTACTTCCTGCTTTTAGGAAAGCCTTTGTTTTTCAAATGGAACACATCTATCTGTCTGTCTGTCTGTCTAAAACCTTAATATTTTAAAAGGATTTCCCATAAAACACTGAAAAATGACTGTCAAAACTTTTTTAGCTTACTGTTTTCTGAAACATTTTTGTCTTCAGATACCTGAATCCCTTAACAGACCTTGGCCCATGAATGGGCCACAAGTGTAGATGATACAAATCCCCTTTTGTCTGCAGTAAAATAAGTTATTTACATTCTGAAAACTTTGAGGGCTTTGGAGACTCCTACAGGACACTTTGAGAAGCTGCCTGTTTTCTACTCTACTTAATACTTTAAGATCAGTAACAGGAATCAAACCAAATTCTGCATGAATAAAAATAAAAACTATGATATAATATAAAATGCCTGATGTGTATTCAGGAAAATATTGACTTTAAAATTAAATACAATTCAGAAAAGCTCCATTTGTATTGGTTTCATTTTAACAGTTTGCAGATTGACTTCAAATTTGTACAATATTTTCTATTAACTTACAACCAGAAATTTTAGTCAAGTTTCTTATCAAACATGATTACATAGATATCCTAAAGATATTAGTGTGTAATCAGGCTGAAATTTTACTAAAAGGCCTGTCTGTTAAGGGGTTAACTGAAACTGCATCAACAGATGTTGTGTCACTCCCAGCTAAACGTAATATTGCATTAGACTCTACCATTCCTGCATGTGTGAAGTCACACACAGTTCCTTGGTGTCGCAATATTTGTAATAAGTTGATTCCTTCATTTAAATGAATTGTAATGCACTCATGTATTGGGTTTGACTGTATTGTGTGTTTAACTATCTGGGTATCAGCTTTTTGTTATGGTAGTGTATAAGCTTAAGGGAGTTTCAGCCCCCAACCTATTTGCCCTCACTTGTGGTACATTCTCTGTGTGGCCAACAAAAGCCCTGTTGTAAGTCGCTCAGGAAAAGAGTCTTCTAAGTAAATAAATGATGCGGGAAACCTGCACTCTTCAAATAGGAGTCTCAAGAGTTCTTCAGACTCAAATTACTCAAATTACTTCAGATATTGTGATACAGCTGATGTGAAACGATGATTTAATCCACTGTTTCTCAATCCTGGTCAGCAAGGCCCAATGCCCTGCACATTTTAGTGTTTTTCCTGCTTTGGACAATGGGACTCCAGGACCAGGGTTAGGAAATATTGATGTCTGAAAATGAAGATGCAGACTCAATGCATTGCTTCTCACACTGTCTCACACCAGTGTTATAGAAGGCAGCGTAGTGATGAAATTCTCTGTAACTGAATCACAAAGGCAAATACAGCCTGATGTTGCCAAGGCATCAACAGCTCACTATTAAATATGAGCATTTAGCTGTGTTGTCATGAGGCATTAGCATTTTTGTCCAAAAAAAAAAACAGAAGAATAATAGACAGGGATTTCAAACTTCAGTTCAGGCATGACTGAATGTCTTTCTGCACTGTAATATTTGATTGATAAGTTGTTTGCCCTGCAAAGTTTAGAAAATATAAATGTTTTTTCAAGATAAGTTTACATAATTTGTACTATTTAAGTGTACTATTTATTTACTCAACTTGAGTTGTATTGGCTTTAAAAAACAGTTAACATTAACTGTTATAATAGTTATTATTAATATAACTGTTTGTTTCTGGCATCTTTTATTTGCATATTGGGTGTGTCAACAAATATCTAAGGGCTACTCTCCCATAGGTATTTAGTTAATTTCCCCCCAAAAATAAGAGGTTTGCCAGTACATTTTTACAAGCCACTTAATATGCCTAAAAACTGTTTATGCAAAAGTATCATACATTTCTGTTTATTAATAGATGATGAAATGTCTATGCAACCTTTTTACTTGTCTATTTTCCTCTGAAACACAGAAAATGAATTCAGCACAGAGTTTCTTCATTATAGCTCTTTGCCAGCAAAAAGTCAAGTTCTTGAAAGAATTGTGTTTAGTAACAAGTGTTGAAGTGTATTTAGTAACACATGCCTTTCATATGAAATTAAAGTTCAAAGTTCACTGATGGAGAGTTACTGGTGGGGACACACACCCATATATGTAACAGTATATTTAATTTGAATGTTAATGTTCCCATGCTATTTAAAGTCAGCACAACTCAACTAAACTAGTATATAAAACTTTGTGTACACTTGTGAAATATAGTAAACATGCCTTAAAAATTACAATTATTTATTTTTATTTTTCTTGTTCAGGTTAACTGGTTTCTCAAATTCTAATAAGTAAACTTGATTTATCAAAGTTTACAGTGCAGTGTAAATACACATCTTTAAAGAGCCTGATTTAACAACCAAAACTGCCCCATGCAGCTCACCAAGAGGGGTTTTTTCATCAGTATGGACTGCCAAAGCTGTTGCCTTTCCCTATTTATACTTATGTCGACAATTATGTAAGGCAATGTGTATATTGTTTTGTTTTGTTTGTGTCATTTTGGATCAGACGTATGGTTTAGTTTGTTTCCAATAATGTCTAGGTTCAGCACTCAGACTACCATGCATCCAAATGATCTCAAATTGTTTCATGGTTTATGAAAACTCTGCTGCTGTTTTCTCTAGTCTCTGGTGTTCTGGAACTAAATCACATAATGAGTCTTATTTATGCTATACTGTGTATGCACTGGACTGTTTATGCAGAAACTACATAATGAAACCAGCCAAATACAAACAACAGCATTCAGACCGTAATCACTCTCCTCCTCTTCATATGCTTTTCTTGCATTCGCTGTGTTTGAACAGGTGTGTTAACAAATGCCATCAGCAAGTTTCAGGCAAATATGGCAGCATAAACTCATTATTCATTAAAATGAATTTGCATAATGTACTTAGTAAAATCTCTACCGGGCAGCTAATGCTGTTAGCTTTGTGCCGGTCAGTATCAAGGAAATGACAGCATTATTTATATCAGCAGAGCACCTGGCACTCACAGCTCTGTGTCTTCAGCTGCTGCTAACAGCATTTCCACTGTGGACTTCAGACAACTGTAGTAATAGGCTTGATATGAGTTTAAAATATTGATGTCTGCACAATAGTGAAAAAAAAACTGATATTTTTTTGCTCTGTGATTTATATCGCAATATAAATAAATAATTTTCCTAAAAGGCAGTGACCTTAAGGTAAATTTATGCTTCTGTGTCAAGTCTACATGCACATGTACCTGCGTATCCTATGCTGTAGCTTGATGCACATGTCCCCCAAAATTTAAATTCTGGTTGCGCTGTTGCACAGCAACAGAGATTAGTCCACCGAGTCTCATGTTTCAAACTAACAAATAAACACACAAATATAAACACCCACAACAGCGTAGGCTAGTGATACCCTAATTCTCAAAAATACAAAGCAATTATACTTTTTCACATTTTTCAAACAAACAATTATTTAAGAGACCCATTCCAATTTATAAAAATATCATTAGGTCCCTTACAAGCTTATTTGATGGTCTTATAAGTAAGTAATTTACCAAAAAGTGGTACATTTTAGCTGACTCCACCCTATAATTCCATCTTAACAAGTCATGATATTACTAACACTCTGTACAGTTTTTTACGGGAGTTCTTCTGGCCACGTCATGCGTACGTCATATGTACAGCCTCTAAAAGAGTATCTGCCTCAGTTTAACTAAAAGTGAACGGCTGGTGGAGCAATGGAGACTTCAGAAGGGGAAATTCAGACCTCAGTAGCTCATTCACTCATAGTGAAAACAAAAAATGAAGGATTAAAGTTTCTGACTGAACGCACTCTCTGTCTCTCTGGCTGAACTTAACCTGGAATCAGATTTATCCTCTCTAAAAGGAGACCGCATCACAACCGCCAGTTTAAAACGATTCTTCCGCATGCTCATTGCAATTACCTATTCTCAGCAGAGAGGGCCCTAAATCCCAAAACTTTAAGACATCAGCTTAAAGTATGGTGCTTCAAGAACACTTCACTTTTTAGATAGAGCACTTTTACTTCTACTCAATCTGGGTCTGTAGTACTTCATACATGTCTGGTCATTGGTCTTTGACAGGTGTTGTAACGTTACAGTTTTTTTTGTGTTAAGTGCCATGCTAAAGGTATTGTGGTCAAGGCTGTTCAGCCTTATTCTACCTTTTCACTGTTTCATCATTAATTAATCACAGACTCATCATCTTATTATCTACTGCTTTATAAAAACTGTCATTACTCTGCTGGTTAATGAAAACCTGAAAGACAGCAGTGCATAGAGTGTATTGAGATCAAAAGTGGTGTTCACTTTACTTTTACTTTCACTTTTTTTTATCAATTATACGTGTTATTTGACTATGAGTGCCAAAATGTTTCCATACAACACTACATACTGTATGTATTCCCGATATCTTTGTCTCAAATCAAATATACACCCATTAAAATGTCCCACTGTATATTGCAACACATATAAATATCCTGATTTGACAACTGCATTAATGTTATAAAACTGTCTGTAGATTCAAATATGAATTGCATAGTAAATCTGGCCTCATATCACATAATTAGGAAGTAAAATAGAAAAAAACTGGAAAACAATGAAAACAGTTTCTATTTTAAGAAGTTAATAAAGTTATGGGAATGTAATATGCACCAGTTATACGCACATTTCACAGTAATGGTTAAAAATGTAACTTCCATAGCCTTGTGAAGAATTAAACATCTTGATTGCACATTGGTTCCTCATCTGGCAGTGGAAAACATGGTCAGATTTACGTGGCCAATATTCCTTTAAAAACAAAATAAAGCTTTAATAAACAAGCTTTATGGACATATTCAAGTTTACAGTGGCTAGTTTATGGAAGTTTAAATATTCATTTGCTTGTGTTTTTGGCATCTGCAATCACAGTGGACCCGACGGATAATGTGGGATATGCATTAGAGTTTCTCTGAGGTTGGTGAAGCAAGTACACTCCGAAGGTGACCTGTGAACAAATATATTAGACAAAATTAATTAAATCAAAACGTGATAGGTGTATAATTAGTAAATGAGAAAATATTGCAAACAATATTGAAAACAAATGCTATTTAATTTAGAATAATGTATGTTTGTCAGCAAATCAGCTTATTACACACTTTCAATGCAAGTAGTAAGTTATGAAAACTGGATAGCACATTCATGATTGATTTTAAATTTAAATTAATTAAAACTGCACAAGGGCAGGTCCACAGTTGCCTTTTTATTTAGTTTGAGTCTACATAAATTACAAACTAGTCTAACCAGTTGAGGGAAAATAAGCTGTAACAGATTGTTAAGCTAGATGTTAAGTATCCTAAGTATCCTAAGTGGTCCTGGAGGATCATTGCCCTGCATTTTATTTTTTTAATGTTTTCCCTGCTCCCAACACATCGCATCCAACTAAGCAACTGATTAACGGCCCAAAATTAACATATATTGGGGGTGATGTAGCAGAAAAACCTCTAAAATGTGGGCCAGGGCAGTGGACCTCTAGGAAAAAAGTGAGTATATGTACATTCATGTTCATAATTGGATTACTGCAGTTATCTGATTACTCATTTCTCATTTCTCAGTGCATGAATCCTCCTAAGCAGAGTAATCTCAGATTTCTCATAGCTGAATGTGTGAAAACAGACCAGGAACCAGCAGAGTTTAACCAGCAGAGCACCCATGGGATACCCATGGCAATAAAACTGTTTTGAAATCATTTTAATCTTCTGGCTGACTCACAAAGTTTAAGTTTCTGTATTGTCTTAATTGTCATGTCTTAATCTGTGAGTTTATTGGCTTCTTCAGAGCAAAGCAAATATCCAATTATTGCCTGACTCTCAGGCAAACTTTTGTAACTCACTTATCTGACTAAACACATTCATATAAACATCAGAGTACTGACAAACTGAAATGCATGAAAAAATATTTACAGCACTTTACTTACCTTCCCACTCCGGCATTCAGACAGAGATTTGAGAGGCTCCTGTGTCCTAGTGCCTGAGGCCTGATTTATTCCAATCATCTGGCAACGACCACAGTTTCCTGCCACCTGTACCAAGTACATGGATGGCATTCAATTAGTAGGTTTATTTACAGTAAATACAGGGTTTAAATTTGAAACTACCATCCTCTATTTTTCTCCAGGAGCTGTTAATTAAAGCTTGTGATAGAACATCACTATTTAATCATATTCTGATTACATTTTTCTTGTTTGTATTTACATTTCTTGCAACAGTACACAAGATTAAACCTGACCTGAAATAAAGCACCTCCTATTTTCACATCAGACCAGTCCTCCTCTTCAAAAGCCTCCAGGCCTGAGATAACGAGGTTGGCTCGGAACCGATGAATGAGTTGTATCATGTCGAATGAAGTGTGATTATCTGCGCAGTCATTTCTGAGTCAAGCCAAATAAAATGGGAAAATAAACAAAACGAGGGATTCTTTCACATTATGTATCATGTTGTATGAAAATTCATTTTAATCATATTTGTGCAACACAGTTTGTGTATGTCATAATAGTTTGTAGTGGCCATTACTCATTGGCAATGTGGTCTAGCAGAAGTGCAACACTAGCTCTGTTAATCAGCAAGAACTGAGCCTCATTCGCCAGAGAGAGGGTAGCCGGGCAGACCCCTGTTGGACATAAAGCATATGATTACCGGTACACTTGTGTTCACACAACTGTTAAACACTCAAAAAAAAAATGGTGATATTAAAAGGTACATGATAAAATAATTGAAATTAAAAGGAATATAATCACACTCATTGCTTTTTATTGTATTAGCATGTAACATTGTAAAAGTGTAAAAAAAATAATTAGTTTAGTGAAAAACTAATTACATGATTAATTAATAACCCCAGATGTTGTCATCCATTCAAAATGTGTGGTATGTGACACTGGGCCCTTTTTTAGCGATCCTCTTAATCATGGGTGTGTTTTGGGCGAAACGTGAAATAATTTAATCAGTGTGTCAGTTGTCATTCCCTTTAAGAGCCAGGTGTGCTCTGACTTTGCGGCGCTTGTATCTTAACAGCGGAGTGCTTCATGCCTCTCAGCAGAGGAAACTGACCTGTGCGTTCACACTTTGAAGGTACGCCAGAAGTGTTATTTTATTCTTTATTCTTTTTATTGTTGAGTCAAAATCAAGCTTGCATGATGCAGCGTGCTCCTGCATGGCTAAAACAGGTTTGGATGGCTGACTGTTGACTGTTGTCATGGTTTTAACCAGTCAGTTGCGCACCTGTATTTCCTGCCGCCAAGATAGAAATACGCCTAAAATATACCTGAACACAGCTCACATCCAGACCACCACGCCCATCAGCATAGATATATTCCTAAACTCTGACGCTTCTATTGTTTAGATCGGGAGATGCTGGGCTAAACACTGGACTTACAACTGTCATCAATCTTATTTCCATTAGGGGAATTAAACAGATAATAATGTAACATCAATGTTTGCCTAAATGTAGAAATAAAGACTATCTATGATATCTATGATTTTCTGAATACGTTTCCATATTTTTCTTGAGTTTAAAGGTATGCATGCAAGGATAGCTACTAATGGGGCTTAGGGGCAAGAGAATTTTTTTTGTCTGCTTATTTGTCTCTTAGCCTAATTGCTTTTGTGTATTTGTACTGAATAATATTAAAATATTTTAATAACAATGTTTTCATTGCTTTTTGACTTCTGCAAATAAATTAACATTCAGATCAGATACTAAACATGCCTTGACTGATTAACTTAATGTAATGTTTCATTAGTTTAGTTAAATTGGAAGCTAATGTGCTTGGTATCTTAATGTGTTGTCACAAATCCACGTTTTAGTTTGGTTAAAACATATGTGAACCCAGACGACTGTAGCGAGATCCTTGATAGTACCAAACTGGAGCAGATTCCTTGGACTCAGAATAGTATCTGACCCTGACCACAACTACCAGTTTAAGCTTAACACAGCTGTGTGAATTAAGCCTGCAGCTAAACTAATGACAACTTATAGTGTACCTTATATTCTTATATAGTCCCTTTTTGTAATGAAAACGCAGGAATGCAGGAATGCAGGAATTTTTGTGCAAACTAAGATAAAGTGCAACTATTGCATGCACCAGAGATACACTGGACAAGATTTGTTTATGGTATAGACCAAAGGAGTTTTAACTGCCACTAGAACACATATGATAGAATCGAGGGAAAACATCACTTTAAACAGAAACTCTGCTCGACTGTCCCAAAACGTACAGCTGCATGTCATTTCTTATACACATCTTTTTAGATAGACAGGCAACTCAACATTATGTACTCTGCTGAAAATGTTACTATTGGGCACAGGAATGACAGGCTGTACCTTTGTCCTGGCCCATTTTCATATCCCGGGGGAAATCAGAGCTTTGTCTGATGAGGCGACAAGGTTTTCCCAGAAAAGTAGAGAGCCAAACTGACACTTTCTCCCCACAGTCGAATGCCTGTACCCTGAAAAAAAGAGAGAAGCATTGATTATTTTATTTTAGATCGTAGTAGCAGTCTTGGCAAAGTACAAACACTCAGCGGAATTGTGCTGCAACAGCTCTGATACTGCCCCAAGGTGAACTATATGAAGATAAAATAAATTTAGTTAATCCTGTATAAAGGACAGCTAAACAGTAGACTTAATAAGTATTGTTTTAAAAATGTGTATGAATATGTAAGATGAAAATAATCTGGTTGGAAAAATTTGTCTCGTGAATGTTTTTTCGCTAACACATGGCTGCAAGTCCATTTACTGTTAAAATCCTTTTCTATAGGGGACCCAAGTGGTCCAGAAGTCTAAAGTGCTGCCACTATGAGTGGGAGTCGCAGGTTCGAACCTACGCTCATGCAGCTTTTCCATCAGAGGGAGCAAAATTGGCCCTGCTCGCTCCGGGTGGGTAGATGGCGCTCTCTCCCCACATCACTCCTAGGGTGATGTCCACAGCACAGGGCATCTGTGAGCTGATGTATCGGAACCAAGCCACTGTGCTTTCCTCCAAGCGCACTTTGATGCTACTCGGCAATGCTGCATCATCAGCAGCTCGAAAAGAAGCGGTGGATGACTTCACATGTATCAGAGGAAGTTAGTCTAGTCTTCACCCTCCTGGTGTGTTGGGGTATCACTAGTGATAGGGGGAGTCCTAATGAGTGGGTTGGGTAATTGGCCGTGTAAATTGGGGAGAAAATGGGAAAAATTAGAAATAAATTGAAAAAAAAATCCTTTTCTATTTAATATCTCAGCTAAAAGAGAACGTTATAAGAATGTTTAGCATCATTTTGAACAGGTTCCAGGAAGGTTAGCCTGTAATATTATTGAAATAATGTTCCAGGAACGTTCTGAAAACTGTAATATGTTTAGAAAGCCCAGTGATTACAAAAAGAAAAATAGCAATGTTATTTCTGGCTGTTGGTACAAAATTGTGTTTTAAACAATCAGCATTGCACTTTAGAGTGACAAACCATTAGTTCATGCGTTTAAACTCTTTGAACACTTGAGCTGAATCTCTCATCCTCCTTTCTCTTTAAGGCCCCTAGAGAGTCCAGACTTCGCCTCGCTACAGCAGACTCTGCTTCTTTTCAGTTTGTTCAGATCTTTTTTTTTCACTGGGCCGGTATGAGGCAGCACAGCGAGACTGACACAACAAATGCAGTTCAAACTGCTCTTTCTACAGTCTAAGTGCTCCTTTCAGACGCTGCAGTCATGTGTCATTTGAAAGTCGATGTTATTGCAGACCTGCCATTCGCAGCGCCAATGTAGAATATTTAATAATACTTTTACACAGTATGAAATAAATGTCTCACATATACATTAATTGGCCATAACATCAAAACCATGTCAAACCTTCTGTAGGTCCTGTAGTGCCAAGAGAATGAATGGAAATACCCAACATTCATTGCAAATTCATTGCTGAAGCAATAGCACAAGATGCTGGTCTTTCCACAATTAAGTTATTATGTTTAGATGGTGTATCTGGTATTGCTTTAAAAAATCATAGGTAGTAAAGATGACAAATCTTCATGACAAAAGTTCATTTAATGGTTGTTCAAACCCTCCTGTGGAAGCCTTAGCTAATCTGATTAGTTTTGTATAACAGTGACTAACTGATTTCTGAAAGGCTGATTTCTTTTTGTTCTAGTATAATATATATCTAATATCATTTAAAATAATATAAGACAGCAATCTCAAGAATTGTTCTATATTCTTGGGAGTTCATTCTTGCAGGGTAACTTCTTAAAATTGTTCTTTGCGTTTTTGGTATTATGGGTTACCCATGGACTCCATGAGACCTCTGATGGTGTCTTGCTACATTTTGGACCAAAAATAACATTAGCAACGGATCCTTTATGTCCTGTAAGTTGTGAGTTGGGGCCTACATGGATCTAATCAGTGAGGCTTGAGCACCAATGGCCCCGTCACTGGTTTACTGGGTACTGGTAGGTACTGACCACTGTGTGATATTTTGAAGATGCTATGACCAGGTTGTCAAACCATCAAAATGTGGCCCTTGTCAAAGTGTCTGAGATCCTTATGCCAGCTGCCTATTTTCACGTAGTATCTCAATCCTTGACAGGTGCAAGGATAAGGACAAGTTATTGGCTAATTGATGCATATAAATATTAGTTGTCTCTTTGTATCAATCAGAGTGAGCGATTAGTAAATTGATCAAGGATAAATCCCAGAACAGAAGAAACAACAAAACTGAAAAAAGCAATTTCTGTAAAAACATGTTTTTCACTTACCTGTCACCACAGACTTTGCTTTGACATTTTCTTAGATTGGGATTTTCGTCTATGGCCTCCAGCGGAAGAGCGATGGGATCCATACCTGAAAAAGCATTAGGCTCTCTTTCAACTTTCTATCATTTTAGCTACTGAAAAACATGACAGGGTAAAATGTCTGAACGCTCACTCTGATGTGTGGAAAAAACGTGTCTACATTTAACAAGTCCCAGTCGTCATACACTCCGCAAATATATCAAGACACGCTGCACATTCATTGTAGAACTGAGCGGAGCTAAACTGTGATTCTTTCACATGTCACGCATGAAAGAAGAAAGCAGAAAATCCCACCTTATCCAGACTGTGGTTATTTGATTTGTAAGAAGAAATCAGCAGCTTGTATTGAAAACACGCTCCCCTGACCCAAATGAAATGACTGGTTCTACAACCATGACTAATGGCTTTCCGTAGGTTATAATGCTGCCTGGAAATCAAGGTTAAGACGTGCCTGACCTGAGGCTTGCAGGTGCAGAGTGCTGGAGGCAAGACAGATGTGCGGGTGGATGAGACACAGTTTTGTCTCTCTCTTCTGGCTCAGACACACGCCATTCTCATTTACTACCATCCACGTGCGGTCAAACAACAGCCCCTGTGGCCCCAGTGGCCACTCTGTCACCTGCGAACGCAAAAGTAAAAAAGCAATTATGTTAGAGTGTAATCAAAAGTGATGCCAGGAGACAAAAATTAAAAGTCATTTTCATTATCACAAGTGAGAGCCAGAGCCAGAGTCTGCAAAAATAGTTATACAAAAACCCCAATGCAATATAAATGCCATATAAATCTGGAGCCAAAACGTTGCTCTGCTCAAAAGGTAATTATGTTTTTTTGTGCTTATATTATGTGATACAAAAACACACTTATTGTCCAGATAAATGTTTTTACTGTTTTTTTAGTTCAATAAATAAATGTGCAAATTTTTTTTTTTTTGCATTATTTCTTTCATTTGGTGCTCTTGATCTACAAACTATGGCCAAAAGTTTGTGGACATCTATTTAATAGATGCATTCAGCTACTTTATGTTGCACCCGTTGCTGACACAAATGTGACAAGAACAAGTAGAAGCCTTCCCTGGACAGTAGACACAGTTATTCCAAAAAAGGGGCCGATTGAACTCTTTTTAAATAGAACAGTGTCAAACATTTAGATATGAGGCTTTTGTGTGACACTGATGATTGGTTTACTGTACCTCAAATGCAGCACAGGATTTAACAGGATATATAAAGATATTTGTCAGTGTGCGGGCCTTCTCTCTGTTCTTCTGTGTCTTTAAAACTCCACGAATTGGTAAGGCGTCGCTGACTGGAGCAGGAGAGATATTCAAGTCTTTTGCTTCAGAGACAGTTCTCCCATTGGGAACTGTGGTCAGCTCTTCTGAAGCTGAAGCTTCTGCTGGTACAACTGATCTTAACCTTGCCAGTCTTTCTTTGTCCAGTCTTAGTGGCTTCTCCACAAAGCAGTTGATGATGAACTTTAAAAAACTCTGACAGTCCTCAAACGTTGACATGTACCCAAAGGATATGCGGACGGACCCAGTGGGACGCCCGTCAACCAGGTCAATGTTGTCCCCGCAGACATGACCAGCCTTAGTGGAAAAACAGCACAGATGTAAACTCAATTCCATATTTTATTTCACAATATTAATACTATACTTCTTTTGATAATTGTGAGTTTTGAGGCTTTCACTGACCTGCAGGTTCCTCTTCACTTCTTGGTTGCTGATGCTTAAATAGGCTTGACAGGCCCCAGTGTTACAAAAGCATCCTGTGCGCATATGAATATTGAACAGACAGGCCATTTTGTCCACCTGATGACATAAAAACATACATACATATATTTTCCATGACTATATTACTGCAACAATTAACATAAGCTTCATAAACCCCAAAAAAGAGCCCTGTGGGATACCACAAAATGTGATAAATAAAATAGCAGCTAAATAATACAGTATTTTTACACCTATCAATGAACATCTTTTTTTCTGGTCTATTTTCATACATAAGGTGCAAAACTGTAATAAAAAACAATGTAATAAATAAATAAATAAACATTTTCTTTTACAGTCAAACGAGCGCTGGATGTTAATCTACAGTAAGCTTAGATTTCCAGATTTCCACTATAGCTGGGTGCAGCAATATTATCATTAGCAGCTATGCCAACAATACTCACCTCTGAAAGGAGAAAGAGCTAGCGCATAGTGCTGTTAGCGCTAATGGAGAAAAACTAAATTGAAGCTTCTGTATAACGCTGCACTTCAGCGGAGTGGCTTTACTGCTCCTTACAAACTAACTGGTAAAATACATAAAATACATTCATACATAAGGCGCACCAGATTATAAGGTACACTGATGATTTTTTTTTTTTAATTAAAGGATTTTAAGTGCGTCTTATAGTGCGAAAAGTATGGTAAACAATAGTTTCCTTTTCTGCCTTAGGACTGATAATAAATTACCTGTGAATAGCCTACCACCCGTCCAAGACAGTCCAACAGATTGAAGTTGAGGACAGCTCCCTGCTCAGATGCATCCTCAAACTCATTATCACAGTAGATCCGGGCCACAGGCTGTCCATTGTTATGCTGAAGGCACGAAAGCATCATGTAGGTGTAACGAGCTAAACCAAATGTATGCAGCTGAATATTCACCATGTTTCCTAAGGACAGATGAAAGCTATTGTTAAAGTTGTCTGCTGCAATTAATAATAATAATAATGTACATTAAATGTTTGGAAGATCAGTTTAAAGAAAAATATGACTTTTATTTACCGGTGAGTTTGTAAAGAACATCAAAGCCATGATGGAGGGAAATAATATCAAGGAATGATATGGTGCCATCTTCAAATCTAATGATTTACATCAAAACAAAAACAGAAAAAATGGAAACAAGAAAACATTATATAACAGTTTGTGAGAGTTGTTTGACAATTTTATATTGTATAACTAGAGAAACGGGGTTTGTATTGTGCTGTACTTTACCTGTTAGCTACGTTGGACCTTGGTACAAAATAGTCCTCTCCCGCCAAATAAGCCGCTGCTGTCCCTCCCCCAAAATAGCCCTTTTTTAGCAGCTCAGCTGCTTCATTTCTGACCAGCAAGGCCCCGAGTCCGGTTGGGAAGCCAAACATTTTATAGAAAGAGATGGGCACAAAGTCAGCAGGGTGCTGCTTCAGGTCCAGTGGCGAGCAGCCAACGAAACAGGCAGCATCCAGCAGAACAAACCATCGGCCCCTGTGCTCACATGCTGGGTAGAGCTGCTGAGACTGGACCCCTTTTACATAGCTCAGTGGATACTTCCGCCCAGAGAAGTTGCTCTGGGCAGGGTAACAGAAAAGATGGGGCACTGAGCATTCATGCCCTGAATGGACAGCTACAGGAAAATCTTTGGCCTTGGCTTCTACTTCCTGAGGTGAGACTGGCACTGTTTTGACTCCTTTAGGGCCAGTCACCCCACGAATACCCAACACAGAGGTGTGGTTGTCAGTAAGGAAGCAGAACAGACTTCCTAAATGGTCACCAGAGGCAGAAACCCAAGGGAAGGAATCAGCCAGCAGTTTAAGTGCAGCAGTGCAGCTAGCAGTGAAGATTACAGAGTACTCCTCAGGGCTGGTGTTAAAGTGCTCCAGTATCCTACAGGGCAAGTTAAAAGAGTGTTGAAAAGCAAGAATCTTAAAAGGGGTACATTTGAAGGGCCTCAACATGACACAGTTTACTGCTTTCTCTGCTTTAAAATGCCTGATTCAACATTTCAGTTTATTTATTAGCATGCATATTTAACCGCTAAACAGAAACAGAGAAAAACAACAAAAATAGTGCTGTAGCCTTCAGGATTTGACCATTTGGTTTTTGAGCATGTTCTAAACAATAGGTAAGTACTTTGCTTTGCCAAGAATTCTGTAACATGCAGTAATGGGAACTATGTACCTGTATCGGACACTTTCCACAGTGTCATGCGTCAGCCTGCTGCTGGGATTATGACTGTGAGGGTTGCCTATGGGAAAGACTTAGTTAGAAAGACATTTAGCCTGATTGAAATGAACAACAGATGTTAGTGTTGGTATCAGGGGGTGCAGATTTGCTCTGACAAGTGGGGAGGATCATCTTCGTTAGGCAGCAGGCTACACACAGCAATTTACACTGACAAACAAACAAGAATTTCCATATTCTCATGATACCTAAGGCTTTATAGGTCAACAATAAATTGGAAACAAAGACACTATTACTATTTTCTCATAAGTAGCCATAAATAATAAACTTTATTCGCTTTCACCATGCCAATGAAACACTATGTTTAGTCTAAATATTTTATTGAAATAGCTTAATAACAAATGCAAATGATTTAATAAAAATAAATTAACAGATAACCGCCATGAGGGCCCCATTTTCAAAAGAAATCAGACACAATTTTTAGACACCTAATTGTGATATAGGCTGCGTTCATAAGCGCTCCCTATCACAGAAATAGTGCACTATGGGTTGTTTCAGCCATTCTGTAGTGCTGTTAGAAATCCCAGCAGTAGATTGTATTTTATTTCTCTATATAGTTCACTAATAAACACCTATAATGCATCACAAAATGTAGTGTACAGACAGTGTAGATAGTGTACGCTAGAATGTCCAATGTATTCCACAATGCAATGCAGTGGTGTTGTGCCAGACATCCTCAGAGTGGTACAAACAGACTGGTTTGTTGTTTGGTTGTATATAGCTAACAAATGCTATAAAGTGAATAGTGAATCAGTTAATGAGTGATCCATTCTGAAATTTATAGTGTGTCTGAAAAGTAAGAAATGCTGCTTACTCAGACAGGAGTCTTAGGCACGAAGGTCTGAATCGTGGTTTGTATGAATCAAAGTTTACTAATCTAGCCTTTCGTTATAGGGCTATTAAAATGCTAATAGCTAATAATAACAACACTTAACTAAACCTTCATATCTATGAATGAGTCTGTGCTTTGGCACTGTCAAGATCATTTGCTCCCTTTTATTTGGGATACAGAGACTTTTATGACTACACAGCCGTCTAAGTAAGATCAAGGCAGCAATTTTTGTGTTTCAGATACAGTTTGTCAGTGACTAACCATACACATTCCTGGATATGTCCTCATAAAATCTCTTGACCTGGGATTCAGGAAACAGCGTTGTACCCGCATGGTCCAGGTATGTAATATCTGAAAAAGAAAAAAGAAAAAATATTTATTTATATACACTACCATTGTAATTTTTTTTAGAACACCTCTATTGTTTAGTTGTCCAGTAGCAGTGTGGTATGGCTTTTTTATTTTATTTTTTTCATCTTAGCAGTGACTTTATTAATGCACTTCACCTGTCAGACCTCAAAGTCTTCTCTTCACTGCTGAATCTGAGACTTCAGTCCAATGTAAGACTGAGCAAAAGGCATTGCCATGTGGGTCAACCAGACCTCCTCCTGTACCAGATTTATCCAGTGTCCAAGAGGCTTATGAATGTGTAGGAAACAGTACTTGTGTATAAGATGTATTCTTTTAATAGTTACATAGATATCTGTGATTCTGTGTATTTGTTCCGTTATTATAGAAGGTTGAATGTGCTGTGTGTTGTGCAAATGCTGCAGTAAAGAGTGTAGTAGTACTGCTTTACTACAGACAAAGGCTTTCTAAATTGACTTTTTTAAACCCTTTTGTAAAAATCTGTTTATTTTTATTATTTTTATAAGGTTTATTTCATTTGTTTTCCTTACAGAGCCTGACAGTTTACTGTACCATTTATTTTTTTTGACTGCACCTGAAGTGCTTAACCCTTTCAGACCTGAATTATCTCCAGTGATGAAAAAATGTAGGAATGCTGTTTTTCCTGTGTGTAATGCACAGAAAAGAAGACTCTATTATTCTGCTATAAAATCTATACAGCAAATTAATCCAATTAACTGAAATATATACTAGTTTTTTTCAGTTGCATTGGAAGCCTGTGTGAAACCTTTTTATTTTATGAAACAATCCAAAAGAATAAAACATGATTAAAAAAGTGTTCTAAAACACATTAAATTAGTAAAAAGAAACTGTTACTTAGTACTTAGTAGTTTTTCCAGTGCAGTGGGCAAGTCAAGTTACTGTTTTATTGGTTTATAAACTGATTCATTGGCTGGTTCATGTCATGGTCTATTCTGATGGACAACAGCTCTTAAATAGTGCCATGTGCAACAAAACGTTTAAAATTAAGAAAATACATGATGTCCATTGTAATGAAATGGTTGAGTTTCAAAAATATAGGGACAAATGTGGAAAACTGTGGTATTTTACAACTTTTGACCGGTAGTGTATATATTAGAATTTCAATAAAATAATCCCTGATAATGTCTGTGTAATTATGACCAACAGAGGGCGCCTTGCACCACACAACCTGACTGAACACAGCAGCACAACAGAGAGACAGACAGGCAGGCAGCCGGTCGCTGTAGAGAGTATAGTTATGTTAGCTCGCAGGCTAATGTTTCTGGAGTTTCTGGAGTTAAAGATACAAATAGGCGATATATATGACTTTTGGCGCGAGCAGCGTAGCTACAAACCGCGGTTAAAGTCAGAGAGAAAGTATCAGCTAAAGTAATAAAACGTTCTGTAGGTTAGGAGGAGGAGAAAGAGTAAGTTAGTTTGTGTCAGTGTGTTTATTTACCTTTTATCCGGGTGAATTCTCGCTGTATCAGCTCTCTCTGCTCAACACCGAACCCGTAATGCGGCCAGCTTTCCTTAAAGCTCTCCAACGAGCCCAGTTCACACACCTCACTCCAGTACGACTCCATTATTTCAAAATGTCAGAAAGGCTGACGAACACAGACCAGGCCTGACATTTCCAGGGCTAAAGTTTTAATTTCCTCCTGTGACAGCTCAGCCTACAGTGTCCGAGTCCCAAGTCCAGCAGCAGTGGTGGTGGAGGTGGAGGTGGGGGGCTGCTGACTGTCGTCAGAACCTGTCTTACAACATTCAGAGGGAATTCAATGTAGTTCTGCAGGAAACCTCAGCCCTGTCTCTCTCTCTCCTTCAGCAAGTCTCACTGATTTTACCCTGAAATGATTTATTAGGGAAATCAGGCATGAGGCCCACAGTCTTAACTGCCTTATACACGCCTATTCAGAGCTGCTGAAATGGAAGAACAGTAGCCTATGTGATTAAATGATCACATGGGGAAAATGTTCTGACACGCCAAATCGAGTTATATAATGCTTCACTTTTCATCTTTCTGCCCCAAAATGTATTTTTCTAGATGGGTTTATTTGATTTGGATGGATGTACAGTCGTCTGTTGAGATCAGATATGTATATTAATGAATTACTATTAACTATTTCACTACTGTACTTAAGTGCTAGAGTGCTGTATATGTTCTCTACTGGAGTTTTATTTTTTTTTGCTACTCAACCTTTACTTCACTCCATACAGTGGAATGAAAAAAGTAAATATAATATAATAAAAAAAAATTGCAACTGGAAGCCTCAAAAAACTCTCAAATGACCTGAAAACAAAGATTGTTCAACATCATGGTTTAGAGGAAGAACTGATGAAACTAAAATTAAAATTGGAGGGCGGTACGCAAGGCGGAAAAAGACACAGCATTCCAAAACAAACACTTGCTATGTTCAAGAATCAGTGAGAAAGTGGAGGTTTCGCCGGGCTGGATACTTCAACAAGACAACGACCCTAAACACTCCTCAAAATCTACTAAGGCATTCATGCAGAGTAACAAGTACAACCAGACCTAAATATTATTGAAAATCTGTGGTGTGATTTAAAGCGGCTGTTCATGCTCAGAAATATCAAATCTGTCTGAACTGGAGATGTTTTGTAAAGAAGAATGGTCCAAAATACCTTTACCCAGAAGCCAGACTCTCATTGAAAGCTATAGGAAGCTTTTAGAGGCTGTTATTTCTGCAAAAGGAGGATCTACTAAATATTAATGTAATTTTTCTGTTGGGGTGCCCAAATTTATGCACCTGCCTAATTTTGTTTAGAAAGTTTTGTACACTTTCTGTAAGTCCGATAAAGTATAAATGCAGTCTCAAGAATTACAAATATACAATGTATCTTCCCAATGTTTGTATACACATCAAAAAAGAATAAAAACACATACTAGCTCACAAATGATAAACGCACTTATCCACACTTTGGTCTTTTAACGATACCTTACTAGATGGGACATCTGTCCTTTTCCAAGTCCTTAGTTCAGTTTTCTTTGCTATAATAAGGGCATATGCTAATAGTTGCTGTTGGGTTTTCGAGTGTCAACATAATTCTGATGTTTTTGATGAGTTTAATACTTTTACTTTATTTTTTTATGTACTGCATCATCATTACCTGTTACAATTCTAAAAATGTTACAAATAATTCCAAACCCACATTATCACTGCCAGAGTGGTAGATGGTAGTTTGATGAAGCTGCCTAATCACTGAGTGAATTAAGCGATTAAGCTGATCTTATAAGAACATACATGCTCCCATTCAGCCTTTAGATCTGCTTTCAGTAATAACTATATAACACAATATTGTACATCTACTATCAGTACTTGAGTAGTACATTAAAGAATAAACTACTTGCAAAACTTAAAAACAAAAATACTTTAGTACTTTCACTTAAGTGTGGTGTTTGAAAAAAAACACTTCAGAATGAATAATCAAGTCTTTTTTTTTTTGATAGAGCACTTTACTTTCACTCGAGTCTGGGTCTCTAGTATTTTATACAAATATTGTTCAGTTACAGATACAAGGTACAATTAGAGCCTTAGAGCTAAAAGTAAATGTACTATGATTAATTAGGACTCTTTTTATGTCTGATTATGTCCTATTATTATATTAGGTTTTTGTAACAAGACTCTTCATCACTTTCAGGGAAAAATATACTGTACTGGTACATTTTGTTAGCCAAAGTACAAATAGTCCAAATGTACCTTCAGCTGTACAACATGATCTTTCGGTTCCAGCTCTGTTCCATTAAAAGTAGGGAAACAACTACAGAGAAATATTTGTGCAATTATGTCCCTTAAGTAAAGATACTGAACACATACCCTTGAGGCTACCAACCTAGAGACAGTTTTGTACTGCTTTTTATAAGTGTTGGTTATTCAACTCAGTTTATTTAAAACTACTTTAGTGTCACTCTTCCTACACTGGAATATCATTAGTTAGTCTGAAACTGATGTTTATTTCTAATGTTTAATAATGTATTATTTATGTATTAATTATCTCAACTCAAAAGCAAAGTTTTAGTTTAAGATGTATTTGTTACACTTATGTTGAGAACTGTATGCTTGGGTTGCTGTGTCCAACAGGACAAAACTAACAGGTCAGTGATTCAGAAATATGTTTACTGTGATTAGTGAATTTGCTTTGTGCTTCTTTCATTTTGATATGTTAAGCCAGTTTTACCTTGTGCGTATTTTTAATCGGGTGCAATGTGGAGAGCCCACACTGCACGTTTGAATCGTTTATCGTGTACAAACAACGCTTCGATTCATATGCGCACACTGTACAGTCCGACTGACATGCTGCGTCATAAGGGCTCACACTGCATGTCAAACGTATCCCGTAGGAAGAGCTCTTTCTGAGTACAAGCGCTCGGTTCAGCAGAACATGTCACCCTGCAAAATGTTAAGAAAGCTCATAGCTTTGCTAACTTGTGCGCTGTTGTGCGCGAAAATTCCATGTAAAAAGAGGTCACGTACAGTACATGGCCTCTACGGTTTGTCCATTTTACAGAGGGAATTGGAGGTATGCTGCTATTTCAGTCTATGCAGTCTAGTATCTACAATACTGTTTTTTCTCTTTTATTCCATATGTAGATGGATGATCTGAAGGATTTTTGTGAACTGCTGCACATATCATTTGAGGGCTTCAGCTTCAGCTATCCTCTCCAAAAAGTTCCTTTATACAGCTCTGGAAAAAATAAGAGACCACTTCAGTTTCTGAATCAGTGTGTCTCTGATTTTGCTATTTATAGGTATATGTTTGAGTAAAATGAACATTGTTGTTTTATTCTATAAATTACTGACATTTTTCACAGATTCCAAAAAACAAAATTTAGAGCATTTATTTGCAGAAATTGAGCAATGGCAGAAATAACAAAAAAGATGCAGAGCTTTCAGACCTCAAATAATGCAAAGAAAACAAGTTCATATTCATAAAGTTTTAAGAGTTCAGAAATCAATATTTGGTGAAATAACCCTGGTTATTAATCAAAGTTTTCATGCATCTTGGCATGTTCTCCTCCACCATTCTTACACACTGCTTTTTGTTAACTTTATGCCACTCCTAGTGCAAAAATTCAAGCAGTTTAGCTTGGATTGATGGCTTGTGAACATCCATCTTCCTCTTGATTACATGCCAGAGGTTTTAAATCTGGTAAAATCAAAGAAATGTATCATTTTTACTTATCACTTTTTTTTCCAGAACTGTATATCCAGAAACAAGATACCCATATGAGAAAGGCTATCACTACAAAAGAAAGTCTATTTTTGGGGGGATATTTGCAATGAATTTTGGGAAAACAGGTCGTGATGTAAAGGAATCGGCTCACAAGGCCGTTTACATTGTGAGACAAGTGATCCCCTCTCACACTGCACGACGAACAATGAAGCTAAAACTGGGCCTGATCATGAAATTTAGTCGCATTCGACCAGATCCGGCTTACAATTGGGCTAAAATCACACAGTGTCCATCTGGCTTTATATTTTTCTGTAAGCATAAACCAGAAATAAGGACTTTTACTTTTTTAAATTAAAAAGTACGATATTTGAAATATAGTAAAGTAAAATGAAAAGTCATCCAAAAAGGAAATACCTCAAAAAAGCACAGATAAAAAACTATGTACAGTATCGAATTACATTTACTTTGATACTATCCACCACTGACTACTATAGAACTGTATATAGAATCAAACACCACAACTCTACAATGATACAGAAAGCCAAAGATAAAGTAGTGTGAACAGTGCAGATATTTTTAACTACAGGTGCATACCCTAACCCTGTGATGGATTGGCGCCTTGTACAGGGGGTATTCCTATCCTGCAGTCAGTGATTCTGGGTAGGCTCTGAACTCAACGCGACCCCAACCATAATGAAGCAAACAGATGATGAATAATGGATGAATGAATAAAAAGCAATACACTAGCATAAACCCATACTCAGGCCCAAATTCATATGATTGATAACTTAGTTAGAAGTTAAGTAACCACATATAAAACCTAAAGGGGACTGATTTATCAAAATACATGCTTAGTTAGATGTTTTTAAAGTAACAAAGTCATTTTGAAACAGTGATATGCTCCGTTCTAGAGAAACTGTAGTCATTTATCATTGTTCACTGTGGTAAAGACACTTAAGGAAGCAGACATCTAAAAATGTCATACCTTTAAAAAGGTATTACATTACAAAACAGTTTTCACAAATACACTGGCTCATGCCTGATACATTATTTTACTTTAGTTTACCTTAACTCCAATATACCCTACTGTTAAAACAAGTTCTCAACCACTGAATTATGCAGAAATGTTGAAATACTGGTTGCATATCCCTTTAAGACATAAGTTCTTCACAGAGCAGCCCCTAAACTACATTGTACATCTAGCATGTATAAGCAATGTAGGAACTGAATTTGTTAAGGGTGTATTATTGACTTCTTTGAACCTTCAAGTCTAATTATAAAGCTTCAAAGTGTGAGCTTTGATCAACAGTCTAAGAGATGCACCAAGAGAACAACAGAACAGAAGGAAATAAAACATGAAAAAAGTAATTCTTATACACACACAGACACACAGACACAGTACAAATAAAACCCCAAATCATAAAGGTTTGGAACAGTATAGAAAATGCAGCTCATATCAACAGGTGATGGTAATCGTGATTTGGTACAGAAGCAGTATCCATGAAAGTCTGTGTCTTTGAAAAGAAAATATGAGCAGAGGATCTCTTTATGTCAACAAATGCATGAAAAAATTATTTAAGTACAGCATTTCTCAACAAAAGTTTACAAGGGATTGGCATGATTCTTAAAAAAAATCTTAGCTGAATATGTGTGATCTCTGATCCCTCAGACTGCATCAAGTCCAAAAGCCAGCATTAAAAAGCTAACAGAAAAGTACTTTTTTCCCATTTTCTCCCCAATTTACACAGCCAATTACCCAACCCACTCATTAGGACTCCCCCTGTCACTAGTGATGCCCTAACACCAGGAAGGTGAAGACTAGCACATGCCTCCTCCGACACATGTGAAGTCAGCCACCACTTTTTTTGAACTGTTGCTCATGCAGAATTGCTGAGTAACATCACAGCGCACTTGGGAAAAAAAAACGCAGCGACTCGGTTCTGATGCATCAGCTCACAGACTATTGGTGCGGACATCACCCTTTGGAGTGATGTGGGGAGAGAGCGCCATCTACCCACCCAGAAAGAGTAACGCCAATTGTGCTCTGTCGGGGCTCCGGTAGCCGATGCCAAGATACATGAACAGGATTCGAACCAGCGATCTCCTGATCATAGTGGCAGCACTAGTGGCAGAAACCAGAAAAGTACATTAAGAGAGTAATATATGCTGCTTTTTTGAACAAGTCAATGCAAAACTACATGCTGCACACATTACAGGGGTGCGACTACAGTCAAATATATAGTCCTTACCTGTCCCAATAGGGAACTTGTGGAGAATTAAAAAACCCTGTGACACAGTAACAACCATGTACTGTTGCACACCTAAGGAATATGGCAGGAGAATAGTACAAAATAGCACCCTAAACACTATATTCTCATTGGTTTTGATAATTTTAGTAACAATTCAATAAAGTTGACTAGCCAAAACATGAAACATTTATTTATTTATTTTATTTTATTTTATGTTTCAAACTCTTCCAACTTTTCTGATTTGGGGTTGTAAGTGAAATATTACAGGAAAAGATTACACATCTCTGCACGTAATAATTGGGGTTACAGAAAAGGTCCAACTCATATTTTAATCATCTGCTACATTGCAAGCTCTTGCTGGGGATCATCATCTAGACACCATCATTTGTCAGCATTTTGTTGAATTTGGCCCATGACACTTCTGTAAGAGTGAGGTCTGGCATCCCAAACCCTCTTCCCCAAAGCGGTATTGCATTATTATTATCAAAAGCATTTTCATTTGAAAATGTTAGAGATACCCCAACGTATTTGTTTTATAGGATACTGACTGTAATCTCCCTCAAACCCTGTAAATAGTTTAACACTTAGGAAGTACATAAACTGTAATATTATAGTAACTGTAAGTATTGAATGTTGAGGAGATATGAAGGTATATGAAAGTATGTATGTGTGCATATATATATATATATATATATATATATATATATATATATATATACAACTCTGGAAAAAAAAACTCTTCAGTTTCTGAATCAGTTTCTCTGATATTGCTATGTATAGGTTTATGTTTGAGTAAAATAAACATTTTTGTTTTATTCTATAAACTATGGACAGCAATTCTCCCAAATTCCAAATAAAAATAGTAATTTAGAGCATTTATTCACAGAAAATGAGAAATGGCTGAAATAACAATAAAGATGCAGAGCTTTCAGACCAGTCTTTTGGATAACTTTATGCCACTCCTGGTGCAAAAATTCAAGCAGTTCAGTTTGGTTTGATTGCTTGTGTTCGTCCATCTTCCTCTTGATTATATCCTATTTTCAATTGGGAAAAACTATAAAACTCATCATTTTTAAGTGGCCTCTTATTTTTTTTCCAGAGCTGTATATATGTATATATGTGACTATGTGTGTTCATATGTGCATATGTGTATGTGAGTATGTATGTGTATCTGTGTATTTTTACGTCTATGCATAATATAAGACTGGACATTATACTTTTAAGGTGCATCTTGTCAACAATACAAACTGATGTGAATAATTTGTAAAGAAGTAACTTGTATGTTTCCTTTTCAATAAACACATAAAAAAAAGAAAATGTTCGAGAAAGTAGAAATTTGCTTTAATGTTACATAAGTACATTTAATAGTTTGTGTCACTTTGGAAGATCCACGTCACAGGATATCTTAAAGCAGGATGTACGATTAAAGCAAGTACAGACTAATTTTCGCCTTAGCTCACTTCAGCTGTTTTATGATTGATATGTGCTGAATTATTTGAGAGAAGGAGAGAGATATGAAGCTTTTGGAAGTGATAGTCTTGAGCCAGGCCATGATTATAATACAAAGCGGAGCCTTTTAAAACATACCCAGATTAGCATTTCATTAAGCCCCTCATTTTATGCAATGGTCTTAAGAGTTTAAAGTGAGAAGGAGGGAATCTGAGTGTGACCATCGTTCCTAGCCATCCCAAACAGCAGGCAGTAATTAAATATGCCACTTCTGCTCCACTGATTCGCTCACTTCATAATTTGGCTGCCGAACTGAATGCATCTCTTTCTGTTAAAGGCCTACATTGTTTTCGCAGAGCTTTGGCCTCATTAGCAGAAGTAGATGCTGGGGTTTGGGGGAGGGGGTGACAGACTGCTGGAGCTGAAGCGCTGTGTCTTCCCATCCAAAATGATTTGACACAATCAGTTTGGAGATGACCGTGATGACAATCGAAGTAAAATACTGGTATTTTACTTTCCCTTAACTGTTAAATATCTACCATCGTTTTCAGAAGTTTAGTGATTTAGTGTGTCTATTGGATGGGCCTATTTTAGAGTAGTCATCTGTAGCATCTGCCTGTGCTTTATGTAGTGTCACATGATAAGCACAGCCATGAATGTTTTGCCACAGAATCTAAGTTAGCATACCTGTTGGAGTCACTTAACAACTTGTTTTGCTCTTTTTACTGCTTTAGAGAATCTCCTGATGAACCTCCTGATGAACCTCTACTGTCACAACACTAACTGTGGGAGCATTAGGCAAAGTGAGGGACTCCAAGCTCGCTTGCCCTGCTGTATGAGCTTATCAGAGGCTAAGCCAGAGGGGGAAAAAAAACAGTAAAGCTAGTCTCAGTCGGGCAGAGAGCTACGGGCACAAGGCCATCTGTCCATTCTCTGAATACAACTGACAACAAAGGAGGGCAATTCTTCATTACCCGGACCATACAGCCACTGGAGACTCACACACTCATGCACATTGTTGGAGAGACAAGGAGGACAAGAGGGACTGACACCAACCTACTGTAGCAACCTCTAGCTACTCAGCAGGTCAGTTTGCTAACTTGTACCAAAGCTACATGTCACGTTTTCCAAACTGGGACAAATAGGCTTAGTTACGCATTTAACCTGTCTGGATTGTGCTCTCATGGGAATATATATATTACCCAAGTTGTTTTAAGCTTTAGAAACTTGAGAAAGAAAAAAAAAGAGGCTAAGATTAATTTATTTGTTCATGAATTACAATATTGTAAATATTTCAAGTAAACATGCGTACTCACACAGAACAATCTAAATGTGTTCCTCCTCAGTCTCTTGTTATTTATTGTTTTTGGACATGGAGGGATTACGGATTACATGTTTCCAGTATTACTCGTTTTCACCATCTGCGCTGTTGTATACGCATTATTAATCATTTAAATGTATAGCAATGACAAATGACAAAACAACAATGAAAGATAGCAAAAGGCAGTACCATTTTTAAAAAAGCCTAAACTAAACTCCAAATATGCAGCTGATAGGAACTGATAACTGATATGCAAATCTAAGAAGAATTAGACTCTCAGGAAGTATGCTCTGGAATTCACTGAACCTCGTCTGAATATAATTAAAGACTGCACTGTAAATTCTGACTTGGTTTGATTTAATTGACAATGCTTGTTCTTTTTGCTGGAGTTTAAAGTGTAAAACAACGCAACACATGACAGTTAGTCTTTTTGCCCTTTTTTCATTGTTCATCTGATCTGTGAGTAAACAAAAATAGTGCATATGTGTCCTGAGCTTGTTAGTGTTTTGTTGGAACATGACAGAGAGGTTCTAAGGACCTGGGGGCCTGCTGACAAGCTTGAGGAGACAGAAATGGGTCAAAAGGGTTTTAGCATTAGTCAAATAAATCCTGGCCTATAGGATTAGTCAAAGGCAGTTGCTGTTTGTTTGATGCATTTACCTGATGAAACAACAGAGAAGGGAAGACCAATAAAAGACCAGACGTTTTACTTTGCTGCAGACGGCTCGTAATCATTTGGGTCTATTGTTAGCCTTATTATTGATATTGATCTGTGTGTTGTTAATAATGATCAGCATCATTTGGTAGACTCTGGATAATAGAGACAACTAAAAACTGAAATATTGTAAGAGTTTTTTTATTTTTTAGTTTTTTTCTTACTGTTTATTACAGATTATAAATGTTTGTTGAAGAAAATTGTGATATGTCGTATTTTTGTTGAATCCTAATCCTAATCCAACATTTCTGTCTTCTTTTGTCTTTATTATCAGTGCTGTCAGTTTTTTTTGTGTGTGCAATGGCGACAGAGAGAGCTGTTTCTGCTCCTCAAACCTTATGTAAGTATCTGAAAAACAGTGAAATAGAGGTGAGGTATTGCGAGACACTGAAAGAAGAGTGCAGGCGCTAAGTGCAGTGGAATTATTATTCTGGGCCACCTAGAATTCCTAATGAAACTCATTGTGTGAGCTGCAGGGCCTCATTAGGCAAAGATCAGGCACAGGACCCATTA